>NC_090331.1:71890481-73090481 GCF_035084215.1 Heptranchias perlo | reverse complement strand
ATGCAAAGAGGCTTCAAGCCGATTTAGACAAGTTGAGTGAGTGGGCAAATACATGGCAGATGCAGTATAATGTGGATAGATGTGAAGTTATCCACTTCGGAAGGAAAAACAGAAAGGCAGATTATTATTTAAATAGTGATAGGTTGGGGAATGTTGATGTACAAAGGGACCTGGGTGTCCTTGTACACCAGTCACTGAAAGCAAACATGCAGGTGCAGCAAGCAGTTAGGAAGGCAAATGGCATGTCGGCCTTCATTGCAAGAGGATTTGAGTACAGGAGCAAGGGTGTCTTACTGCAGTTATACAGGGCCTTGGTGAGACCACACCTGGAGTATTGTGTGCAGTTTTAGTCTCCTTACCTAAGGAAGGATATATTTGCCATAGAGGGAGTGCAGCAAAAGTTCACCAGATTGATTCCTGGGATGGCAGGACTGTCGTATGAGGAGAGATTGGGTCGACTAGGCCTGTATTCACTCAAGTTTAGAAGAATGAGGGGGGATCTCATTGAAACATATAAAATTCTAACGGGGCTAGACAGACTGGATGCAGGGAGGATGTTTCCCCTGGCTGGGGGGGTCCAGAACGAGGGGTCACAGTCTCAGGAAACGGGGTAGGACATTTAGGACTGAGGTGAGGAGAAATTTATTAACTCAGAGGGTGGTGAGCCTGTGGAATTCTCTACCACAGAGGATGTGGAGGCCAAGATACTGAATATATTTAAGAAGGAGCTAGATAGATTTCTAGACACAAAAGGCATCAAGTGGTATGGGGAGAGAGCGGGAATATGGTATTGAGATAGAGGATCAGCCATGATCATATTGAATGGCGGAGCAGGCTCGAAGGGCCGAATGGCCTACTCCTGCTCCTATTTTCTATGTTTCTATGATTAGGGACAAAAAGGAAATCTTCTTGTGGAGGCAGAGGGCATGACTGAGATACTGAATGAATACTTTGCATCTGTCTTCACAAAAGAAGAGGATGGAGTTCATGTCACAGTAGAAGAGGGGGGAGTGAAGATATAGGACAGGATAAGAAAAAAAAGATAGAAAGGAGGTGCTAAATAGGTCGGCACCACTGAAAGTTAACAAGTCACCCGGTCCAGATGGTATTCATCCTAGGTTGCCAAGGGAAGCTAGGATGGAGATAGCAGAAGCTCTGCCCACAATATTTCAATCATCCTTGGATATGCTATTTTAAAAAAAAATTCGTTCATGGGATGTGGGCGTTGCTGGCGAGGCCGGCATTTATTGCCCATCCCTAATTGCCCTTGAGAAGGTGGTGGTGAGCCGCCTTCTTGAACCGCTGCAGTCCATGTGGTGAAGGTTCTCCCACAGTGCTGTTAGGAAGGGAGTTCCAGGATTTTGACCCAGCGACGATGAAGGAACGGCGATATATTTCCAAGTCGGGATGGTGTGCGACTTGAAGGGGAACGTGCAAGTGGTGTTGTTCCCATGTACCTGCTGCTCTTGTCCTTCTAGGTGGTAGAGTTCACGGGCTTGGGAGGTGCTGTCGAAGAAGCCTTGGCGAGTTGCTGCAGTGCATCCTGTGGATAGTACACACTGCAGCCACAGTGCACCGGTGGTGAAGGGAGTGAATGTTTAACTCTTTAATATTCACGGTTGCAATCCATCCAGACCAGGGGTTTTATCCTCTCTAAGTTTCATTAGTTTATCAATTATCTCCCACCTTTCTATCTTAAATGTCCTTATATCTTTTTTGATCTCTTCTTCTGTCATGGGTGAAAGGACAAACCCAGCAACTATAGGCCAGTCAGTTTAACCTCAGAGGTGGAGAAACTTTTAGAAATGATAATCCGGGACAGAATTAACAGCCACTTGGACGAGTGTGGGTTGATTAGGGAAAGTCAGCACGGATTTGTTAAAGGCAAATCGTGTTTAACTAACCTGATGGAGTTTTTTGATGAGGTAACAGAGAAGGTAGATGAGGGCAATGCAGTTTATGTGGTGCATATGGACTTTCAAAGGACTTTTGATAAAGTGCCGCATGGTAGGGTTATCATCAAGATTGCGGGCCATGGTATAAAGGGGGCAGCAGCAACATGGATATAGAATTGGCTAAGGGACAGGAAAGAGAGTAGTGGTGAACGGTTGTTTTTCGGACTGGAGGGAGGTGTACAGTGGTGTTCCCCAGGGGTCGGTACGAGGACTACTGCTTTTCTTGATACATATTAATGACTTTGACTTGGGTGTACAGGGCACAATTTCAAAATGTGCAGATGACACAAAACTTGGAAGGGTAGTAAACAGTGAGGAGGATAGTGATAGACTTCAAGAGGATATATACAGACTGGTGGCATGGTTAGACACGTGGCAGATGAAATAAACCCAGAAAAATGTGAGGTGATACATTTCGGTAGGAAGAACGAGAAGAGGCAATATAAACTAGATGGCACAATTCTAAAAGGGGTACAGGAACAGAGAGATCTGGGAGTACATGTGCACAAATTGTTGAAAGTGGCAGGGCAGGTTGAGAAAGCGGTTAAAAAAGCATTCGGGATGCTGCGCTTTATAAATAGAGGCATAGAGTACAAAAGTATGGAAATCATGATGAACCTTTATAAAACACTGGTTCGGCCACAGCTGGAGCATTGTGTCCAGTTTTTTTAAAAAAATTTGTTCATGGGATGTGGGCATCGCTGGCAAGGCCAGCATTTATTGCCCATCCCTAATTGTTCTCGAGGAGGAGGTGGTGAGCCGCCTTCTTGAACCGCTGCAGTCAATGTGGTGAAGGTACTCCCACAGTGCTGTTAGGTAGGGAGTTCCAGGATTTTGACCCAGTGACGATGAAGGAACAGTGATATATTTCCAAGTCAGGATGGTGTGTGACTTGGAGGGGAACATGCAGGTGGTGTTGTTCCCATGTGCCTGCTGCCTTGTCCTTCTAGGAGGTAAAGGTCACGGTTTGGGAGGTGCTACAGAAGAAGCCTTAGCGAGTTGCTGCAGTGCATCTTGTCGATGGTACATACTGCAGTCACGGTGCGCCGATGGTGAAGGGAGTGAATGTTTAGGGTGGTGGATGGGGTGCCAATCAAGCGGGCTGCTTTGTCCTGGATGGTGTCGAGCTTCTTGAGTGTTGTTGGAGCTGCACTCATCCAGGCAAGTGGAAAGTATTCCATCACACTCCTGACTTGTGCCTTGTAGATAGTGGAAAGGTTTTGGGGAGTCAGGAGGTGAGTCACTCGCTGCAGAATACCCAGCCTCTGACCTGCTCTTGTAGCCACAGTATTTATGTGGCTGGTCCAGTTAAGTTTTTGGTCAATGGTGACCCCCAGGATGTTGATGGTGGGGGATTCAGCGATGGTAATGCCGTTGAATATCATGGGGAGGTGGTTAGACTCTCTCTTGTTGGAGATGGTCATTGCCTGGCACTAATGTTACTTGCTGCTTATCAGCCCAAGCCTGGATGTTGTCCAGGTCTTGCTGCATGCAGGCACGGACTGCTTCATTACCTGAGGGGTTGCGAATGGAACTGAACACTGTGCAATCATCAGCGAACATCCCCATTTCTGACCTTACGACGGAGGAAAATCATTGATAAAGTTAGGATCAGATCAGCCATGATCTTATTGAATGGCGGAGCAGGCTCGAGGGGCCGATTGACCTACTCCTGGCTCCTATTTCTTATATTCTTATAAAGCAGCTGAAGATGGTTGGGCCTAGGACACTGCCCTGAGGAACTCCTGCAGCAATGTCCCGGGGCTGGGATAATTGGCCTCCAACAACCACTACCATCTTCCTTTGTGCTCAGTATGACTCCAGCCACTGGAGAGTTTTCCCCGATTCCCATTGCCTGCAATTTTACTCGGACTCCTTGGTGCCACACTCGGTCAAATGTTGCCTTAATGTCAAGGGCAGTCACTCTCACCTCACCTCTGGATTTCAGCTCTTTTGTCCATGTTTGGACTAAGGTTGTAATGAGGTCTGGAGCCGAGTGGTTCTGGCGGAACCCAAACTGAGCATCGGTGAGCAGGTTAATGGTGAGTAAGTGCCGCTTGATAGCACTGTCGACGACACCTTCCATCACTTTACTGGTGATTGAGAATAGACTGATGGGGTGGTAATTGGCTAGATTGGATTTGTCCTGCTTTTTGTGGACAGGACATACCTGGGCAGCACACCATTAGGAAAGATGTGAAAGCCTAACAGAGGGTGCAGAAAAGATTTACAAGAATGATTTCAGGGATGAGTGACTTCAGTTACGTGCACAGACTGGAGAAGCTGGGGTTGTTCTTCTTGGAGCAGAGAAGGTTGAGAGGAGATTTGATGGAGGTATTCAAAATCATGAAGGGTCTAGACAGAGTAGATAGAGAGAAACTGTTCCCATTGGCGGTAGGGTCAAGAACCAGAGGACATAGATTGGCAAAAGAACCAAAAGTGACACGAGGAAAAACTTTTTTTATACACAGCGAGTGGTTAGGATCTGGAATGCATTGCCCGAGGGAGTGATGGAGGCAGATTCAATCATGGCCTTCAAAAGGGAACTGGATAAGTACTTGAAAGGAAAAAATTTGCAGGGCTATGGGGATAGGGCTGGAGAGTGGGACTAGCTGGATTGCTCTTGCACAGGACCGACACGGACTCGATGGGCCAAATGGCCTCCTTCCTATGATTCTACGCCCACCACGTTAGTCTCCCTGGTAAATAATGAGGCAAAGTAACTATTCAATATTTCTGCCATTTCGCTGTCATTACCTGTGAGTTTATCGTGTGTATCCCTTAGTGGCCCTATCTCTATCCTGATTTTTCTTTTGTTATTTGTGTTTGTAGAATATTTTACTGTTTCTTTTTATATTCCTTGATGATTTAATTTTTTAGTTTCTCTTTGCTTTCCTAATTGTTTTTTGTTTACTTCTTTCCTAACCATTTCATATTCCCTTTCATCATCCTCTCCTTTGTTGTCTATGTACTTAGTGTATGCCTTTTTCTTTAGTATCAATTTTGCCCTTATTTCTTTATTCATCCAGAGTGTGTCATTACTGGCTGGTTTGTTCTTGCTTTTTAATAGGATATATTTCTCCTGGACTCTTGATCACCGTTCTAAATATTTCCTACTGCTGTTCTACTTCTGTTTGTCAGTAAATTTTTAGTTTATTTTCCCTAGTTCCGTTCTCATCCCCTTAGAATTAGCTTTTTTCCAATTTATTATTTTGGTCTTTGTCTTACTTATGTCCTTTTGAATCTTTATCTAAAACCTTATGATGCTGTGATCGCTATTGCCTAGATGTTCCCCTACACTTACCTCTTTTATCTGTTCTGGTTCATTCCCATTCCTCGATCCAGCAGTGCTCCCTCTCTTGTTGTGCGTTTTACATACTGGGTAAGAAAGGAGTCCTGCACATATTGTAAAAACTCCATTCCCTGTACCCATTTACCTACTCTTCCTGCCAATTTATTTGGGGGTAGTTAAAATCTCCCATGATTATTATTCTATGTCCTTTCTCATTTCACATATTTGCTTACATATTTCTTCCTCCACCTCCTTTCCACTATTAGGTGGTCTGTAGTATATCCCTATGAGCATGACCGATCCCTTCTTATCTTTTATTTCAATCTATATGGATTCTGTTTCTATCCTTCTGTTAGTTATATCCCTTTTTTCTACTGCCATTGTCATCTCTAATTAGTACAGTTACCCCACTGCCCCTCCTTCCTTCCCTATCCTTTCTGATTATGTTATAACCTGTAATATTTAGTTGCCAGTCCTGTTCTTTATGTAGCCTTGAGTCAGTTATTCCTAGTACATCTGGTTCCTTGCTATGGATTATTGCCTCTAGTTCCCTCGTTTTATTTTGGACGCTGTGTACATTGCTGTACAGACAGTTTAATTTGTCTTTAATAGTTGTTCCTTTCACTTTTTTTTTTAAACAGTCATCTTATACTTTTGTTTTATAACTGTATTTGTTCCTTGACCATTTATATTATCTTTATTCTTACCCTGGTCTGACCTTTACACTCATCTCTTGTTTCTTTTATCTTTAGGCTTTTGTTATTGCTACCAGATCTCCGCCCCCCCCCCCCCTCCCACCAAGCTTGCTTGTTCCAAGCCTTATGCACTGCCCTATTTATCCTTTCTGCTCGGACTCTGGTCCCATTCCGGTTCAGGTGGAGCCCATCCCAGTCCTGGTGCCAGTGTCACATGAAATGGAACCCCTCCTTCCCACACCACTCTTTGAACCATGCATTCACCTTTCTGATCCACCTATCCCTATGTCAATTAGCATGTGGCTCCAGTAGTAATCCTGAGATTACCACCTGTGAGGTCCTGTTTTTCAATATGGTTCCTAGCTTCTGATATTCCCTTAGTCGGTCCTCCTCCTTGTTCTTCCTTATGTCATTGGAGCCGACATGGACCACAACAACTGGATCCTCCTCCTCCCTTTTCAAGTTCCTCTCCAGTTGCTACGAGATGTCCTTTACCCTTGCACCAGGTAGGCAACACAACCTCCTGGACTCTTGGTTGTGACTGCAGAGGGCGCTATCTATCCCCCTAATTATAGGATCCCCTATGACCACAACCTTTCTATTCTGATCCCCCCCACCCCCCTCCCTTCTTGGACTGCCTCATGCTCCACAGTTCCAGGGTTAGCATTTTGGGCATCCTCCCTGCAGCCTTCATCCTTATCTTCACAGGTATCAAGTACCTTGTACCTGTTGGATAGGACCAGCTTCTGCGGGACCTGCTTCTCTACCTCTCCTAGGTTCACACTAATAGTCACCCTCTCCCCTTCCTGCAGCTGTGCTTTCCTCTGAGGCGTGACTGTACTCTGGAGAAAACTATCTAGATATTCCTCCCCCTCCCTTATGTGTCGGAGTGTCTCTAACTCGCGCTCCAGCTCAAAGACTCTGAGCTGGAGTGTCTCAAACCAGACACATTTACTGCAGATGTGGCAATCCAGGTAAGTCTCACTGTCCACAAACTCCCACATATTACAGTCCTGACACACAGCCTGTACTACAATTTCTAGTTATTTATTTAATCAGTAGTTTATTTCTAGGACTATTGAATCACTTGAGATCTAGAATATATTTAGTAAATGGATTTAGCTTGATTTCAAATTAATTAGTAATTACTTAGTCTTTTTTTATTTTATGTATTTTTTAATTTAAGCTTTAAAAGTTGATGGATTAGTTTATAATCCCTTGGTTTAAACCACTTACCACCTCCTTCCCCCTCTGCACCAAATTCCCAGTTGAAAGTCCTCACTATTCGCAATTCATTCCAGTAGAAGTTCACTCTCTGTCCTTACCAAACTCTGTGCCCAACCCTTTCTCAAGAACAGAATGAATTCTGACTTGGAGAAGCATGGGTTAATAAGGGACAGCAAGCACGGATTTGTTAAAGGAAAATCGTATCTGATTAATCTGATTGAATTCTTTGATGAAGTAACAGAGAGGGTTGATGAAGGTAGTGCAGTAGATGTTGTAGAGGGGACTTCCAAAAGGCATTTGACAAAGTACTACATAGCAGACTTATTCGGAAAATAGAAGCACATGGTATCAAAGGGTAACTTGGGTACGTAATTGGCTAAGGGATAGGAGGGAGAGAGAGTAGCGGTGAACGGATGTTTTTCTGACTGAAGAGAAGGATGCTGTGGGGTCCCCCAGGAGTTGGTATTTGGACCATTGCTTTTCTTGTTATATATAAATGACCTGGACTTGGGTATAAGGTGTACAATTTCATAGTTTGCAGATGATACAAAACTTGGCAATGTAGTAAATAGTTAACAGGATAGTAGCAGACTTCAGGAGGAAATACACAGACTGGTGAAATGGGCAGACACGTGGCAGGTGTAATTTAATGTGGATAAGTGTGAAGTGAAGTGATGCACTTTGGGAGGAACAACATGGAGAGACAGTATAAACTAAATGATACTATTTTGAGGGGGTGCAAGAGCAGAGGGACCTGGGGATACATATTCACAAATCTTTGAAGGCGGCAGGGCAAGTTGATAAGGCCGTTGAGAAAGCATATGGGATACTTGGCTTTGTAAATAGGAACATTGAATACAAAAACAAGGAAGTCATGCTAAACCTTTACAAATTACTGGTTAAGCCTCAGCTGGAGTATTGTGTACAATTCTGGGCACCACACTTTAGGAAGAATGTCAAGGCTTTGGAGAGGGTGCAGAAGAGAGTTCTGTTATGTGAAGAAGTTGGAGAAGCTGGGATTGTTGTTCTTAGAGCAGAAAAGATTAAGGGGATACCTAATAGAGGTATTCAAAATTATGAGGCGTTTTGATAGAGCAAGTAGGGAGAAACGGTTTCCTCTGGCAGGTGGGTCGCTAACAAGAGGTCATAGATTTAAAATAATTGGCAAAAGAACTAGAGGAGAAATGAGAAAATTTTTCACACAGGGTTGTTAATTTAGGAACAGGAATAGGCCATTTAGCCTCTCGAGCCTGTTCCACCATTCATTGAGATCATGGCTGATCTGTGACCTAACTCCATATACCCATTTTAGCCTCATATACCTTAGGTTAACAAAAAATTTTAAATCTGAGATTGATAAATAACAATTGAGCTAGTATCAACTGCTGTTTGCGGAAGCGAGTTCCAAACTTCAACCACCCTTTGTGTGTAGAAATGTTTCCTAACTTCACCTAATGTCTACTGGTTGGTACAGTAGGATAGACACTGGCCTTTCATCTCAGGAACCTATGCTTACATCTAGCCAGGACCCCTCTATCTGATCACCGTAAGGATCCTACTTGAAATGAGTCAAAACAAGTTGGAGAGATCAGAGAGTTCTGACAAAAGCACAAAGGAAACGGAAGGTGGGAGGGGTTAAAGTCATCCGAGTCCCCTTACCACTCTGAGGCCACACCCTTCCTGCCTGGCCATATTTTATCTTCACAGACTTTGAAGTCGGCCCAGGCTGTAGGCAGGCGGGGTCCCAATTTAAATCTTAAAGTTGCGGCCTGATGACATCAACGATGTCGCGACGGCATTTTAACTTCCACATTCAGGGGCCCGCACGAGGCCAACTCTAACTCCTCAGTGGGAGTCCATGGAGTGGCCAGAAGAGGCCACGTTAAGTTTGTATGTAGAATCCCTGTGGGCCAGGGAGAGCATGAGACTGGGACTCGCCAGGGGAAGGCTCAGGCAAGGAGAGCGGGAGACTAGGGAATGGGGATCGGGAGATGGGGGCTTAGACGGGTGGGAGAGGGAAACTGGGGACTGGAGCATTTCCTACTGATCTGGGAGCAGCAGCAGTCACAACACGGTGAGTGGGAGCGGCTCAGAGAGGAGAAGCCAGTAAAGGGGTAAGTGATGCCTGGGGACCTTACTGTGGGTAAATAGTGAAAGATTGTTTCCACTGGTGGGTGAGTGGGAAGCATGGGTATGGAGACTGAGGATTCTCACTACGTGCAGAGAGCTGCACTCCCTGATATTACATCGCAAGCTCCAATATATGGAGGAGTGAGAAGCAAGAGGGCTGAGTATGAGCCGACAGGGGCCCACTCCTGCTCCTCCACACTCCACAGAAGGGGAAGTAAACAAAAAACATTTCCCTACCACTTCTTCAGTGGCCTCCAGCGGCCCCTATAAGAACTGCCGTTTAGGCTGTTGTAGAACTGGAAGAACTAGTTGTTCATGTGATTTTTCATGCATTTTGCAGAAAGGTGTTGAAATAGGCGCAGATCGTTTCTTTACATATTTAAATTGGTCCAAAGCTGATTTCAGATGGCTGCCAGGGATGCCTAAAACAGTGAGGACCAATATGGCGGCAGCATGCAGATTAGGTGCAAGACTTCGGCCCAGAAGTCAGTCTACATTGCACCCATTTTATGCCCAAAATCGGTCGAAACGGATACCAATTTCTACCGCAACGTGTCCAAATAATTTTAGCTGAATATGGTCTACGTCAAGTGCCAAGATGTCAGATCAGGTCCACCATGTAAATTAAGTTTGTCATCCCTGCTCTAAAGGGTACTTTGGGCTTCCCTCACTCCCGACTCCCCCCACCTTTTCTCACTTACCTTGCAGAGGACCGTTTCTGTGAGTCCCCGGTGGCCTGACCCCAGTGACATTCTACTCCCTCCTGCCGGCATTGACGTCATTCTTTCCAGCTTTGGAGTTAAAATCCCAGTGCTGCCTGCTTCAGGCCCCGCACCCTCAATTCCCATCCCCAAGTTAAAATTGAAATCAAGGCGACACTTCAGCTAGAGACTGAGGACAGGAACAGGTTTTTGAGACCGAGAAGTGGTATAGGAACATAGGAACAGGAGTAGGCCATTTAGTCCCTCGGGCCTATTACATCATTTAATGAGATCATGACTGATCTGTGACCTAACTCCACATACCTGCCGTAGCCACATATCCCTTAATACCTTTGGTTAACAAAAATCTATCAATCTCAGATTTAAAATTAACAATTGAGCTAGCATCAACTGCCGTTTGCGGAAGAGAGTTCCAAACTTCTACCACCCTTTGTATGTAGATGTGTTTCCTAACTTCACTCCTGAAAGTCCTGGCTCTAATTTTTAGGCTATGTCCCCTGGTCCTGGACTCCCCAACCAGTGGAAATAGTTTCTCTCTATCTACCCTATCAGTTCCCCTTAATATCTTGAAAACTTCGATCAAATCACCCCTTAATCTTCTAAATTCCAGAGAATCTCACCTCATAATTTAACCCTTGGAGTCCAGGTATCATTCTAGTAAATCTACACTGCACTCCCTCCAAGGCCAATATATCCCTCCTAAGGTGCGGTGCCTAGGACTGAACACAGTATTCCAGGTGTGGTCTAACCCAGGCTTTGTGTAGCATAACTTCGACCCTCTTGTATTCTAGTCCTCTAGATATAAAGGCCAGCATTCCATTAGCCTTTTTGATTATTTTCTGTACCTGACCATGACATTTTAATGATCTATGTACAATGGACCCCGAAGTCTCTTTGGACCTCCACTACTTCAAGCTTTTCACCATTTGGAAAGAACTCTGATCTATCCTTTTTAGGTCCAAAGTGGATGACCTCACACTTGCCTACACTGAAATCCATTTGCCACAGTTTTACCCATTCATTTAATCTATTAATATCTGTGTAATTTTATGCTTCCATCTACACTGCTTACAAGGCTGCCTATGTTTGTGTCATCGGCAAACTTGGATATGTGGCTCTCTATCCAGTCATCTTAGTAGTTAATAAATATCGTGAATAGTTAAGGCCCCAACACAGATCCCTGTGGGTCACCACTAGTCACATCCTGCCAATTTGAGTACCTGCCCATTATCCTTACTCTGTCTCATGTCGCTCAGCCAATTTCCGAACCAGGTCAATAATTTGTCCTCAATTCCATGAGCTTCAACTTTAGTTAACAGTCTCTTATGAGGAACTTTATCGAATGCCTTCTGGAAGTCCACATAAACAACATCCACAGACATTTCCTTGTCCACTACTTTAGTCACCTCTTCAAAAAAATTCAATCAAGTTCGTCAGGCATGACCTACCCTTTACAAATCCATGCTGACTCTCTCTGAAAATTTTCATCTGATCAAGGTGTTCAGTCACTCTATCCTTAATTATTGACTCGTAATTTCCCGACAACAGATGTTAGGCTAACTGGTCTATAATTCCCTGGTTTCCCTCTCTCTCAAATAGCGGAGTGACATGTGCAATTTTCCAATCAGGAACACACTACCTGAAAGGGTGGTGGAATCATTTCAATCGGAACTTTCAAAAGGCAATTTTACATGTACTTGAAGAGGACTAATTTGCAGTGTTACGGGAAAAAAGCTGGGTGTGGGACTAACTTAGACAGCTCTTTCAAAGAGCCGGCACAGGCATGACTGGCCGAATGGCCGCCTTGTGTGCTGTAAGATTCTATGATTCTAACTATGAAATGCCAAGGAACTCTGAAATTTAAAATGCTTTGTACGACACCAGCTTCCAGTTTTGTAAAGTCAGCCACAGTTCAGCCTATGGGATTAAATACAGTCTAGCCATTTGTTGCTGTTCCACATTCATGTTATCTGGAGTGTACAATGACTACGTCCATGAGATACACAGTTCAGTGCAAGGTCCTTTGTATAGTGTACCATTATCTCATTTACTAACTATTGACTTATTATGAATAAAAATGCCTTATTGAATCTTTTTCCTGTTACTGAATTAGCAAATTATTCTTACCTTCGGTAGCATAAAAAGCTGCTCCTGATTTGCCTCCGCGGGCTTGCCATGGCACACAGTGAGATAGAGATCGGATGAAGTCATCTTCATTGTTTGCCAAGATAACCTCTCGCATTTTGTGGAATTCTTCAGCATAATAAATTCGACAGTAAAACTTGGCATTGGCATCTGAAAATTCTGTACAAAAAAAGTTTAAAAAATCATTTTTATAAACACACAATATAAATTTACAATCACTTTGGTTACTGGCAAAGCTGTTATTGATCTGCAAAGTATTTCATGGTTTTGCTTTCTGAATGGCCTAAGACCTATCCATTCACCCATCAACAGGGGAAATGAAAGATACTTTTGTAGAGGTCTCTGAGCAAGAGCTGTGGGCCAGTGAAACAAATCATTTTGAAGTATATTTCAAGGGACCACTTTGGATCAATTAGAGCATGATAAAAATCACATTTAATATAATCTCTCTTCACAAGATAAAGTGAACCACTGCATTACAAATGTCTGATATATTTCAAGGGTTGTAACTTATAGATTTGGAAATAAATGTCAGAAGACAATAAGTGGTTGGGCACTGAATTACAAGATGGCAATGTAGTCAGAGGTCAGGTGAAGTTCACAATCCCTTCATGGAATCAACAGAGTCCAAAATTTTGTTCATCAGCTGTCGTGCTATAAGGTATTTTTAAAATGTTGGTTTTTCCACTTACAATTTTGTGAACAATGTGGAGAATGCAATAGAGCTAGTGGGATACAGGTGAAAGAGTAATAAAAATGATCATGGCATATGTCCTCCTAGCATGTGGCAGAAAGTTAATGATAGTATTTTTTTCTCCCCAGTAGTGGAATACCTGGAAACTGTTTACTATATATGCACTTCTCAGTTCTATTAGAATTGATGGGGTATGCTCTAGGGAATATGTTCCAGCACCTTATATGTGTGACTTCATAGAATATTGACCAACTTCAACCCCCTAAACAAAGCCTTTTGACTGGAAGAAGGTATGGAGGTTGTGTATAAACAAGTGATTGCAAACTCATTTTCGTACAAAGAAAGAACTTGCATTTACATAGCACCTTTCACCACCTCAGGACATCCTAAAGCGTTTTACAGCCAATTAAGTACTTTTGAAGTGTAGTCACTATTGTGATGTAGGGAACATGGCAGCCAATTTGTACACAGCAAGGTCCAATGAACAGCAATGAGATAATGACCACTGATCTGTTTAGTGATGCTGGTTGAGGGATAAATATTGGCCTGGACACCACGCAGAAGTCCCCTGCTCTTCTTCAAAATAATGTCATGGGATCTGTTATGTCCACCTGAGCAGTGACGACACGTCAAAAAGTTCTTCATTGGCTGTAAAGCGCTTTAGAACGTCCTGAGGTTGTGAAAGGCCCTATATAAATGCAAGTATTTCTGTCTTTGAGGGGGGCAGACAGTTTTGAGGGTTTAACATCTCATCTGAAAGACTGCACCTCTAACAATGAAGCACTTCCTCAGTACTACACTGAAATATCAGCCTAGATTATATGTTCAAGTCTTTAGAGTGGGACTTGAACCCACAACCTTCTGACTCAGAGGCGAGAGTGCTACCACTGAGCCAAGGCTGACACCCAAGCCCAGGTACTGGAGGGTAATGTAAAGGAAGACTTGTGTGTTTAAATTAACTGGTACTAAAGGTGCGTAGAGAGAAGCTGAAGTACAATTAGTTCCCTGATGAGCACTGCGGATGGGTTGGATATTATAAACAAAAATGGCAAGTCAAGATTTTTCCTCATTAAATTGCTCGTCAGGTCATTAGTCTTAAAAGGTAGCCTCAAATGTTAAGGCATCTTTCCAAAAATGTAAAACGGTCCCTCTTTTCCCTCTCACCATTTTATCTAAATTATCCAACAGCAAAATGTTTGTATTTTTTCTCTCTTCCATAAAGTTGCAGCTCATCAAGTAGATGGTGAGGTAGGAATATTTAAGTAAATTACTCTAAATTGCAACTTAGTGGGAACTTCAAATACACACGTTGCACCACATTTACAAGCCAGTGTAAAATACTACCTCCTTTATCGAAACAGACAGTTGTGCAAAGTCTATTTTTGCCTGATTAGATTACGTTGCAATATGTGAGAGTCTGTATTAGGAGTGTCAACAAATGATTCAGTTGTGGAGGTCAATATTCAAGCCTGACCGTTCTAGCCAGGTATTCAGACATGTACACTTTGAGAAATTGCTGGAAAGCGATCGGAACTGGGAACTTCATTTTATTATTTTTCGCTCTCGCTTGGGGACATTGAAGTCAACTGTAGCATTTCCAGTGGTCCCAGTTGAAGTCAGCTAATTCAACATAAACCAGGAATTGAACCTGGGACCTATTTGGTCTGTATTGCTCAATTTGGGTGGAGATAAGAAATAGCAAAGGAAAGAAATCACAGGGGGGGCTATATACTACACCCACCAAACAGTAGCTACACTGTAGGGCAAAATATTAATCAGGAAATAAGGGGGGCTTGTAAAAAAGGTAGATTGGACAAATCAAATTGGCAAAATTAGCCCTGAGGAAGAGTTCATAGAGTGTATTAGGGACTGTTTCTTAGATTAATGTCGGGGAACCAACCAGGGAACAGGCCATTTTGGATCTGGTAATGGGAAACGAAACAGGATTAATGAATGATCTCAAAGTAAAGGATCCCTTGGGAAGTAGTGATCGTAACATGATAGAATTTCACATCCAGTTTGAGAGCGAGGATCTTTGGTCTGAAACTACTGTATTAAACTTAAATAAGGGCAATTATTAAAGGAATGAGGGCGGAATTGGCTAAAGTGGACTGGGTAAACAGATTAGATGGTATGATGGTGGATAAGCGGTGGCAAACATTTAAAAAGATATTTTATGACTTGCAACAAAAATATACCCCTGTGAGGAGGAAAGACTCCACAAAAAGGGTGAACCAACCATGGCTAACTAAGGAAGTCAAGGATGGATCAGGTTAAAAGAAAAAGCAAACAACATGGCAAAGATTACTGGTAAGCCCGAAGATTGGGAATACTTTAAAAACCAGCAAAGGATGACTAAAAGAATAATAATGAGGGAGAAAATAAATTATGTGAGTAAACTAGCAAGAAATACAAAAACTGACAGTAAAAGTTTCTACAAGTATATAAAAAGCAAGAGGGTAGCTAAAGTAAACATTGATCCCTTAGAGGATGAGACTGGGGAAATAATAATGGAAAACAAGGAAATGGCAGAGAAACTGAACAGATATTTTGTATCTGTCTTCACAGTAGAAGACACTAATAACAGTAGAAAATCAAGGTGCAAAGGGGAGGGAGGAACTAAAAACAATCACTATCACTAGAGAAAAAGTACTAGGTAAACTAATGGGTCTAGTGGCTGACAAGTCCCCTGGACCTGATGGCTTGCATCCAAGCATCTTAAAAGGAAATGGCTACAGAGATAGTGGATGCATTGGTTGTAATCTTCCAGAATTCACTAGATTCTGGAAAGGTCCCAGCGGATTGGAAAACCACAAACGTAACACCCCTATTCAAGAAGGGAGGTGAGACAGAAAGTAGCTAACTATAGACCAATTAGTCTAACATCTGTCATTGGGAAATGCTAGAATCCATTATTAAGGAAGTAGTAGCAGGACATTTGGAGACTCATATTGACTCTCCTCGATTGTATGAAGGGGAAATCATGTCTGACAAATTTATTAGAATTCTTTGAGGAAATAACAGGCAGAGTGGATGAAGGGGAACTAATGGATGCAGTATATTTGGATTTCCAAAAGGCATTCGATAAGGTGCCACATAAAAGATTACTGCACAAGATAAGAGCTCATGGTGTCGGGGGTAACATACAGGCATGGAGAGAGGATTGGCTAACTAACACAAAACAAAGAGTCGGGATAAAAGGGTCATTTTCAAAATGGCAATCTGTAACTAGTGGGGTGCCGTAGGGATCAGTGCTGGGGTCTCAACTATTTACAATATACATCAATAACTTGGATGAAGGAACAGAGTGTCTTGTGGCCAAATTTGCTGATGAGACAAAGATAGGTGGAAAAGCAAGTTGCGATGAGGACACAAGGTATCTGCAACGGGATATTGACAGGTTAAGCGAATGGGCAAAAATTTGGCAGATGGAATATAATGTGGGAAAATGTGGGAGGGAAAATAAAAAAGCAAAATATTATTTGAATAGAGAAATACTACAAAATGCTGCGGTACAGAGGGATCTGGGTGTCCTCGTACATGAAACACAAAAGGTCAACATACAGGTGCAGCAGGTAATCCGGAAGGCAGACGGAATATTGGCCTTTATTTCTAGGGGGAATGGAGCATAAAAGCAGGGAAGTCATGCTACAATTGTACAGGGTGCTGGTGAGACCACACCTGGGAGTACTGCGTACAGTTCTGGTGCCCTTATTTAAGGAAGGACATACTTGCATTGGAGGCAGTTCAGAGAGGGTTCACTAGGTTGATTCCGGGTATGGAAGGGTTGTCTTATGAGGAAAGATTGGACAGGTTGGGTCTATACTCATTGGAGTTTAGAAGAATGAGAGGAGATCTTATTGAAACATACAAGGTTCTGAGGGGACTCGATAGGGTAGATGCTGAGAGGATGTTACCCCTCATGGGGGAATCTAAGGGGCATAGTCTCAGAATAAGGGGTCGCCCGTTTAAGATGGAAATGAGGAGGAATTTCGTCTCCCAGAGGGTCGTGAATCTTTGGAATTCTTTACCCCAAAAAGCTGTGGAGGCTGAGTCATTGAATATATTCAAGGCTGAGTTAGACAAATTTTTGATCAGCAAGGGAGTCAAAGGATATGGGGAAAGGGCAGGAAAGTGCAGTGAGGTAAAAATCAGATCAGTCATGATCTCATTAAATGGCAGAGCAGGCTCGAGGGGCCGAATGGCCTACTCCTCCTCCTATCTCGTATGGTCTCTTATTATGGTCTTATGTCAAATCATATGGTGCATTTATACACTTAGCTATTAGAAGTAAGCTGAGAACATTTGACACATTGTGAAATGAAGAGAGATGCTCCAGTAAATTCAAAAGATTGTCAACAATACTTACGTAGCTCCACATGTGGGTTTCCAAGCTGTTTCTTTTGTTTGTCTCCACCATCACCATCATCTAAAATAAAACAACACTGAAACACTTAATGTGGGAATACTGGCTAAACAATTTTAAATCTCTTTAGTCTATATGACTTAGCTTTGCCTGAATGAACAATGTTAAAAGTTACATTTTGTGAGAAGTTGATGATCAGAAAAGCACTAAGTTACAGATGACATCACCCTTCAGTCTCATCTGCATTTACATTGCAAATCTGCAATTTGGGTAAATGTTATTGCAAACTATATTGCCTACATATAATTCGCGTTTGAAGGTATATTTAGGGAAAGTCGAAGGCTGAAAAAAGTTAATTGTCTGTTCGGTAGGCTGACAAATCTTCTGACATAAATACATTCCAGTTAACATCAATGATTTAGCACCGTTAATGATATAGCAGAGATCTTAACACCACATTTATACATTTGTTTTGAAATGCCAGATCAAGAAAGGTTTCCTGTTTAAAAAAAAACAAAACGTAGGCATCTCCATTCTACTTAGTTACTGGTTTAGTTCCAGTCACTTTCATAAAACAAAAGAAAATTGCCAATGGTTATGTATGTAACCTGATTTAGGAGAACAGCATCAGTAAACTGGTGTGTAAACTTTAGAGTGTGTAATTATATAGTTACAATTATCACAAATTCAAATGTAGACACACACTTTGCTACAAATCTAAATTCACAATCATTAGCTGGCCAACATCAAGCCTATTCACAATCATTAGCTGGCCAACATCAAGCCTATTGTTTTCATCTAACATACTGTAGATTGTATTCAATAAGAAAATCATATTCAATACAATAGGACCCATGAAGACCAAACTGAAAAAACCTTGCACTGTTATCAACTTATTCTGAAAATAAAGTTGATCTAATCAGTGCTCCACTGATTTTCTGACTGCCATACTTGTCAGACTTAAACACTGTACATTAAATGCCATTGAAACAGAATTTCCTATCTTTGTTGAAAAAAAGTTGTATCTTTAAGCCTTTTTGGATGCCCCAGTCTTTCTGACAAATGGTAAAACTGCTCTGTTCCCTTATGATGTGGAAGAAGCCACTTTGCATGGCTATACTATATACCAAGTGCTACAAAGGAGTTTGCAACTTAGAACCTTATGAAAATGCTTCTAATCTCAAATGTGCTATTATAATAAGTTTTCAATTATATATAAAAATATTAATTTTATGTACACATACATGCATCAGTCTGATTGACAATGTTAATAAGGTCTTATCAGTTATCAAATAGCTGCAGAAAAACATATACAGTAAACATGAAAATTTTAACTGCTCAGTGATATGACATCAGTCATAAAATTCAATCCTTTGGAAATGAGCTTAATGCTTTTGCATTGCACTGATACCAACGTTGTCTTTGGACACCAGAGGGAGTCTGATCTCCCCAAGGGTTTTCAAGCCAAAAAAAAGGAAAGCAGTGTTTCAATCTATAATCTCATTATATCCACGCTTTGCACTGGTATTGTTAGATTTCAAAAGTTCACAGGCTGCAACAGTGTAAATGCTACATCCCTTAGACTGGTATCTAAAGCATCACCAGTAAATTTTCTCCAGAAACTAATGAAAATGTATGAGACATACATCATTATTGCATATAAAATATTGCAATAAATTCTATGGTGTGCACAGTTCCCCATGTCTCCTCATTTTGGGTCTAGGCCCTTACCTATATGGTTGCACCCACCTGTTGGCATGGCTTAGATCAAGAAGTTAATGTGCAGAGAACTGCAGGAACAAACCACCTGCTACTAAGGACCAATTTACTGGCACTTTGATGAGTCAGTCAGCATATTTTTTTTTAAAAAGAGAGATACTTCAATGGAGACAAGTCTGTTCTGTGCCGATTTCAGAGGGTCAAGCAGACTTGCTTATCTTTAAAAAAGGTTTTAAATTCTAAGCAAAGGGACAAACAAATGCAACATTTTATTAAAAGATTTAACACACGGGGCCAGATTAACAGCTGAAAGAATCTCAGCTCAAGCATTCTGGCAATCAAACCCAAGAGAGAACAACACACACAGATTTTTTTTTAAAATAACGTTTTTGGGTTGCTAAAAATATAGGTTATTAAACATACCAATGAATGCTATTTACTTGTAACAGATGGACCAGAACAGTGCTTTTCACACTTATAAGGGACCAAATAACATTCTGCAATAAATATGTAATTGCAGAGCTGAAGAGAACAAAGCCTTCTGCAAAATCGTTAAAGCAACTGCCTCATTCACAGCACTCAACGTTTGCAGCTAAGTGGCTCTAGTGATACACAGTTGGACAACAGCAGTTTTGCTGTGGAAAAATATAGAGTTGCTTCCAGCAATGGGTTTAAAAAAAATAATTTTGCAATGGAGTAAGGAAAACAAGTATCATCAGCAGCGTAGAAGTCCGAAAGGCACACATATTGTCATTCTAAAACGTTTAGTGTGTCAGCAACCAGCGTTTAACTGTACCTTGCAACTCTGCAGCATGATTCTCTGCCCCTTCTTTCCCTGATTGTGTGACCTGGTAATAAGCACTATCTGCACCTCGTAAAGTCTCTTTTCTCTGTATGGACAGATCAGGGCTTCTACCCCCTGAACCTCGGAAAAATGACAAAACTCCAGATGTCTTTCTTGCTAGAAAAGAGCAAGAACATTTTTTTTTATATAATTTCTAAATTAATTCCTATCAGCTTTTACTAAGAACTAAAAGAAGCAAGCCAGCGATAGCAAAGAAAAAAGAAAGCTGTGGTGCTGCTGAACTGTTTATGCTGCAAAGCACTCCAAAGCAGGTATTGCATCTAAACAAGCCTTTCAAAATAAACTTACATGGCTGTTCTGAGTCGGTGCTGCGATTCCCTTGACTGCTGGTGCTTTCTAAGTGCCTTGCAGGGCTGTTGGACTTCGGTCTGTCTACATTACTGAAACAGGAAGAGATGAAAGACAGCCACATAAGTGGAATATTCCATGTAAAGACTTTTAAAAATATATAAAGGATAAGTTAAATGCATAAAATAGCTACATCTGGATCTCTATTCATGAATAAAAAGGTCAGATTTAACATTTGTTCCATTGAAAACCACAGAAACCTATCTCAGTATTTTCCAGAAAACTATCGGTACTGGCACATTTCAGAAGTTTTGCTTAGCTGGTTAATGGCAAAGACTATGGGCGCTAAATTGGGCCATGTAGCACCCATTGTTTCAGCACTACACTGCCTCTCTGACATCCAAGATGGCGTCTTGGATGCGCACGCATGTATCCAGCGTAATGTGCGCCGGATGCCATGTTGGTATAGAGTTAGAGCAGGTGCAGTTAACGAATGCTGGAATCATGTCGAGTAGGGAGAAAATGGATACAATCAGTGTGCAACACTGATTTAAAGTGACAGATATCATTTTGGGACTGTAACGCTCAACTCAACACACAGTCTTAACCCCAGCCATCAGAATGTGTCTTCGAGTGCCTGGAGGACCCCCACACACCAGCGCTATTTAAAGGGACCATGCAGGATTTACAGGCTAGTGGCTGAATTATTGCTTCTGGCTGCCGAGACATTTGTAACCATTTTTGGAGGTCTCCTAGACTTGAATACTACGACTCAGGTACATAACCTAACATTTAGAGCTAAGACGTGCATGAGTGAAGTTAGGATGCGCTTCTACATGCAAAGGGTGGGAGACATTTGGAATGCTCTTCTGCAGACGGCAGTTGATGCTAGCTCACTTATGAATGTTAAATCTGAGGTAGATAGATTTCTGTGAATCAAGGGCATTAAGGGATATGGGGCTAAGTCAGGTATATAGAGTTAGGTCACAGGTCCACCATGAGGTCACTGACTGGCAGAACAGGTTCGAGGGGCTAAATGTCACTGCCACTTGCTGCCTCCTGATATGTGCCACCTTCTCCTACAAGAAAGCGGGACGTGTGTCTGGGTGATGTGCCCATCATGGTTGAATAGCTGCCAGTGTGTGTGGCCTGTGAGTCGTGGGTAGGCGGCTTGAAACAGTGGTAATGTGTAAGGGTGAGAGGAAGCATCTAGTTGGAAGAGTTGAGTACTGATGGAAAGAGTTTGTTAGTATGTGGGTGATGAGGGGTGTGGTGCAT
The DNA here is from genome assembly GCF_035084215.1 of Heptranchias perlo. Classification (NCBI taxonomy): domain Eukaryota; kingdom Metazoa; phylum Chordata; class Chondrichthyes; order Hexanchiformes; family Hexanchidae; genus Heptranchias; species Heptranchias perlo. The sequence goes on along the minus strand of NC_090331.1, from coordinate 73,069,105 downwards.
GGAGCAGTGGATGCGGCCAGTGGTGCGGTTGGTGGGAGACGCCACTTGACAGTTGACCTCACTCGTCAAAGCACTGAACTTCTTGCTGCACTGCATCCATGTTCATGATGCTGTGCGCCTGGCACTGACTTCATCCCCTATTGCCTCCCACTGCCTTTTGGGTATATGTCTGGAGGGCCTCCTGCCTCCCTGCGGATATAGGATGTCCATCCTTCTGTCCACCTCTTGCACCAAGGCCTGTAGTGCATCAGCAGAGAACCATGGTGCACTCTCGCAGGCCTGGTACCAACTCAGATCGGTAGATCGGTGAGGTCTGGCGTGCAGATTGGAGGATGTGGGATTCAGTAGTGTGCAACCTTTATTCAATGTTTTAACATAACTCATCAGTGTGTAAACATAGGGATGGGACTTGCATCTGTATTTTATGTGTGCGATGTCTGATCTCCGTTCAGGCTCCGTGCAGACAGTAGACTGTTATTTTCAGCAAATAACAGGTACCAACTACCTTTAAGAGATTTCTAAGAAACATCCTCCCTTTAAGAGATCGGGCTCCCCCTGCTGGTGGAAAGTGCAAATTGCATTCAGTCCACGTGCAAGGTCTGGAACGGAATGCCGATTGCGGGTTAGTATCAGGCCGGCCAAAACTCGTCTCCTGCCTGCGCAGGGGTCACAGGGGGTAATAGTGGATCACTTTTCCCAGGCCCAAGAACGGCCCTTATCCAATTTTTTTCCCCCTATAACTTTCCCATTTCTGGGTAACGGGATAAAAACAGAGTTTCTGTCAGATTATGGAAGAAAGGCATTACCACAGAAACAATGAAATATCAAAAAATAGTCACAGGACTAACACCACAGAAAACAGAAAGAGCTTGAAAATGAGCAACGCAATGCAAATTGGACGGCAATCCACAACACAGAAACAAGATCTAAACACAAAGTGCTGCTATGATCCAAGCTGATGGATCACATTAGCAAAGTCCCATTTAAGGAACTACATCTGAAAGTAGTTGAAGAATCCAGTTACCATTGGGTCTGATCCACAACAGAACAGTAACATTCAGTAAATAACATCAGAAATTTGTCTCCACAGCCATTCTCTTTCCTCCCCCCCCCCAAAATTACTTTGGTTGTTGTACTCCTTCGTCACTCCCATTCTTCACAGCTTCTCGTCCGAGATCTTCTACGACATTCTTGTATTCCTTGCAGCTACAGAAAATATGAAAGAGTTAAAGGCTAGAATTCACACAAGTTACTATATCTGTGAAAAAAGCAAAGATTAAGAACTAAACACAGTACCTGAGCGCAAATGCAATGATTGAACTTGGCTCCTTCTCACACACTGTAATTGGTACACGTTCATGCTCCCACATAAGGTAGTGCTTATCTGGATCACTATTAAAGAATTAAAAGTAAATGGTCACACTACCATACTAAAATTGGTTAATATGTCATATGTACACATGACCCTGATCATAGCCTCAGGATTGTCCATTTTGGGTAGTTGATATAATACTTAAATGCACATTGCTTTAAAAATATCAGAGTTCAAAGGCCTAGTGTCATATTGTACAACTGGTATTTTGGAGGTTAAGTGGATGAGTAACTTGTTATGTTTCATTTCCAGACCTTGGATCCATTCTAATTCTTAATGTTCTTTTCCCTATATGTAACAGTGTATACTGAATTATCATAAATTGAAAGATATTAGGCCTGGTCTTTGCATCAGTGTGTCCCACTTAGATGACCTTGTGTTACACCTACTTGGGAGATTTTTCATAAAATTATACCAAGGTTCTAGTCAATGGGAGTATAGCAATATACAGAAATATTATAGTATCTTAAAATGATACAGCCTACTTTGCAGAAAAAAAAAATCAAAATTCCTGGTATATTTTTCCAGTTTTCATCTCCATAATTGTAAACAAGAGACTCATCAAAATTTAGGAATGAAATTCAAAATGGCATCAAATACAATAAAAAGTGACTTTTTAAAAAAAAAATTAAAAAGAAACATTTTGGCTTACTTTAAGATGTGTACAAGAGAACATAACTTACAATGGGAAAGGAATGGGGTTATAGCTGCTACCAGGAAGTAGGTTTGCAAAAATGGCCTTCATAGTTGATTTTTCTTTCACTTGACTGTCACTGGAGCCCAGCAGGTGTCCATCATATACATCTGCAAGTATTAACATAATCTGTTAAAATTCATTATATTGAAAACCCTTAATATGTGAACAGGAGGAGATTGAATGATACTGAATTTTGTAACTGCAAGTTATAAAAAGCATTAGCTGTCTTTTCAAATGTACCCTTTGGCTATCTTTCCCCCCCGCCCCCCACAACCCGCCCTCAGTGCATTTGCACCAGAAAGGACCTGTTTTAGCAGAGAAATAAATATGCAGCATGAATTCTTTGCTTCAAGGCTACTTGTTCAAGAAGTCAAAATGAATCGACAAATAAATTTACGCAAGAACATAACATATTATCCAAGACAGAACACTGCAAAAAAAAAATCTAATTATTCAAAATATTTAGTTCTGGTAAAATCAATAGGGTTTCTGCAACTTGCCAATGTGCCAAAGGTAGAGGTTTTAGAGGTTTTACTGCATCAGGAGCTTCTGTAATTACATTATAGCACATACTGGAGAACTTTCATTATCACTTTTATTGTGCCCTTTATCTGGTCAAGAGACACAACAACATCCCTCAACTTTAGACGAGAGTCACACAGCCAATTCAGACTCTACAGCTTTGTTTATCCAAGGCTGTGAACACTCAGAAGTACAAAGATAATCAAAGACCATCGTTCGCAGCAAACTACCTAGCTTTCAAGAGAACAGCGTCCACGACGCCACACAACCCTGCCACGGTAACCTCTGCAAGACATGCCAGATCATCGACACAGATACCACCATCACACGAGAGGACACCACCCACCAGGTGCATGGTTCATACTCCTGTGACTCGGCCAACGTTGTCTACCTCATACGTTGCAGGAAAGGATGCCCCAGAGCATGGTACATTGGCGAGACCATGCAGACGCTGCGACAACGGATGAATGGACACCGCGCAACAATCGCCAAACAGGAGGGTTCCCTCCCAGTCGGGGAACACTTCAGCAGTCATGGACATTCATCCACCGACCTTCGGGTAAGCGTACTCCAAGGCGGCCTTCGAGACACACGACAACGCAAAATCGTCGAGCAGAAATTGATAGCCAAGTTCCGCACCCATGAGGACGGCCTCAACCGGGATCTTGGGTTCATGTCACGCTACACGTTACCCCACCAGCGAACAAATGTTATCTGTTTTTAATATAATGGGTCATTTGCTGGCTCTCTCTGCCTTCCGGATGTTTCTGCCTCTCTCTGTGTTTTTTTTTCTCTGTTTTTTTTCCCTGTTTGTTTTTTTGTTGAATGTGTATTCGGGGGTTCTGCAGGTGACACCTCTCTGTCTGAACACGGTGATTGCCTTGGCAACGGGCAGTTGCAGGGGCAGTCTGTAAACACCATGTATTGTTCTATATGTATAAATGCGTAGGCTTCAAGGAGCTCTTGAAACATTTACCTGAGGAAGGAGAAAATCTCCGAAAGCTTGTGAATTTAAAATAAAATTGCTGGACTATAACTTGGTGTTGCAAAATTGTTTACAATTGTCAACCCCAGTCCATCACCGGCATCTCCACATCATATATATAACACAGTTTGGCTGAGGGCATTTGCAATTTATCAACTGAATCCCTCAATTGTAACAAATTCCCACCAACTGCTATTCTGTGTACAATTGTTGCTAAGCTCATTAATGGAAAATATATATTCTGCCTGTTGTACACTAAGTTACAATCATGTTGCCCAAACAACATGCAGAGATAAAATATAAACAGGATATTATAAGGTTGGCAGTTAATAATAGGTTCATTCCATCAGTATCAGTGCAAATATGCAAATCGTGAACAGGAGTCAAAAATCAAAAATATTGAATCATCAACAACTTGCATTTATATAGCGCCTTTAACGTAGTAAAATGTCCCAAGGCACTTGACAGGAGTATCAAACAAAATTTGACACCGAGCCACATAAGATGTTAGGACAGGAAGAGGTAGGTTTTAATGAGTGTCTTAAAAGGAGGAGAGGTGGAGAGGTTTAGAGGGGGAATTCCAGAGCTTAGGGCCTAGACAGCTGAAGGCACGGCGGCCAATGTAGAGCTATTAAAATCAGGGATACGCAAGAGGCCCAAATTGGAGGAGCGCAGAGATCTTGGGGATTGTAGGGTTGGAGGAGGTTACAGAGATAGGAAGGGACGAGGCCATGGAGAGATTTGAAAACAAACCTGAGAATTTTAAAATCAAGGCTTTGCCTGGCTGGGAGATAATGTAGGTCAGCAAGCACAGGGATGATGGGTGAACGGGACTTGGTACAAGTTAGGATATGGGTAGCAGAGTTTTGGATGAGCTCAAGTTTATCGAAGGTAGAAGATGGGAGGCTGGCCAGGACAGCAACAGGAGATGGAAGTAGACGGTCTTGGTGATGAAGCGGATATGTGGTCGGAAACTCACCTCAGGGTCAAATAGGTCGTCAAAGTTGGGAATGGTTTGGTTCAGCCTCAGACAGTGGCCAGGGAGAGGGATGGAGTCGGTGGCTAGGGAATGGAGTTTGTGGTGGGGACCGAAGACAATGGCTTCAGTCTTCCCAATATTTAGTTGGAGGAAATTTCTGCTCATCCAGTACTGGATGTCAGACAAGCAGTGTGACAAATCAGAGAGAGTGGAGGGGTCGAGAGAGGTAGTGGTGAGGTAGAGTTGGGTGTCGTTCATGTACATGTGGAACTTGACGTGTTTTCAGATGATGTCACCAAAGGGCAGCATGTAGATGAGAAATAGGAGGGGGCCAAGGATAGATCCTTGGGGGACTCCAAAGTTAACGGTGCGGGAACAGGAAGAGAAGCTATTGCAGGTGATTCCCTGGCTGCAACTGGATAGATAAGAATGGACTAGCTGGACGACAGAGGAGTGGCGCTGGAAGAGGATGGTGTGGTGTGTCGAAGGTTGAGAAGGATGAGGAGGGATAGTTTACCAGGGTCACAGTCACATAGGATGTCAACATTAGTCAAAGTGTTGCCCAGGTTTGTTTTTAAACTTGAGAATTTACAGTGCTCAAGCAGTTCATTTCTGCTTGAGTGCTGAAGACATGCCATTTTTAGTGAGTATTAAGAAAAATGAAAGATTTAATTGCACAATAAATTATTTTAGCTAAGGGGCACCAGGGAGGAGAAAATAAGCCAAGCCTATTAAGTGTGAACACAGCTAAAGAAAAAAATGCCAAATCACAAAATAACATTTCTCAGATCTGACAATCAGAAAAGACAGTGACAGAAAAGTATGTCTTCAATCAATGGGATTTACCTATACATACAGTAGTGCTTTTTTGAGAGGGTGGGAGGTTGAAGGAAGAATCAAGTATAAAGAAAGAACTTGTAGTTTATATAGCGCCATCCCCTCAGGATATCCCAAAGTGCTTCACAGCCAATTAATTGCTTTAAAAGTGCAGTCACTGTATGCAAATATGGCTGCCACAGACAGCAAGGTCCCACGAACAGCAAGATAAATGACCAGTTAATCTGTTATGGGGGTGTTGATTGAGTGATAAATGTTGACCAGGACATTAGAAGTCCTCTGCTCTTCTTCGAATAGTGGTTTCTTTTGTCTCCACCTGAACAGATGGACAGGCCTCGGTTTAATAGCTCATCTGAAAGACGACACCTCTGACAATGCAGCAATCCCTCAGTACTGCATTGAAGTGTCAACCTAGATTATGTGCTCAAGTACCTAGAGTGGGGCTAGAACCCACAATGATCTGACTGGGAAGCAGGAATGCTACTACTGGGCTAAGCTAACACTATCTTTTACTTCTATTAACATTTACCAAAATGAACATGTAAAAGCATTCATTTGCCTCATGAACTATTTGAAAGTGAAAATAACCCTTCCACTGTTTTCACCTCACTCACCAGGACACCTTGACCGAGATAACTGATTTCAGTGTGACTGCTTACCTGCCCACCAGATTCCCATTAGGGGGTTATGCGTTTCCTTGGACTCAGTAAAGGCAGCTCAAAAACTTCAAACTTACAAGATCTACCTCTTAATTGATAGAAAAACTGGCTCTAAAGGCTTGATTTTGAAGCAAAATGGGACTCAATTTCAGGTTGGCTGGTGAGACAGTGAAGGTAGACGCAGATTAAAAAAACGTAAGTTTTACTTAAAAAAGAACAGAATACTTGGAATAACTGTGGGAAGCAGATTTCCCTTTGCACACAGCTGAATTGCTACATCATGCTGGCTGCTACGGAGAGGTGCTAAAAGTAAGACAGGCAACACCCTAGAGAAGCAGATGGGAGAGTTGTCTTCAAACCCTTGTGTCTGTCACCTGAAGAGCAGCTCAAAGTGATTGAAGCAGCCTGTTCACCCAAACTCTTATCTACAACAGACGAGTAGCCACAGAAGATCAGGGACAGGACAGAAAACAAAAATACATACTTTTACAAAAAAAAATTAAAGGATCATGATCATGAAATGAAAGTACATTAAACTGTGCTTTCTCCATTTGTGGACAACATATTACCACAACTTGAAGTTTCAGGCAGATAAGTAGTTCAGCACATGGAATCTGAGCTCTTGACTACATAAAAATAATGTAATTCATCAAAAAATTGAAGACGTATGTGATTTGTAATGGATCAGTTTGTTCATGAGTGGCATAGCCACAAGTGTCGCATTTGTATTATGGGAGAAAATATTAGGAATAAGAATAATGATAGAGAGGAAAACAGATTGAAAATCCAAACAAGTAAGCTGTGTTCATTTGTCAGATTGATTTTGAAAGCAAAATAAATCAAAACCACTTGATAAATTCCAAACCAAGAATGCCTTGTGTCCATCACTAGTTCTAATTAACTTTTAAAAAATTATCTGCACAGTTTGTTAGCACATTAACTTTTCACCAATTTGAATCCAGCCCAAAAGGATAGAACAAAAGTAGCTATACCAGTTGGTGGTGAGTGCAGTCACACAGCACGAAAAGAAAGTGTTCACATGGGAAAATTAAAATGTAGTAGTGGATGATCTTAAGGGACATTGTTGGAGAAGAACACATGAAGCTTTCCAATTTATCTGGTCCATTTATCTAATCTACACCCACTTGATGTTCTCAGCACTAACATCCCTCACCCCAATCAGGCCAAATTTTTTTTAAAAACAAGTTCAAGGTCACATCAAGTCTGCTTGTGTAAAACACTGCAATGCATATTTGGATTTTAGATAGAGCTACATCCAAGGTTGCTTTTAGGGGAAAAAAAAACTGCAACTCACTGTTACACAGCGAGCTGCAGGAACAGGCTGAATAAGATCAACTTCACAAACTGCCAACTATTGTGGCCTGAATTTACAAGTCCACCAGGAAGATAAGGAACAGCCTTATGTTATTACATGATTATAAAAGAGTATGAAACCCAGTACTTATAGGCATTCGTGCTAAAACATTTAGCTTTGCACTACAAAAGTTACCAATACTCAGTGTACTCAAACATTAACTTACAGCAACGTTAGTAAGTCACTGATGGTGCAAAAAACATTTATGAATTACCTACCGTCAGCATTGTTGGTATCTTGGTCACTGGTAATAGACACAGTGGGAATGATGGGCCCAGTGGACAGTTGCTCTGTACATACATCTGGAGAGGAGGGTAAATGAGTATTGGCATTGTTTGTAGAGGCAGCTGCCATATTGGTCAATAAGCGATCCTCTGCAAAACAAAATTTATTTTCATCTACCATGGCTTGAAATGTTTGAGACTACAGAACCTGGTGCTAAATTTCAGAAACTGTTTTATTGCATCTGCAAATAATTTTTAATACACTTAAAATAAAAATTCACCAAAATAAGGAGATTAAATTTAAGATTGTAGATTGTTTCCACCTGATAAATGAGTGCATGTTTTATTCAATAACACATATATACTATTGTGTGTAATAGAGGGATGTTTGATATAAAGAGAGCGGAGATAGTCATTCTATAGTGAACACAATACAACTTCAATTTCTGATCATATCGAAGATGTTAGTTTGAAGAGACAAAAAAAATGGTCACTCAATTTTTTGGGCAGGTTAGAGGTGCAACATCAGAGCATTATGCCATGAGATGAAATGTACATTTGTGCCCTCAATCCTCAGTTAACAGTTAGTACAGGCACGTCATTGTGAGTTCTGACAAGTGAAGGCAGTGGACTCCCCGCGGGGAGGGAACTTAGAGGGAGAGTGACCGTGGCTGTTGCACAGCAGAGGTGGAGCAGGACACTGGCTGCACAGATAGTGGATCAATCAGGGAGATTCTCACCCCCCCGCTCCCCCATTCTTTCCTCAAAAAAAAAAGGAAAAGTGAAGAAACTGGGGGGAGAAGGTGAGAATATAACATTTCAAAAAAATTTTACTTCACACATAAACTTGCTGGTAATTTAATTCACAAATCAGTTTGCACTTCAACCTTCCAAATCCAGGTTTCAGACATTCACCACCACATTACAGCAGACTGGAAAGTTATGTTTGAAATCTTTCAATCTTCTTTAGAAGATTTACTTTGCTCAGTTAGAAGTTTGATACCGTCCAGTCCTCTTAAGGGATTCATTTTGGATTAGGCTGTTTTAATTCTCAAGTTTTTTTTTGCCAGTTGTTTGTCTTGAAATTAATCACAATCTTTGAGAGTCTCCAAATCAAGCTACTGAGTAATCCAAGTTTCTGTCTGCCCAATATTGAGCGCACAAACTCTCCCTGTAGGAATAACCCTGGCGTACCCAAGTCCAAAGAAGAAAGATGTAGATTGGCAGAGCCAAGGTTAAGAGACTCCTAAGATTGGTCAATTTAACCAGCTAAAATGATATAGCTTAGCAGCACAGAACACTGGTAAGCTTCCTGCAGTTTGAAATCAGCTGCTGTAAAGGAGTAATAATAGCAACTAAACATCAGGTATACCATAGAGTCTGTGCAAATAAAGACCCCAAGTAACAGGCAATCTACTGGGCAGTGAGGTGGCTTTATTAATTAAGGACATGATTAAGGCAATAGAACAGATATTGATAGTGGTGACTGGTTTAAGTTCAGTCATAATAAGGGATCTTCCAAACTAATCAGATTTTTTAAAAATGGCCAAATCAAACCTTTGTCTCCATTCTGTAATCCTGAGGAAGAATTTCGTGGAGAAGTATCTAGTACACTGCTCTGTGAAAGACAATAAAAACACACCATTAAACAAATGGAAGTCCAAAAAAATAAGTTTGAAAGATCAACAAATGGTGAGGTCAACAACCAGTTCAATAAGTCAGCTAATTGGTACCACATATTTATATCACATTTTGTTTAGAACATGCTATACATTTACTGAACATTAAAATTCTATACATCAAAGATGAAAAGGATAAAGATGGAAACCTTAAAACCCACACAAGACCGCAAACTAAAACACAAAAATAATCTACGTGGAGAGCAGGCTGAATTCTATAGCCAACTCAATCTAGTGTTCAACACGCTGCAGATAAGCAACAGTTTAAAATCATATGCAAGTTGCATGAGCGAGCTTAGTAGTACCTAAATTAATCTGCATTTTGTGGGGAGGAAGACGAGGGTTTACAACTTGAGACTCAATAACCTCTCAAGCAAGTAGAGTCATGACTTCAGAAAAAAAAATTCAAATTGCCTGCTACAAGAATCAATGCAAATTCCCTCAGCTATTCCAATCATCTGAAAAAAGGGCTGGGGACTGTGTCTCTCAGATTCAAAAAGATCACTTTTGCTTTGCTGGTAACAACCTTTCTGGGGCAGAAAAGAAAGAAGGGTCAGCTCAGGACAGCTAGACACCGAAGCATAGTGGATCCTAAATGCAAATTGTAAACTGAGAAAAAGGGGGACAAATGATCGCTCCAGAAGGTGCTCACTGACTTATTTGTATTAACTCAATTAGTCAAGAAGTTGAATACCTTTGTTTCTTCAGTTGATCTTAATCTGCCTGGACTTGGTGGTACTGCTGGTCGCTTTCGTCCCTTTTCTTGTTGAAATAGATCCTGTAGTCTACAATAAAGCATTTTTTAAAATCAATTTGTGGTACTGTGCTATAAAATTGAATAGTACCAACTGCGCTACCTAAAACAGACTGAACCCACCTGGCAAATTAAGCCTTACCAACTCTTTAGCAATTACATCAACTAAATTAGACATTTGGCAATTAAATAATTTTGTCAATAAACAAAAATGACTACATATGATATACCTTGTAAGTAACAGGCTATCACTATTAATAATTGATTTAGTAATCACTCCTCTCAATTTTGTCCAGTGTTACCTGGTAGATACTGATGCACAATAACGCAAAGTTAAAATTCAACTATACTCTGTGGTCGCTATGTTTTGTACAATTATCTATTATTAAAACCCATCACTATGAACTATACAAGTAAATGAATAATGATTAAATTAGCCTCAACCCCACCTGTTATTCCAGGCCTGTAATAACTCGCACAGGTTCTGTTTCTTGGTAATTAAGCAATCGTCCACAAATAGCAACTGCTGAGGGTTGTCGATTAGGGAGGACAGCAACTTTGCCTGAGTTTTCTCAAACCAGTTTCGAAACTCTGCCTCTTCCATCTGCATCAACAAATAATACTTCAGCTTCCAGAAGGGATTAGGTTTAAATATAAGGAAGCTGGCATTGCTTCAAACACAATTTTACACATGCTATGATCAAACTAGTGTGAAAAAGATAGTTACTTCTTTCTGTGCAAACAAATCTTCAATTTTTTCTTCTCTTGTTTTGTTGAAGGTATCAGTTTTCAGGGAGACAAGGCGATCATCTACTGTTAAATAGATGTGTGATACCCTAAGTAATAGCAGATGTTTTTGTTAGCAATCACCTTTATCAAACTATCCCTACACAAGCAGAAGGAATTGTTTTCCAATTGGGTTCAAACTTACTTTTGTGAAAAATCCTTCAAATCCTGGATAATCAATTGCTTTGATGGCATTTGATGATTAATGCATATTTCTAGTGGTGGAAGGCAAATTTCAAGCATCCTAATGGGGCCAAAGCTGATAGAGTAAAAGGTTAACATATCTGTCCAACAGCAGCAATAGCAAATCTATTATAAAAATTAGTATCTGAGAAATTATGCAATTATATGTGTTTAAAATGCCACTAAAGTAACACCTAATCAAAAAACAAGAAAATGAAATCACAAAGCTGAACATAAGAATAATGTGCTGTGATTTCCATTAAAAGTCATGGTTTTAGTTGGTGGGTAGAAATGTTTTTGTAAAATGGTCACTCCTTGTTAACTGTAGTTGAAAGTTGGTGGGGGGGGGGGGGGGGCGCGGTGGTGGGTTCTGATTTCCTTACATACAGGGTCAGTCTTTCTGGCTGGAGCAAAGCAGTGAATTGGATTCCTTATGACTTTATCATACTCTGCAGGCTTTAGCACAATTCTGTTCTGTCCGCAAGGAGCTTTTACTGTAGTTTTAAGAGTGCAGGATGAGCAGCCATGTTCCATTATGTACAGGATATTGAAGTTAGTTAAGATGTCACCATTGACCACAATACTATAGCGTTAGGTCACTACACAGCCAGGGGTTTGTCATTTTGGAGGCAATGAATAAGTCAGACTACTTCAGGTCAGCAATCACTTTTCTGAACACTCTAAATAAGAGTTGGTGCTTCACAAGTAAGGCAAGTGATTGACAAAGCATATCTGGCAACAAAAAACATGTGGACAGGCATGATTAGAGAAGGAAATTGTACTGATGATTTTTTTTTGTTGCTCAAGTGTTTTTGTATCAATGTGAGAGTTAATTTACTAAAATGTGCCATGCTCACAAACTACAATATGGGACCATATGGATAGGAACATTTCTTACCTTCCATTATGAACAATCAACTATTCAGCATTGAAAATTTATACACTTCCCGGAATATTAGATTGTTATAAGAAGTTTCATCAAGCAAAATTTTGATTTAAAAACACTGGTATGAGCACAGCAGGTTTAAATAGACTATAGATTGGTCTCTTCTAGTTACCTGAAAGAAGCAACCATCTGATTGTAGGAGAAATACTGGTGATAATCATGATGCATAGAGTGACCACAAGGCTCTGCATTTGCTCTACGGGTATACTGATGGCCATAGAACCTTAACTCCAGATATTTGGCAAAGGACATGGACCAAGAGTCCCTGGAGAGTGGAACCACTGGAGTTACCTACAATAATACACAATATATTACATACACTGCAAAGAACAAAAATCTACACACACACACACACGATATAAACTCTGGCAGAACACTATTTAAATCCTGTTATATGTAAAAAGTTTTTAACCAGATAAAATGGCTGTCTACCCAAACACTGCTTCAGATAAGTGTTTATTCTTGAGTACCTGTTTACATATTCTGCACCAAGAGTAGGTGAGGATTGTGTGTTGGTAGCCAGGAACAGGAGAATCCAGCTCTTTTAGTACAATCTGTACACAGCCATTTCCATGCACAAAACGACGTACATGGTGTACCATAGGTGTTTCACAGAACATGCTGGGACATTGATAGGAGGGTCTGCAAAGAAAAAATTACGAAAATGTATCAAAACTTAAATATTTAAAGCCATAAAGGTTATGTGCCACGTAACGTTTATTATATGGTATTTTTGAATTTTTGTTAGTGTTTTGGGGATCCCAGTCCATGATTCTGTCCATATTGTCACAAAAACTGCATATCAGTGGCTTTGCCCATAATAAATATTTCAAGTATGCCACAAAGGTTCAATTGTATCTGTTCTGCAAAATTAAGCACCATATTATATATTGGCAAGGACTGAAGTATGAAGTAGTGCACCAACAAAATATGTATGCAAACCTGTGAGGAAATTACCAGTAAACCCCTTACCTATTCCGCAAATTCCTTTTTCTATTAATAACTTAGTTCATGATGTAAAGTTTAATAATTTCTGTTATAAAGAAACAAGCCAATCTAGTCATCCTGACTAATTAGATACAACAAATTCCAACTGTGTTGAAAACATTGCTTTATAACTGGCAAAAATGCTTCTTTGCAAGAGATATTTTGTGCATCTGAAGAAGTCCTGCGCAAAAAGACAATTTAAATGCTGTAACAACTAACATAAGTCACAAAAGAACCTCAGCAAAATCACTGGTTATCTCTTAAATCAGAACTGGTATCTGCAAATATAGATGCATAAGAATTTTTAAGAATAGGAAAATGAGGCCCAACGACGCTGTCCATTTTCATCAAAAACCCCAATTTTTAAATTTTGCACACAGACAAAAACATCTTAAAACAAACCAATTATACTATAATTCAGCAACAGTTAACAGACTACAGTCTAAAAATATAATTAAGGTATTAAACCCAGGAATCCCTTAATTCATGAGGTATAAGCTGAGCAGTGAATAGAGGCCATGGGCAGAAGTGTCCATTAACACACAGTAGTCATTTATAGGACTATACACTTGAGGGTATCTATGGCAGGACAAACTGAGCTCATTAAAAAATTGCAAAAATGTCTAAATCTTTGTTGGATTATGGTTTCAGCTGCATTTGAGAATCCTCTTAGTCCCGAGAGTAATTTTGAATCAACAGCTACTTAGGTGGCAACTCAACAACAGATTGTAAGTGACTAACACTGGAATGATGTTGGTCATTTATTAGCTTTAAGTAGGACCCAAGTAAGGTATCATTAAGTAAAACTCCAAAGTGAGTACATTCGTACAACCTATATTAGTCAACCTTGACCAATTGCTTTCTGGTTAACATTTTGATGGTCACAGCAGCACAGGGAATATGCCTTGTTTCATAGCTTATTTGATCATCTGTGGGGAGTGATGAAAGTGGTGAACAAACAAGTCTTGCTCATTAATGGGACCTGGAGGGGTGGGCCTGTCACTGGGGCTAAGATTCTTTCCACTTGACTCCAGATAACCCTGCAAGCCACTGCCTTAATACTTGGAGTGGCTGGGCTGCACAAGTAGCCGGGAAGCGGCTACAAATTTGAGTTTGCTATAAATACCTATAAATATCAGTGACGATTTCAGCATTCTATTTTAATAACCCAATTGACAGTATGCGCATCTGCTTTTTAAAAAAATCTCTATGTTCACAACCAGAGGACAGTCCGAAGCCAGATACCCAGGAACAGGTACCCCACACCCGCCTCTTAATTTCTGATCTCAAGTGAGGCCTGTTAATTCTGTACATGTCGTCCGGTGCTACAGTCCAAATTCTCAAGCCTCTCAGCAAATAAGATTAAATTGCAATGGAATTCCAGAAACATTTTAATACCTGTTCCAGTCAGACTGCTCCCTTATGATGATACATCTGTTATTATAATTTATCAACTGTCAAGTTATTAAAGCCAGGGCAGTAGTGATAAAACTAATGAATATCAGTTCATATACTGAAGGTGAACTTGTAGATAAGCATTCTGGATGCTGCATAATTGTTAGCTGATCATTTTAAAAAAGGAACCAAGCACATGAACAGGATACTGGGAATAGATGGACCAATGCAACCTCAGTTTCAAGAACATTAATCCTGCTACCACACTTGGGTTTGGATGCTTGAAGGCAAACTTTGTGCAGAATTTAACAAAAACAATCAAATGGCTGTATTTGTCTGGAATAATAGTCAGAGGTTTATCTGTAAAATTAGTGTAGAACCACCTCACTCACCTAAAGCAATATCTTTCTAAAAATATTCCCAACGTCAGATCATTTTTCCCATAAAATTCCATTGTGACGATCCTAAAAGTACAACCACCAAAATCAATAATCATAATAAACATATATTTAACAAAATAAAGTCTGTATTAATCATGCATCTTTAAAATAGCAATCCTTCAAGTGCATACTTAAATCTACATTGGAACCGCTCTAAGCATAGTTTTATTTTTGGCAATGCACAACAGTGTGACAGTAAATGACTTCTCAGAGGAACCATATCTAGACAGAGACTGTAAATGAATCATTTCACTCATCTCATAATTTGTTAGCAAAAGAACTGTTGTATAAATTTTGGCTTCAAGACATGAGGAAAGCATTTATTAAAATATTTCAATGTTGGGGGACGAAGTTAGATCACACAATAATACAGGATTGGAAAGGCTACCTATAAAATTAATTAAAATGTACAATATCAGAAATTTTGGGAACTTTAATACTAAGTAAGCCGCCCTAAATCAAAAGCAGTTGGCACATTCCATCTAATGCTCATAGATTCTGATATTTCATAGTGACTTAATGGCAATTGGAAATGTCTCAAATCTGTGAAAGACCATTACCTACAACATGTTTATTTTATTCCTCATTTAGAAAATTAGAAAACCCTCCCCTTTTTGACCCCATATACCACCTGAGTGTGCAAGCAAGTAAGCTGATCTCTAGTATCTGCCGCAATAGGGTCAGCCTCAGTGGTAGCGCTCTCACCTCTGATTCAGAAGGCAGTGGGTTCAAGACCCACTCCAAAGACTTCAGCACATAATCTAAGATGACACCCGAGTGCAATACTGAGCAAGTGCTGCACTGATGGAGGTGCTGTCTTTCAGATGAGACATTAAACCAAGCCCCAGTCATTCTTCTCAAGTGGACGTAAAAGATCCCACAGCACTATTCGAAGAAGAACGAGGGAGTTCTCCTAGTGCTGGTCAATACTTACCCCTCAATCAACATCACTAAAAAAGCAGATTATCTGCTCATTTGTCTCATTGCTGTTCATGCACAACTTGGCTGCCATGTTTGCCTACATTACAGCAGTGAGTACACTTCATTGGCTGCGAAGCAGTTTGGGACATCCTGAGATCGTGAAAGAAATATAGTTAACAGGAATAGGCCATTCAGCTACTCAAGTCTGTTCCGCCCTTCAATGAGATCATGGCTGATCTGTATCCTGACTTCATTTACCTGGTTGGCTCCATATCCCCTAATACCCTTGGCTAGCAAAAATCTTTCAATCCCAGATTTAAAATTATTAAATGAGCTAGCATCTACCGTTTTTTGAGGGAGCGTCCATACTTCTAACAACCTTTGTGTGAAGTGTTTCCTAACTTCTCTCCTGAATAGCATGGCTCTGTTTTTAAGGTTATGTCCCCTTGTCCTAGTCTCTCCCACCAGCAAAAAATTTTTCTCTCTATCCACCCTGTCAATTCCTTTCAAAATCCTAAAGACCTCAATCATATTACCCCTTAACCTTCTATATTCCGGGGAATACAAGCGAATACAAGCCTAGTTTATGTAATTGGAGTCCTTTTAACATTCTGATGAATCTGCTCTGAACTCCTTCCAAGGCCAATATATCCTTTCTAAGGTGCGATGCCGAGAACTGTACATAGTACTCCAGATGTGGTCTACCCAGGGCTTTGTATAGCTGTAGCAAAAATTCCTCCCCGTTTATATTCTAGCCCTCTAGATATAAAGGCTAACATTTCATTATCCTTTTTGATTATTTTTTGTACCTGACCACTACATTTTAGTGATCTGTGTACATGGACTCCTAAATCTTTGTGGACCTCCACTGTTCCTTGCTTTTCAGCATTTAAAAAACTCTGATCCATCCTTTTTAGGCCCAAAACGAATGACCGCACACTTACCTGCCACAGTTTTGCCCGCTCACTTAATCTATCAATGTCACTGTAATTTTATGTTCCCATCTACACTACTTACTATGCCACCTATCTTTGTGTCATTGGCAAATTTGGATATATGGTTCTCTATTGAAAAGTGCTAAAGAAATGCAAGTTTGTTCTTTACTGCTGCTCTAGGGTAAGCCACGAGCAACTGAAGGGCATCATGGTTGACTTTTCCCATTTGTTTTTAATGAAGGAATGTCTCCCCTCCTCTTGGTATTTCTTGGATGGTTCAGTCAACAACAGGAACTGACCAAGTTGGAATTTCATGCCTGAACCCAATGCACTTCACTACAGAACAGAGGGGTCACATCACTAGTTCACTGTGCCGTATTGGTGACTTTACATGATGTGCAATGTAATACAAGTAATTGCACGATGTTGAACATTACTGGTATAAGCTATTACAAGGTTTCTTTTCTCACTGAGCTAACACCAAGCACATTTAGTCTGATCTTAAATGAGTCAATTTTTACGCTAATATTTAAAAAATATCCAATATTGTGATTTAAACAAAATAAATAACAAAGTGGGAATTTAGACAGATAATTTGAATTAAGCAACTTTGAAGTGCATATTGTACCATAAAATAGATATATCTGAAGTAGGAAACTGGAACCCAAAAAAGGGGTTTAAAACAAAATGACAAAACTGAAGTGGTTTGTGGATTTGATTCAAACTTTCAACTGTGCTGCAATCTTCAGCCACCTCCTAGGTATTCATTTTGTGGAGGTAGAATTTTTTTTAACACAGAAAACACTACAATTATAATACATTACTGGTACAAAGGTATTACAAGATTTGTTTTTACCAGGTTATTTTCTATACAGTACATATTAAACAGGGTATTGCACCTACAAGGACTTTGTAAATAGCATACTGGAATTTTATGCAAAAACAAATAATTGAGTTTTGATGCCTACATTATAGGTTTTCAACCTCCAGTTCCCAACAAATTTCTGTATTGGAATATTATTTCCAATATATAAACTGAATTGAAAACAGGAAAACAATTAAAACATGTCTGTCCTGACGAATGAGGTGGGTGGGGAACCGAAGAGCTTTGATGTTATGTTGAAGGAAAAAAAACAAACACAAATAACCTGTGTAGAACCCAAATTTACAGTATACGTTTTACTAAACTATTTGAGACTTCAAAAAAAGTGAAAGCAAAATGATTACTCACCACGGACTGACGCATGGATTTGGTGCATTGATCGACTGGACAGAGGAACTACTGAAGAGAACACAAAGCTTCTGATGGTTTGCAGGGCTCAAACAATCCACCTTAAAAACAAATAAACTAACCTGACAAACAATACTATTATCTGCCAAAAAAAAACTTTATCCCTTCCTACCATTCACACAGATGATCAAGTGTTGAATACAAAAAGCATCAAGCTCACACCTGTGATTAATTCAGTATTTATAGCTTGCCATTGCATATGCTGTTTGTACAAGTTTTGGATTCACTGCATATGTTTATCCAACAGGTGATTGGACTGAATAAAGCATGAGTGACAAAGTCATCATTATTTTAGCATCAGGTCAGTCATTATATAAACCAAGTGGTCATGTTTTATATATGTGGGTATAAAGCTTTATAGTTGCTTCTCCTAGTAATATCAGAAGATACCTTTTCCAAAAGCAGCCTGGCTTCAAGGGATATTTTTGTTTGGTTAGTTTTAAGTTTCCTGTTCCCTGCGGTTATTCATAGAAAATGTATTTTTTGGGCACAATTTTCCCTAATGTATGGGTGAAGCAAAGACAGCGGTTAGAATTTAAACACCATGTTGTTACACCCATATTTATGTAATGAAAATAGTTCTGAGAAAAACAAACCAATGATGCCATTTCAGACTGAAAAATGGTGCTTATGGCATAAAACAAACATTATGGTATCAGTTAATTTTATAAATATGGCTGCACATTTTTTTGTAAGCTGCATCTGGTGCAGTCACTGAAGTTAGGAGAACGCTGAAATTTAGATCCATGATCATGATAATATTTGACATATATATTATTAGGCATTGATAAATTACAATCCCCTCCCAAATACGCATAGCTCAGAGACTGTGCACAAATGCCGCCTCTTAAAAATGTTTAGTCTTGAATATAACTGAAGCACAAATTTTAATCTCCATCATGAAAAGAGCTCATCTTTCTCCACAGCCACTCCCACAATGGCTTTACCATGGATTAGATACAGAGTAAAACTCCCTCTGTATTGTACCAATAAGTTAGCTTAACTTCAATCTCAAAAGAGCAGTGCACCAACGAGCAAAATGACTTGTCTGTTGCCCACATCATTCATCCTCCTAGCCTCTCAGAGAGAGACTGCAAGTTCTTAAAATTATGAGCTCAAATTACAGAGAACTGAATTGAGATGCACCAAAGGGGCAAAGACAGTATTCTAACACATTTTTTGGCTAGAATACTAATGCATACAAGGTTTCCTTCATTTGGGGAGATGCTTTATCCCTGCTGCACTTTGTTCAAAGCCTTCAGTTACGTAAAACTAACAGAAGCAAACATGAAAAGCCAGTCCACTGAACAGTCATTGGCAAAAGCACTAAGACAAAAATGAATATTTCTTGCTGATCCCTGAAGTCAACCAACCATAGGATATGTATTGGCTAGTGTATTGGTTATGTTACTGGACTAATAATCCAGAGAACACGAATTCAAATCCCACCATGGCAGTTCGAGAATTTGAATTCTGTTTTAAAAAAAATATGGAAATAAAAAGCTAGTATCAGTAAAAGTGACAATGAAGCGGTCAGATTTTCGTAAAATTCCAACTGGATCTCTAATGTCCTTTAGGGAAGGAAACCTGCCTTCCTTATCCAATTTAGCCTATGTGGTGGGACTGGATTCACATAACATGCTTAACTCTTAACTGCCCTCTGAAGTGGCCTTGCAAGCTACTCAGTTGTATCAAACCCCGTTACAAAGAATCCGTTTAATAAGGACCAACAACATCTTCTTGTTGTCAACTGGGGATGAGCCTTGCCAGAAATGCCCACATTTCAGAAATGGGGATGTTCGCTGATGATTGCACAGTGTTCAGTTCTATTCGCAACCCCTCAGGTAATGAAGCAATCCGCGCCCGCATGCAGCAAGACCTGGACAACATCCAGGCTTGGGCTGATAAGTGGCAAGTAACATTCGCACCTGACAAGTGCCAGGCAATGACCATCTCCGACAAGAGAGAATCCAATCCTTGACATTCAACGGCATTACCACTGCTGAATCCCCCACCATCAACATCTTGGGGGTCACCATTGACCAGAAACTTAACTGGACCAGCCACATAAATACTGTCGCTGCAAAAGCAGGTCAGAGGCTGAGAATTCTGCACGAGTGACTCACCTTCTGACCCCCCAAAGCCTTTCCACCATTTACAAGGCACAAGTCAGGAGTGTGATGGAATACTCTCCACTTGCCTGGATGAGTGCAGTTCCAACAACACTCAAGAAGCTCACCATCCAGGACAAAGCAGCCCGCATGATTGGCACCCCATCCACCACCCTAAACATTCACTCCCTTCACCACCGGCGCACTGTGGCTGCAGTGTGCACCGTCTACAGGATGCACTGTAGCAACTCGCCAAGGCTTCTTCGACAGCACCTCCCAAACCCGCGACCTCTACCACCTAGAAGGGCAAGTGCAGCAGGCACCACCTGCATGTTCCCCTCCAAGTCACACACACCATCCCGATTTGGAAACTGGGTCAAAATCCTGGAACTCCCTACCTAACAGCACTGTGGGAGAACCTTCACCACATGGACTGCAGCGGTTCAAGGCGGCGGCTCACCACCACCACCTTCTCAAAGGCAATTAGGGATGGGCAATAAATGCTGGCCTTGCCAGCGATGCCTACATCCCATGAACGAATAAAAAAAACATTCCAAGAATAAATTTTAAAAATACAATATTAGTCTAATATTATAAAACTTGCAATAATATCCTTAATAAAACACATATTATTGTTAACGTTTAACTCTGACAAACAACATTCCATGATCTCAACAGGACTACAGTCATAATATTCCAGAGTACTTCAGCATCTCTACCCACTCCTAACCCCATAACTTTTCAATTCTTCTCATATTCATTTTCTTCTTCAATTTAACTAAATATCCCTCCTTTATATTACTTATGAACAATATGAACAGTTTCAATTATAGAAAGCCCAATTTCAAAACAGCCAAATTAGTGAAGGCTTTTCAAAACAAAATAACACTTGTTTTGCAGGATAAGTTCATGCAAGCTACAAGAAAAAGACCACATAATGCACAGACTATTTACTATCCATTAGTTTGCTGCAATGAAAACTTATGAAAGTAAAAGTACCCAAAACCAAAAAGTGTTTCAAAACTAACTGAAGCTAATTGTTTTATAAATTTTAAAAAACATATTGTAATCCTATTGTTCCCTTGAGAGGGGTGGTGCCTGCCTTTGTTAGGGATCAAAAAAGTAATCATTAGCTCAGTGCTTAATGACATGGATCTGCCTGGTGTTCAATGTATATTCTTCAAAACTGGATAGCTGATTATTGGGAATTTAAGTCTTTGACTTAAAAGTGCTTTTTTAAAAAAAAAAGACATCCTTACCTTCGATGCCCATATCAACTCATTCTGTGTTTGTCTTCGTTGGATTTCCTCTTCCCCATCTTTCATGGCTGTTTTATTGCTCTCCTCTTTGCTCTGTATAAAAGGATCTATTTCTTTGTTCTTTATCCTACCACCCCGAGCTCTATAGTCAGCTAATAGCTTCGACAAGCTTTGGTTACTTCCCAAGGAATGAGTTATTCTGGTACTGAGCAGATCATGTGATGGAAGAATTTGAGTAGACTTTGCCTGCACATTCCCATTCAGTCCCTGAAGGCTGGTCAGGTCCTTCAGAAGCTGTTTCTTTCTCCTGCATTCTATTTCCTTAACGTCTTTGTGTAAGAGAGGGGACCAATAGACTTGTTCTGGGAAGTAGTCCCTTGTCGGACATTTCATACCTTTCTCCGTCAATAGGAAAGGCTCTCTGAAAGTAATGAAAGGAGATATGCAAAGAATGACATCTTTCAGTTCCTGCTTGAATGCGACTGAATGGGATTTCAGCCTGTCTTCTGAGGAGGTAACATGTTCAGTGATGAACAGATCTGTATCATCCTGAAGAGGATCACGGAAAAGTTTAGGCCTGTTTCCCACCGACTGTTCATGTCCTCCTGCATCAGAATCTGTTAGCGATCTGGATTGCTCATGCAAAAACGCATGATAATTGTCTGGAAGCATTTGGTCTTTCTTACTTTCATTAATCAGCGAGTCTATTATGGATGTATGGACACAAGACGTCATATGATGGTCAAGAAAAGGGACATCAAAATCTGGAGGAGCGCTATCAGGTGTGGGACCCTCAGGTTTTACAAAAACACTTTCCCGAGAAACACTTCTTCTCAGCAGTTTCTCTTCCTCACAAAATGAATTTTCTTTTGAATAGTCAAAACTAGTAGCTAGTGCAAATTCAGATACCAAGGAGACGCCTTCGATTGGAGCATCAGAGTCTTTGGAAAGGTTGCCAATCTTCTCGTCATTAAACAAATCTTGTCCATCATTATCAGCAGTCTCACCATCAATAATGGAATGGATTGATCCACTTTTAGATAAACTTGGAGGCATCGCAAACTCATCCATAAGGAAAGAAAGCTCCAGCTGAGAATGATAAGCTACACAGACCATGAATATGAGGATTTCTTTCACCCTTGCTAACTCATATTCTGAAGCACCCCTCAGCTTCACAGTACAGCCCAAATGTTGAGCACATCCTTCAAAAAACATGAGTGTTTTTGAATGACCTAGGTGGGGAAAATACTGATAAATTTCAACATATTTCCAAACAACATATCCATTACATCACACATAGTAACAAAGTCATCATCCACATATAAAAGCTGCCACCCAGCACTTCTCTTTCTGACCTGATGTGTTATGAAATTGTTCTCCTGTATAATTCAGTGTTTTTAGTGTTGCTTAGGGTCTAAGTGCTACGTCTTGTCAAATTACTAATGAAGTGATCCAGAATAAGGCACAACACAACACAGCAGACTGAAAGATCACCTGACTCGGCTAGGCAGAAATTTCTTTAAAAAATAGTATTATTCAGGTGTTTTTCCACCATGGATGATGGGAAAATCCTATTTGTATGTGGATTTAGGGCAAGAGTTGGCACGGTGCTATATCCTGTGAATTTCTATATTTGCTGCTTGTAGCATGATTTGGATTACAAGTACCGCAAGCAGTGAAAGTGCTGATTTGAAAGCAGCACCTACTGAGCTTCTCCCAACACTTCACTCGACCAAAAAATTATAAATTGCTAACCAGTTGTGAGGGGCAAAATTCAATGCTTCTGCTATTTGTGAACAGGGCAATTTTAAAATATCAACATCCTGGGGGTCACCATTGACCAGAAACTTAACTGGACCAGCTACATAAATACTGTGGCTACAAGAGCAGGTCAGAGGCTGGGTATTCTGCAGCGAGTAACTCACTTCCTGACTTCCCAAAGCCTTTCCACCATCTACAAGGCACAAGTCAGGTGTGTGATGGAATACTCTCCACTTGCTTGGATGAGTGCAGCTCCAACAACACTCAAGAAGCTCGACACCATCCAGGATAAAGCAGCCCGCTTGATTGGCACCCCATCCACCACCATAAACAGTCACTCCCTTCACTACCGGCATACAGTGGCTGCAGTGTGTACCATCCACAGGATGCACTGTAGCAACTCGCCAAGGCATCTTCGACAGCACCTCCCAAACCCGCGACCTCTACCACCTAGAAGGACAAGAGCAGCAGGTACATGGGAACAACACCACCTGCACGTTCCCCTCCAAGTCACACACCATCCTGACTTGGAAATATATCGCCGTTCCTTCATCGTCGCTGGGTCAAATTCCTGGAACTCCCTTCCTAACAGCACTGTGGGAAAACCTTCACCATACGGACTGCAGTGGTTCAAGAAGGCGGCTCACTACCACCTTCTGAAGGGCAATTAGGGATGGGCAATAAATGCCAGCCTCGCCAGTGACACCCACATCCCATGAACAAATAAAAAGAGTACTGCATTTTACTAAGAACGGAACATGATACTAGAATACAATGAACCATAATAATTCCACAATCGTAATAACTATATTTTCGCCACTAAATTAGATGAAACTTTCCCAAATTGGGGAAAAAACAAACAAGCAAAGAATGGCTCTGTGGATAAATGTATTGCCTGAACGACACTGAGACACGCAGATAATTAAAATTTTAGGTTCAATCTCTGGTCTATGCCTAGTTAGCTGATGTCAGCTGTGAAGCCACTAAATTGGCAACTTATCTCCCTATTAAGGGTGTTAAATGAAGTCAGGATTTCCATACTCAATTGCTATCCAATAACACCCCACTCTGAAAGGGCTGGGTGTGTATGGGTGAGAGAGAGCACATGTCAAGAGAGCATACAATAGGGCTTGACTGCTACAACTTTGAGGTCAAATAGCCTACCAATATTCAACTGTCTAGCTCAGAATATGAAATAAGGCCACCAGACCAATGAGGGCTACCAGCACCCATGGAACTCCAGCAGAAGCCTACCTTCAGGAGACGGGAAAAGAGTGTGTAGGCACAAGATGTGCAGTTACTTACCATTAGGCAGCTGGAATGGCTGAAGGAAAAATTTATGGCACGTTCCAAGGTGAGGCTTTGTAAGAAGCTGGTCCATCGACATAACCAAATCACCCTGGGTGACGCGGCTCACTCGGTCTAACACTTGCTATGCATAAAAACAAACGGGATGTTTGTAGTCATCAATTTCCACAGAAACAATCCTTGAAACCTTAACATTCCTTCCCCTCAGCAATTTGCAATCTTCTGTAATGGGCACATCCAATTCCCTCCTAAAAGTCAAGTTAGTAGAACAACTGTCTTTGTGCAAACTTTCAATTTTTTTTCTTTAACACCGTAACTCTTGCAGTGTAATATTTTTGATTTATATTTACTTGCTGATTCTCCCAGTGGTTCAGTGTGTACACACTAATTCACCTTAGTGTCCTTAGGCTAGGCAGAGGAAGGTTGGCTAGGATTCCTTCTCCTGATCACTATACAATAATTTTTTTTCCAAAGCAAGCTTTGAAACAGTACCAACAGGAATAAGATAGTAAAAGATAAACTGCAATAAAGCTCCTCAAAATACCATTGAAAAAGTAACTCACAAAAAAGGAATCAAGTTTACATAATTTCAAAAATCACTGGAAAATTGAACCAGTGATACCAAAATCATAAAAATGTATTTTGAGCAACATTTACACAGTGGTTGGTTTCTCTTATATAAACACTAAAATTTGAAGATCTTATACATTTTTGCCTATAATATATTGACAGGAAGTCAAGGAAATGAACGCTATGTGAAAAAACTGGAGTACTCACTGGCTTTACATTAATAATTAAGGTGATGCCATTTTCCAGAAGCATATCTTGAGCGATACGAGAAACAGTTTTTTCCACCAGAACCAGATTTGGTCGAACGTCCACTATTCGCTGCACATAATTCTTCAGAAATTCTCTTTCCTAATTACCACAATGAGGGCCACTGTTAATATACAGCACTTATAAATCATGCTACGTGATAAAGTGAAGGACAGGAAACCATACTGATAGTGTCTTATTGATTGAATTCTCTTCACCCAACCAAATAACTGACATCCAGAAACATGCAGACTGAAACTTAGGAGTATAGAATAGTAGCAAAGTATATTAATGAATGATATTTAACACAACTTGAAACACAAACCTGTAGAACAATGGGATCTATGCATGTAAACTTGGTCTCCTCTCGATAGAGGTATTCAATGGAGCATTTCAACAGCAGAATCTTTGGATTTTTTATGTAAGGATTCATCTGTGGAATTTCAGAACCACAGTTATACTAAAAGAATGTTACTGAGCATGAACATAACTGCATAATAAACTGATTATCCATGACTGCTCTCTTAAAATGTAAAAGATAACTAGCAATTAGCAAAAGACTGAAGCCTATTCTCACCTTCTTATGGGCTATGTTTTTAGTACAAACGAACCCATTCACAACTGCAGAATCAAACTTTTTACCACCAGGTATCTGAAAAAGAAAGAGCAAATAAAGTATAATCTTGGGATACATTTCATGTTTAGCAGGCAAATTCATTTAATTTATTTTGAATCAAAAAAATCATTTTAATTTTAAAATGAGTTCTAACATTAAACCCTTGTTTTAAAAGGACAAGTAGGTTAAGGAACGAGTAAATCAAAAGCAATTAAAAGTACCAGCAGGTAGACTGTCACTAAAAAAAATGTAACACAGCTGATTGTGTTGACCTGAAGCTTTGTAAATTGAGCACAATTTTTCACACTGATGCTAATGTGTGCGTGTAGATGTGACTCAGCTTCAGATGATACCTTTTTTATATGAACAAACTGACGGATATCCATGTCATCATCATTGTTCTTGACATCTGGACGCACAGTCTGTACAACCTGGCGGACCACAGGAACAATTATATCTCTCCAGGATAGTGAGAGAGACTCACTGTACAGCAGCTGCTGCAACAAGGCCATCATATGACTATGGTTAGCCGAACTGGGTGTAAAAATAAGACAGCAAACAGAAGTCAAGGTATATTTTCTGCTACAACTATCATGCATGTAAAAACTGCTTTAAGTAAAGTTGAACTGAAAACTTCATATCTTTAATGTACATGCAAAACACAAAATATTTGCCAACATACAATTATTGTTTTGTTTACTGTTTAGAAAGTTAGCAATTATTAAAATAGTCATAACCTGAGTTCTGGTTTTCAAAATACTAGACAAATTAAGTTTTCCTGACTATCTGAATCTTTGTGTCAAAAATAGAAATGACAACTGCAAATTAACTATCGTTTTTCACAAATACAGAGGTTAATCTTTTATATAAATTATACATTATTGCTCATCTTAACTTTAAATGCTAATGTGATATCTTGTATAGTGCAATCAATTCAAATAGATGTTGAAATTGATTAATATTTAAAACATCCAAGTGAAATTTGATCTTCCATTTCTTTCTATAGTGGACAGAAAAATTGCCAAACATTTTAAACAGTACTTCATTCAATTTAAACATAAAAGCTGCATTTTCGTGGAACATATAATATACCAGAGGAAGAAAACCTAATATTTCCTACTTCAGTCTCAAATTGAGCAAATCAAACTTTTACTTTGAAAAATTGTAATAGAGTTACAATACACTACATTGCAACTTTAATATATGCACTTACAGTAGTCTCTCCATTGCTTGTTTCTCCCCATTTTCTTCCCGGAGATGCTCCAGGGAGCTGTGATGCCATCCAAGTGGTGTAAAAAGAAGATCTTTGGATTTTTCTTCAACTCGACGATTAAAGAGAGATTCTGTGGCAAAGTGCAGAAATAACTTAAACATATTTTTCATCAGCTCGGAAGAAAATTGCAGAAATCAAAAGTCTTGATTTTTTTCAGTATATATTAAGTACAGTTTACCCAGCGTACCTTATACTATGCTGCTGATTAAAAATTGCACAGGATTTAGTTAGATGCTGCATATCAATATTTTCTAGATGCAGTGGGTTAAAAATTCAGCTTCTATGCACACCAATCCATGATTTTCTTTCCAATTAAGTGAATAGGCTGAAAATTATGGGCAAGCACAGAAACAGAATTTTTACTGCATTAAGTTCAGGCTGGAATGTGACTGAACTTTAAAAGCACAATGAGTGACCCAAGTCTAGAAATTACTGCTACCAATATTAGCAGATAAACACTTAACATGTTCATGTAGCATTACTCTGTTTGCTATCATATGAACACTTAACTGTTCACCCGTTAATATAGTCAACATTAATTTCTAGTGCTAGCATTCTAAATCAAGTTAATGGAACTCAACAGTAAACATTATCTTCAATGAAATCTATAATTTGTTTATTTTTGCATAGAAGTAATCTGGTCCTGGCATTTGGCTTAACTGATATAAATGTCAGTTCTTGTTTTTCTTATATCATCTTATGCCTTCAAGATGTTTCAAACTGTTTCACAACCAATGAATTACTTTTTAAGTACAGTCACTGTTAATTAGGCAAATGCGGCAGTAAACTGTGCACAGCAAAGTCCAACAAACAGCAAATGCGATGAATGACCAGATAGCCCGTGATTTTTTTTGTGGCGTTGGAGGAATGTTCTTTAGGATAATGTGGGAGCTTCTTCGATTAGTGCCAAGGGATCAATTTGGAAAGCAGGCAGAACCTTCTCATCTAAAAAAATGTCACTTCCCTCAGTATCAGCCTAGATTAAGTGCACTAGTCCTGGAGTGGGTCTTAAGCCCATGATCTTCTGACTCAGAGGTGGGAGTGTGACCAATTGAGTTTACATGCAAGTACAAACAACCAGTATATCTTTCAAACTTTACTTAAACCTTTTGGCCATTTAAGGCAAGTTCACAGTCACATACAGATCCCTTGAACAAAATATTCTGTAGTTCATATCTTTATGAATTTTATATCTAAACTTTTACTTACCTTTAATAAAAGCATCACTTATACCAATGATTTGTTGTACTCCATCTTCAGATACCAGGAACTCTGTCAAACAGATGAGGTAAATTGGCATGGTTTAGCAAGCTGCAACACTAAGCAGCTGTACATTTGTTATTCAAAGTAGACACAGTCTACATGCTTACATATCACTTTTAGAATTGAAATCAGCACTTAACAATTTTTTTTTAAAGTAGTAAATCTAATTTAGTTTATCAACACAAAATCAAAGTTTGTGTACCCCATTTTTGAGAATTACAGCATTCAAAAAAATGTAAAATATTAAACGATTTAGTCTTAGCAATGTCCTCTTCTGAACAATGGTTTGTGCGAAAAGGTTAGTCACCAACATGCAACACATACACAGAGCAGACTAGACAAAACTTGAGATAAAACACTCAATACCAAAATCAAATTGATGCATATTACTCAGCAAATGATGTGTCTTGCAGCACCAACGAAATGAGCTTAGGAAGGCTGAGATACAACAGCTGGACAACAGCAGCACTGTGATAGTAAGTGAATGAGGAGACTATGGTTTAAAATTGACAGGCCAAGAAAAGATGAAAAAGATAAACAAGACAACATAACGTGTAGATATCCAGCATAGCAAAAAGGCAACAGCATGTCATCCTTAAAATGCCAGGTCGGTCACAGTGAAAAAGTTGGCTGCAAAGCAGGTATAAGAACTGTAATATTATCATGCAAAAATCTGGGAGAAAATATGTTACAGCATTGATGGCATGCCCTGAAGGAAATGCTGATTATACATTTTTCTTTTTAAGAGGGGTGGTGATGGTGAAGGGAGGGTGGGGAGAAGAGGAAAAAAATAAATCAGGACTGTTTCATTGGCAAGCCAAGGTGCAAAGACAGCCAGGTATTCAGAGGCATTAGGTATTTGTTCAATAAAAAGCAGAGCAACTTTTTTTTTAAAAAGGGAATTTTCCTCAAAGTCAAAACCTAGGGTTCAAAACTCTATACTAATTGTGGCAAGTCAGCCACTGCTTAAGTTTCAGTCAAACATACTTTTTCTTGGGCATTTTCTTCATCCAAAACATTGGACTAAAGAACTAAACTTTATTCCTACCACTGCTCTTTCATTGTGTTTATTTTTCCCTTCCATACCTTTCTGATCTGCTGGATGTGTTGGGACATACGGGTACTTGGAATGTTTCTTGATATGAAAGTTGACATTGTCCAGTTCCACATTTAGGCTGATAGAAGCTGCAGAGTCGCTGTCCACGACTGACTGAAAGCTGCTTACTGATGTACGCTTGCTAGGGCTGGAAAAGCCTGTAAAAAATGACGACTGTGTTCGTGGAAATTCAAGCAAAGCACTTTCAGCCTATGACATGCAAATTGTGTAGTAATCCGGGATATAAGCTTAGAATCCAGAGAACTGTGGCCTGTATATGTATTGTATTTTTAAAAGGTTTAACACTAAACCACTTGGTATTCAATCCCGAATCAGTTTGTTATGACCCAATGGACCCTGTATCACAGTGATGGCGAAACTATGACACAGGTGCCCAAAGTTGCAAGCATGGTTAATTCTAGTGGAACATGAAACCACAACCTTCAAATAAACTGAAACCAAATTTCAAAAAAATCTTAGTTGTGCCCAAGGTATTTGGCAGCAATCCAAGATGCTTGCATGCCATGACATCAAGCCATACTCTCACGTGAAGCTTGCATATTGATTGGCTCGTACCTTGGACACACTTCCATTTAGATGAATCTGCATGGCTAATTGGAATGGGAACATTATTGACCTGGAACAGGGAGAGAAGACTCACCGATGTTTTCATGTCTGATAAGTCTACACTATCACTTAATGGCACAAGTTCAAAAAGATTAATCATCGCTGTTTTGTCATATTACTTTTCTTCTTTAACAGATTATGCACCTGAAAGTAAAATGAAAATGTTGTCATGTAGCGTAGGCATCCATGTTCTTGTTGCTCTCCTGCTTTACCATAGTTCTTCAGCTCTTTTCTTCCATGCTCGATACTTCATACTGATCGTACATTTCTTTTTAATGTGTATAATGGACCAGAATTTGCTGCCGAAGTAACAGCGAGGATAATGGGGCTCGCCATTATTTATGTGCAAATGGTACAGCAACTTCAGGTGAGGGCGGCAGCACGGTTAAATACGGATATCCCAAAGTTGCAGTCCGAGATGCGCCGCTCCATTGTTAGCTTAGTGAAAACAGCATCTCGATGTCTGCTTCACTGTTGAAATGCATTGAATGATGTGAAGTTGCTGTATTTGCGCGGTAGATATGAACCAAACATGCCACAGAAAGTAAAGTCTTGTCCATTTCAGTCTAAGAACTCTTTTAACGACGTGATAACTGTTAATTACTGCCAGTCAACCTCTATGGCACTGAAAATTAACCATTAGAAGTATGGAGTTTCATTCCTTCAGAGTTGAATTGTTGTTGGAGATTTTAAAAAATGTCAAATTTTAAATTTATGATTTTTTTTAAATTTCCCTTTCTGACTCTTTTTTTCACTCTCTCTTAATCCAATCTTTCTTTCCCTCTCTTAATTTCTATCTGTACCTGCTTTGACATTGAATTCACCCATTCTCACTTACACTTCCTTCTCAGTCCTTACATCGTTAATTTCACAATCCTTCAATCTGATTGGTTAAGATTAAGAAGATACACGGTTCACGCAGGTCCCAGATGCCCAGTTTCCTTCGCTGCGACGTTATCAGCTTGCACTTTCAGCAACTTGCCACTCAGAAAATTTTAAAACTCAAATGTACAGGGGCAAGTCCAAATAACTGTTAGATGCCCTGCTACAGCAAAATCTGGGCCAGTTTTGTTTTGTAACATATATGCTATAGTCTGTTTAATGTCAAGCATTTACTGGAAAATTGGATGCTATTGTACAGCTATTATTGTTTACCAAGTTCAGTTTAGCAGTTTTCTCCACGCTTCAGAGACACATGAAGGTTCTCTTTGCCAAAGAAGCTATATTCATGAGCAATGTAACATTGCAGAATACCTACACTTTGAAGTATCCAAAACAGCAATTGAGAGGGAAGGGACAGGAACACAGAAAGAACACATTTTAAAAATTAAACTTGTAGTAATAATTCCTGTCACTTACCTAAATGTTTCATACATCCATGCCAATACAACAGTACAAACAACAGTCAAGAAAGTGCTCTCAACTATGGTCAATAACTACAGATAGAATATGAATACAGCACAATATAATATAGCATTTATACTGTAAAATGAGCAACAACGTTTCCACCATTCACCAAAAACAATGCTCAAATTGCAAAACTGGCCAGTAAATGCAATAGTACACACTGTATACTAATTTTACAATACATTCTACGCTGAATTAAAAATAAAGTTTGCTTACAGAAGGAAATAATCTTGTGCAAAAAAGGACTGATTTGAACTCTTGGCTGCACTGAAAACAGACCTTTACAAGTGTGTTGATTGTGATGGTGCTTAAAGTAATCTGTTTTTTGATGCTTGTCTCTATATTTTAATAAACGGAACATACTAATGGACACATGGGAGGGGGGAATCTTACTGGTTTTGCACAAATACAAAAAATGGGAAGAGAAAAAAAAAACACACAATAAAAGAAAAGCAAGCACCAGTCACCAAAGTTAGAACTGAGCAGTGGACAGCAAACATACACACATATGTACAGTGTTCAAGTACAAGAGAGGCTGTATAAGGCAATGTTGTTCAATTTTCTTTTAAAACCTCCCACTTACATACGTCAAAAGACGAACTTTTAAATCATTTATGAAATGGAGTACATAAAACATTGGATATTACTTTACTGCACTAACAAATTCTCATGTGTAC
Organism: Heptranchias perlo; assembly: GCF_035084215.1. Classification (NCBI taxonomy): domain Eukaryota; kingdom Metazoa; phylum Chordata; class Chondrichthyes; order Hexanchiformes; family Hexanchidae; genus Heptranchias; species Heptranchias perlo. Next base: position 73,036,924 of record NC_090331.1, on the reverse strand, counting down.
GCTCCACAGCACAGATATTTACACAGCAGCAGTTCTGGAAGCCTTGTACCCACACAGATCAGCTTCATTTTTTTTGGTGTCCCTTGTTTTTCTTTTTTTCTGATTTTCCTGGGCCACAAACCTCTTGCAGTCAATACTAGGAAAGTGACCTGCTTTATAGCCCCCTCTTCATCCCACGCAGTTTACAAAGAAGCGGACACAAGAAGCTAAGCAATTCCCCATGTGGAGTGAGTGGGGGACCTTTTCCCCCCACTCACTCCACATGGGGAATTGCTGACCCTCTTCTCAGCACCACTCCACAGCAGCAGAGTATAGAATTAAATTGGGGCCTACTGCTGCCATCACTCCAATGCACTGCATAGCCTCTCCACTCCATTTCTCATAACCATGGTTCAAAGTTAACATTGTCATATAGTTACACATTAGACTGAAACATTGTATTACTTTACTCAAAGCATTATTTCTTTGTGTTGCAAAAGTCTAATGTAATTAATTGCCTGCTCCTTTGCTATTCCATGGCAAGTTTTTTTTAAATCTGGAGGGAAAACAGCTTACTTAAAAAGTGCTTTCATGTACCATGTTTTGATCACAGATGTGTCAAGAAATTCTCATATACCAAAGCTCTGATGGGTTTGCCTATTCATATCGCCAGAACACAATATAGCTTCCAGTCTGTTTCTCCCATTCAAACACCGCTATCCCAGGGAATCTAAACCAGCTGAAGTTTCATAATCTAATTAAATATTAGTCATACAAAAAGATAATGGCTGCAACTACTCTAAACTTCTGAATATAGTCCTGTCCTCAAGACCGTAGGCTGCTAAGTGGACTGATAAAGAACTCATTCTGTTTGGTGTGGACCTATTCCAGTAATTGGAGTGAGGAATAAACAGTTCCAATTGACCAGAACTTTTTCTCTATTTTCCACAGAAGTTTTATAAATGCTCTTCACCAATTTGAGAGATGCAAAACCACCTTAAGTGCTCTCAGTAAGTTTACTGAATAGCACTATTTTCTAACCAAAAGTTCCTCTGGAGTCAGGTGTCCGCTTCTCCCCTTCTTTTGGCAAGAACTATACACGAGCAAAAACATTTGTGTTTATATGCCTCAAATTAATTGTTCTTCACAAAGGCAACACAAATACCACTAAAATGTAAGCTCTTCCTTCTCTCCACCCCTCAGTATAAAGAATTAACCTTCTCTGTTGCATCATTAAAATTGTGACTTACTTTGCATGATTTCTTCTCCTTCATCCTGCATCTGCTCAGTGTCACTGTCATCAAACTTGATGTCTTTAAACCATGATGGTTCAGAATGGCCTTCCACCGAATTTACTGAATCGCTATCTGGAGAGGGTGTCTCAGAAAACTCTGTACTCTGGAATTGTTTTTAAAAAGTCAAAATTAACTGGAAAAGAAAACGCTGCCTCTTGGACAAAACCAAAATCTAGCTTCTTAGCATGGCAGATGAGAATTTGTAATTATTTTGAAACAGGCTAGTTATAAGTGTCCCTGTTCAAAATGGGAAAAACTCAAATGCTAGATACAACATAGAATAACTTTCAGCATGAAATATGAATATATAGATAAAAATACTTCCTCTTTCACATTGTTCAATAACTTCCTTAGACACAACTTCCATTTCACTAATTTGTTTATTGTTTACCACCAGGCACATTTGAAATTTAATACCTCCAACAAGTATTACAGAACTTGCTAGAAAATCTACAAATTTTTCCCCTTTTTTCATATATAAACAATTTTGAGAATAAAATACATAAGGTATACAACACACATCATGTAGCAAACCATCTAATAAACAACAAAAAAATCAAAGGGAACCATCAACATATGAAATACGGTCAAGATCCCACGCAAAACTGAGCACGATTGCTTTGGGAATGGGGGACAATTCGTGTGGTGAGGCCTACCCTCGCCTCACTGCCCTGACCACGATTTCCCTCCCACGAATCCCTAATGGGATCACCACTGGGCCACTGTTTTCCTGCCCACTGCACGCAAATGGTGGCGCGGGCACAGGGCCTGGATCCCCAGAGTATTTCCCTCCCGTTTGCCTCACTTGCCACTGTTTCCTGCAGCCACCATGTGGAAGGTGGAAGGAGGTCCCAGGAAGTGACGGTGAAGGTTCAGAGTTCCCCCACTGAAGGGAGAGGGTCTTGTAATGGTCTCCTCTCCCACCAAGTCTGGCCTAGTACTTGCCCGCCAAAGACTTTGGTCTCCGAGCCTTTATGTCATCTGTGGGGCATGCCAGCCCCTTTAAGTTCCCTCGCCACTTCTGCTGTAACACTGCCGGGATTTTGTCCCCTTGCACTATTGGGCTCCCTTTTGGTGGCTGGAAAGCTTCAGGAAGGTCACAATGCATATGGGATGAGCCTTGAACCAGGAAAATGGGTCGGAGTTGGGGCCGATTTAGAGGGGGGGGGTAGATGTCCCGCCTCACTAGAACTACACGTAGAAGAGCAAAATCCCAGTCTTGTTTCAGTAGAAAACAGCCTTCTCTCTTTCCTGCACTGCTGTTCAAAGCCAACATTAATTTTGCAACAAGTAAAATGGTGAACAACAGGCCATTTGACATGGATAATGGTGAATCTTCCCATCTATCTGGCAGTTGAAACAGGCAAGTTTTTAAAAAAACTTGCCTAAGTTAATTTATTTCTTTGTCCAGAGAAGGTAATCCTATTGAATAAGATGAATGTAGCCCATCTGGTTCACTAATGTCCTTTAGGGGAGGAAACCTGCCATCCTTACCCGGTCTAGCCTATATGTGACTCCAGATCCACAGCAATGTAGTTGATTCTTAATTGCCCTCTGAAATGGCCCAACAAGCCACTCAGTTGTAAAATCTCACTAAAAAAAGTCACAATAAGAATAAAACCGGACGGACCACCCGGCATCGGACCACCAGGCACCGGACACGACAAAGGCAAACCAAGCCCAGTCAACCCTGCAAAGTCCTCGTCTAACATCTGGGGACTTGTGCCAAAATTGGGAGAGCTGTCCCACAGACTAGTCAAGCAACAGCCTGACATAGCCATACTCACAGAATCATACCTTTCAGCCAACATCCCAGACTCTTCCATCACCATCCCTGGGTATGTCCTGTCCCACCGGCAGGACAGACCTACCAGAGGTGGCGGTACAGTGATATACAGTCAGGAGCGAGTGTCCCTGGGAGCCCTCAACATTGACTCTGGACCCCATGAAATCTCATGGCATCAGGTCAAACATGGGCAAGGAAACCTCCTGCTGATTACCACCTACCGCCCTCCCTCGGCTGATGAATCAGTCCTCCTCCATGTTGAGCACCACTTGGAGGAAGCACTGAGGGTAGCACGGGCACAGAAAGTACTCTGGGCGGGGGACTTCAATGCCCATCACCAAGAGTGGCTCGGCAGCACCACTACTGACCGAGCTGGCCGAGTCCTGAAGGACATAGCTGCTAGACTGAGCCTGTGGCAGGTGGTGAGCGAACCAACACGAGGGAAAAACTTACTTGACCTCGTCCTCACCAATCTACCTGACACAGATGCATCTGTCCATGACAGTATTGGTAGGAGTGACCACCGCACAGTCCTTGTGGAGATGAAGTCCCGTCTTTGCACTGAGGACACCATCCAACGTGTTGTGTGGCACTACCACCGTGCTAAATGGAATAGATTCAGAACAGATCTAGCAGCTCAAAACTGGGCACCCATGAGGCACTGTGGGCCATCAGCAGCAGCAGAATTGTATTCCAGCACAATCTGTAACCTCATGGCCCGGCATATTCCTCACTCTACCATTACCAACAAGCCAGGGGATCAACCCTGGTTCAATGAGGAGTGCAGAAGAGCATGCCAGGAGCAGCACCTGGCGTACCTAAAAATGAGGTGCCAACCTGGTGAAGCTACAACTCAGGACTACATGCATGCTAAACAGCGGAACCAACGTGCTATAGACAGGCCTAAGCGATTCCACAAACGGATCAGATCAAAGCTCTGCAGTCCTGCCACATCCAGTCGTGAATGGTGGTGGACAATTAAACAACTAACGGGAGGAGGAGGCTCTGCAAACATCCCCATCCTCAATGATGGCGGAGTCCAGCACGTGAGTGCAAAAGACAAGGCTGAAGCGTTTGCAACCATCTTCAGCCAGAAGTGCCGAGTGGATGATCCATCTCAGCCTCCTCCCGATATCCCCACCATCACAGAAGCCAGTCTTCAGCCAATTCGATTCGCTCCACGTGATACCAAGAAATGGCTGAGTGCACTGGATACAGCAAAGGCTATGGGCCCCGACAACATCCCAGCTGTAGTGCTGAAGACTTGTGCTCCAGAACTAGCTGCGCCTCTAGCCAAGCTGTTCCAGTACAGCTACAACACTGGCATCTACCCGACAATGTGGAAAATTGCCAACGTATGTCCTGTCCACAAAAAGCAGGACAAATCCAATCTGGCCAATTACCGCCCCATCAGTCTACTCTCAATCATCAGCAAAGTGATGGAAGGTGTCGTCGACAGTGCTATCAAGCGGCACTTACTCACCAATAACCTGCTCACCGATGCTCAGTTTGGGTTCCGCCAGGACCACTCGGCTCCAGACCTCATTACAGCCTTGGTCCAAACATGGACAAAAGAGCTGAATTCCAGAGGTGAGGTGAGAGTGACTGCCCTTGACATCAAGGCAGCATTTGACCGAGTGTGGCACCAAGGAGCCCTAGTAAAATTGAAGTCAATGGGAATCAGGGGGAAAACTCTCCAGTGGCTGGAGTCATATCTAGCACAAAGGAAGATGGTAGTGGTTGTTGGAGGCCAATCATCTCAGCCCCAGGACATTGCTGCAGGAGTTTCTCAAGGCAGTGTCCTAGGCCCAAACATCTTCAGCTGCTTCATCAATGACCTTCCCTCTATCATAAGGTCAGAAATGGGGATGTTCGCTGATGATTGCACAGTGTTCAGTTCCATTCGCAACCCCTCAGATAATGAAGCAGTCAGAGCCTGCATGCAGCAAGACCTGGACAACATAAGTGGCAAGTAACATTTGCACCAGACAAGTGCCAGGCAATGACCATCTCCAACAAGAGAGTGTCTAACCACCTCCCCTTGACATTCAATGGCAGTACCATTGCCGAATACCCCACCATCAACATCCTGGGGGTCACCACTGACCAGAAACTAAACTGGACCAGCCACATAAATACTGTGGCTGCAAGAGCAGGTCAGAGGCTGGGTATTCTGCGGTGAGTGACTCACCTCCTGACTCCCCAAAGCCTTTCCACCATCTACAAGGTACAAGTCAGAAGTGTGATGGAATACTCTCCACTTGCCTGGATGAGTGCAGCTCCAACAACACTCAAGAAGCTCGACACCATCCAGGACAAAGCAGCCCGCTTGATTGGCACCCCATCCACCACCCTAAACATTCACTCCCTTCACCACCGGCGCACTGTGGCTGCAGTGTGCACCATCCACACGATGCACTGCAGCAACTCGCCAAGGCTTCTTCGACATCACCTCCCAATCCCGCGACCTCTACCACCTAGAAGGATAAGAGCAGCAGGTACATGGGAACAACACCACCTGCACGTTCCCCTCCAAGTCACACACCATCCCGACTTGGAAATATATCGCCGTTCCTTCATCATCGCTGGGTCAAAATCCTGGAACTCCCTTCCTAACAGCACTGTGGGAGAACCGTCACCACACGGACTGCAGCGGTTCACCACCACCTTCTGAAGGGCAATTAGGGATGGGCAATAAATGCCGGCCTCGCCAGCGACGCCCACATCCCATGAACGAATAATAAAAAAAATACTGGATTCCTGATTATCACAGAGGCTTGTGCTGTAGCTGCACAAGTCAGGGTAGTTTGCTTATCTTTCCTTTCCTGACATGGTTAAATCATCTGAATTTTTTTCTTGTCTTAATTGGCTCTTAGGTACACTTAGAATGTATGACTGACATTAATACTGCTGCAGAATTAAAACAGAAAAGCACAAAGATGGTTTTCCAATTAATGTAAGAGAGATTTCATTGGGATCAGCCACCTAAATTATCAATAATGTGTATAGCCACAATGTTCATTCTTGCTATGTAACCAGAAACAAGCAATTCTGAAGCAGACAAGTGGTACATTCACTTACTTGCAAAGGTCTGTACAAGGCATATTCATCCCTAAAAAGCTGATCGTGATGGGTTACACAGTCAAACCATCGTCCATCCACTAATGCCTGACCAATGGCAATTGCCTGAGCTCTGAAAAAGGAAGACATTGGATGAAATAGGGGCTGTTATAATACTCAAATACATACAAAACTACATCTTAAGATATAGTGTATTACTCTACACATTTCCAAAAGTACCGCTCAACCTTTTACAAATGATAGCAAAATGTGGAGAGTCATTATTCTGTGCTAGGTTATTGTTTATGAACATAATCCTTTTGAGACAAAGTATGGCACATTGGGTGACTGGCCTTTATCTAGCATAAACTCTTTGATCATCATACACAAAATATATTATGAAACTTCAGATCTGGGGAGAAGAGGAAACATTCATATTCAATATTTTCATTATAAACCACAGCTTTGCATATCGTACAAGCTAACTTGTAGAGATCAAATAGTGCAACATTTTTTTCTATGTTAAAACTGCTCAGAAACTTTAGTGAAATTGAAAACTCATTACAGTTGTGAATTTTACCTTTCCAATGAACAAGCTAAAGTGGAGCGAGGGGTATAAAAAGAGAAAAGAAAAACTTGTATTTAGACAGTATCTTGTGTTTGCCAACAACGTCTCAAAGTGTACTCAAAGTAGAAAAGTCACCCGGTCCAGATGGGATGCATCCGAGGTTACTGAGGGAAGTAAAGGCGGAAATTGCGGAGGCTCCGGCCACAATCTTCCAATCCTCTTTAGATATGGGGGTGCTACCAGAGGACTGAAGGATTGCGAATGTTACACCCCTGTTCAAAATAGGAGAGGGATAAACCTGGCAATAATAGGCCAGTCAACCTAATATCAGTGGTGGGGAAACGTTTAGAGAGTTGACGCTTGGAAAAGGATGGGCTAAATCCATGGGGCAGTGGCAGTGTGGATACAAAATTGACTCAGGGACAGAAAGCAGAGAATAGTGGTGAATGGTTGTTTTTCAGACTGGAGGGAAGTATACAGTGGTGTTCCCTGGGGGACAGTATTAGGACCACTGCTCTTTTTGATATATATTAATGATTTGGACTTGGATATACAGGATATAATTTCAAAGTTTGCAGATGACACGAAACTCGGAAATGTAGTAAACAATGTAGCGGATAGTAACAGACCTCAGGAGGACATAGACAGACTGCAGAAATGGGCAGACACATGGCAGATGAAATTTATCGCAGAGAAGTGTGAAGTGATACATTTTAATAGGAAGAATGAGGATAGGCAATATAAACTAAATGATATAATTTTAAAGGGAATGCAGAATCAGAAAGTTCTGGGGGTGTATGTACACAAATCTTTGAAGGTAGCAGGATAAGTTGAGAAGGCTGTTAAAAAAGCATATGGATCCTTGGCTTTATTAATAGAGGCATGGTGTACAAAAGCAAGGAAGTTATGCTAAACCTTTATAAAACACTGGTTAGGCCTCAGCTGCAGTATTGTGTTCAATTCTGGGAGCCACAAGTTAGGAAGAATGTCAAGGCCTTAGAGAGAGTACAGGAGAGATTTACTAGAATGATACCAGGGATAAGGGACTTCAGTTATGTGGAGAGACCGGAGAAGCTGGGATTGTTGTTCTTAGAGCAGAGAAGATTAAGAGGAGATTAGATACAGGTGTTCAAAATCATGAAGGATTTTGATAGAGTAAATAAGGAGAAACTGTTTCCAGTGGCAGAAGAGTCGGTAACCAGAGGACATAGATTTAAGGTGACTGGCAAAAGAATCAGGGGCGACATGAGGAAACATTGTTTTACGCAGCGAGTTGTTATGATCTGGAATGCACTGCCTGAAAGGGTGGCGGAAACAGATTCGATAGTAACTTTCAAAAGGGAATTGGATAAATAACTGAAGGGAAACCATTTACAGGGCTATGGGTAAAGAGAAGGGGAATGGGACTAATTGGATAGCTCTTTCAAAGAGCCCTCAGGGGCACGATGGGCCAAATGACCTACTCCTGTGTTGTACCATACCATGATACACAGTGAACTGCTTTGAAATGCAGTGACTGTTGAAATATAGCTAAATGTGGCAGCCATTTTGCACACAAGATGCCACAAAACGCCATGAATGACTAGCTAATCTGTTTTGGAAAGTGCAGGGTGAGAGAGTAACACTCGCAAGGCATCAGGAGAACTTCCTGGTCTTCTTTAAATCGCATCATGGGATCTTTAACATCAACTTTGATCACCAGAACAAGCAGGTAAGGCATCGGTTTTACATGAAACCAAAAGCAGATATGGGGAGAGCTATTTCAAAGTTAAAATTATATTATATATAAAAGGAGAATACCGTGCATTGGAGTTCAACTCAGTGAAAGGATATAGGTTTACATTCACAATTCACCATATAGGGAGTTCCAAATTTAACAATACGCTGAGGAAGATGCCACGTGCATTACAGACACTTTCTGCGCAGGGCAAGGGATATTTTAAAATTAGAAAAAAATTAAACCAGGCTGCTCTTGCACGTCTTTTCATATTCAAGCACTATCAGCTTAGCAGCAGATTCAGCGTGCTGAATACTGTGGAGAGACTGGGACGGGACCCTAAAAATGTTTCTTTGGGTTTCAGGAAATTTAATAAAACTTGCTGCAAGTGTCAAAGACAACTGGGGCTTAACCTTGAGGGTAAAAAAGTAACAGAGTAAAATTGTAACAAACACTCTGTACTTGAGCATGGCATGTCTGAAAAACAAAAGTATTTGGTTATTACATGAAAGAGCTATAAATCTATCTATATTGATATATATAATGAAAAAGAACTCATCAACCTGTTGGTGAATACTTGCTCTTGGGGATATGATTGGCTCAGGTAAATTAATGAGCTTATCCAGAAGCACCAATCAGATGCCAGTCCTGCATCTGGCTTCTTGCAGCGTTAGGCTCAACCAGCTCCCGTCTTGGGCACCTTTCCTGGCCGCCCCTTTCTTGGTCTCAGTTTCCACCGAGCTCCCCTTCAATGACCTCAGGCTGACAGTCTGCCCCTCCCTACTTTGAGCTCTGCTGCTTTTTCAGACTTATCTTTGCACTCACAACTAGCGTTCTGCACAGAGTTTTATTTCAATGTTACTACTTTTTTTTAAAAAAAAGCAAAAGCAAATATTGGAAAAGGGCGGGGGCATAAAAACTTAATAGAGCATTAAAGCAAAGTTGTGTGGAGGAAGATAAAGAGGCCAGGGACAGCAGGAAGCATGGCCTGAATCTGGGAAGACATAGGGAGCAAATAGAAGTATAGCAGGCAAGAAGGTAAATCTAAAATACAAAAAAAAAGTGCAGGAGAATGGGGGAAGAGGGAGTGAGAAAAAAAAGCAACAAAAGAAGAATCTTAAGAACAGCAGGAAAAGAGGGCATATTTTTAAAAAATGAAGCTTGAAGCAGTGGGCCTGTGAATCATGCCAGTAAGCAGCCATACACACAAATTGTTCAAGATGCACTAGGGAAGTTATGTAATTACCTGCTGCAACAGGCCAGGAGCAGTGGGATACCACAGTGGCACCAACGCTTTAGCCGCACAAACAACTGCTGGTGAGTGAATGGAGGCACGAGGCCAGGCCTCTCAGCTAAGGTGCTGGGGGCAATCTCATTGTGAAGTGGGAATTGGGGCCTGACACTATTTGTAGCAGGGCCAGAAGTGCAACAATGCAGTGAGTATGTCCAAAACAACATGTCAATCAAAATAATCCATAGTCTAAACATCCTACTCTCAATCAGATGAGAGACACACAAGGGCTTAACGTACAACCTAGTCACTAAGTGACCTGGGGGAACGGATGCTCACAAGAGAAATGCAAGTAAAGTTGCTTTAGCCTCAAGTACTAAACCCTTTAATTTTCCCCCAAATCCATGAGCAATGGCACATACAAAACAGAACTGGGGACATCTACTTTGCAATTTCATTAGTTGATTACTTCTCCACTGACTGGTGTATAAGTGTGTCAGATACATTTTGATCCATCTCAATTTAAGTTATGCAAATTACCGTGTAGTTATATGTCCATTTCTAATTAACCAGTTCACCAGTTCCTTTCCCACTATGCAATTGGGATAAGTTCGCAACCAGTATCGATGATCCTGGAACTCCATGCCAGTGCTGTGATGGCATATTTTCTTCCACAGGTCTTTCAATTGCACAGAGTCCTAAAATAAAATCAGAAATTCAAGGTGGCTTTTAAAATAACAAAAATACTTTAAAACAAGACTTCATGTCACAGTGGATGGTGTATCAATGTATTGCAATACAAAGTAAGATAAAAGTTTAGAATCACAGTTCCCTATAGAGGGGATGCCCAATTATAGCCAGGTTGTTGAGAGAGATGCAGAGCAATGTCATTGTCCGAGATCACTAAGGGACAATATGTATCGGTTCACAAGTACAGTTGCGCATGTTGGGGATAAACCAAGCAAAAACAACTGATGTAAATTAAAGCGAACAAACAGAAAAAAAACTGCAATGAGATCCATAGCAATTTGAATTTCACCACTTTACATAATAATTTTCCCTTCCTTTCATAGAATCATTGAACGCTAACAGAACAGGAGGCGGTCATTTGGCCCATCGAGCCCATACCAGCTCTTTGTAAGAACAATCCAGTTAGTCCCATTCCCTTGCTCTTTCCCTGAGGCCCTGCAAATGTTTTCCTTCAAGTATTTATCCAATTCCTTTTTAAAAGCCACTGCTTCCACCATCCTTTCAGGCAGTGCATTCCAGATCATAATTACTCGCTGTGTTAAGAAGTTTTTCCTCATGTCACCTTTGGTTCTTCTGCCAATCACCTTAAATCTGTGTCCTCTGGTTCTCAACCCTGTCAATGGGAACAGTTTCTCTTTATTTACTTGATCTAAACACTTCATGATTTTGAACACTTCTATCAAATCTCTTTCGACCTTCTCTGCTGCAAGGAGAAAAACCCCAGCTTCTCCAGTCTATCCACGTAACTTAAGTCCCTCATCCCTGGAACCATTCTAGTTAATCTTTTCTACACCCTCTCTAAGGCCTTCACATTCTTCCCAAAGTGCGGTGCCCAGAATTGGACACAATTCTCCAGTTGTGACCGAACCAATGTTTTATAAAGGTTCAACATAACTTCCTTGTTTTTGTACTCTTTGCCTCTATTTATAAAGCCCAGGATTCCATATGCTTTTTTACCACTTTCTCCACCTGTCATGGCACCTTCAAAGATTTGTGCACATATACCCACAGGGTCTCTCTGTTCCTGCACCCCCTTTAGAACTGTACCCTTCAGTTTCTATTGCCTCTCCTCGTTCTTCCTGCCAAAATGTATCACTTCGCACTTCCCTGCATTAAATTTCATCTGCCATGTGTCCGCTCATTCCACCAGCCTGTCTATGTCCTCTTGAACTCTATTACTATCCGCCTCACTGTTTACTACACTTCCAAGTTTTGTGTCATCTGCAAATTTTGAAATTGTGCCTTGTACACCCATGTCCAAGTCATTAATATAAATCAAATTAATGATAACTGAGTTCCTCAGGGCAGTGTCCTAGACCCAATCATTTTCAGCTGCTTCATCAATGACCTTCCCTCCATCATAAGATCAGAAATGGGGATGTTCGCTGATGATTGCACGGTGTTCAGTTCCATTCGCAACCCCTCAGATAATGAAGCAGTCTGAGCCCGCATGCAGCAAGACCTGGACAACATCCAGGCTTGGGCTCACAAGTGGCAAGTAACATTCGCGCCAGACAAGTGCCAGGCAATGACCATCTCCAACAAGAGAGAGTCTAACCACCTCCCCTTGACATTCAACGGCATTACCATCGCCGAATTCCCCACCATCAACATCCTGTGGGTCACCATTGATCAGAAACTTAACTGGACCAGCCATATAAATACTGTGGCTATAAGAGCAGGTCAGAGGCTGGGTATTCTGCGGCGAGTGACTCACCTCCTGACTCCCCAAAGCCTTTCCACCATCTACAAGGCACAAGTCAGGAGTGTGATGGAATACTCTCCACTTGCCTGGATGATTGCAGCTCCAACAACACTCAAGAAGCTCGACACCATCCAGGACAAAGCAGCCCGCTTGATTGGCACCCCATCCACCACTCGAAACATTCACTCCCTTCACACCGGCACACCATGGCTGCAGTGTGTACCATCTACACGATGCACTGCAGCAACTGGCCAAGGCTTCTTCGACAGCACCTCCCAAACCCATGACCTCTACCACCTAGAAGGACAAGAGCAGCAGGCACAAGGGAACGCCACCACCTGCATGCTCCCCTCCACGTCACACACCATCCCGACTTGGAAATATAACGCCGTACCTTCATCGTCACTGGGTCAAAATCTTGGAACTCCCTACCTATCAGCACTGTGGGAGAACCTTCACCATACGGACTGCAGCGGTTCAAAAAGGCAGCTCATTACCACCTTCTCAAGGGCAATTAGGGATGGGCAACACACGCTGGCTTTGCTAGCGACGCCCACATCCCATGATCGAATAAAAAAAAGTGTTCCATGTACCGACCCCTGGGGAACACCCGTGTACCTTCCTCCAGTCCGAACAACATCCCTTCACCACTACTCTCTGTTTCCTGTCACTTAGCCAATTTCATATCCAAGCTGCGACTGCCACTTTTATTCCATGGGCTTCAATTTTGCTGACAAGCCGATTATGTTGCACTTTATCAAATGCCTTTTGAAAGTCCATATACACAACATCAACTGTATTGCCCTCTTCAACCCTCTCTGTTACCTCATCAAAAAACTCCATCAGGTTAGTTAAACACGATTTGCCTTTAACAAATCCGTGCTGGCTTTCCTTTATTAATCCACACTTGTCCAAGTGACTATTAATTTTGTCGGATTATCATTTCTAATAGCTTCCCCACCACAGAGGTTAAACTGACTGGCCTGTGGTTGCCAGGTTTATCCTTACATTCTTTTTTCAACAAAGGTGTAATATTTGCAATTCTCCAGAACTCTGGCACCACCCGCAATCAAAGGAGGATTGGAAGATTATGGTCAGCACCTCTGCAATTTCCACCCTTACTTCCCTCAGCAACCTAGGACGCATTCCATCCGAACCTGGTGACTTATCTACTTTAAGTACAGCCAGCCTTTCTAGTACCTCCTCTTTATCAATTTTTAGCCCATCCAGTATATCAACTACTACCTCTTTTATTCTGACTTTGGCCACATCATCTTCCTTGGTAAAGACAGATGCAAAGTACTCATTCAGTACCTCAGTCATGCCCTCCACCTCCACGTGTAGATCTCCTCTTTGGTCCCTAATCGGCTCCCACCCCTCCTCTTACTACCTATTTACTATTTATATGCCTAAAGACGACTTTTGAATTCCCTTTTGTTAACCGCCAGTCTATTCTCATACTCTCTCTTTGTCCCCATTATTTCCTTTTTCACTTCTCCTCTGTACTTTCTATATTCAGCCTGGTTCTCACTTGTATTATCAACCTGACATCTGTCATACGGCCCCTTTTTCTGCTTCATCTTACTCTCTTTTGTTATCCAGGGAGCTCTGGCTTTGGTTGCCCAACCTTCTCTAACTTTCAGAAAAAGCAAAAACGGAAAGTTGTTTCAGTACCAGAAGAATTTTTCTTTCATCCTCATTTGGGTCTGTTTTAACGTATGCCCGTGAGGCTTGAGGACTGATAGAGCTGTCATACGAAGGAACCATGGGTGAAGCCGACCGGTCCAGTGACAGGTTGGTGATACTTGCAGACCTGTTAAGAAAAAGAAAACAAAATCATAAAAAAAGTGGTAAGACTTTTGTAACATTCTTCCCACGAAATGGTATATGCCCAAGTCAGTAACAGGGAGAACCGCATCACCCTTACTACATTTGATGTCATGATTTGCCCTGCAAATTTTTTCCTTTCAAGTATTTACCCAATTCCTTTTTGAAAGCCATGACTGAATCTGCTTCCACCACCCTTTCAGGCAGCGCATTCATAACTACTCGCTGCGTAAAAGTTTTTCCACATGTCACCTTTGATTCTTTTGCCAATCACCTTAAATCTGTGTCCTCTGGTTCTCGATCCTCTGCCAATGGGAACAGTTTCTCTTTATTTACTTTATCTAAACACTTCATGATTTTGAACACTTCTATCAAATCTCCAATCAGCCTTTTCTGCTTTAAGGAGAAACAGCTTCTCCAGTCTATCCACGTAACTGAAGTCCCTCATCCCTGGAATTATTCTAGTAAATCTCTTCTGCACCCTCTGTAAGGCCTTCACATCCTTCCTAAAGTGCAGTGCCCAGAATTGGACACAATACTCCACTTGTGGCCGAACCAGTGTTTTATGAAGGATCATCATGAATTCTTGCTTTTGTACTCTTTGCCTCTATTTATAAAGCCCAGCAGCCCATATGCTTTTTTAACCATTTCTCAACCTGCCCTGCCACTTTCAACAAATTGTGCATATATTCTCCCAGATCTCTGTTCCTGTACCCCTCTTAGAATTGTGCCCTCTAATTTATATTGCCTCTCCTCATTCTTCCTACCGAAATGTATCACTTCGCATTTTTCTGCATTAAATTTCATCTACCACGTGTCCGCCCATTTCACTAGCCTGAATATATCCTCTTGAAGTCTATCACTATCCTCCTCACTGTTCACTACACTTCCAAGTTTTGTGTCAACTGCACATTCAGAAATTGTGCACTGCCCCAAGTCCAAGTCATTAATATAAAATCAAGAAAAGCAGTGGTCCTAGTACCAATCCCCGGGGAACACCACTATATACCTCCCTCCAGTCCGAAAGACAACCATTCACCACTACTCTGATTCCTGTTACTTAGCCACTTTTGTATCCATGCTGCTACTGCCCCCTTTATTCTATGGGCTTCAATCTTGATGATAAGCCTATTATCTTAAGTGGCAAGAATATAAAATACATTCCACAACCATTTGGCAATTCTCCATTCGGAAAAGAGCCCAAAGAGTACTCTCTCTGGAGTACAGACAGCTATTTTGTTTAGCAAAATGACTGAATCCTTTCAACACAAGTTTAATACAAGTTATGGATCCACACATTATGCTGTGAGTTTAAAGTAACAATAATTCTTTAAAAGGGAAAATTAAGAGACTACTTTAGAGGGAAATTTAAGGTAAAGCCTATGAACAGTCCTGTTCTCACGTCAAATGAGAGGTCCTATTAAATTGATCAATACCTGAAGTTCACAAAATCTCCTGGTGAAAACCAAAGCAATGTTATGACCTCTAAATCTTAACATAAAAAATAAGATGCAGTGGCTCAAAGGACAGGCATAAAGACTTGTGAAGCACCAAATTCATATCTCATATAGGCAAAGGCTGCTTATCAGCATTAACTCATTGAGGCACCTGACATGAATCAGTCAATGGAGGAAATCCTTCCTTGAAGAGCCCAACTGTAAAAGAGGGCAGAAGACACTTATGGATGTTGTAGGAACACATAAATTGAAGATTGTAAGCATGTTCTTTAAGAGATATTGCTGGTACTTTAAATTCAGTGGGATATTACACAATACACAGTGAATGGTCAAACCAGGCAAAAGAGAATGTATATTTTTCTACTTGGTGTTATAGGCCCTGGTCATCTGAAGTTATTACTATAAAAAAAATGAAAAGCAATGTCAGAGAAAAATTTTCACTGCAAAGAGCTCTCATCTGTTGAAGGGAAAAAAAGGAAAAAAAGTTCATACAGATTGTCTGTGTAATTGATTGCCAGAGCAATGTCAAATGTGATTGAAGATCCAAAAAAGAAAAAAATATATCTAAGCAGGTGTAAGATATGAGAATTAAGAAGTTAGAGATGGGAGTGTACTTCATACTGAAAAAGTATCTCTTTCCATCCCTTCCTGCTGCATTTGCCTTATTCTGCGAAAAAAAACAGAACTGATAATGCAGTGTTATTTTAATACTTAAAACATCAATACAGGCCTCCAATAGTCATACTAATGAATCAAAGTTGACAATAGAAATGCAATAGAGTGCACTCTGTGGTCATATTTTTAAAATGCTTTTGAAAGCAGTTATAAGATTAAAAGCTACAGAAAATTGCATTTTTTAAGCTTTCAAAATAAATGAGAGAGATTAACTTTTCAGCTTCATTTCAATATTTGTTCCTCCAATTTGGCCTGTTAGTTTACAGACAAAAATGTTTTGCTTGACGAGAGGAAATCCCTGACATTGAGCTTTGAGGCCTTAGAACGGTTTTTGTACATTCTGTGCTATATTAAAAAAAACAAGTTTTAAATTGTGATCTCCTACAACTAAAACAGAAAAGGATCACAAAAGAAAAAAAGTTATCGTAAGCAGGATCATAATTATTAATTTTTTTCTAACATACCTTTTTCGTGCTGGTGACTTTCCTACATCTTCCTGCACAGTTGTGAGGCGTGTTGTCAAAGTATTATTCTGTGAATCCTGGTGGCCCAAGCTAATTAAAAGAAAAAGATGATGTAATGAATTCCAAAATTAAATGTTTACTGCCCTATCTTAACTACAAAGTTTAAAATTTAACAGATGAATCACATATGCTTGGAACTACAGATCAAAAGCAACAAGGCCTAGGTAATTATTCCATGAGTCAGCTCCAAACTCAATTGATGTCCATACAAGTTAAATATACAACATTAAACAACACATTACCATACAATGTAGTTCACCCTCTGTTATCATACGGAATATAGGAGCCACCCGAAAGATTTATTGTAATGACTGGCACATTATCAACAATATCAGTAACTGAGAAAATCTTAGCTGCTTCATTGTAATTGAAGTTCTTCACTTCCAGCCCAATTTTAAAGAATCATCTTATTAAAAGAGTATTAATATTTTTTGTCTTCTGAAGTGAGGGGACAAGGAAGACGACTATCACCTAAAATACTGTCCCGCGAAGAACTTCGAACCATGCCATCTTGATCAAGTGATCTTCCCTGCTCAGCTATACATAAGGCCTTGTTCTATGTAACACTTTTAGAGAGAGAAACTTATGATTGCACAAACTCATGGGTTCCAGATCCTACCATCAACTTTCTCAAATTCAAATATGGGACCCACCCAAGGAATGATGAGTCATACTTTCAGGACACCATAGGATACTCCCCAATTGCTACTTTTGTGAAAAGTGAGTGATAGGAATAAACAGCAGCAACATGGATTTTCATTAAGTTCAGAGTATCTCCGATCTCATAACATTTGCAAATAGGACTGCTGGTACATCACAGCACAATGGATCATGATCATTGCGTTGGCACCAATACATGAAATCCTTCCACTTTTTATTATTGTAAGCTTTCAATGCTCAGAGGTCTTTCTGGATTCAGTAGTGATCAACAAACAGCTGGTAAACCCTATTACTTCAGTTTGACCTCTCAAGAGTTATGCCGTCATTCTGAAGTATCACAGCCACCAGGCCAGATCTGACCGTCCACCTGAATCAGAAGACCTCGACTATGTAGGATCTTGACAGAAGTTGAGGCTGAGGGCTAGAAGGTTTGAGGGCCACATTTTCATTAGTATTTGGGAGCCATGAAGATGACTAGCATTTCTACCCTAATCTTGTGAATTACCTATGCTATGAAGAGGAAACGGGTAAAAGCAAACAGCAATCTTTATGCTGAAACCGAGAGACATTTTATATGTTCCACAGTCACAGAACCTGCAGCAGAGCTTCTGGAGTTTTCTATTCCAAAAGGAAACAATTGTAACCCTCCTGTTGAAAAGGAGTTGGACTACTCCCACAAATGGAGGCTTGTTTTGTGATTGGATCAACTCTCAGTTGAGGCCATCCACTATTACATTCATACCTGGCACAAAGGAAGATGGTAGTGGTTGTTGGAGGCCAATCATATCAGCCCCAGGACATTGCTGCAGGAGTTCCTCAGGGCAGTGTCCTAGGCCCAACCATCTTCAGCTGCTTCATCAATGACCTTCCCTCCATCATAAGGTCAGAAATGGGGATGTTCGCTGATGATTGCACAGTGTTCAGTCCCATTCACAACCCCTCAGATAATGAAGCAGTCTGTGCCCGCATGCAGCAAGACCTGGACAACATCCAGGCTTGGGCTCATAAGTGGCAAGTAACATTTGCGCCAGACAAGTGCCAGGCAATGACCATCTCCCCTTGACATTCAACAGCATTACCATCACAGAATCCCCCACAATCAACATCCAGGGGGTCACCATTGACCAGAAACTTAACTGGACCAGCAACATAAATACTGTGGCTACAAGAGCAGGACAGAGGCTGGGTATTCTGCGGCGAGTGACTCACCTCCTGACTCCCCAAAGCCTTTCCACCATCTACAAGGCACAGGTCAGAAGTGTGATGGAATACTCTCCGCCTGCCTGGATGAGCGCAGCTCCAAGAACACTCAAGAAGCTCGACACCATCCAGGACAAAGCAGCCCACTTGATTGGTACCCCATCCACCACCTTAAACATTCACTCCCTTCACCACCACGCACCGTGGCTGCAGTGTGCACTATCCACAGGATGCACTGCAGCAACTCGCCAAGGCTTCTTCGACAGCACCTCCCAAACCCACGACCTCTACCACCTAGAACGACAAGGGCAGCAGGCACATGGGAACAACAGCACCTGCACGTTCTCCAAGTCACACACCATCCCGACTTGGAAATATATTGCCGTTGCTTCATCGTCGCTGGGTCAAAATCCTGGAACTCCCTTCCTAACAGCACTGTGGGAGAACCTTCACCACACGGACCGCAGCAGTTCAAGAAAGCAGCTCACCGCTACCTTCTCAAGGGCAATTAGGGATGGACAATAAATGCTGGCCTTGCCAGCGACGCCCACATCCCATGAACGAATAAAAAAATTCAGCATCCTTGCAAAGTACTAAGCAGACTGATCCAGTGAATTCCCTCTGCCCACCAACAATGGGATATGTGTATACCTTTGGTTGTAGACATAAAATATCCACCGTATTTTGTTTCTCCATTCTATCACAGCTTTGTTGAATCTCAGATTTTTCAATACCATCAAGGGTTAACCACATTACTTGGAGCACAAGCCCATAATGACCCAGGAGCTACATGGCAAATTCAATAATCCCTCTGTCAAAAGCTCACCATACTGTAAGGAAAATGTAGATCACTAAAGTCATTGGAGAGGCTGCAGCCTCATCAAAGTGTTTTCTTGAGAATGCCAGTCCAAACCATTGATTGCAATGGCCATTGCAAAGATCTCAAAATGTTGCGAAGAGCACGATAAAAGATTACTGACATCAGATCAAGGATACACAAATAATGCTGGGCAGAGATGTTGGATCCCAAATGGAGGACAGACCAGACAGCCATGAATCTGCCCAGCTGGAAATGGTATGTCCAGAACAAGCTGTAAATGAGGTTTCTCCAGATCATCTGGAATGCTTTGTCCAAGGTGAGCCCAACTCGGGTCTGAAAGGAGGATGCGTTCTTGCCCAGGACAAGTCACACCGAGTGTTGTCCCTCTAAGGCTGATCTCTAAAGAGCCCCAAAAGTTTTGCTCATGTTTTCTTTCCAAAATAGCATCCACCTTATCCTCACAAAAGTAAATTTGATCATATTTTTCCTGACTGTTTGGAGGACACATTCCCCATTTTGGTGGAAAATGCAAAATTTTCACCCAGGGACATTTGGACAGATAAGGCTGCCATCCCCACATTCGTATCCAGCACATTTCACACTCAACCAATACAGCACTTTAACCATCTGGCCAATATTATCAACATTGTGGGAGGATACATATCCCAGACTTCAACGATACTGGTTTTTCCTTCACAATATTTCTCAAATCGAACCTTTACATAACAAAGCATTTTCTCTGAATTCTTAAAAAAAGAACTGTAAGCCATTTGGCTCAGCTTCGGCTGCTCTTAAAGTCCATGCATCATCCTGCAAAAGCTTTTCATAAAATATAAATATTTGAGAATCTTTGTTCATTGTATGGGACACCAGTGCCAGCTAGAATGGAACACTTTTTCCACTCTCTTTACCCAATTAGCAGTTTCAAATATTCCAAGGTTAAGTATAGCACCTCAGAGGGGAAAAAAAAAAATTCTGATCAAACAATATGCCTTAACCAAAGAAGAGTGGCTCCTATTGAGTCTTTTTATTTCTCAAACCATTTAGCTTTTTGGTCAAAGCAAGATTGTCATTTTAGTACCAATTTGTGCTGTGGACCTGCACACATTGGGCACTAGATTGATATTACATAAATTCATTTCACATATAACCTCTTGTAGCAACCAGGGATGAGAATTTCACCAGTCTCCCTTGGACTCTAACCCAGATCACATATGTAATAGGACAGTGCAAACATGTGCCCTTAAAAAATATTATTCATACCTCTGCCAAGCAAGATCCTCTTCCAAAAATATATTTCTGCTCGCTTTCCTTCCACCTACAGGAGTTCTAGGTTCACTGGGCTCCAATATGGATACAGCGTACGTTGAGTCAGTCAAAACATTTAGATCTTCACCAATGGAGCTACTGTCGGTAGAATGTGCATAGTTCAAAGCTATTTTACGACAGTAAGTACAAGCTCGAAGGTCACCTGAAGAGAATGATGAAATCAATTTAGAATAGTTTCCAGACCTACAGTAAATACATACATTTCAAAAAGTTAGTGGACCTACAAAGCAGCTTTAATAGGGGTTTTAAACAGGTAAGCTACAAGCATTTGTTAACAAAGTTTACAAGGCGTTTGGACTTTGAGTTATTAAAATGCATTTTTGAATCATGCATTAGTGTTAGATATGCCAAACTAGGCACATGAAAAATACTTCACACCATAGGCAACATTGTTCTACCCATTAGATAAAACTCAAGAGTGAATTTCATTAACTGCATTCCTCACATCGAAGCTCCAGAACACTGATATATACCAGTAGACATTTTCTATCACCTGTATGCTACAGTAAATTGTACACTAAACATAACTTTACCAAATGTACTTGGTACCAACAAAAGTTCTAAAGACTGAAGGATTACAATTCTCATAGGCTCCTCTAATATCTATACACGACATCAGGATAAGTTGAATCCACAAACAATGCAGATCAGGCAATGTCACAAAAAAAAATTCGCCCAATTAATTTAAATAATGTTACTTACAGTAAGATGTCACTACTGATTGATCAACTTGTTTCCAGGTTAAATTTTGCCACCAGTTTATTTTTAAAAAAAACTTTAATTATACTTAATAATTTCTCTTTCCATCCACTTTATAAACTAAAAGCATATTGGGGGACTTGTTGGTTATATTTATCCAGTTATCTAACCCACCATAAATTACTCATGAATATCACTTGCCCTATTCAGTTGCTTAAATAGATCAATCCTTGGCATATGTATGTATGTATATAAATTTACATCACTATTTACATACCAGCATAACCCATGAATTTTCCAGGAATTTCTTGATTGCAACAGCGACTACAGAAGATCTGTCCACACAAGCGGCAGTGATGTCGACGTCTAAAGGTAGTAAACTTTTCATTGCAATCATAACACTCTTTACACTGACTGTCTGGCATCCAGTACTGCTTCAAGTCAGTATCCTGTATTGCAAAACATAGATAATAAGCTAGCATTCAGTGATCCTAAACAGTTATAAAGCACAGTAGAATCTATATGCATGCATTACTAATGAACATATTCTTGGCATATTCTCTTACAGGTAAACTACCTCAACATTCCAGTTTTCCTTTCTTTGGCAACTTAATACGTCCCCACTTGCTCCGTGTAACAGGACTGTACGAAGTTTTGACTTTAAAAATGTACTTTCCCCCTCTTTTCTAAGAAGCCCCAGTTCACATTTTTCCTTCAAGCAGGACATGGAGGACTTCTATTCACAGTCCACTTAAAATAGCGCTCTTTAAGCGCCACTGAAATCTTTTTTTTCCAGTTTTCCTTTTCTCCCTCAGCATTTAGGAAATCATAGATGGAAATGCATGGTCTATCACTCTGTAGGCATACGAAATGAAAAAATAAGCTGAGTCATCGGTTTTCTTTTTCGATGGCGTTGGTTGAGGGTACGATGTTGGACAGAACACCGGGAGAACTTTCTGCTTGTTTGAATAGTGCTGCGGGATCTTCAACTTCTACTTGAATCATTGGAACAGGTAGATGGGACCTCTGTTCAACAGAGAGGCAAAATCTACAACAATGCAGCATTCGGTATTGCACTGGAGTGGGACTCAAACCCACAATTTATTTCTCAGAGGCAAGGGTGCTACCAAGAGTGAGCCATGCTTACACTTGTCACATTTTATTTAAACACTAACTTGCAGCTGGGAGAGCTGGCAACTTTAAGGGTTAAAAAAAAACTTGAGAAAAGGAAAAAAAAGGGAAGAAAAATACTTTAATCTAAAATACTACCAGAAGAAACACAGTAACTATTTTTGTCTTGAATGTCTCCTCTAAAAAGGACAAAGGGAGAATTATTAAGATCCTCCATGGCAGTTCTTCTGGCTGGAAAAATGCAAGCAGATCTGGCAGATTCATATCTGTTTGGTTACCATTAAGCTGAGCAGACATTGGCACCTTAAAATTAGCTTAAAAAAAAATATCAGGACTGGCAGGGGTTCTTGCCAAATAAATGGGAGAGTAGCATCAACTCTAATATACCTTTCACACTGAGTCAACAGAAGCAGTGCTTGTAGTGAGGTAAGCTATGCAGGATCACTTTTTTGGCTTAACCATAGAGGAACCCCACCAAGTGGAATGACAGAACTGATTAAACTAAATTTGACTACTTAACTTAAAAGTCAGGCATTGTTGGAACTAAGCTAATGGCCACATAAATCAGTTGCCTGCACTTTTCCAAAAGATTTAAGAAAATGTACATATTTATTTTAAGTGGTCCTAATTTACCTTTGGTACTTTTAGTAAGGTCAACTGATACAGTAACTAAACAAGTACCTTCAAAATTTTAAATGGGTTCTCTTTATATAGTTTAACAAAAACTGAAACAGCTGTACCAATCTTTCCTGCAGCTAAATCAGCACACATCATTTATCTGCAGCACACTATTTGAAATTCTAACAAATGGGCCGACTAAACCCAAAAGTTTGAAGCCCTAAATTGCTACCTAAATAAATGTTACTTCATGTTATCTCCAGAAGATCTGCTTCACTGAATGGTATCACAACATCAAGCTCACCAATAGACTTTGTTTTTGTTCAACTTTGGACATCACACAGTAGTCCATTAACAAAAGAGAAGAAATAAATTCAGATCTTTAAACTTTTAGCATTACAATTTGAACAACAGGATTGAATGTTGGGCAGAATACAAGTTTTCTCAATTAGTGCAGCTGCAGTCATCATCATTCCTCCTGTGCCACTGAGGCACATAAGGCAGTAACAGATCAACGCCATACAATTCTGTCTTGGGCTTTTGCCTTCAGTTCCCGTAGTTGCAAGTGCACTGCAGCTGCATTTGTTACTGTGTTACATGGAGTTCCTCTTGGTCGACCTCCAGCTCTTCTACCCCGTGGCTTCCTAGTCCATGTCTGCTTAGGGATCCTTGTGTCAGGCATTTTCAAAATGTGACCAATAGAAGTGCATCTTCTCTCCTGGACTGTAATAGTCAATAGCAGCATCTGTACTCTCAAGTACACTTTTCGCAAAAACCAACTTGCTCTTCACGGAGTTGGCCAACAACGGCCGCCCTAATTCTGTTGAGAATAATGATACAGAAGAATTTACCAGGAACCGATAGCAATGTAATACCACACCAGTTGTTACAATCACTTCTGTGCCCCTTCGTGGGAATCTTGGCAACGATTCCTTTAGTCCAAACTTTTGGTGTTACTTCTTTTTCCCCACACAATTAAATAAACGTAGGATGGTAATCAAGTTCTCATCTCCACTTTCTTGGAGTAATTCTGCACATATTTGATCCTCTCCCGATGACGACTTGTTCTTTAAGTTAACTATAGTGGATCTCAGATTGTGCATTGTAATTTTACCACAATTGACATCCAGTTCAGCCATCTTTGCAATGGAGTTGAAGTCGATCCTAATGACTAGAGGTGGTCTATTGACGATTTTGTGGAAATGCTCTGCCCATCTCCTCTTTATATCTTCCAGTTTGGTGACAAGCTTACTTTTGATGGAACCTTTTCTGTGGTGCTTAAAGTCTCTTGAAAGTTTCTATATAATCTTAAATTGTCCTCATATCTCCCCTTACTGTAGCCATTACTGCCTCTTGAGCTTGTTTTGTTTTGCCTTTACGTGCCGCATTAGGTTCATATCTTAACTCCTTGTTTGCTATATACTGTACCTGGCTTTTTCCCTCCATTATTTCTTTCAGGCGCTTTAGGACTGTAGTAAGGCTCCTCAGTTGTACAGCTGTTCGAGGATCATGGTTCCCCATAGGCACATCTGGTTTTCTATGACCATCTAATTAATAAATTTTAAAAAAACTTAAACAGGTTATAACGGGGGAAAAAAAGCTATTTTTGATTGGAACAGCGTTTATTTATAGTGCCTTTTTATTTTGTTCAGTAGCTGGATGCTTTGTCATTTTCCTTCTTAAAACCATTCTGGGATATATGACAGTTTGAACTAATACCTTGTTTATTGTGGCAGAAAGGAGCTAAATCAATGCTCCTGTTCACTGTTAATGTCACAACTCCAAAATCAGAATTTCACACCAAGCTACAGAACGAATATTAGGACAGGTGATCAAAAGCTTGGTCAGAGGTAGGTTTTAAGGAGCATCTTAAAAGGAAGAGAGAGAGGTGGAGAGGTTTTGGGAGGGAATTCCAGAGCTTAGGGCCTAGGCAGATAAAAGGCATGTCCGACAATGGTTGGGTGATGGAAATACAATATTTTGCACCACTGTGTCCTCAATCAGAATTGATGAAACACTAAGACTTCAGAGGCCTTTGGGCTGTGCAAGTACAAAAGAATTTTCTCAGTCAGTTCTAACTGGAGATCTGAAGTCCATGGGGGGAGGGGAAGTGAAGCCAGGAAATTTGTGTTGCCTATATGCAATATTGAATCTTTAAGATGAACAGAAGACTTTCTTCTGAAGATGCTGTTAATTATAAAGTGGAGTAAAAAATTTAAAGAGGGATTTTAACTCATAAGAATGTAAGAACATAGAGATATGCGCAGGAGTAGGCCATATACCCTGCTCCACCATTCAATAAGATCATGGCTGATCTTTGACCTCAACTCCACATCCTTTGATTCCCCTAGAGACCAAAAATCTATCTATCTCACTCATGGTGGGTTAATTCTTTATTTTCTAGGCACCGTACTTTCAGTAACTTGCTGTCTTACTGCTGCTGTACATTATTCTATCCATAAATAAACTTAAAAATAAGTTTCATACTGTACATATTAGGGAGATGGGATGGATATTTTCTGCCTTTCTAAGGAGACAGGAGAACACACACCATGTACTTTCCAGCAGCAATTGCCTGAATTAGAGGATCATTCTTAATTCTGCAGTATTCTATCCCACTCAGCACACATACAGGCTCAGGTTTCAGTTCAAAATTAACTTGGGTCTGCTTATTTTGGCCATAGGCACAAACTAAAAAGTTGGAAAGAGCAATGGATGGTAACACTGGCTTGTTCTGGGGAGGCCTCCTTGCTGAAGGCTCTTTAATCTGGTTGGGAATTTACATCTTGAATGTGGCCTCTTTTCTCATTAATGGGGACCATCCTCCCTGCACGTGACAATAACCTGCCTCCATATAATCCTCACATAGTGCCTGATAGGATGCACCTATCCTGCTGAAACGGTCTGTGATTATGCTGATCGCCATCAGTAATTTATTTACCATACGGACACCACATGCAAGCATGATACAGGATCCTTCTCATTTAAAAAAAAGTGGTTGGCAACAATGTTCTAAAAGTAGCACAGCACTCACATTTTGCATCCTGGGCAATTGCCTACTTCAGGTCCATCATGATTTTCTCTCTAGATTCAGTTAGTAGGCTATTGCTAATTTTGACTAAAGTAGCGTCCATTATATTTCATTTTAAATTGTACACTGCTGTGATTTTTTAACAATTTCAAATGATTAAAAACAGTGCAACAGTCCTTTAATTATACCGTAGTTTTGAAAACTACACATATTTTACAGTATCACGTTTTCCTAGTCTAAAATCCAAACTCAGTATATTTTAGGGAATAATTGCTTAATTGAATCAACAGCAATCTTGTAAGACCAAGAGTAAAACTGGCTCTGCACTTCTTCCTCATACTTCATGCTGGCATTGCCATTGCAGTTGTTGCAAGCTTGTTTCAAATTTCTTTTTGGTTTTACGTTTTTAAACTTTCCTTTTTAAGTTTCCTTTTTCACTTCCTCTTTCAGACTTTATTTTAAGTGTCCTCTCTAGTTCCACATTCAATTGCAGAGTACAAAAATAAGGTATAAACTGGCGTCACACTTTTTGGTTACTCCCTTATGAACTGAAACAAAATCTTTAAAGTATTTCAATAGAGAAAGTACAGACACTGCTCAAAAGCTGTTATTATTTTAAGTACAGCAGGTGCATTTGGCTCCATTGACCATGAAACATGTGAAAGATTTCCAAACGTGTCATGCCAACCTTTTAGTAACAAAAATGAGTTAACAAGCCTGTAGCATTTTCCAGGATTAAGTTACTCAAATAATAGGCATACACGGTTACATAGACTATAATAGATTGCTTCAATAGATACTATTACATTTGTAAAATGTACGGAAGAGCAGAACTATATTTTTCAAACTACTCTTCAAAATATACAAAAGGAAGTAAACTCACTCTTAAAAGATTACGTGATTCTCTTTTCCAGCACACAATGAACCATGCTTGCAAGTACGAGAAAGGCTGTAATAGCCATAAAAAGTAGAAAAAACATGTCTGCAAACATAACCAAACAAGCTTAGATATAGGCCTGGATTTTAACATGGAGCCGGGAAGAAACCGGGGGGGGTGGGGGAGATCATTTTCGGATACGAAACCCGGAAGTGAAGTGAGCGCGTCAGGATCTGCGATCGCAACTTGACTGAAGGATAATGCAGGGGAGGTGAGCAGTCGGCCATCAGGGGAGGTGAGCAGACGGCCGATTGCGGGGGTCCGATCATGGCAGGTAAGCTTGTAGGGCCTGGAGGAAACACTCCTGCTCCTCTTGGCCCACAAGCAGTGCAATAAAGGCACTTACCTCATGATCCGGCTCTTCTCACTGGCGAGATTCATGAGTCCCAGGAAACCCGCGCTGGAAGTATTAAATTTAAAGTTGAGTCAAATTCAATTTAAAAAAAAGAGCTACCCAACGTCTCAAGAACGTTAATTGATGCTACAAATAACCGCCCACCTGAATTAATTAAGGTCCTGACTGCAGCGAGTAGGTTACTCGCATGCATCCAAACACGCCTGGGTTAAACCCGGAAGTGGGCGCGTTCGAGCTGGGTTGCAGTCTCATTCATTCCAAAAATCAAATATTTTAACTACCCACCCGCCCACAACCCACACATTCTTAGGGGTTAAAATTACCATATCAAAAAGGCTTAAAGAGTTTAAGCTACTGACATTCATCAGTTGTGCTTATAAAAATCTTTTTCTAAATGCCTTTAATTAATTCTGCAAGTGTATTCAATTTAGATAATTAGGGAGAAACCAGCACATTTAATTTGTATCTGTTTTTAGGAGCATTTCCTTGTTCTATATAAACTTTTAGTAAATTCCTCTCTTTCTGTTTTTCTCCCTGCTTGTGAGCTATACAACAATTAATTAAAGCATCAGTTGCTGAGAAGCTCATTCCAATTAATTGCAAAGATACACGTACAAAACAGGAAAAACTGTCAGAAGTGTGACCAAAAATATGTGACAACAGGGAGTAAGGTTTCTGGACAGATAATGTGCACAGGAAAAAGATGTTTTAATACAGATAGTTATATCACTTATACACAGCTTTCACAGAAAAGTAAACAGATCCCTGAAAATTAATCCCTAAAGAACCGGAATAAATCCCAGAAAAGCAGAATCTTACATATTCAGTCACTGTAAATCAGTGGCCCTAATGTTATGCCCTACATAGCAGGAGACCCTGTTTTGATAAAATTCTGTATCCTCAGATTCGGCAAGAGCAATGCCATAGGAGATCTGCCAGAAAAAACACACGGGTAGATTTTTGTCTTCACTACCTGGGCGGTGATCTGGTGACGAGGATTGTCTGGCTGACTTTCATTCCGCTGTAATCATGCTGGTTCTATGAACAAGCGGGTGATCCACTCAGCCAGATTACCCATCATGCAGTGAAGACGCAAGTTCACAGAAATATCTCTTTTAAAAATGCATGTTTTGTTGGACTACCTTCTTCATACTAAACAACCTCTAACCTCATTCCAGGAAGAATTCTCTAAGACTTTTCAGCCATAACTGAAGTCACAAGACCTGAATTGAAGGAGTTGAATTTCACCCCGGGAAACACATCAGACAGCTTTCTAAAACTGCACAACCTTGAAAACACACATAATAGTCTTGATGAGTGGAAAGCACAAAGTTCAGTTTTAAGGACAGATATTTATTTCTCACAAACTGAATCACACATTTAATCACTCAAGCATGTTTTTGAGGAGTTAAAGATCCTGCTGCAGTTCCTTTCTTTTCCTAAACTGTAAACTAAAGAGCTTTCGCCGCATTCGAACTGAAATAGAAAGAATGCTGCATCACAGAATAAAAATAAGCAGCACCAAGCCATTAATGTTAGGAACAGTGGAGGTCTAAAAGAGATTTAGGGGTCTATATACAGATTACTAGGGGTCCAGGTACAAAAAATAATCAAAAAGACTAATGGAGTTAGCCTTTTAACTAGAGGGCTAGAAGATAAAAGGGGAGGAATTTTTGCTACAGCTATACAAAGCCCTGGTTAGACCACATCTGGAGTACTGTGTACAGTTATGGGCACCGCACCTTAGAAAGGATATATTGGCCTTGGAAGGAATGCAGTGCAGATTGACCAGAATGTTACCAGGGTCCCAAGGGTTAAATTATGAGCAGAGATTACATAAACTAGGCTGGTTTACCATGGAATATAGAAGGTTATGGTGGTTTGATTGAGGTTTTTAGGATTTTGAAAGGAATTGATAGGATAGAGAAACGTTTTCCGCTGGTGGGGAAGTCTAGGACAAGGAGACAATCTTAAAATCAGAGCCAGGCCGTTCAAGAGAGAAGTTAGGAAACACTTCTTCATGCAAAGGGTGGTAGAGGTGTGGAACTCTCTCCAACAAAAAGCAGTAGATGCTAGCTCAATTAATAATTTTAAATCTGAGATCGATAGATTTTTGCTAGCCAAGGATATTAGGGGATATGGAGCCAAAGCGGATGGATGGTGTTAGTATACAGATCTGCCATGATCTCATTGAATGGCGGAACAGGCTCGAGGGATTGATTAGCCTACTCCTGTTACTGTTCCTAAGCCATTACAGCAGTGTCAGCTAGTTAAAGATTACAAATCCAAACTTCATCTTCCATGAGGACCACCTTCAAGCATGCTCCAAAAGCATGCACCATAGAGTGATGAGACATAGGTCTGCAACTGCAATTTCACCACACAGTAAGTAAATTTCAACTGTACCACTATGGACAGTTGTCAAGTGAAGGCTGCATGGGGGGTACGGAGGGGAAAGAGAGGAACAAAAATCATAGGACTAGTAGTTTCATTTAAAAATATAGCTCCAATTGTTTTATCAAAGTAATTTCTGCTGCTGGGATAGTCTCATTTCCTTGTGTTGCTTTCTTTTCTTATTTGATAAAATTTGGAGCAGGTTCGCTAAATCCCAGCTCTGCCAACATTTCACAGCGAACAGAGGCTCAGAGGCATGAGCAGATCTGCCAACGGCCATAAATGAAGGAGAAGCAGGCTTTAAGTCATTTCTACAATGTATTATGAATATTATTGGATTAGACCAGTGTTACATTTGAAAGATTTCAAGTGCCCCTCTTGCTGATGTGTACCACATCCATTATCAGGAAAGCAAAGGACTTCTGCATGTTGTTAATCCAATAAAATTTATGACTGCAATTACATCATGAATGCGCGAGACAGGCTTTTCAAACAAGAACTTGATTAAAACCTAGCATGTAGTGAACTGGATAGTGTCATGGATTAAACAGTGCCTTTTTTTTCTTTACTTTTAGCTATTTCAAATCTCACTGCTGGAATGAAAGTCTCCTCTATCCATTCCCCACCATGAACATCCTTCACTTTCATGAGCACATTGGTTTTAGAAAAAAAGTGTAGGAGCCACCTGTCTCAAATGCTACAGGAACACCCGTTAATTAGATTGTAGCTAAATGGTAGTGAGTTAAGGACTACAACATAGACCCAGTTATATTTTCTTACCATGTCAATAGACAAAGCAAGTTTCATCAATCATATCAACTTTTAAAATGTGATATTGTTGAATTCATGCTGGATTGTCGCAGACGCAATGGATTTTCAGGAGAGAGAGTGATTATATAACTTCTACAGGTTACGTGCACGTGTAAAATTAAGTTTTAACATTTCATTCTCTGTTAAATTAACCTTCAAGTATGAACTATAAATGTGAAACGATATTTACTGAAAATGTTTCCAGCAACCAACAATTGCAATTTGAACCAGTCAATCTTTAGGATTGGGGCCAGCTCTTTAACTTACCTTTATATTTAAAAATATAGCTCAGATCTGCCATCTAAATTAATCACTCAAGGGAAATTAATCACAAAAGGCAATTTTTTCACAATTAATATGTGGACAAAGATAGAAGTTCTGAGCTTTTGCCAGAATTGGCCCTGCACAGGGACCACAGAAAAATCACTTAATTAAATCAGCCATTATAAAATTTTGTAGATCAACCTCAGGATATAAAAAATAAAGATACAGACTATATCTACACTTGCACCTTCAATTTTCACTTTGGGCCAGATTTTACGGTGAGCAGTGGCACCGTTCATTAGAAAGTCTATGAGCAAGTGCAAGTCTATGAGCTTTTTCTCTTTTAATTAGAGATCCAAACAGCATGGCTGCCTCTTCAGGGCATCTGGGACCTGTGTGAACAGGGCAAGCAGCTGTGTATCTCCTTAACGCATCGTTAATGAGCAACGCAAGCTTAACCAGGAAGTGTAAATTAGAATAGTGAATTCAATGTCAAATTAGGTACAGCAAGCGAAATAGAGGGAAAGGAATATTGGATTAAGAGACAGGGTTAAAAGAAACAAAGAAAAAAAAAATCTTAAATGTCCAACAATAATTAAAAGCTGAAGGAATGAGACCCACACTTATAAAAGTTCATTTTCAGTGACAGAGAGGCTGTTTGGCAGTAATTAAGACTTACCACGTTGTTAAATTGATACTTAGACTTGAAATGACTTGACTTAACTTTCGTTGGTGAGTTTTGTCCATATCTGCGACGTCAGTGCAGGAACTTCACACCGTTCAATACATTTGAACGAGGAGCCAGACAACGAGATGCCGCTTTCACAGAGTTTTTGGAGGAGCAGGGCACCTGGTACAGCAACCTCCAGATTTCCGCATTTAACTGTGCATGTGCGGTCGCCGGAAGTTGCTGTCCGATTTGCACATGAACAACAGTGAGTGCTGTTAGCCTCACCATTATTTTTAATAGCAAAATCCAGCCTAATGCTTCAGCTGGAGATTATTAACGCATAACTAACAAAATTCCAAAAATATGCAACTTTCCTTTTTCATCTTTTCTGTACTTCTTGAACTGCTGAAATACTTAGAAATATTGACTTAAGATACTTGAACAACATTTTATTTTCAAAATTTAATGAATGACCCCCACCCCACAGTACAAAAGTACAGAAAGATTTTAGTTTTTCTGTATTCTAGATGCAATGAAGACCTGGTAAGTATATACATTACAGAACATTGAAGAAAAATCTCATCAGGCAATCCTGTTGCTAAGTCCTAAAGGTTAGTTTCTAAACACACTTATCTAGCATCCCTAACAGCCAGAATTCATATCTGAATCCCCATCTGCAATTGTAAATTATGACTTTCTGTACTACTGTTTTGCCTAAATTAGATAAATTGTTTAAATATAAAATCATTCTGGTGATTAGCTAATTGCAATTTATTTTTTTTAAAAATGTGATTCTATTGCAACTGATGCTAAGAAAACTATTTAAATTCCATCCAACAGGAAGAAATTTTGATTATTTTTTCCACTGGAACTGCTGGATTCATAAAACTTCATGTGAGCATGAGTCCCAACCATTCCTATTTGCATAGAAAGGAAGAAAGGAAGTTTTTGTAAGAACATGATTGAAATTTACAGCACACACATACTCTGCAGTAATGAAATGCAGAACAGCAAGATGCGTTGTGCAATGCTATTATAATCACGTGGCTACCACCTGTGGTTGTCTGGCAGCAGAAATTTGTTTCAACAACTTTGCCTGGTCAACAAGGCCCAAAACGGAAAGTTACATTGGTAATATATACACCCTTCGTCAGGAGTGGCAGATAAATATGTTTCAAAACAATGACTTTAGTCTCACCAAAAGGGACCCTCAGGAGCGATCTTTGTATTTTTTGTTACCGTTTAATTATTTTTAATAAGTCTTCATTACATCTAGAAAACTCAACCAAAGTAATATTAATATTTCAAACCTGATCAGTTGTCTTTTTGAAGTGTCAATAGCTATTAAGTGGAGTACCTTATAGTATATTTCTTGTGTGGCTATATTAGTTTTTATTCACAAGTAAAAAGAAGAATCAGCAAACAGCTAAAACTGACAGAACAGAGTCCATTTAATAAAACATGCATTTTTCCTGCCTTCTGCTCCTGAGCATTGATGTCTTGTTGGTTTATTTAATGCACTGGTATCCACTGATGCTGCTGATTGATAAAACTTCAGTTAGCAGGATTCCCAACCATTCCTATTTGAATTCCTATACACAGCACACTAATTGTTCTACTACCTTGTCCAAGTAACCACTATTTGTGTGATGCTTGACAGAACGTCAAGCTATTTGACTACCAGGTGCAACCAAGCCTAATCCTATCTGCACTTAACATCCACACATGCACAGTTCTACATGAGTTGCTGGATAGCAGTTAGGAATGGGAATCCCAGCAATTTTTCTTCCCCCTAACCCAGGAATGTGGATGTCTGTTGTAGCATCCCTCCATTGCCCATGTTAAAAGCAACTTACTCAGCAGTGACAGGTGATCATAGTTGGTCTTATAGATCTTCCTGTTCTATATGGGTGAACTAATCACCAAATAAACTCAGCCATTAGGTGCTTAAACCTGTGATTTCTAATTTCAATGTATTGGAGTTTGAAAATCCTTTGTGCCATGGTGTAGTGAGTTGAGGGTTTGTGCCTTTGATTCCCCACATCATGAATTCCCAATCTTAACTGTGCCATCACAGTGGCAGATCCAAGGCCTGACACTTGCCTGCAGGGATGGGTTGAGGAAAAAAATAATGGAGGCCAAGTTGTAGAGTGAAAAAGGCAGAAAAGTCTAATGTTGAATGGAGACGACACATAAAAGAGAAGGGGAGGAAATAAGTTAACAAAAAATATAAACTTGTTAAAACCAAGATGTCTGGAACTGAGACCAACCTTCATTCTACAGGGTTAAGTGTGCTTGAACTCTAAGCAGGGTGTGTTTTTGCACTCATCTGAGATGATGGGTGGGACATTTGATGAGATTTACAGTGGAGAATGATCTAGGTTTTACCTACAATTGTCAAATAAACTAAAGGGTGGGTTTTTATATGGCGATTCAATAACCCAAAATCCAAGAAAATATTAAACTAACTTGTAGTTTCCTTCTTCACCAAACATCTCCACAACAGTACTTATTATTACCAAAGAGCTCAAGTTCACATACCATATCCAAATGCAGTACTTTTTATACAGGCCTCATTTCCTTTCTTGAATGATGTTATAGTCTTTCCAGAATTTCCTACCTTTAAGTTAACCTTTTCCCAGTTTCTTTTTTATTCTCCCTCAAATACATATGGATGAAAGAAATTCAACCACTCAACACATTAAAATAAACATGCAACACAATATTTCAAATTCAAAGTTGTCACATCTGCAATTCTCTGCCCACAGCAAACTTCCAATCTCAATAGTGCAATGGAAGCTATGGCTTCCCTCAAGGACTGTCCTAGCATTATCTGAAGTTAACATCTCAAGATTGCTGAACTCCAGCCCAATGAAGTTGATCGAAAAAACTAATCTGACCGTTAAAGCTGCCATCACATTTAGTCATTGTTGAAGTAGTACAAATAGAATATCTTGTCCCGTTATCTGGATATTCTACTAGCTGCAGCTAGGCATCTTGTCTTACCAGTGTTTAACAAAGCCAACAAAGTGTTGTGCCCTTATACTGTTGGTAAAAACTTGTGGAATTTTTGGATGAATATTTCTTATACACATGCACAATGAATAGTCAGGGGCTTACTGCAAATTAGTTTTTTTCTGGTCTTTGCTGTGGTTAAGATGACCGATGTCAGTATAAGAACCCTCTGATTTGAGCATCTCCTGCAACGTACTTTATCGCAGCAGTAAGTGGTGGTAGACATTTTTGTCTAAGGACAGCATTCTGATTGACAGCCACACTGACTGCAAGTCGCTAATTTCTTGGTAATGCCGAAAGGAATACATCCAGCTTCCCCACCCCCGTCAAATTTTATTTTCTCCTCACCTGATAATAGTTCCAAGATACCATCAGCCATCTGTCACCTTGTGCAAATGGCCAGTCTTCAAGCATAGGCATAGGCTATGGGGTATCAGTGCCTAATCCAGGTCTCACCCATTGTCCATAGATATGCACGTTCCAGCAGTGATCACTGGATAATGGTCAAGTGCAGGAATCTGGACTGATCTTTTTTCTCTCCAGCCCAGGAGTGGAGGCCAATTGTAGCTGAGATCAGCTAATTCAGAGGACTGTGCATTGAACCTTCTTGACCTGTATGGCTCAGTACTGCATTGGGCTGATGGAAAAGTCAAGGAGATTCTTATCCTAGACCTAATCTGCCTGACATTATTTAGGTAGTTTTCTTGAGTGAATGGTTGGAACCATTGACCTTAATGATGCATGTTTCCATATTGTAGTTCATATGCAGCATTAAAATGTCCTCAAGTTCCAAGTTCAAGAAAACAGTTAGCAATGCAAATGTCTTCCTTTTAGCATCACATCTTGCCCAGAAATGTTCATTCATTATATATAGGAAGGAAAAATGGTATTCAATGAATGGCGTTGAAATAGCAAAGGACAAAATGAAAAATACCTCGGAATTAGTTGACCTGACACTCAACTTGTCCAACCAATGTAGAGCAGCAATC
Source organism: Heptranchias perlo (assembly GCF_035084215.1). Classification (NCBI taxonomy): domain Eukaryota; kingdom Metazoa; phylum Chordata; class Chondrichthyes; order Hexanchiformes; family Hexanchidae; genus Heptranchias; species Heptranchias perlo. Next base: position 73,001,428 of record NC_090331.1, on the reverse strand, counting down.
AACAAAGCCAACAGAACATTCAACTATATAGCCAAAACAGTAGAATACAAAGTTAGAATACAAACTGTACAGTGCTCTGGTCAGACAATGCCATGAGTACTGTGTCCAGTGCTGGCATCAAGACAATAGGGATACATTCAAGCATTGGATGCATTACAAAAGGATAACATAATGCTGATCCTTAGTCTTAAGAGATTTGAGTTATTGGAAAGACTGGAGAAACTTGGGCTTTTCATCCTTGAAAAGAGACATCGGAGTGTTGTTCCGAGAGGCATACAAAATAGTAAATGGCACGGAAAAGGTAAAGCTGCAAAATTACTTTAAATTAAGCTGCGAGGGTAGGACAAGGAGCCAATGGTTCAAACTAGTAAAAAGTGAAATCTAGGACTGATAACGGGAAGTTTTTCTTCATACAAAGATCAATACATGGATTGAACGCCTGGATATAGAGATGCAGATGAAAAAACCCTGGGATCACTTGAGAACTAATTGGATGCTGCAGTGGGGAACTTTAAGGTCATTCTGGATAGATGATCTAAAAGGGCTGACTGGCCTTACTCATACATAACTATTTTGTGATCTATTCTTATTTAGATGATGGGCCCTTTGAATCACTGAGAGTTGGGACCAAGTGGCTTCTCTTCTCCTTTAAAATGCTCAATTCATTTGTCAACGGTGAAACATCTCATTTAGAGCCTAAGTAGGGATGTAATATTTATATGTGCCCATTTTGCATCACTCAGTGTCGTACCTTACCAATACGTTAACTTTTCACATTTCAAGCTTATTGGAACAAAACGTAACTCTTCAGAAGAGAAGAAATGGTGTCGCTTTACACTACTGAACTGCTTCTAATGGATACAGTTCAGTAATTGACTCAATTCCTGTGATCAACTGACCGTTGAAGGCAACCCTGTAGAGTAAATAAAGCATTAAAGACTCATCATTACTAGGTCTATATTAGTCTATATTCAGCTCTGGTTTTGTATCATAAATAGACAGAAAATACATCTGAATCAGCACATTATGCTCAAGGGCTGAGGTGAGGGCTCACTGCTAGAAGAGGGAAGATTAAATGATTTGCAAAATGACTCAAATTTAACTGGTTATCAAATTAAAGAGGTTACATATTTTGCTGTATACCAATTAACATTTAAATTAATATTGCCAGTTACATGCTGTGCTACTAAACCATTTTAATTATAAAACTCAGATCCTGTCATTTTATGTTAACAATGACCACAATTAGAGCTGTACTGATTTAATTCTGAAACTGCAGTGATTTAAGAATATCTGAACACACAGATGCATAGCTGCTTTGTAACACCTATTTTTTTTCCTAATCCATGAATACAATAATTCTTTTAAAGAGACTCATGAAAGGAAGCTCTGATAGTAGTGCTGAGCCGTTACAGGAAAAAAAAAGTGCACGCTTGTCATGATTCAAAATTATGCTACAATTTTAAAAAAAGATATGGAGATGTACAATGCCTTGTCTGCAATTCATAACACTTGTTAAAATAATGAAATTACGCTATTATCTCTTTTACCTGCGCCTTGAGGTTTGACCATTGATGCACTAGAAGCTCTTCGTGTGCTTTCCCCTGTGCGTTGCTTTTTGTAAGTCGGTGGTGATCTTAAATATGCTCGGCCATCATTTTGGTGGTTGGACCTATTTACTCCTGTAACCTGTGGATCATTCTGGGGCAACTCTGTCCTGTATGAAGAGTTGGGTCTCCCATCATCTAAATGTTGGGGGGAGGGGGGAAGCAAGATATAAAAGGAGTCTATTTTACAGTCTATACAAAAATACTTCCAAACTAATAATTCTGATTTTACAACCCATATACAGCTTTATACAAAAACAGTTCCAAAGTAATGACCAGCACAGGCAAACTTTCACCTATATAGCAATACAGCAAAGGCTATGGGCCCTGACAACATCCCAGCTGTAGTGCTGAAGACTTGTGCTCCAGAACTAGCTGCGCCTCTCGCCAAGCTGTTCCAGTACAGCTACAACACTGGCATCCACCCGACAATGTGGAAAATTGCCCAGGTATGTCCTGTCCACAAAAAGCAGGACAAATCCAATCCGGCCAATTACCGCCCCATCAGTCTACTCTCAATCATCAGCAAAGTGATGGAAGGTGTCGTCGACAGTGCTATCAAGCGGCACTTACTCACCAATAACCTGCTCACCGATGCTCAGTTTGGGTTCCGCCAGGACCACTCGGCTCCAGACCTCATTACAGCCTTGGTCCACACATGGACAAAAGAGCTGAATTCCAGAGGTGAGGTGAGAGTGACTGCCCTTGACATCAAGGCAGCATTTGACCGAGTGTGGCACCAAGGAGCCCTAGTAAAATTGAAGTCAATGGGAATCGGGGGGAAAACTCTCCAGTGTCTGGAGTCATACCTAGCACAAAGGAAGATGGTAGTGGTTGTTGGAGGCCAATCATATCAGCCCCAGGACATTGCTGCAGGAGTTCCTCAGGGCAGTGTCCTAGGCCCAACCATCTTCAGCTGCTTCATCAATGACCTTCCCTCCATCATAAGGTCAGAAATGGGGATGTTCGCTGATGACTGCACAGTGTTCAGTTCCATTCGCAACCCCTCAGATAATGAAGCAGTCCGAGCCTGCATGCAGCAAGACCTGGACAACATCCAGGCTTGGGCTGATAAGTGGCAAGTAACATTCGCGCCAGATAAGTGCCAGGCAATGACCATCTCCAACAAGAGAGAGTCTAACCACCTCCCCTTGACATTCAACGGCATTACCATCGCCGAATCCCCCACCATCAACATCCTGGGGGTCACCATTGACCAGAAACTTAACTGGACCAGCCATATAAATACTGTGGCTACAAGAGCAGGTCAGAGGCTGGGTATTCTGCGGCGAGTGACTCACCTCCTGACTCCCCAAAGCCTTTCCACCATCTACAAGGCACAAGTCAGGAGTGTGATGGAATACTCTCCACTTGCCTGGATGAGTGCAGCTCCAACAACACTCAAGAAGCTCAACACCATCCAAGATAAAGCAGCCCGCTTGATTGGCACCCCATCCACCACCCTAAACATTCACTCCCTTCACCACCGGCGCACTGTGGCTGCAGTGTGCACCATCCACAGGATGCACTGCAGCAACTCGCCAAGGCTTCTTCGACAGCACCTCCCAAACCCGCGACCTCTACCACCTAGAAGGACAAGGGCAGCAGGCGCATGGGAACAACACCACCTGCACGTTCCCCTCCAAGTCACACACCATCCCGACTTGGAAATATATCGCCGTTCCTTCATTGTCGCTGGGTCAAAATCCTGGAACTCCCTTCCTAACAGCACTGTGGGAGAACCGTCACCACACGGACTGCAGCGGTTCAAGAAGGCGGCTCACCACCACCTTCTCGAGGGCAATTAGGGATGGGCAATAAATGCCGGCCTTGCCAGCGATGCCCACATCCCGTGAACGAATAAAAAAAATATCCACACTAATTTTTTTTTCCACTCCTTTATTCTTTCCTCCTGCACAGTAAATTACCCCTATAAGGATTGAACAGTATGTTATACTACCACCACCACTTCTGGCTCAGTTACCAAAAGGTACTGGTGCTGTTGACACTCACGCACTTGAATAATGGCCACTTGGGTAAGGTATCAGAGGGCGACTGGTATGAATGACATATGCTGATAATGCCACTCCTCACTCCCAGCACCTCACCCTCAAGCAGTACTGCATGAGTTGGCTGACATTAAGGGTGTGATAGAGGGGAGAAAGGAGGAGGAAGAAAATATAGAAACCTCGGTGTGATTATTAGTTGAAGTTCAGAATCAACCTCATGTCTTGGACACTTAGTTTACCACCAGGCACTTCAGTATATTTATCAGAAAAATGTGTATTTCATTTCTCACCTTTGCTAAAACGAAAAAGGCTTACAAAGGAGCTGTAGGCTGATCTGAAGGGAGGTTCATCTTGATCTGGAGTCAGGGGCTTAAAATGGGTGAGATGAGATGGGCTTGTAGGAGAGCGAGCCTGTTCATTCCCAAGATCCAAAGCAGATTTGACCTTCTCCTCTGCTGCCATCTCATGCACCTGGAATAAAAAGAGAAATTAAACTCCATCAAAAATTATTAAAAATGAAACAAACTTTCAGCTGAGCAGTGCACATCCAGAACACCTGTGCCAATATAATTCCTGGTACTTGGAGATGTGCAGAAAAAAGTCCTCTTAGCTAATTAGCTAAAATAAAAGCATCCTTGCAAGTTTAGTGCATATCATAGAATTGCCACACTCATGAATAATAAAACAAAATAAGAGAAAATGCTGGATTGGCCTTGGTAGCTTTGACAGTTTATCTAGTGATTAACCGAGCCGGACAGATCGCAAGGGTCCTAGGCTTGATCCCCTGCATTCAATTAGCTGATCTCAATTTGAGTGGTGCAAAGGATGCTACAAATTCGATTGTGTTCCTAGTTTAGAGAAGGAAAAATTGGCTAGGGTTTCTATTCCCAACAAACACGAGATTGTGGAATTCTCTGCTACAAACCACTGTTGAAGCAGAGGCCATAAGTACATTTGATCACACATTCCTATCTCCAGCCGTCTAGATCCCACGCCACGGAATTCCTCCTTCAACCTCTCTGCCTCTTCTTCTCCTCCCTCTCTTCCTTCAACACCCTCCTTAAAACCTACCTCTTTGGCCAAGCTTTTCATTACCCATCCTAATCTCTCCACTTTTGGCTAGCATCTATTTTCCTTACACCTCTGTGAAGTGCCTTGGACATTCTTCTATGTTAAAGGCACTATATAAATGCAAGTTGTTGTAGTTTCAAAAGGGAATTAAATAGTTGCATGCAGAAATGAAACATCAAAGGATATATGGGGAGTGAGTTTAAAAAAGAGTGGGATTAAACTAGGTGGTTTGTGTGGAGATAAACACCTGGGAAGACCAGATGGGGCGAAATAGCCTGTAACATTCTATGGCCAGGCTCAGCCATGATGCCCCTAACTGTTGACACTCACTGCCATGATGTGCTTGAATAATGGCCACTTGGGTAAGGTAACAGAGGGCAACTGGTACCCATGGAACTCTACCTAAGCAAGGAGTCAATACTTTCAGAAGAATAAAAACTTGGCAGAAATAAAAATATGCTGGAAATATACATGGGTCAGCACTTGAAAAGAGAAAGCTAGATTAATGTCTTAGATAGGACCCTTCATCAGAAAGGTTTTAACTGGTCAATGGCAACCAATAAATTCTATCATAGGAGGTGCTGCCAGGTTTATTGGTTCCACTTTTGCCTGGTGCCTAATAAAGAATGTTATCGGGGGAAGTGTATATGGGAGAAAAGAGTAATTACTTTGAACCACTCTCCCAAGTTCAATCCTTTCAATATAGCTATCTTAGAAAGGGTTCAAGAAATCATGCTTTACATTGTTTTGCACAAAAAGAAATTCACTGTTAATTTTAATTTCTGTCATTTCTCAGCAATGCCTCAAATCATTCCTAGACTGCGGGTTGGGGAAAGGAGTAGAACTAACAAACAGTACGCCCTGGCACGTTTTGTAAATGGCCAATCTTGTCAATCATACAAAACATTTGTTCCATTTCCAAAATGGGGCTCCGTTCATTGGACATGGTTCAGAAGCAGCCTTAGTGCATGCTGGGAGTTTTCTCTGCAGACCGCTTACATAGTCATACTGGTGCTGCACTCTGCTACCTTGTTGGAGCTTCCTTTGAGACCGATAGCTCAGAAAAGCCGCATGGAGTCAGTCATCAGGTTTCTCAGAAGGATAGGCCTCCAGCTAAATTTCAGATACAGAAAATGCTATTTGGGCAAGTTTAATCATTTTCTTGGCTCTTTTACCTTTACATTAAGAAACTTATTTCTGGTAGTAACAGCTCAGTTTAGTGCAGAAACTAAGATGTCAGCCAAAATGAAATATTTGGAGTGATTTGAATGGTAAAAGTAACCCATGTAGTCCCACTTTTCTGCCCTATCCCCATAGCTCTGCAAATTTTTTCCCTTCAAATACTTATCCAATTCCCTTTTGAAAGCCACGATTGAATCTGCCTCCACCACCCCCTCAGTCAGTGCATTCCAGAACATGCCCTCTTCTTGGTCTGTATGGCTCAGCTAATTGCTGCTTTTACCAACTGAGTCTTTGAGGGAACTGAAGCTATTATTTCATGGACCTAGTTAGCAAAACATATGACTGGTGAGTATACATACACACAAGAAAAATCAATGTCTCAAGCTTCTATTCATCCATAATTACACTTGTGTTTAGGTCTGGAAAGGATTTTTTTTTTTAATTCTTGCATTTATGCAAATTTAGAAATAACTGGCTGCTGCAATGGAGTTTTATTGTAAACAATTTTACAACACCAAGTTATAGTCCAACAATTTTATTTTAAAATCCACAAGCTTTTGGAGGCTTCCTCCTTCCTCAGGTGAATGTGGCTTCCTCCTTCCACATTCACCTGAGGAAGGAGGAAGCCTCCGAAAGCTTGTGGATTTTAAAATAAAATTGTTGGACTATAACTTGGTGTTGTAAAATTGTTTACAATTATCAACCCCAGTCCATCACCGGGATCTCCACATCATGGAGTTTTGTAGCAGAGCAGAAGAGAATTTTTTTTAAAAACTTATTACATTTGATTTCCTGGCAAAAATGTGGAATTCTCCATGTGATTAAGCACAATATTATAACACTGCACAGTAATAAAAAAACACATCACTGTTACATATTTATAGAGCACAGAGCTAAAACTCAGCTCTCCCAACTCCAAGACAACATTGTGATGATTAAAAAACATAATTTTCCATAGAGTGGATAGATGGAAATTTGGGACAGGATTCCTTTAATTCCTTTTAATCTCAGCCATTCTATTGTGATGAAGTGCTGAGAAGTCAGGTTTTTCATGTGGAGAGGGCAAGGGGGTGGTAGAACAAAGAGAAAGTTTTACAAGTTTCAACAATATGAAACTACAGTACTGCATGGGCTTTTTTGCCCGTAATAAATAGCAATAGTTGACATTATGGCAAAAACATTCGTAACTTCAACAATTGCTTCAGAAACAAAAAATTATTTTTTCAGATCTTACTCCAATCACATTGACCAGTTGCCCCTGTCCATCAGTTTCATGTTTGTAATTTGCTCTATTAAGTGAACATCACCCAGCTAGCTTCTACTTTTCAAGGAATCGTGGACACTGAAGATTAATATTAACAATGGAGGGAGAGCTTCATTACTAGGAACAATGCAAGACAAAAGAAATGAACCTCTCCCAACATGAGGCATGAATATAGAGGGAGAGGAGTTAAAAGCATTTTTTTTTTAAAAATGGGAATATATTCATTATTTTTCTTTTAAAGAGATTTAACCTTACTTTTTAAAAAATAAAATCATAGCACGGCAATATACGGATCATTTTACACTCCCAATGTGGAACTCCATCTGCCAGAGCGCTGACCTCCCCACACAAATTCTCGATTTGCACTCCCGGTGGAAGCAGTTCAGAGTTGAGAGTCTGAATTTGTTAAATTTACCCTTATGCATTCATTTGTTCATTTGGAATTAGACATTTCAAATATTTGGAATAAATGAATAACTGTGGATGTGGTATTTTTCATGGTGAATAATGTAGCCAATGCAATTTTGAAGTACCTCAATTAATTAACAAATGGCAACACCTTCAGCTATCCCAATCCCACACTCTGGAATACTGTCCAAAAACCCCTAAACTTGCTGCCTCTCTCCTCTCCTTCAAAACCTGCCTCTTTTACCATACCTTCAGTTACTTCCTCAGCTCTTCTCCCACACTGCTACGTTTCTGTTAAAAAGGTACTGTGTAGCGTGATACTGAGCCATAAAGACTAGATATGTGCTAGATTCAGTCCAGATCTGTGCTGCATTTGCTGACATCAGAGTCAACAGTGTGCATGGAGAAGAAGAAAAATGTCAGGAATCCTGCTCCGATCACCATCTGCTGGAAGTGCATATGTAGGAACATTGGGTGAGGAGCACATCCTTGTGATAACCTGAAGATCAAATAGCCTGGTGACACTCACTGCCCTCTGTGGCAAGATATCAGAGTGCTGCTTCCATTTGTGGAACTGTACTCAAGTGGGAACAGCCACATTCAAGAGGAACATTCAAGTGAGGGGAAAAAAATGCCAAGTTGATAGCATTGATACTGTTTTAAACATTTATTTGGAATTTTTGTGGAAAACTAATTTCATTAAAATGAATATGAGCAGTTCTCTTGATGGCTCAGCAAGCTTATGCAGACCAGTTTCAATCCCCAAACTCTGCTGAGTTAGTTGTCTCATCCAGGATAGCGATAGGGCACTACAATCGACCTCAGTACACCTGGTTATGAGGGGAATATCAGCCAGGGTTTCAGTTCCTGTTCAATGATCCCTGCTAAAAGTGTGCACGTGGACCTTGGGAGAGAACTAGATCAATCTTGGTTGTGATGCCAACCACAGTTTAATACCTTCAAGAGAGGAAGGTGAAAGTAGGTATGGAATAAAAATGAATGATACCAGGGAAAAAAGGGTTAAATTCTGAGGACAGGTTGTATAGATGAGGCTTGCATTCCCTTGAGTATAGAAGATTAAGAGGTGATCTAATTGAGGTGTTCAAGATGATTAAAGGATTTGATAGGGTAGCTAAGAGAGAAACTATTTCCTCTGGTGGGGAATTCCAGAACAGGGGGGCATAACCTTAAAATCAGAGCTAAACCATTCAAGGGTGATATCAGGAGGCATTTCTTCACACAAAGGGTAGTGGAAATCTGGAACTCTCTCCCCCAAAAAGCTGTTAAGGCTAGGACAATTGAAAATTTCAAAACGGAGATTGATAGATTTTTGTAGGGCAAGGGTATTAAGAGTTACGGAACCAAGGCGGGTAAATGGAGTTAAGATACAGATTTATTTAGGTGAATGGCGGAACAAGCTCAAGGGGCTGAATCGCCTACTTCCGTTCCTATATTTACAAAATAAAAGGTAATTTCCACAAATACAACTGATAATTACAGCCTTTAACCAAAATTATACAAACATTTCTTTCACCCCGCAAAATGCTTTAGTTCTCTCAATACAGTGACTCCTTGTCATAACTGTGCTTGGGAGCAAGCCAAAAGCCAACTGTAGCAAACCACGGGTTGCAACCAAGATCTCATTCCTTTACAGGACTTACTTGGTATTTACAGTTCTCAGAATGTGGCTTCAACAAATTTATTTCTCAGCTGACACCACCTCCACAGTTCGAAATTATTAGGCTGGCATATTGAAACCAGTACAGCAGCAACTGGCCATTGGCTCTGCATACACTTTGATGGGCCAGTAAGCATATTTCAGGTACTGTGTTTCTGCATGTGGGATTTTTATAGACCAAATCTAAATACCCAAGAGTATAAGCTACATTAAGTGCACAATTTCGATGATTTCAGACCATCAACTACTAATTCTGTTTAGTGATTTTGCAGCTTTCATTTTAGCTGTCTTAGCCCTACTCTCTAGTACTTCCTCTTTCAACCCTTCTTCCATGCTGCCTCTCTCCCCACCGTCGAAAGTCTAATCTATCTTCAAACCAGGCTTTCAGTCACCTACCCTAATTTTTCTATTCCTGCTTGGCATCAGCTTCTCCTATGAAGTGCCTTGGAACATTTACTACGTTAAAGGCTCAATATAAATGCAAGTTCTTGGTGTTGCTGGTGAATCTCACCCAGCTTCACAATCAATTATCCAGCTCTCACCTTCCAACTGGCATCACATTTGATCAGTCTAATCATCTCTTTTGCCTGCCTTCACATCCAGCTAGTCTTTGTCTCCTTTCAAATGTCTACAACCTGGCCTTGCCTCAATATATCAGAAATCAGGAGAAACTTCTTTACTCAGAGTGGTGAGAATATGGAACTCACTACCATGTGGAGTGGTTGAGGCCAATAGCATAGATGCATTTAAGGGGAAGCTAGATAAGTACATGAGGGAGAAAGGAATAGAAAGATACGTTAATAGGGTGAGAGGAGGCTCATGTGGAGTGTAAACACCAGCAAAGACCTGTTAGGCTGAATGGCCTGTTTCTGTGCTGTAAAATTCTATGGAAATCAACATTGTTGGGAGAAGAGTTTTCTTAAGTGGAGGAGAACACGGAGGATAATGAGTCATGGAATACAATTTACTTAGTTCATGAGTGGAAAAAACTCAAGTATTGGTGAGTAGCCATCTGTTCTGATTAATAATTCAAATTATTTACCTAACAGAATAAAGTTAGAAAAAAAACTGCAACGATGAGCAATATTGGAGTGGATCAGACTGTGAAACAGGCTTTTTTCTTAGTGATTAGTGCCCAACAGGGCAAGGTACTATAAAGGTGACTGCGACCATACCTCAGTGAAGAAAGACAATGCTTTCAGCAGGCAAGAGTAAAAGAAAATTGGACAAAAATTAATTTTAAAAAAAATTGTTAATTTCTTTGACAAAGAAAAGCAGATAAAATTTTAAGAGATATTACTGAACAAAAATACAATGGACTAATACTTTAGTTTTAGGATAGTCCATGGCCACCTTCACTCAATGCTTTTAACCAGTTTAACAGCGAGTGCATCAAAACCACATTTCAGTGTGACATTATATGTTGATGAAATTCATATGAACAGTCCCCGTTTCGGAATTAAATGGCTGGGACCAATTAGCAGATTCAAAGTAATTGACCTGCAAAATAGGACCGAGCATTTACATGTAGCATATTAGTTGCATAAACAAAGCTAACTTCTCCATGAACAAAGACGAGTAAGCCCCCTTGAAGTTAAAAAAAGTCACCTGCTTTTAACACTCATTTGGAAGAATACTGCTGGTATTTCTTTAAATGCATTAAAAAAAAGCACAACTTCATGATTTGTGACAACAAACAAATCTACTAAATTCATTCATCTCCAGTACAATGCACAATATCTTGTCAAAAAAAGGGGAGATGATTTAGTACTGTAAGTCAGTGTCTGTTAGGTTCTCCACCCACTAAGGTAGATCACTTCACCTCCCCACGCTGTACCACCTGAAGGTTTAACTGAGCATAATTGGAAACTGAGGCACAGTAACAAGTTAGAGTATCAAAAGGTCAGATGACAAACTGATGAAGAATCATTTTATGTTAATCAAACAGCACAACAGCTGCCACCATTTCACTGTACACCAGCTGTGGTCTCTTAGCTGATGGGTACACTAATATACGTGAATATGACTGTTAAGACAGCCAATCAAATTTCAAAATTTAAAATTATCAAGAGATCAGTACTCAGAATGAAAGCAAAAGAGACTTGTTTTACATTACAGCAAAATTTAATGCAAACGATAAGGATAAGCAATTCAATCTAACCAGCATACAGATAAAATCAAATACACAGAGGTCAACTAACTTGCATAATCTTTTAACATCCCTGCCACTGAACTCAATATCTACCTCCTCCATCTCCGCCGCACTGTAGCTGCAGTATATACTATCTACGAGATGCCCTGTAGCAATTCACCAGGCTTACTTCGATGGCACCTCATTGCCCCAAAACCTTTACCACTGAGAAGAGGAGCAGCAATGTCATGGGAACATTATCACATCCAAGTCATACACTATCCTGACTTGGGACATATACCTCCATTTATTCATTGTCACTAGGCAAATATTCTAAAATTTTCTATCTAACACCATATAGTGGCAGCACCATCACCATAAGGACTGCAGCAGTTAAACCACCACTTTCTCAGCAACTAGGGATGGGCAATAAATGCAGCCTTGCTGGCGTCACCCACATTCTGATAACGCTCATTTACTTTAAAGAATCTCAATCAGGGTTTATAACCGTTTGTTATTATAGATTAGTACTTTGGAGATCAATGGTTGTTCTAGACTCAGATCCCAAATTCAGAGCAAAATCAGCCAATTCACTCAGAAAGGTCATGATGATGCATTGTTAATTTGCTTTTTACACTCTCCCCATTTCCCAAAATGCCATGATCACATTGGAGTACAGCGCCACTAATAATGGCAACCCACTGGTACCTTGTTCAGGTGTCCATTCTTCATGGGCAAACTTGAACATTATATTTCAGAGAGCTGCACAACTATCGTAGTCTATCCTCACCTGCTACGCACATGTGTATCAACTGGGATTACTGTAAAGCACTTCTAAATGGAACCTCGGCCAAATTTCCCCCCGATCTGTAGATGCTGAAGCCAACCATATCATTCCATCACTACACCCTAGCTAAGATTGTCTAACTTGGCATGGACCAAGGATCAAACTTAGGACCTTCCTTGTTTGTACAGCTCATACAATACCAGGCAGTTCATCTATTGCCATCAGTAGAGCCAATGTTAAATTTTCTACAACAAACTTCTTAATTATATATGTGTGCTCAGAAACAGGATCAACAAACGAGTTCAGGCCAGCATGTGAATTGGCCAGTGCTATGATAAGTTATTAGTCGTATAGTAGGTTTACATGATAAAGTAAGTTTTAAAAAAATGCACGAAAAATTCCATTTTCAAGAAAAATATTAGCACAGGTTACTAACTGGTAAAATGTTAATATTCCTCAATACTTTGATTTTTCTTTGTAGATGACGGTTGCTCATAAAAGATATGGCTTGTTTTGACCTTCAGCTCTTCATTTTAAATTGGCATCTTTTCAATTAAATTCACAAATGGGTCAGGGAATTGTTCTTTGCTCTAAAGTTAAGTGGTGGCACTGGATAGGAGGTGCTAAAATACAAAACTCAGAACTATTTCCTGCATAACCCTTTTATTCTAGAGTAAGTTAGGAAATATAAGCTCAATTTCTCATCAAGGTTCTTCCTCAACTTAAACAATCCCATCTAGGTAAATACAGCAGCACAGTGTTACTGTACACAAGAACAAAAGTGTAGTAAATAACTGAACTAACCTGTCAAAGACATTTACCTGATATACTGATTAAGGATTTTTACTGATCCCAGACAAACAACTACTTAATTCACATTAGAAATTTCAGAACACTGGAGATCTGTAATATAGTTAGCCGCAGTTTATGGCAACTTCATTTACACAAGTTATTACATAATAGTTCAATACACACACACACCTCTTCCTTTTCTATTGTACTCCTCACGTACAGAAAGATGTCTCAGCACTCTGCAGGCTAGAGGATAAAATGGAAAGCACGATTAAAAAGAAGTGTTTTTAGGTTTTTAAAAGCAATGAAGAAGCTGTTATGGCAAGGTAGTTCAAGTGATCAAGGACTGTGTAACTGAAGGGAGCAGCTACTGATGGTGCAGCAGAATGTGCCGGGAGCATAGAATAAGCTCGTGACTGTGGAGCAGAGGCTGCTTGCAGAGATACATGGCTGAAGGACACTGATGTAGGTTAGGTCAAGAACAAAAACAGAAAATGCTGGAAACATACAGCAGCTCAATCAAACTATCTGTTGTCTCCACAGATGCTGACTGACGTGCTGCGTCTCCAGCATTTTCTGTTTTTGTTTCAAATTTCCAGAATTTTTTGGGGGGGCGGGGTGGGGGGGGGGCGAGGGGAGTCTGCTTTTTATTTAGGTTAAGCCGAGGTCTTTGAGAAAATTGATGGTAAGGACAGAGATCAAGATAATTTGAAGAAAAAGGAAGTCAGTGGAGCTTGGCAAGAACATGGATATTAGGAATGCAGGACACAGTATGGGTGAGGACACTGGCCAGAGGTCTAAATGAGTTGTAATTTGTGGAAGATGGAGGCAGGAAATCTGGCCAAAACAGCGCTGTTGAAATTGACGTTCAACATTATAAAAGGCATGGATTGGAGTATTCATGTCTCAAAAATATTGCAATAGAGATATCATCCTACCTCATTTGATGTATTTATGTACCTATCTATAGTATTTGGTTATTCCATATGACCAGAAGAGATAGGAGCAGGAGTAGGCCATTTGGCCCTTCGAGTCTGCTCCGCCATTTAATGAGATCATGGCTGATCTGATTTTTACCTCAACTCCACTTTCCCACCCTTTCCCCATATCCTTTGACTCCCCTTGCTTATCAAAAATTTGTCTAACCCAGTCTTGAATGTATTCAATGACTCAGCCTCCACAGCTTTTTGGGGTAAAGAGTTCCAAAGATTCACGACACTCTGGGAGAAGAAATTCCTCCTCATTTCCATTCTAAACGGGCAACTTCTTATTCTGAGACTATGCCCCTTAGTTTTAGATTCCCCCATGAGGGGTAACATTCTCTGAACATCTACCCTATCGAGTTCCCTCAGAATCTTGTACATTTCAATAAGATCTCCTCTCATTCTTCTAAACTCCAATGAGTATACACCCAATCTGTTCAATCTTTCCTCATAAGACAACCCCTCCATACCTGGAATCAACACAGTGAACCTACTCTGAACTGCCTCCAATGCAAGCATGTCCTTCCTTAAATAAGGGCACCAGAACTGTACGCAGTAGTACAGGTGTGATCTCACCAGCACCCTGTACAGTTGTAGCATAACTTCCTTGCTCCATCCCCCTAGAAATAAAGGCCAATTTTCCGTTTGCCTTCCGGATTACATGCTGCACCTGTATGTTGACCTTTTGTGTTTCATATACGAGGACACCCAGATCCCTCTGTACCACAGCATTTTGTAGTATTTCTCCATTCAAATAATATTTTGCTTTTTTATTTATCCTCCCAAAGTGGATGACTTCACATTTTCCCACATTATATTCCATCTGCCAAATTTTTGCCCATTCGCTTAACCTGTCAGTATCCCTTTGCAGACACTTTGTGTCCTCATCGCACCTTGCTTTTCCACCTATCTTCGCATCATCAGCAAATTTGGCCACAAGACACTCTGTTCCTTCATCCAAGTCATTGATATATATTGTAAATAGTTGAGGCCTCAGCACTGATCCCTGCGGCACCCCACTAGTTACAGATTGCCATTTTGAAAATGACCCTTTTATCCTGACTGTTTTCTGTTAGTTAGCCAATCCTCTCTCCATGCCTGAAAATTACCCCCAACACCATGAGCTCCTATCTTGTGCAGTAATCTTTTATGTGGCACCTTATCGAATGCCTTTTGGAAATCCAAATATACTGCATCCATTGGTTCCCCTTTATCCACCCTGCCCATTACTTCCTCAAAGAACTCTAATAAATTTGTCAGATATGATTTCCCCTTCATAAAACCATGTTGACTCTCCTTGATTGTATTATGAGTCTCCAAATGTCCTGCTACTACTTCCTTAATAATGGATTCTAGCATTTTCCCAATGACAGATGTTAGGCTAACTGGTCTATAGTTACCTACTTTCTGTCTCACTCCCTTCTTGAATAGGGGCGTTACGTTTGCGGTTTTCCAATCCACTGGGACCTTTCCAGAATCTAGTGAATTCTGGAAGATTACAACCAATGCATCCACTATCTCTGTAGCCACTTCCTTTAAGACCCTCGGCTGCAAGCCATCAGGTCCACGGGACTTGTCAGCCTTTAGACCCATTAGTTTACCTAGTACTTTTTCCTCTAGTGATAGTGATTGTTTTTAGTTCCTCCCTCCCCTATGCCCCTTGATTATCTGCAATTATTGGTATGTTATTAGTGTCTTCTACTGTGAAGACAGATACAAAATATCTGTTCAATTCCTCTGCCATTTCCTTGTTTTCCATTATTATTTCCCCAGTCTCATCCTCTAAGGGACCAATGTTTACTTTAGCTACCCTCTTCCTTTTTATATACTTGTAGAAGCTTTTACTGTCAATTTTTATATTTCTTGCTAGTTTACTCTCAATTTATTTTCTCCCTCTTTATTATTCTTTTAGTCATCCTTTGCTGGTTTTTAAAGTTTTACCAATCTTTGGGCTTACCAGTAATCTTTGCCACGTTGTATGCCTTTTCTTTTAACCTGATGCCATCCTTGACTTCCTTAGTTAGCAGTGGTTGATTCACCCTTTTTGTACAGTCTTTCCTCCTCACAGGGATATATTTTTGTTGCGCGTCATAATATATCTTTTTAAATGTTTGCCACTGCTTATCCACCATCATACCATCTAATCTGTTCACCCAGTCCACTTTAGCCAATTCCACCCTTATTTCTTTGCAATTGCCCTTATTTAAGTTTAATACAGTAGTTTCAGACCAAAGATCCTCGCTCTCAAACTGGATGTGAAATTCTATCATGTTATGATCACTGTTTCCCAAGGGATCCTTTTCTTTGAGATCATTAATTAATCCTGTTTCGTTACCCATTACCAGATCCAAATGGCCTGTTCCCTGGTTGGTTCCCCGATGTATTGGTCTAAGAAACAGTCCCAAATACACTCTATGAACTCCTCTTCAAGGCTACTTTGCCAATTTGATTTGTCCAATCTATGTGAAAGTTAGAATCGCCCATGATTATTGCATTACCTTTTTCACAAGCCCCCGGGGGTATTCGGGGCATTTTTGATAATATTTCAACACTTGTTCCATTAGCAAAACAACCACAAGCAGCAGTGATGTTTTCAGCATTAACAATTAATGGAAATAATTATTAACGTGGCAAGATTTACTGTCATATGTTATCCTTCAAGACTTCTCCAGTACATATGATTATACTGTACTTAAAAGCATTTTTTAAATTAAAAATGTAATATTTGTACCAGCATTACAATTTATTGAGCACCACAAACTTTATAAGGTTTAGAAATTCTTCAACAGATTACTGTGCCAAGTAAATTTAATTCCTAATCTGTTTAATTCTGCTGCTTGGGGGCAATAAATTGCAAGGCATCAATATATATGGATTCTCTCACAATGCAACTGAAATTAGATTAACATTTCATTCTTAAGATTTTTCAGTAGCTTCATCACTTACAGTAGGAATTTTAAAAAGTGCTGATGAAGTATGTAACTATATACAAGTTAAATTTGGATGATGACAACAATTTTGCCCATTTTAGCTCTCTATCTAGAAGAAACATACAACCACACTATCGCAGCAACCAAATATCTTAAATGGTGACCAAAAGTGGATACAGAATTTAATGTGCATTCTTTGCTGGATGGATTCAGCACGACATCCTCCAAATTATGCTCCACTGACTTAGCAATATATTTCACCATTCTACTTGTTTTGTTGATTGCTGATCCACTATAACTGGATGCGCCTATTTTGATTAGGCCAGTAAGGTGACACTGGGTTGCCCCAATGTCATTAACCAGAAAAACTCCTTTGCAACCCCTCAGATAATGAAGCAGTCCATGCCTGCATGCAGCAAGACCTGGACAACATCCAGGCTTGGGCTGATAAGTAGCAAGTAACATTCGTGCCATACAAGTGCCAGGCAATCACCATCTCCAATGAGAGTCTAACCACCTTCCCTTGACATTCAACGGCATTACCATCACCGAATCCCCCACCAACATCATCCCGGGGCTCACCATTGACCAGAAACTAAACTGGACCAGCCACATAAATACTGTGGCTACAAGAGCAGGTCAGAGGCTGGGTATTCTGCAGCAAGTGACTCACCTCCTGACTCCCCAAAGCCTTTCCACCATCTGCAAGGCACAAGTCAGGAGTGTGATGGAATACTCTCCACTTGCCTGGATGAACGCAGCTTCAACACTCAAGAAGCTTGTTATCTTCCAGGGCAAAGCAGCCCACTTGATTGGCACCCCATCCACCACCTTAAACATTCACTCCCTCCACCACCGGCGCACCGCAGCTGTAGTGTATACCTTCTACAAGATGCACTGCAGCAACTCGCCAAGATTTCTTCGACAGCACCTCCCAAGCCTGCAACCTCTACCACCAAGGGCAGCAGGGCGCATGGGAATTCCACCACCTACACGTTCCCCTCCAAGTCACACACCATCGTGACTTAGAAATATATCGCTGTTCCTTCATTGTCCTTCGTTGGGTCAAAATCCTGGAACTCCCTACCTAACAGCACTGTGGGAGAACCTTCACCACACGGAATGCAGCAGTTCAAGAAGGCAGTTCACCATCATCTTCTCAAGGGCAGTTGGGAATGGGCAATAAATGCTGCCCTTGCCAGCAACGCCCACATCCCATTAATAAATAAGTAAACAAACTGCTCTACAATGGGCCCCTCATGTGAAGAGGCACCACTAATATAATAACCTGAGCATGAAGTCCAATCAAATTAAGAGAAGCTTATATTGCAGCTAAATCACATTATCCATATAAAATTAAAACAGGGTATGTCCTGCAATGTCCTTCCACCGGTCATGAAAGGTTTAAGCACCAAATCTGACACCTTTAAATTTCTTTCAACATCATCCATAACCAGTTCAGCACCACTTGTCACCCATTTTTTTTTCAATCGGTCAACATTTATTTTATCCACTTAACTTTTATTTTTCAAATCCTTTGTCATTCATTAGATTCAACTGTGCCTCCCCCCAATTTAGAATCACATCCAAGTTGTTGATGTAAATTCAAAACAGTAACGGTCCCAGCACCAATCGCTGAAACACTCAACATTGCTTCCACCCTCACTCCAACATCACTTCTCGATCAAGCTATCTGTTGGCTGCTGCATCCTTTCGTTTTGACAGTTTCCTACCCAATTACAGTTTTTAACCTCGAATTCCCACCATTTTAAGTTTATGTAACAACCATAATCAAAGGATTTCTGGAATTTCTGGTGTATTACAGTCCACTTGCACATTGGTGCAACCACTAGTAGTACACCAAAGGTTGATGTGAGGGATGTGGCCCCCTCCCCATAAATTTTCTTGGCATGGTTCTCTCGCCTCATCCCCAGTCCAAATTCTGGAATTACCGACGTCCCAACTCTTAATACACGGTTGCATGCCTACACTTTGGGATGACATTTTCTCAGGAAGTCAGTAAATGCTTTATCCACAGTTCAAACCACCTTCACTACAAGCCAAAAATTGCAATAAACAAAAATACATTTTTCTTGGGGTATACCTGTCTCCGGTTTCATTAGAGATAGCACACATTGCAACAGGAGTGTCCAAAACTATGGCCCGTGGACCATGCCATGAATCCTGGCAATCTAGCCCACTAAGTCCAGGCAACTAAGTTCTATTTTTTTCCTGTTTGAATTTCGTGGAGGTTCAGAAAGGGCTGCTGTTAGTGCTGTTGCCTCACAGGTGAATATATACTAAACACTGAGATCTGTTAGTGAGATGGGCAGCTTGCCATACTGTATATGCAAATCACCAGAACCTTTGGATTTAAGGTGACACTCCACGGGAAAGCACTTAAGTGACCGACGAATACCAAAAGCTTGAAAACCTCTTCACCTGACGAAGGAGGAAGCCTCCGAAAGCTTGTGATTTCAAATAAAACTGTTGGACTATAACCTGGTGTTGTAAGACTCCTTACATTTGTCCACCCCAGTCCATCACCGGCATCTCCACATCATATTCTATTCCTTGATGATATGCACTACATTATTACCCTGAATGCTGAAACTAACCAGGTTAAGCGGTCAATCGCAACAACTACATTTCAGAAATAGCAAATAAAAATAAGTGCAAGTTCAAGATCGAAGCAGAACTGCAGTACAAATACCCGCATATAAAAAAAATCGCTATTGGCAACAGCGAAATCATGGGACCGGCCGCAATCACATCATCCTCAGCACATGCATTCAGAAGGATAACCATCACCACAGGCTCCCGACTCTCCCGTGCCAGCAAATTATTTTTTTAATAGTATCTATATGGGAGGGGGTGGACTCTGCCCACCCGCCCCCAACCCCAACCGTTGTCTGAACGGAAATGGATCGCCTGTAAACAAGAGGTGAAGAACAGCGAGCAGGAGTCAAGATTAAAGTACATCCTCTGCTCACAGTGCCGCCGTCTCCTTCTCCTCCTCCCGACTCCGCCGCGAAGCACACAGGAAGCGAATAAAAAAAAAGGCTGGAGATGAAGACACCACATGATGTGTAATCACTATAAGCATCGACATCCTGGACAGCTGCTCTGGGGCCGGGCCTGCCTCAGCCCGCGTCCATTTCACACCCTCACCTCACCTCACCTCATCCCACCCGGGGCGGCAGCGCTCACCTCTCTCACAAAAGTCCAGACCGACCGACAGACAGGCCGCTGTCCCTCCCCAACAACCCCCACTCCAGCAACTTGTTCAAAACATTGCGGCCGCTGACTCTGCGCCTCTTCTCACGCCGACATCAACCGCTCCATCCAATCGAAGGCTCAGCCCATCCGCCAGCCGTCCGGCGTCAGCGTACGCGCGCGTTCCCGCCGCCGACCAGCTCGTGCACGCCGCCCCCGCCGCCGCCCCCGACCAGCTCGTGCACGCCGCCCCCGCAGCCGCCGCGCGCTTTCCCTGCCCCCATTACTCGTCAAAGCACAGTGCAAGTGGTGTCGCGCGCAAGCTGCTTCAAGGCTCCGCTTCTCCTTTCCGCCCAAGGGGTGGCTGGACTTTGGTCGAAGGGGAGGGTAGATTGTGCTAGAATTGATTGGCCGGGGCGAGGGATAAAAGATACTTTGTACCAGGGTGGATTCACAGGGATCTGTTACAAGGGGCGGTTCTGCTCATATAGTCTGCTCTTTTCATGATGATGCACCACTGCAAATAAACTACAAACACAGGCTTTTAATTTATAAATAACATTTTTATTACGACATGTACAGCAATTGTTATCCAATAATGTAAAACGGTAACAATTAGACATTTGCATTTTTCGTACACTATTCAAATAAGTATAATAAACTATAATGCTAAAAATGTAAACGTTCCAAATGTAAGCATTGAACACATATTCATAGATAATTAGCTTTCATATAGCACATTCAGATCGCTTTCATAATGTAAATACAACACATTGGAGAAAGAGCATTACACTGTAAAATTAAGGCTGAATAACTTTCTAGTAATCTCTGATGGTGACCATTTAGCACATTTCCTACAAGACTCCCAGAGTGGATTTCTAACCAAATATCACCTTGTTATTGGAGTCAACCCTCCGTGCTTCCCTTCTGCCTGTGAAGCTTCACCTAAGATCCCCTTCCTGCTAGTAAATCTTGGCAGGAATGCTTGAAACTTTAAACCTCTGAATTCCGCATCTTCAGATGTCATTGCACATTAGCAGATCTCCAAACCAACAAAGTCACGTGCCCCAGCAGGAGCAGTGAATGAGAACTCTACACTCCAAACTCCTTTCCCAAGAAGCGAGCTTGTGGGGTCAGATTAAAAGGCTACAGGAGGGTAAGAGCCCAGTTCTCCACTACCAGCCAGTCAGATCCCAAACCTCATTCGACTATCAGGGAGCCATGCTCCAGACTTCATTCAAACACTGGCCAGGCCCTGAATCTTCTTTGACCACTTCTCAGCCTCGACTTCCTCGAGCACCACCAGGTTCCAGACTCCTTTGTTTGCTACCAGGTGCCTTGATGAAGTATATGACAAACTTGCACAGGCATGCATAAGTAAAAACCAGTTTGTTCTGTCCACTGTGTTTTCTTGCTGCTGCCACAAACTCGAGCTCCCTCCCCCACCCCCTATCATCTGTCTTCTAGTCCTGTTCTGCCCCCTCTTTTTCATCTATTCTTGGGCCTCATCATCAACACCTTCCATTTTTCTACCTTACTGCATCATGCCCCAATCTACTCACCACTACTCCACTGATCTCCTTTCTGCAAACAGTTCCTGTATAAAGCCCTTCTTTGTTAGGCCCATGACTTTGCTCTACTCTAAGTTCTCCAGAAGCAGCAATCAAACTGCCTAATTCCCCTATCTTGCGCAAACCTTCTACCTGCCAATGTTTCTACATTGCCCCTCTTCCTGTGGATATCCTACTACTTATCCACTCTGCATCACTCCTCAAACTCCCACTAACATTCATGACTTCATTGTGGTTGAGTCTTCCAATATCCAGGGCCTGTCCAAATCTTGCTTCACAGATGGTTGCACCTCCCCGACCAAGGCTGCCCACCTACACACATACACCACACACCTTAACGATATGGCAATGATGTCTCTTACATTACCAGATCCCTTCTTGAGCTATTGCTCCAACACATTCTCCTCCTTTGAGCACCTCAAATTATACCACTCCTGCCACCTCACCACACTACCCTTTCTCCTTTAATGTCCTTGTCATTTACCACCCTCCTAAGTTCCCCTGGCAATTGAAACCTCCTCCTTCCTCTCTTCTCTTAGCCTCTGCACCAACCAATTCATCATCCTTGGTGATTTTAATCTTTACTTAAATTCCACAAAAGTCTTATCCAATTTCTTTGCATTCTTGTCCTCATTCAACCTCACTTTCCATATCAAATCTCCCATCCATATCCAATGCCATATACTTATCTTGCCATCTTACTAGACCTTGCCACCTTCGAGATTCTGTCCCTTCCACAACATCCACATTTCCCTGCTTTGGAGAGGGATGAGCAGCCATTGCTGGAGATGCACTGGATGCATTTGGATAGGTAATAATGGACCATGCACGTACAATACGATGGAGCTGAACAGCAAGTGAGGGGCATTGGAGAAGGATGGTGTGGTCAACCATATCAAATACTGTGGAAAGGTTGAGGAGAACTAGGAAGGACAATGCACCATGGTCACAGTCACAGAGGATATCATTTGTGACTGGCTAAGGCCATTTTAGCGCTGTGAGAAAGGGGGAAGCCAGACAAAGGATTTGAACAGTGAGTTTTGGGAGAGATGGGCATGAAGCTAGGAGGCATCCACATGTTTAAGAACCTTAAAAGAAAGGGAGGTTAGAGATGGTGTGGTAGAAGGGATGGATGGGTTGAGGGTGGGTTTTTTGAGGATGGTGATTTTGAAGTGAAGAGGAATGATGACTGAGGAAGGAGAGCCATTAACAATGTCAGCAAGGAAGCATGCAGTGGTCAAGAGTTGAGTCTCCTTAAATCTCTTCAACTTGCTACCTCTCCTCCTTCAAAAGCATCCTCAAAGCTTTGCTCTTTGACCATACCTTCGGTAACGTCTCTTAACATTTCTCCAATGACTGCTCAGTGTTGTCTCTGTGAAGTGCTTTGAGATGTTTCAATGCATTAAAAGCATTGTATAAATGCAAGTTGTTGATGAATGCTCAACCAGTCCTGATTTAAGGTGGTGAGGTAGAATTGAGGAATGCAGTGTACCACAGAATGACACAATGTGATTCTCCATAGTAGCGATGGCCAACTGTTCAGATTTCAATGATCAGAGAATAAACTGTATACTAACAAAGTACTGCAAATTTCAAAATTAGCACACCAGCATTTCTACTAACATTCCCACTGCAACCAGCACAAAAATATGACGGAAAACAGTGTCTTCTCTGCCAAAGAAGCCGGCAGCTCACTGAAAGTTATGCCAGGTAACATCAGCAATGCTGCTCCCCGTCCACCCCTCTATCAGCTCTGGGTGAGTCCACTGCTGAAGAGCCAAGTGCAAGCAGCAGACCCAGCTGAACAACATGGGGGCACACTTGGGTCAAAAGCAACCAGTTTGCATTAATCCAAACACATTGTTTAACTGAGGCAGAATGGAAGAAATGCTGCCACTCCAACATCACGCTGCATTTCTCGTATCACAGCTGAATCTGTGGCAAGGTGCAATGATCCACAATCCAGCACCTATTAGCCGCATGTAGTTTGTGAGAGGCGAGCTGTTCATTCTTGTTCTGTGGCATCAGGTGAGGGTGATAACTTTGTGCTTCTTCATACAGTGTGTAAGGAGGAAAAAAACGCAGGACAGGTCACCCAAGGCAGCTTTTGCACACCATCTAGTTATTCTTTTAAATTCTCCATCCTTCATGCCATACATCTGTAAAGAATTTTTAAAATTCATAACGATACAAGTACGGCTATATTTAAGAGTGTCCCTGCATTCGCTTTGGTTTTTCTATCTGCCCATCAGTCTTAAACTCTCATATTAGTAAGCAAATTCATCTTGACATTGCTGTTTAGTTATACAGCCAGAAGTGAAAATAATTCTGCAGTTCTGTGGTTAAACACACAACATGACATAATACTGACCCATCCAGACTAGGAAACAGTCAGGTTAACTGACCTTAGCCAGGGTAGCAGTAGGACACTTAAATTGGTTTCAGTTTTCCCAGGCTATGAAGCAAGGTGGAAAACAATTGGTTAGGGTTCCACGTGCTGATCGCTATCCAGCATGTGCATGGATGTTGAGTGAGGATAGGACCTGGTTATGATGTCTTCTATGGTCAGACAGCCTACAAACATTCACTGTCTACACTCACACATTAAGAATGGCCCCTTGGGCAAGGTACCAGAAGGAAACTGAAGGGATTCACAAAATTTCACATGTTCCCCCCACCCCGAAGATTTATTGGAGTTATTAAAGAAACCCTGGTGTGACTGTTTTAAAAAATCCAAGGTCTCTCAAAATGGCTGCAGTCAGACACATGGCCGAGGACCGGCAGATTTGAAATTGCATTCTCAACAACTTGGCAGGTTTCGTGTCTAGACAGGTTTCTTTAAACAATGCAGCTGCATTCTAGCCCTGAGGCAAGCTATCAACATGGCCGGCCAACACATCAAAATTCGAGCAGGAAGTGATCGCAGGACAAAAGGTGAACCATCAAGGTACATTCGGAACAATGGTAAAGCAGTTAGCATACAGATCGATACAGGAAATGGCCATAATGTAAATGGGCCAGAGATGGGGTCCTTTGTCTTACGTTTCGTGCTTAAATCAAACAATGAAGCAAGCTGATAAGGTATGAAAAAACCTGTTACCAAGAGGGTATAACTGAAGCTGCCCAGTATATTTCAGGCGAGTAGCTGCTCTCTTCGCCTCTTGGCCCTGTCCTGTCTGTCTGCTAGCAACTAAGAATTGTAAACAATTTTACAACACCAAGTTATAGTCCAGCAATTTTATTTTAAATTCACAAGCTTTCGGAGGCTACCTCCTTCCTCAGGTGAACGATGCGGAAAAATGAAGCAACTAAGAAGGAAGGCCATCCAGTAAACCTCGCAACCACATGTCGACGGCAGCAGCAGGCACAGGGGCCAGGCCTTTTCATCTGTTTTCACTGGTGAGCATTAATTTTCTGGCCGCCACAAGACAACCTAGCATAAGTGTAAGGTTGGGGGTTAAGGGATATTGCTAAACTTGTGATTTTAGAATTTTCCCTCGATGTGTCCGTTTCTTTCAACCCGATAAGTGTAAGACTGTATTACATCCATAGCGATTTCTTTATCTTCTGTATTATACTGTTTACCTTGTAGTTTTAGTTTTCTTATTAATAAACGTTGGTTTTCCTTGTACCAATCCACTGGTCTGTTTGTCTGTTTTTGTTACCACTCGATAAGTCCTCAGCTCAGAATCAGGAAGGGGTAAGCGATTCGCAACCGCACTGCGGGCAGGGAAGCTCAGGAAAACATAACTGGCTGACCTATTATAAGCCTGAGAAACAGTAAAAAAAAAGAAACCCCTTACAAAACTGGCATCTGTGAAACCATAATGTTGTTCGAATCAATGTCCTCAGAAGAGTTGAGGAAAGGGAGAAATCAGTTAAGAAAGTGGAAGGAAACAAAAAAAAACCTTTCAGTTACAATAACAATACAAATATCTTTTCAAATATAGTGTAATATACAGTGTAATGCCATGCAGTGGTAAGATATTCAGGTTGGCGCACAAGTTCTTTACATGGTAGGTTTCCATCCTTTGTTCTTTTGATAGGATATCACGTGAAGGAAAAGCGAATATCAAATCAAGTTTCTAGCATAAGAGCAGCTTGTATTAGCTCCGCTGGTAGAAACTTATTAGCTGGTTCCCAGCCTGAACCCTTGGCTGAGGAATTGTTTGTGGTATAGAGGGCCCTAAAACAGGGGGAAAGTAGACTTAAAGCAGGACTAAAAAAAATTATAAAATTAGTCCTTCATATTTATCTTTTATATAAGTCTTCACACAAATATCAAGCTGTCATGTTAGCAAGGATAGGACAATCACAGATGAAGATGTTATTGAAGTCTAATACGTAAACATGTCAGCCTGGCCAACATGTTTAGCAACACACTGTGATAGTTGGAGTTCACTTCCAGTTTCCTAAATGGGAAGTTCCTGATCTAATTGGAGATTCTCCCGTGGATCAGTTACCAACAGTAAAGGTTGAAAATCTGGAAGGGCTGTTCTTAGACACCTTCTAGTGGCGGATTACAGAAAGCCACAATTCATTCTGATTCATTCTGAGTGCAGGTTGTTACTTGATCTACTCATCAGGAAATGGTGTGCCTCACAATGGATATCATGAAGAAAATAGAAATTAAGAAAAAAACTGAGGCAGAGGAAAAAAATTAAAATGAGAATGTTTCACTATGAAATGACTCAAATGCAATTTTTAAAATGTGTTTGATTAATGTTAATTAAAGATAGGAGTTTGAGTCATGGACGGACTTTGTTGTTGAATCTAATAAAAGGGGCTACTATTCACATGAAAAAGTGTATGGGAAATATAGTTGTTTATGGACAATGGTATAATGAATTTTCTTTTCTTAAAAACAAAGAACTTCACATGTCAGTAGAATATGCATGATCAAGTTTACATTAACAAAGCATGTGTGGAGGCTGTAGATGTTGGTTTTTAATGAATACTTTGTGTCTGTCTTCACAAAAGAGAGGGATGATGCAGACATTGTAGTTAAGGAGGAGGAGTGTGAAATATTGGATGGGATAAACTTAGTGAGAGAGGAAGTATTAAGGGGATTAGCATCTTTGAAAGCAGATAAATCGCCAGGCCTGGATGAAATGTATCCCAGGCTGTTAAAAGGAGCAAGGGAGGAAATAGCGGAGGCTCTGACCATCATTTTCCAATCCTCACTGGATACAGACATAGTGCTGGAGGACTGGAGGACTGCTAACATTGTACCATTGTTTAAAAAGGGAGCGAGGGATAGACCGAGTAATTACAGGCTAACCTTGGTGGTGGGCAAATTATTGGAATCAATTCTGAGGGACAGGATAAACTGTCACTGAGAAAGGCACGGAGTAATCAAGGACATTCAGCATGGATTTGTTAAGGGAAGGTCGTATCTGACTGACTTGATTGAATTTTTTGAGGAGGTAACAAGGAGGTTCAATGAGGGCAATGCATTTGATGTAGTCCATATGGATTTTAGCAAGACTTTTGACAAGGTCCCATATGACAGACTGGTCAAAAAATTACAAGCCCATGGGATCCAAAGGAGCGTGGCAAGTTGGATCCAAAATTGGCTCAGTGACGGGAAGCAAAGGGTAATGGTTGACGGGTGTTTTTGTGATTGGAAGGCTGTTTCCTGTGGGGTTCTGCAGGGCTCGGTACGAGGACCCTTGCTTTTTGTGATATATATTAATGATTTGGACTTAAACGTAGGGGACATGATTAAGAAGTTTGCAGATGATACAAAAATTGGCTGTGTGGTTGATAGTGAGGAGGAAAGCTGTAGACTGCAGGAAGATATTAATGGACTGGTCAGGTAGGCAGAAAATTGACAAGTCGAATTCAATCTGGAGAAATGTGAGGTAATGCACTTGGGGAGAGCAAACAAGACAAGGGAATACACAATAAATGGGAAGATACCGAAAAGTGAGGAGGAAGTGAGGGACCTTGAATGCATGTCCATAGATCCCTGAAGGTAGCAGTTCAAGTAGATAAGGTGGTTAAGAAGGTATATGGAATACTTTCCTTTATTAGCCGAGGCATAGAATATAAGAGCAGGGAGGTTATGCTAGAACTGTATAAAACACTGGTTAGCCACAGCTTGAATACTGTGTACAGTTCTGGTCACCACATTACAGGAAGGATGTAATTGCACAAGAGAGGGTACAGAGGAGATTTACAAGGATGTTGCCAGGACTGGAGAATTTTAGCTATGAGGAAAGATTGGATAGGCTGGGATTGTTTTCTTTGGAACAGAGGAGGCTGAGGGGTGATTTAATTGAGGTGTACAAAATTATGAGGGGCCTAGATAGAGTGGATAGGAAGGACCTATTTCCCTTTGCAAATAGGTCAATAACCAGGGGGCATAGATTTAAAGTGATTGTAGAAGGATTAGAGGGGAGCTGAGGAAAAATGTTTTCACCCAGAGGGTGGTAGGGGTCTGGAACTCACTGCCTGAAAGGGTGGTAGAGGCAGAAACTCTCAACTCATATAAAACATAGCTGGATGTGCACCTGAAGTGCCGTAACATACAGGGCTACAGACCAAGTGGTGGAAAGTGGGATTAGGCTGGGTGGCTCATTTTCAGCCGGTGCAGACATGATGGGCTGAATGGCCTCTTTCTGTGCTGTCAATTTTCTATGATTCTATGATTCATTCACTGTTAGATGTTCATTGAACTGAAAAATGGCATAGAAAAGTTCCATTTTCATCAATTTTCAAAAACACATCAGTGTTTCGGAATGTTGAATGAAGGCAGCAAATCCACGGATATGTACTGAAAGGCAGGAGATCATTAACAAAATACATGATGAACCTGGCTATGGCCACTTCTTAAGTAGGCTTTAATTGTCTTACCTGAAAAGGTTACAATGAAATGGAAGATAGTGGGAACAAGGATATTTTAGGGAGAATTTAGGCTTAAGTAAAACATTTGGTGTCCTTCAGTTAAGGATATGATGTACTTTAATACTTTTTCTTCTCATAAATCACAAAATGTTCAATCGTGTAATTCAACTTGCTGCAGCTTTTCTTATTAACTCTCATGAAAGGAGTACAAAATGCAGTGTTAGCAGGTAACTAGTGACAAGGCTCGTATGGAGCATAAATACTGGCATAGACCAGTTGGAACGAATGGCCTGTTTCTATGCTGTAAAATTCAATGTAATTTCTTACTAGAAACAAATGTGTACTCAGTCGTTGATCCAGAAGCAAAAGCATTTGATGAAGGGTCCACACATGAAATGTTAACTCCTCTGTTCTTTCATGGAAGCTTCCGAATCTGCTGATTTTTTTCGGAATTTTCTGTTTTTGTTGCAAAAGGATTAACTTCCATCATAGCTAAATCGCTACTTTACATTAACATGGCAGTTCTGAGCCACATGTGTTCCTTGTGGTGTAGTTTTATCAGGGACAACATTACGAGTAGGCATCTAAACTGGGAGGGAGGGATGCAAGAACTCTGGAAAAGAAAGCCCTTTAGCAGTCTAGAACTGCTGCTTTGCAGACGTCTTGAAGTTAATGATTTCATTTTGGATTATAGTACTTTTTTTTTAAATGGATGTATCTATTGAAAATAAAGGATTGTATTAATTTTTTTAAAATCTTGCTGGAGCATTGTGATAATTAGGGATTTTGTGCTTGCACACATTGTACATTTTGTGCTTGCATACATCGTACATTTTGTGCTGTTTCCATATATGCAAAACTGTAAGGGTGCTAGGAAGAGTAAATCATCATTTTATTTTAATTTGCATATTCACATAGATCTCAGCTGGTTCTCTTTAATTTTTGTCTCTAGTCTTAGTCTCTCTAAGCATTATTTTATTGTACAATAAAAACCAACACACAAGTCATCGGTATCTAGTACAATCAGGCCTTTTCAAAATTAATTTCACATATTAATACTACAAATACACAGTAGTATTAAGTCACAAAATAACAAGCAGTACATGGATAATCATCCTTGTTTCTCAATTTCATGAGTAGATACTGATCCCCCCAATTTTCAAATTACTCAAACAATATACATTTCTCCTTCCTGTCTCTTTTTATTGGATTCAGTGTGACCCTGCTCCAAGATGACTAGACAGTTTGCTGCAGCAATTTTCTCCACTGAGGGAGTGCTGCATTGTTGGATGAGTCTTTCGGATGAGATATTAAACTGAGGCCCCGTCTGCCCTCTCAGGTGGATGTAAAAAATCCCATGGCATTATTTCGAAGAAGAGCAGGAGAGTTATCCCTGGTGTCCTGACCAATATTTATCCCTCAACCAACATCACTAAAACAGATTATCTGGCCATTATCAAATTGCTGTTTGTGGGAGCTTGCTGTGCAAAAATTGGCTGCCGCGGTTCCGACATTACAACAGTGACTACATTCAAAAATACTTCATTGGCTGTAAAGCGCTTTGGGAGGTCCTGAGGTCGTGAAAAGCACTATATAAATGCAAGTCTTTTTTTATTAGAAAAAGCTTATCATTCTATTTTCATTTGCATATTTACACACATCTCTCCTCGTTCTCTTTCATTTCTGTCTCCATCTATTCTTATTTGTAATATTAATATGCGAAAACTAATAAAAATGTAATCTTAAAAAACCATGTTTATACTGGATAGCGATCTGGGGGTACAGGCACACAATTTTTTTTTAAGGCTTAATTTATTTTTGTTAAGTTTAGTAAATAATCAAATAAACCGAGGCATGGCAGGGCAGCTCACACCCGTCAAATGCACGGCCTGTGCCATGTGGGAATTCCAGGACGCTTCCCGTGTCCTGGACAATCACAGGTGCAGGAAGTGTCGTCATCTGGAGAAGCTCGAGCTACGTATTTCGGAGCTTGAGCAACAGCTGGCATCACTACAGTGTAGTCACGAGGTTGGAGGTGGTCACCCCGCAGCTTAAGAAGGTGCAGGCAGAGAGGGACTGGGTGACCACCAGACAGACAAGGAGGAGCAGGCAAGTAGTGCAGGAATCCCCTGAGTACTCTCTAACCAGTATTCAGTTCTGAATACTGGTGGGGGAGAGGGTTCCTCTGGGGAGTGCAGCCAGAGCCAAGTCCATAGCACTATGGATGGCTCAGCTGTACGGGGGTGAGAGGAGAAAGGTTCGGAGAGCAATAGTGATAGGGGATTCTATAGTTAGGGGAGGATTCAGGCGTTTCTGCGGCCACAGACATGATTCCAAGATGGTATGTTGCCTCCCTGGTGCCAGGGTCATGGATGTCACTGAGCGGCTGCAAACATTCTAGGGGGGGAGGGTGAACAGCCAGAGGTCCTGGTCCATATCGATACCAACGGCATAAGTAGAAAGAGGAATGAGATCCTGCAGGCAGAGTTTAAGGAGTTAGGAAAGAGATTAACAAGCAGGACCTCAAGGATAGTAATCTCTAGATTACTCTCAGTGCCACGCACTAGTGAGTATAGAAATAGGAGGATAGAGCAGATGAAAGCGTGGCTGGAGAGATGGTGCACGAGGGAGGGCTTTAGATTCCTGGGGCATTGGGACCGCTTCTGGGGAAGGTGGGACCTGTACAAGCCGGACGGATTGCACCTCAACAGGGCCGGGATCAATATCCTTGCAGGGAGGTTTGCTAGTGCTGTTGGGGAGAGTTTAAACTAACTTGGCAGGGGGATGGGAACCTGAGAGGAGATTCAGAAGGGAGAGTAACAAAGCTGGAGGTGGAAGGCAGAGAAGCAGTAAGTGAAATTGGAAGGCAGCGGAAACAAAGACAAATAAGGTCAAAATAGGAAAAAATGGTAAAAAAGCAAAATTAAAGGCACTTTATCTGAATGCACGCAGCATTCGCAATAAGGTAGATGAATTGATGGCACAAATAGAAGTAAATGGGTATGATCTAATTGCCATTACAGAAAGGTGACTGCAGGGTGACCAAGGCTGGGAACTGAATATTCAAGGACATTCGACATTTAGGAATGACGGGCAAAAAGAAAAAGGAGGTGAGGTAGCGCAGTTAATAAAGGATGAGATCAGAACAATAGAAAGGATCTTGGCTAAGAAGATCAAGATGTAGAATCAGTTTGGGTAGAGCTAAGAAACAGCAAGGGGCAGAAAACATTGGTGGGAGTTGTGGTAATGTAGGGCATGGTCTAAAGCAGGAAATTAGAAGGGCATGTAACAAGGGTAATACAGAAATCATGGGGGACTTTAATATACATATAGATTGGGCAAACCAAATTTGCACTAATACTGTGGAGGACGAATTCCTGGAATGTATACGAGGTGGTTTTCTAGATCAGTATGTTGAGTAACCAAATATGGAACAGAGTATTTTAGATCTAGTATTGTGCAATGAGAAAGGGTTAATTAATAATCTTGTTGTAAAGGAGCCCTTAGGAAAGAGTCATCATAATATGAGAGAATTCTTCATTAAGTTTGAAAGTGATGTCGTTCAATCCGAAACTAGGGTCTGAAATCTAAACAAAGCAAACTATGAAGGTATGAGGCAAAAGTTGGCTGTGGTTGATTGGGGAATTACATTAAAAGGTATGACCGTAGACAGGCAATGGCTAGCATTTAAAGAATTAATACATAATTTGCAACAAATATATATTCCTTTAAGGCACAAATACCCAACAGGAAAAGTGGTCCAACCATGGCTAACAAGAGAAATTAAAAATAGTATTAAATCAAAGGAAGAGGCATATAAAGTTGACAGAAAAAGCAGTAAGCCTGAGGATTGGGAGCATTTTCGAATTCAGCAAAGGAGGACCAAGAAATTGATAAAGAAAGGGAAAATAGAATATGAGAGTAAATTAGCGAGAAACATAAAAACGGACTGTAAAAACTTCTATAGGTATGTAAAAAGGAAAAGAATGGTGAAGGCAAATGTCTCCCTTACAGAGACGGGAGAATTTATAATGGGGAATAAGGAAATGGCAGAGAAATTAAACAAATACTTTGGGCTCGATATTAGCAAGGCGGCGGGTTCTCAGCGGGGGGTCGACTGGGCGCGTGGGTAATTGGAGCCACTTACCTGTGCTTCCGGGTTTGCCGTTGGTAAGCTGTGCGGCGGGCGGACTGCGCATGCGCAGCAAGGTCTGTCAGCTGGAGGAGCCCTATTTAAAGGGGCAGTCCTCCACTGACTGATGCTGCAGAAAATAGGAAAAATTACAGCATGGAGCAGCCCAGGGAGAAGGCTGCTCCCAGGTTTAATGATGCCTCACTCCAGGTATCATTGGATGGGGTGAGGAGGAGGGGGAGAACAGAGATCTTCCCCCCGGCGGGCGGGAGGAAGCGGCCTGCCTCTGCCACCAAGAAGGCCTGGCTCGAGGTGGCAGAGGAGGTCACCAGCACCACCAACATATCGCGCACCTGCATATAGTGCAGGAGGCGCTTCAATGACCTAAGTAGGTCAGCTGAAGTGAGTACACTTACTCATTCCCCTCCCCTCCGTCTGCCACATCACCGCCCCCATCCCACATCTCCTTCTGCACTGCCAACACTATTCTATCACATCACCCCTCACACCCAATCAAAGCTCATCCTCATCTTACCTGCACTTACTCACCTTGCAGTACTCATCCCACCACTACCACCCAACCCAATCCTCATACAATCTCATGGCCCTATCTCATACTCACCCTCTCATGCAATTCATTCACGGTCAGCCTCACTCAACCTGCCACTACCTGTGCTGCAGCCACAGGGCATGTATCACATATGTGCAGTAGGAAGTGTAAGGCAAACTTGTCGTGAGCATGGTGTTTACGTATTTTTAATTTCTGATCAACTCACATAACATATTATATTGTCACCACTACTGCCACGTCTTTGCGAATCTTTTCTGGTTTGTGCAATAATGCCCTTTCCTGAGGATCACCATGAAGACCCACAACTGATGCCACCCATTGTGTCACTGCAGAGTGGGGTGTAGGTATATTTGCAGGGCTCTTTTGTGCAGATGACTGAGGGACGTCGGCGATGTCCCCGGTGGCACCCTGGAAGGATAAGGATGCGGAGGAGAAGTTGTTGAGGGTAGTGGTGACTTTGACAGCAACAGGTAAGAAGATGGTGCTCGGGCCAACCGGGAGCAGCCCGGCATGAAGGAGGCTGCAGATGTCCACGACTACATGTCCACGGAAGCTGAGCCTCGGTCTGTAGACCCTGTGCCGAGGGTAGTGCCCTCTGTGATGCATCTCTCTCTGCCGTTGCCCTCCCTCCTGCTGTGCAGGTGGATGTGTCACAGCACTGTGTTGTGGAGCTCCACGTGTTAGAGGTGGACGGCGAGGCTGGTGATGCAGTTCGCCCTCCGAGGAGGACATGACTGCAGCTACAGCGGACCCCATCCGGAAGATGTACATTTGAGGGGGTCCGCAAGGTAGGTAAATGTGTCTGGACACCGGGGTAAGTGTGCAAGTTTATGCATTTGATTGTTAGGAGGAGGGAGGTGGAGGCCAAACTTTGTCCAAAGTGACAGAGTGGCCTGCTGCAATGAGTGAGGGTTTCCCCCCACCCACCTGTCAAATGGACCTTTGCAGCTGCCACAGGCCGGTGGCTGCAACACGTCCATTTCCCCCAGTACGGGAAACAATTTCAGTTAATTGCAAAATCCGATCCCCCTAAAATATCAGGTCAATCAGGTCTGTAAACAACCTGAAGTATCTGTTCAAGTACTTTAAGTGGCACCCCGCCGGCTTTAATTGCCAGCGGAAGTCCCACATGCGGGGGCTGCGCGCGCATGTGAGCGCGTCACTGGGGAACCCAGAAATGGGGTGGGTTGGAGCCGGGCTCCGGACCCGCCCTGTGAATCCTGGATTTTTGCAGCCCCCCGCCACGAATGCACCCGATCGCAGGTGCGAAATAGAGCCCTTTGTGTCTGTCTTCACGGAAGAAGACACAAAAAACCTCCCAGAAATACTATAGAACCAAGGGTCTGGTGAGAATGAGGAACTGAAAGAAATTAGTATTGGTAAAAAAATAGTACTAGAGAAATTAATGGGACTGAAAGTCAATAAATCCCAAGGACCTGATGATCTACATCCCAGGGTTTTGAAAGAGGTGGCTATATAGATAGTGGATGCATTGATTGTCATCTTCCAAAATTCTATAGATTCTAGAATGGTTCCTGCAGATTGGAGGGTAGCAAATGTAACCCCACTATTTAAGAAAGGAGGCAAAGAGAAAACAGGGAACTACAGACCTGTTAGCCTGACATCAGTAGTAGAGAAATTGCTAGAATCTATTATAAAGGATGTGATAACAGGACACTTAGAAAATAATAATAGGAATTGGCAGAGTCAAGATGGATTTATGAAAGGGAAATTATGCTTGACAATCCTATTGGTATTCTTGGAGGGTGTAACTAGTAGAATAGATAAGGGAAAACCAGTGGATGTGTGTATTTGGATTTTCAGAAGGCTTTCGATAAGGTCCCAGACAGGAGATTGGTGAACAAAGTTAGAGCATATGGATTTGGGGGTAATGTAGTGGCATGGATTGAGAATTGGTTAACAGACAGAAAACAGAGAGTAGGAATAAACGGGTCTTTTTCAGGTTGTCAGACTGTGACTAGTGGGGTACCGCAGGGATCAGTGCTTGGGCCCCAGCTATTCACAATATATATCAATGATTTGGATGAGGGGACCAAAAGTAATATTTCCAAGTTTGCCGATGACACAAAACTAGGTATGAATGTGAGTTGTGAGGAGGATGCAAAGAGGCTTCAAAGCGATATAGACGGCTAAGTGAGTGGGCAAGAACATGGCAGATGGAATATAATGTGGAAAAATGTGAAGTTATCCACTTTGGTAGGATAAACAGAAATGCAGAGTATTTTTTAAATGGTGAGGGATTGGGAAATGTTGATTTTCAAAGGGACCTGAGTGTCCTTGTACATACATCACTGAAAGCTAACATGTAGGTGTAGCAACCAATTAGGAAGGCAAATAGTATATTGGCTTTTATCACAAGAGGATTTGAGTACAGGAGTAAAGATGGCTTACTGAAATTATATAGGGCCTTGGTGAGACTGCACCTGGAGTATTGTGTACAATTTTGGACTCCTTACCTAAGAAAGGATATACTTGCCATAGAGGGAGTGCAACGAAGGTTCACCAGACTGATTCCTGGGATGGCGGGATTGTTGTATGAGGAGAGATTGAGTAGACTAGGCCTGTATTCTCTAGAGTTTAGAAGAATGAGAGTTGATCTCATCTCGAAACATACAAAATTCTTACAGGGCTCGACGGGGTAGATGCAAGGAGGATGTTTCTCCTGGCTGGGGAGTCCAGAACCAGGGGTCACAGTCTCAGAATAATGGGTAGGCCATTTGGGACTGAGATGAGGAGAAATTTCTTCACTCAGAGGGTGGTGAATCTTTGGAATTCTCTACCCCAGAGGGCTGTGGAGGCTCAGTCATTGAGTACATTCACAACAGAGATTGCTGGATTTCTAGATATTAAGGGCATCAAGGGATATGGGGATGGTGCAGGAAAATGGCATTGAGGTAGAAGATCAGCCATGATCATGTTGAATGGCGGAGCAGGCTTGAGGGGCCGGATGGCCTACTCCTGCTCCTATTTCTTATGTTCTTACGTTCTTAAATCTCTAAAAGTAGTGACAAAGGCTAATAAGGCAATAAAAAAAACAAACCAAGCACTGGGGTTCATTTCTAGAGGGATAGAATTGAAAAGCAGAGAACTTGTATAGAACCATGGTTAGAGCACACTTGGAGTACTGTGAACAGTTCTCGTCTTCATATTATAAAAAGGATATAGAGGCACTGGAGAAGATGCAAAAAAGATTTACTAGGATGATACCAGAACTGAAAGGATATACTTATCAGGAAAGGCTGGGGCTCTTTTCTCTAGGAAAGAGAAGGCTGAGGGGTGACCTGATAGAGGTCTTTAACATTATGAAAGGGTTTCATAGGGTAGGCGTAGAGAAGATGTTTCCACTTGCGGGGGAGACGAAAACAAGGGGCTATAAATGTAAGATAGTCACTAATAAATCTAATAGAGAATTCAGGAGGAACTTCTTTACCCAGAGAGTGGTTAGAATGTGGAACTCGCTACCACAAGGAGTAGTTGAGGCAACTAGCATAGATGCATTTAAGGGGAAGCTAGATAAACACATGAGGGAGAAAGGAATAGAAGGATATGCTGATAGTGTTGGATGAAGTAGGGAAGGAGGAGGCTCTTGTGGAGCATAAACACCGGCATGAAGCTGTGAAGGCGATTCCTCAGATGAGCTCCAGGCCTCTGAGGGTGCACCGTCACATCTTAGCGAGCCATCCACCAGCGCAGATACTCACACCTCAGCGGGTCCTCGTAGTCAGTTACTTTGGTTGGCACCTGGTGAGTCACCACACACAAGTGAGCACGAGCAGACATTGGTGGCAGGGGCAGCTGTGGAGAGTCCACATCAGTGGGTGCAATCTTCTCCAGGCTCTGCACAGCTGAACCGCAGGGGCCATCCTTTAAAAGGAAAATGATTGAGGGATAGCAGCATATTTGCGAGGTATTAGAACAGGTGCCACATGCACTCTCCACAACAGCGCAGAGGATGGAGGAGTTCAACTCTGCATGAATGGAATGGTGGCAAAGGTACGGGAGGGAATCTCTGAGATAGTGATGCGGGAACGTGAGCAACTGTCTGAGATAGTCTCGCACGTAACTGCTGAAATATCTGAGATAGTGTCGCAGGTAAGTGCGGGAATGTCTGCAATGGAGAAAAGGCTAGCCTCTGTTGAGCTTCAAGCACAGCTCACAAATGAGTCTATTCAGGCCCTGACAACGGCCCTTCGAAATCAGGGTGAATAATATTCTGCCGCCTTAAACAGGCTGACAGATACTTTAGAAGTGGCCTTCCAAGGCATCAACACATGTCCTCCAAACTGTTCTCCAGTAGAGTGGTAGGAGTGATATGGGCCTGGCCCAGGAGAGGGATGATGGCAAAAGTGGACGTGGAAGTGGGGACGCCACTCAATGCGCTCCCACGTCTCCCCCGTTGCCCCCCTCTCAACCGGTACCCGCAATGCTGCCTCCTCTCCAGGTGGCCAAGTCAGCCCCTGCACAGGTGCAGGTGGAGCAGTCTTTGGAGGGGCCTTCACAGGCTCCAAAACCCAGAGGGCTTAGGCCGAAAGCATCTAAGCAGTCAGGGTATGAACATGAGCAATCTGCCACTACCTCTGCTGCAGCCACTCGGGATGCACCACATAGAAGTAGTAGGAAGAGAAAGGCTAAGGATTTGTGATCATGAGGGGTATGCACAAGGGTGTCTGACAGACTGTCATGTTTTTCATTTATATTTGTTTTTTGTTATATTCACATTAAATGTTATCATTCTCACCACTACTGCCACGTCTTGCCCATTCTTGACTGGCTTTTGTGATAATGCCCTTTCATGAGCTTCACCATGAACGGCGACACTTGATGCCACCCATTGGGTCACTTTACAGTGAGTGTATGTGTAGTTGCAGGACTGTTTTATGTGTGTGTAGGTGGGGGAGGGGGCTGGTGTTGGTGCTGGTCTTTCCAGGTGGTGTGAGGACTGGACTCTTCACACTTTCTGATGTTAGGAGAACCATTCACGTATGAGTGAGTCCCAAGCCTCATGAGCAGCCAGGTGAGCCGCTGCTCTGGCCATGGGTTCGTCCTCCTCCTCCTCCTCTGCCTCCTCCTAATCAATGTGGATGGCACATGTGAATGGGGCCTCCTCAAGTGATACCCCTCTCTGTTGTGCCATGTTGTGCAGGACACAACACGCTACTATAATGGGTCCCACTCTGTCTGGTGCGTATTGAAGCGCTCCCCCTGAGCGACAAAGGCACCTAAATCGCATCTTGAGCAGCCTACAGCATGCTCAATTGCAGATCTGGTGGCGATGTGGCCGTCATTGTATCGACGCTGTTGCTCGGTGATGGGGTTCCTCAGAGGCGTCATTAGCAGGGGGTATCCCTTGTCCCTGAAGAGCCAACCCCTTAAGGGTGCTCGGTGCGTGGAAGAGGCCTTGAATGTTGGATTCCCTCAGAATGAAGGAATCGTGGCAGTTGCCAGGGAATCTGGCGCACATGTGAAGGAATCTTTTGCGGTGGTCACAAACGAGCTGAGTGTTGATGGAGTGATACCCCTTTCTGTTGAACAGTCCTGGCTCGTGTGGAGGTGCTCGTATTGCTATATGGGTGCAATCAATTGCACCCTGAACCCATGGGATGCCAGCCAGAGTGGAATCCCACTGCCCTCTCGGTCTGGCTGAGGTCGTCCATGGGGAGGTTAAAGTACTGTGAAGCTCTACGAAACAAGCCGTCGGTGACCTGCCTCATGCACTTGTGTGCAGACGACTGAGAGGCCCCGGCAATGTCCCTGGTGGCAACCTGGAATGACCCGGAGGCGAAGAAGTTGAGGGCAGTGGTGACCTTAACAGCGATGGGTAATGAGATGCCAACGGGCCCAGCCGGGAGCAGCTCGGCATGAAGGAGGCTGCAGATGTCTTCGACTATCTGGCAACTCACTCTGAGCCTTCATATGCACTGATCCTCAGAGAGGTCCAGGAAGCTAAGCCTCGGTCTGTAGACCCTCTAGTGAGGGTAGTGCCTCCTGCGATGGCACTCTCTGTTGTTGCCCTCTGTGCTCTTGTGCAGGTGCCTGTGGCACAGCACTGTGTTGTGGAGTTCCAAGTGGCGGAACTGCACGCCGTGCCTGGCGAGGATGGTGATGTTGCTCATCCTTGGATGTAGTGATGAATGCAGCCATGGCACCGCCCCCACCCCACCCCATCCTGATGATGTCAGTTTGAGGGGGTCCAAAAAGTTGGTAAATATGCGTAAATAGAAGAATTCTGAGCGTAAACCAAGAATTTTCAGTCTAAACAAAAAGATCTCCCAGCCAAAAGTTTGTTTGAGACACCTAAGTGTCCTGCTGCAATAACTTACCTTTTATCCCCATCTGTCAAACAGGCATTTAAATGTCTAACTGGATGCTGCCTGAAACACGTATCCTTGTACATGGAGTGTTTCCCACAGCACAGGAAACATGCTGAGGTTGAATTAAAATCGCACCCCTGACTCAATCTCCACAAAATTAACGAGTTAAACAATATCAACGATGTCAAGAAATGGTTTAAATATCGTCCTGCCAGTTTTAATTGCCGATGGGACTCCCGGATTTGTGAAGCGTGCATCTGTGGCAACTCCGGAAGTCAGCGGGTTGGAGCTGGCTTCCGAACCCGCTCGGGATTTTTGCCATTTTCACTGCCCCCGCACCCCCAACGCACCTGCAATTTGATTTTAAAATTGAGCCCCTTATTTTTTTTCTTCTTTACAGTCTGCAATTGAAAGTTTGGGATACAAATCTCAAGACTTCCTCTGGGATTATATTTACTCCTAGAACTTAAAAGTGCTGTAACATATAGGTCATATAAATTGCATTCAGAAGTGTAGGGAGGCATAGTCGCAGGATAAGGGGTTAGCCATTTAAGACTGAAATGAGGAGGAATTTCTTCACTCAGAGGGTTGTGAGTTTTTGGAATTCTCTACCCAGAGGGCTGTGGATGCTGAGTCATTGAATATATTCAAGGCTGACATAGACAGATTTCTGGATTCTAGGGGAATCAAGGGATATGGGGATCGGGCAGGAAAGTGGAGTTGAGGTCGAAGATCAGCCATGATCTTGTTGAATGGCAGAGCAGGCTCGAGGGGCCATGTGGCCTACTCCTGCTCCTATTTCTTATGTTCTTATGTGAACAGTTCCCAAGGTCAGGAACAGTCTGAAATTGATTCAGGTTGATTTAGGACAGGTTGGCCTAGTGCAAGTGCCAGATTGTTGCATTCTTCTTAAGAAGCCATCTTTTAATGTGAAAACCAGATACAATAAAGGTAATAGTTTCACTTTTTGTTCGGTCAGATGAATGTCAGAAGCATACAGAAATATGTCATTATACTTAAGAATCTTGAAACAAATTCATTGAGAAATCTACACACTTGGGGCCGATTTTCGGATGGCCGAGCAGTTGCATTGGGGGCGGGGGGGGGCTCCGAAAATGGTGGAATACCGGAGTGGGTTCAGAGCCCGTCTCCAACCCGCTCACTTCCGGGTTCCCCAATGACGCGTTTGGGTGTGCGCGCAGCTCTTGCATGCATGACTCCCACCGGCAATTAAAGCTGATAATTTAGATAGTTATTTAGCTAGTTGAGGTTCTTGACATAAGAACATAAGAAATAGGAGCAGGAGTAGGCCAATCGGCCCCTCGAGCCTGCTCCGCCATTTAATAAGATCATGGCTGATCTGATCCTAACCTCAAATCTAAATTCATGTCCAATTTCCTGCCCGCTCCCCGTAACCCCTAATTCCCTTTACTTCTAGGAAACTGTCTATTTCTGTTTTAAATTTATTTAATGATGTAGCTTCCACAGCTTCCTGGGGCAGCAAATTCCACAGACCTACTACCCTCTGAGTGAAGAAGTTTCTCCTCATCTCAGTTTTGAAAGAGCAGCCCCTTATTCTAAGATTATGCCCCCTAGTTCTAGTTTCACCCATCCTTGGGAACATCCTTACCGCATCCACCCGATCAAGCCCCTTCACAATCTTATATGTTTCAATAAGATCGCCTCTCATTCTTCTGAACTCCAATGAGTAGAGTCCCAATCTACTCAACCTCTCCTCATATGTCTGCCCCCTCATCCCCGGGATTAACCGAGTGAACCTTCTTTGTACTGCCTCGAGAGCAAGTATGTCTTTTCTTAAGTATGGACACCAAAACTGTATGCAGTATTCCAGGTGCGGTCTCACCAATACCTTATATAACTGCAGCAATACCTCCCTGTTTTTATATTCTATCCCCCTAGCAATAAAAGCCAACATTCTGTTGGCCTTCTTGATCACCTGCTGCACCTGCATACTAACTTTTTGATTTTCTTGCACTGGGACCCCCAGATCCCTTTGTACTGCAGTACTTTCCAGTTTCTCGCCATTAAGATAATAACTTGCTCTCTGATTTTTCCTGCCAAAGTGCATAACCTCACATTTTCCAATATTGTATTGCATCTGCCAAATCTCCGCCCACTCACCCAGCCTGTCTATATCCCCCTGTAGGTTTTTTATGTCCTCCTCACTCTCCACTTTCCCTCCCATCTTTGTATCATCTGCAAACTTTGATATGTTACACTCGGTCCCCTCCTCCAAATCGTTAACAGACCTCATTGAGTGGAGATTTTGGTAGGGGTGCAATTTTGAAGGATCCTCAGCGTGTTTCCCGTGCTGTGGGAAACACTCCCTGTTAGAGCAGACGTGATTCAGCCAGCAGTTGGGGGCAATACCTCATTTATTGCAGCAGGGCACTCTGTCACTTCAGACAAAGTTTTGGCTGCAACACTTTTGTCTTTCCACTCAAAATTATTAATTTATACCCTAAACTCTGCTGTGCAAACACATTTACCTACTTTGCAGACCCCCTCAAACTCACACCATCAGGATGGGGGGGCACCATTGCTACATTCATCACTTCATCCGAGGATGAGCAACATCACCAGCCTCGCCAGGCACGCCGTCCACCTCCGCTACGTGGAGCTCCACAGCACAGAGCTGCGCCACAGGCGCCTGCACAAAACTGTCGTGCAACTACACATATACCCACTGTAGGGTGACCCAATGGGTGGCATCAAGTGTGGGTGTTCTTGGTGAACCTCATGAAAGGGACTTATTACACAAGCCAGTCAAGAATGGCCAAGACGTGGCAGTAGTGGTGACCATAATAATATTTAAAGTGCCATTAACAAAAATCAAATATAAATTAAAAAATGACAAACCGTTAAACACCTTTGTGCTCACAAAACCTTTGCCTTACGCTTACGAGTACTCCTACATGGTGCTTCACCTGTGGCTGCAGCAGAGGTAGTGGCAGGTTGCTCTTGTTCATGCCCTGACCGATTAGATGCTTTGGGCCTACGCCCTCTGGGTTTTGATGCCCATGAGGGCCTCTCCAAAGACTGCTCCACCTGCACCTGTGCAGGGGCAGACTCGACCACCTGGAGATAAGGCAGCATTGCAGGTACTGGTTGAGAGGGGGGCAACGGGTGAGATGTGGGAGCGCTTTGAGTGGCGTCCCCACTTCCATGTCCCCTTTTGCCATCATCCCTCTCCTGGGCCAGGCCCACATCACTCCTACCACCCTGCTGGACAACAGTTTGGAGGACATGTGTGAAGCCTTGTAAGGCCAGTGCTAGTGTATCTGCCTGCCCGTTTAAGGCGACAGAAAGTTGCTCACCCTGAGTCCGAAGGGTCGTTGTCAGGGCCTCAATGGACTCATTGGTGAGCCGTGCTTGAAGCTCGATGGAGGCTGGCCTTCCCTCCATCGCAGACATTTGCGCACTTACCCACGACACTATCTCAGAGATGCCCTCGTCCCTGTGACAGTATCTCAGAGATTCCCTCCTGTACCTGTGCCACCACTCCACTCATGCAGGAGTCCATCCATCCATCCATCCTCTGCGCGATTGTGGAGAGATTGCGTGGCATCTGTTCCAGCAACTCGCAAATGTGCTGCTGCCCCTCGATCATTCTCCTTTTAAAGGATGGCCCCCAGGGTTCAGCATCTGTGTCAGCTGAGCAGAGCCAGGAGAAGAATGCTCCCACTGACGCGGAATCTCTGCAGCTGCCCCTGCCACCAGTGTCTGCTCGTGCTCACATGTGTGTGGTGACTCACCATGTGCAACCCCAACTAAGTGAGGACGGGGACTCACTGAGGTGTGTGTATCTGCGCTGGTGGATGGCTCGCTTAGATGTGACGGTGCCCCCTCAGAGGCCGGCAGGTCCTCTGAGGAATCGCCCTCTGCTGTCACAGCAGTCACTGAAGGCCCTGTAAGAAAACAGAAGACAATATTAAGCATGATGACAGATGTTGAGGTGCAGAAGATGGCAAGGCATGTTAACATCATTTGCTGTTGTGAGTGCTGAATGTTAAAGTTCC
Organism: Heptranchias perlo; assembly: GCF_035084215.1. Classification (NCBI taxonomy): domain Eukaryota; kingdom Metazoa; phylum Chordata; class Chondrichthyes; order Hexanchiformes; family Hexanchidae; genus Heptranchias; species Heptranchias perlo. The sequence goes on along the minus strand of NC_090331.1, from coordinate 72,957,875 downwards.
ATCACCAGCCATTTGTCGGGTGGCAGTCTCGGCGCCCCGATGGACAGACACTCGAGGGTGCGGCTCACTTCAAGAGCCTCCTGCTCCGCGTCCGTGAGGACGACCTGATGTTGCGGCCCCCCTCCGGTCTTTGCCCTCTCCCGTGCATTCTGGGCTCTCTTCTCCAATAAGGGGAGAAAGTAGAGAGGCGTGAGTGAGGGATGGTGACATGGCCAACCGCTGAATGCATTAGTTTGGGTGAGGCTGACCGTGAAAGATGCATCAGAGGATGAGTATGAGACAGAGCCATGACATTGTGTGAGGATTGGGTTGAGTGGTAGTGGTGGGATGAGTACTGGGGAGGTGAGTAACTGCAGGTAAGTTGAGGATGAGGTTTGAGTGGGTGTGAGGAGTGATGTGATATAGTGTTGACATGTACAGAATGAGTTGTGGGGGTGGGGGCGATGATGTGAAAGACGGAGTGTAGAATGAGTAAGTGTACTCACTTTGGCTGACCTAGTTAGGTCATTGAAGCGCTTCCTGCACTTGATCCATGTGCAGGAGACGTTGCTGCTGCTGGTGACCTTCTCTGCCACCTCGAGCCAGGCCTTCTTGGTGGCAGAGACAGGCCACTTCCTCCCGTCTGCCGGGTAGAAAATATCCCTCCTCCTCCTCACCCCATCCAGTAAGACCTGGAGTGAGACATCAATAAATCTGGAAGCAGCCTTTCCCCTGGGCTGCTCCATTCTATAATTTTGGTTCTTTGCTGCAGGAGCAGCCATTGGAGGACTGACCCTTTAAATAGGGCTCCTCCAGCTGACAGCTTGTGATTCAGGTGTGCAGTCCGCCCGCTGCGCAGGTTTCCGACGGGAATCCTGGAAGCCACGTTAAGTTGCCCAGTTGCCCCCTGCTGCCATCCCGCCTCCCTGGTAATATCGGGCCCTTGAAGTTTCTGTTCATAAGCCACTTAGGCTTGCTTCTAAACTACTAGTAACCTACTAGTCTATAATACATGATAGAATTACAAACCACTTGGAGAAATATGAGTTAATCAGAGCCAAACACATTTTTATAAAGGGAATGCTGTGCTTAGCGAACCTTATAGGCTTCTTTGAAGAATTAACAGAGAATAGGTAAAAGACATGAAATGGATGTGGTTTATATGGATTTTCAAAAAATATTTGATAATGTACCACAGAAAAGACTTACGACAACGATACTGGTGTTTCAAATTATGGGGGATGTAAAAAGCCATTGATAAGGAGATATACACTGACACGTGGAATTAAGGAAATGTAGCCACATGGATAGAGATGATTGGAGGGCAGAACACAAAGGATAGAGGTAAAGGAAAGTTCTTTGGACTGAAAAATATGGCGGGTGGTTTCCACAGTGGCATGTGTTGAGGCTGCACTTTATTTGGAATTGAAAGAGCAATATCAAAATTTGCTGATGAGGCCAAATTGAGGGTTATGGAAAATTTTGACAAGGACTGCAAAAAGTTAGCACAAGAACATAGTTAGGCTAGCAAAATGGGCAAATCGGTGTCAGATGCTGTTGAATGTACAGAAGTATGAAGTAATCCATTTTTGAAATAAGAACAGGGAGAGGAAATACATCTTAAATGGTAAGGCTTAAAATGAAGTAATTAAGAAGTGTGCAAATACACAGGTTTTGAAAAGTGGCAGTGCAAGTAGATAAGGGCATTAAAAAGATAAACAGAATCCTTGGTTTTGTAGCTAAAAACATGGAATACAAGAGAGGTAACACTGAACTTGTACAAGACTTCAGTTATGCCATAATTGGAATATTGCATATAACTTTGGGCATCCCATTATAGGGTATAAAAACAATGGGAAAAGTGCAGTGCAGATTCATTAGGATGTTATCATGGATGAGGAGTTACTGGCCTAGAAATTGCTGGGGCATTTTGCTGCGAAAAACATGAATTGGATTTTTTACCTCATCCTTTGGATCGCACTATATTTGCACCCAAATTGCTGGAAATGCGAATTGATGACACCACAATGTCAACGTTGCATCTGGGACCTTTTGAGCATTGTACCCAATGGTTTATCTCACAGACCAACCACATGGCACTATAAATAGCTGAAAACAGATGCCATAATTCAGTTAAGGTGTGGCACCGAGAGGTAAGTGACCTGTAACTTCTGAAATGACCTTAAACTAACTTTAAAAAGTTAATATTTTAAAAAACTTTTATAAACTTTTTACAAAACAGTAGAAAGGAATTAGCAGCGTATTGCATATACACTTTTTCACAGAAAAGAATTTTAAAAAGATGTCGCGCAAAGTCGCAAGAGGAGAAGAGGTCCCAAGCTTTGTGGATGAGGACCTGAGGGCACTCTTAGACCAAGTGGAGATGAGGCGTGAGCGGCTGCTGGGGAATGTGAGGTCCAGGGCTCCCCACAAGATATGCATGATGGCATGGAAGGAGGTGGTAGAGACTCTCACCGCAACATCCACAGTCCACGGACAGCAGGTCAATGCAGGAAGTACAATGATCTGACCAGAGCAGACAACGTAAACATTCACTATTTTAAAAACTGCAGTCTGTGTACCTTCTTGCAGATGGTGAGCTCTTATTTGGTTTACTACTTGTTTGTTCAAGGCTGAAGCCAAAGGCAAGTAAGTTGTAGAAGTCAGTTACCATGGGAAACAGCCTTTCCAAAGTGACAAATTTCACACCTTTATTTCTGCTGGAGAGAGCAGATTTGAATGCATCCCTCGCTCAGTAAGCATAAAAAGAACTCTCCAGTAGGCAACCCATGTGATGGTCTCTCTCCTCTTTAATCTGTGCAGGGCAAGATGGCTCATAATGCATGGGAGCGGATAATGATGTGTGAGGGTACTCCCTTCCCGAGGGAGAATAGCCCCCATGAGGACAGGGGTCTGTAGATGCAAGGTTACAAGGGTGCAGCAACTGTGGCCCAAGCAGACGTTGGGGTCAATGTGGCGTGGCAAGATGAGTGTCACATCCTCATGCTTTGTCTCCTGGCCAAGAGGCACCAAAGGTTGAGACAGAAAGGAGGGGCATCTGAGATTTGTGAAATGCATGTGTTCCATGGGCTGCATGTTTAAAATCTCCTTTGCGGCTGCAGAGTGGGAAAAGAAAATTAAGGAGTGGGAGGATGCTTATACAGCATGTGAGCACTTGCATAGATCGCTTGAGGTGAATTGCCTCTTTCCATGTTGTGCATTGAATATGAAGATAAAATTTATGTGATGTGGCAAATGAACATGCTGCACCATTGTAACATTTTGTTCTTCCTTCCCACAGGTCCACAGCAACCTCAGGAGGCAAGGGTCGCAGAAGGCACTAAGGACTGTGACTGAGCGGGTGAAGGAGGAACAAGGAGTGGGGGGGGGGCTGCAGGAAGAAGAGGTTGCATGCCTGGGGTGGGGGGGGGGGGGGTGGGGGAGGGAACGGAAAGTGGCATCAGCACTCCTGTCCCCACGCTGCACCTTGAGGGTGCTGATGTGGGGGAGATGCTTGACTGTAACAAACTTCCCTACATCTCACCTGGGAGCCCACTCTCTCCAACTCCTGGATCCTCTTGCTCTGGGCGAAACACATGTGCCTCCCCTCTCACAGGCAGCCATTGTTAGACTCGAATTTTTGGAGCAAAACCAGACGGAGACGGAACTGCTGACCAAGTTAAAGTTTATTAGAAAACCTTGTGCACAAAGGGAGAGTGGCAAGCTTCCTCAAGCTCGTGACTACTCTCAAAGGAACGTCAGCACTACAAGCATGTTTATACCTTTCAATAAGCAACACCCACCTGCTGTGGAAGGTGGTACAGGTCTACGTAACTACAGTGGGTTTCATTAGGTGGTATAGCCTGCCACTCACTTGTCAGGGCTACCTTGGGTTGTCCCATGACATTAAACATCTCACATTCCTGAGGAGGACCCTTATGAATAAACACAAATCCCAGACATTGAAACTACACAAAGGGTCTTCAGAGTTCTGAGCAGCTGCTTCCTATCTGACTCCCTTTTGAGCTGGGGTAACCTTGGAGACATCCACCGCTCACCCTTAATCATCCGAAGTGAGCTAATTAGGATAAACAATGTCGGCTTCCGCTTTGGATAAACTTTCCCTAGTGTGTTCTGGAGATAAGCGAGGTGGTAGCCACAAATCCAACAAACCTGCCTTTGTCAGCTTTTACAGTGTGGGTTACAAGCTGCTCCCATAATGGTCAAGTATCCCATCATGTTTTGCTGCTACCTAAATGTGGCTAATCATTCTTTAATATATATATATATATATACATACATAATCAGGTAAGGTAAGGGGAGGCTGGAGGTTTTGGATTTCTGTTCACAAGCCTATTTTTCCAGCGCAACACCATGAAGCTGCTGCCATGGGGCTTGTGAGAGGGGATTTGCAGTCTGAGTCCGACCTGTCAGGGGGAATGAGGGACCACTGGGAGATGCATCCTGGTCCCCTGTAAGATGGGGTAGACATCAGGGCCAGCATGAGGTCAACTGGGAGGAGGACTACGGTGGTCCAGAAATGCGAAGCAAGTTGATTGAAAAGCATGACAGGTACCTGCAATCTTTTGGGTCCATGCACCAGGAGATAAGGCTCCTCAATCAAACTGTGGGGTAACTGTTGCCAGCTTGCTGCACGGGATGTTGACGTGTTCGTAGCAAGTACCACTGTGCTGCAGCTGATACCTGTATGCCCCCCCTGCAGCGGCAACCGTTACAGTGACAATTCAGGGCCATGAAGGACATGCTGATGACCAACACTAAGGCAGCAGGTGCCAGGACTACTTCCTTCCACCCCTCCAGGTTTAGTGCCAGACACACAGGCCTTGCAGGACCTGGCTGCTGAGGATGATCCTCCAGTGATGCAGCCAACAGCTGTCAGTAGTTGCAGCTCACCTGCTCCCCATGTCTCCTTGGAGCAGCATCAGGAACCCAACTCCCTGATCCCAACCAACAGGCCCTACGAAGAGGCCGTGCCCTTGGCACAAGAGTTTGTGCACGTAATGGGGCGAGGTGTAGGAGGGAATAGGGTGCCCCTCTCGCGCAGAGTCCACCTCCTCCCGCTCAGTCTCACTCACATGCCTGTGAGGCTTCTGGTCATGTAAATAATTTCACATTGCTATTGTTGTTGTGTTATTTATTGATAGTTATTTTTATTAATTACTCTTAATGCTATTGTTGTAGGAGGCATATTCCTGCTATCCGTATCCGAATGACTGAGCCACCAGCTGCTCTCTAGCCGGCCTACCCACGACAGCCGTGCCTTCCATGGCTCCTGCGCCATCCAGGTTTGGATCCTCTAGATCCACTGGGATCTCATCTGCCAGGTTATGGGTTAGTGCTTACTGCAGGGCAAAGTTGTGCAATGCCACCACAGTCCTCACCACTTTGCTAGGCAACTACTGCAAAACACCCCCTGACATATCCAGGCACCGGTAATGTGATTTCAGCACCCCTATTGTTCTCTCCCACTACTTGGCGTGTACACACGTGTGCACTGTTGTACCGCTCCTGTGCTGCATTATTGGTGATGCGGAAGGGTGTCATCAACCAAGGCTTCAGCGAGTATGCCTTATCCCCTAAAATCCATCCACTTCCTTGTCCCACCCTGGCGAATAAGTCATGTAAGTTCGAGTGTCGAAGGACGAAGGCATCATGAGCACTTCCCCGATGCTCTACATTAAGATTTATAATCTGCAGTGGGTTCCATCGATGGCCGCCTGCACTCTGGGGAAGCCAGCGATTCTGTGGAATGCGATGGACCTCTCTCCTTGCTGCACTGGGGACATATCAAAGCTGATGAAGTCAGATACCCTATGGAATATGGCATCTGTGACCTGTTGAAGGCAGGCCCTCATGTAGCCCTGGGCGATGTTACACATGTCACCAGTGCCTGCCTGAAATGAACCGGATGCATAAAAGTTGAAGGTTACCTTCATGGCCATCGACAAGGCCCTGTGGGAGGTAGACCATGGCTGCAGGTCATCTTTACACAAAGGTGGCCGATTGCCTCCTTGTTGAAGCACAGCCTTCTCATACAGAGCTCCTCTGATATCATCTCAAAAGACATCTGCCTGTAGACTCTCTGGGGGGGCCATAATAGTTCATCCTCGTCAGCTTCCGGCCATGGTGCCTCACCCTGCAGGCCTGTTCTCTGCACTCCTCTTCCAGGTTTTCGATTAACAGCAGAAACAGTGGAATTCCAAGTGGATAAGCCATTTTACTTCTTTCGCCCTCTTCTGAGTCTCACAAGAGCTTTGGGTCCTGGAAATTATCACCTTCAAGCAGTTGCAGGAATGTTGATGGCAGATGAATTTAACAAAAACAGATTCCAGAGACAGATTTAGGCTTCAGAGACTCTTACAAACAATTGCTGTATCTGCAGTAGAGATTTCCAGTGCTTGAATGCGTGGATCATAAATCACATCTTTGACAGGGTTATTGCGACATGAATTACCAGCCCTAAATGTCTGCGTCAAGATTATTTCACATTTATAGTGCAAATCCATCAATTTCATGTCAATGGAGAGCCTCATGGTGAGTTGAATAAGCAAATATTTTCAGTAACTTGGTGATTCAGCAATTTTTGAAATTTCAACTCAAAGTATGGTGAGTACATTGACTCAAGTGCACCAATCGGCATTCCCTGTTTTATGAAACAGAGGCAGAAGAAAAAAATTGATTGCCTGAAAATATAGCAATAATTTTCATTTTAGTTAAGTTCAAAAATATCAATATGGAGGAATGATGTGGCGATGCCGGTGATGGACTGGGGTTGACAATTTCTTGTCAACCCCAGTCCATCACTTGATTCTTCAGAATCAGTTTCTTTCTTGGACACACGAATCTCCATCAAAGACGGGCACCTCAGCACCTCACTCTACCGCAAGCCCACGGACAACCTCACGATGCTCCACTTTTCCAGCTTCCACCCTAACCACGTCAAAGAGGCCATCCCCTATGGACAGGCCCTGCGAATACACAGGGTCTGCTCAGACGAGGAGGAACGCGATGGACACCTACAGACGCTGAAAGACGCCCTAGTAAGAACGGGATATGACGCTCGACTCATCGATCGACAGTTCCGACGGGCCACAGCAAAAAATCGCATAGACCTCCTCAGGAGACTAACACGGGACGCAACTAACAGAGTACCCTTTGTCGTCCAGTACTTCCCCGGAGCGGAGAAACTACGCCATGTTCTCCGCAGCCTTCAACATGTCATCAATGACGACGAACACCTCGCTATGGCCATCCCCACACCTCCACTACTCGCCTTTAAACAGCCACCCAACCTCAAACAGACCATCGTTCGCAGCAAATTACCTAGCTTTCAAGAGAACAGCGTCCACGACACCACACAACCCTGCCGCGGTAACCTCTGCAAGACATGCCAGATCATCGACACAGATACCACCATCACACGAGAGGACACCACCCACCAGGTGCATGGTTCATACTCCTGTGACTCGGCCAACGTTGTCTACCTCATACGTTGCAGGAAAGGATGCCCCAGAGCATGGTACATTGGCGAGACCATGCAGACACTGCGACAACGGATGAACGGACACCGCGCAACAATCGCCAAACAGGAGGGTTCCCTCCCAGTCGGGGAACACTTCAGCAGTCAAGGACATTCAGCCACCGACCTTCGGGTAAGCATACTCCAAGACGGCCTTCGAGACACACGACTCAAAATCGTCGAGCAGAAATTGATTGCCAAGTTCCGCACCCATGAGGACGGCCTCAACCGGGATCTTGGGTTCATGTCACGCTACACGTTACCCCACCAGCGAACAAATGTTATCTGTTTTTAATATAACGGGTCAGTTGCTGTCTTTTCTATGTTTCTACCTCTCTATCTCTGTTTTTTTTTGTTTGTTGTTTTTTTGGTGATTTGTATATTCTGTGAGACCTGGCAGGTAACACCTGTCTGTCTGCACACTGATTGCCTTGGCAACGGGCAGTTGAAAAAACTGTCTGTACTCACCAAGCATTGTTCTGTGAATTATAAATGCGACTTCATTTCGAGGATTTCATTTCCACATCGTTCACCTGAGGAAGGAGGTAGCCTCCGAAAGCTTGTGAATTTAAAATAAAATTGCTGGACTATAACTTGGTGTTGTAAAATTGTTTACAATATGGAGGAATTGAAGAATTATTTTTTAAACAAAATATGGATTTCATTCATTTTCTTTTTTGTTGAGTGATTAAAAACAAGCTCAATTAATAAAAGCTACATGTTTTTAATGTTCTTTAAAATACAACCTGTGTAGGTCTATCTCCATATAGGGGAAGAGGAGTTTCTCTTTGATCTGGTCATCTCATCTCCTTTCATTTCCACCACAGAACCAACTTGGATCTTTTTGGTTGACATTGTTTTGTTTAGCTTCTGCAGAGAAAAAATAGCCATTAATGACAAATGAACCCATTTAGAGTTGTTTTTCTACTAACAGTAGCATACAAGGACGTGAATCTATGGGCTATTTCCTAAATGTAGGTGTTGTTCTAGCCTTGATCCTTGACAAATCAGGTCTCAAATTTCAACAGCTAAATTTCACAATAACGCCAAAGAATTTAGCAAGGTGGAACTGACACGCTGAACAGGTTTGTCGGATCTCATAAATCAGGTCACCTGAGCTCCAAAAACTGGCGTTACAACTTCACACCTTTCCACTTCATACTAAGTACGATGCATACACCCACTTTAATGCGGATCTGCCTCAGTCTGTGTCCCGTCACTTGTCAAACGTTCATCTGTCAGTGACTCTAGATGATCACGAGATTAATATTTACTAAAATCTATAAAGACCATTGGATGAGATCAGCATAGCAGGACCATGGCCAGCGCTATCAGGACTCTGATACATGCTACTCAAAATGAGCTGATTTTTGCAAAAATACGGCCTAACCCATTCATCATCCTCCTGTCAGGAATGTTTGACAAGTAATTTCTCCACAGCAAAACTTGGGATCTCAAGGTGCATTCCCCAAACGAAAGCTCCGTAAATAACGGCACAATTTGCGCCACCTTTTGACCCAACTCCCTCTTCGATCGCACCCAGAGTGAGAAAGGCGATGCTATCCGTCTGTTGAAACCGCCGCCCTCGAGCACTAACCGCCCGCCCGCCCTCGAGCACCAACCGCCCGCCCGCCCTCGAGCACCAACCGCCCTCCCTCGAGCACTAACTGCCCGCCCGCCCTCGATCACCAATCCGCCCTCCCTCGAGCACCAACTGCCCTCCCTCCCTCGATCACCAATCCGCCCTCCCTCGAGCAGCAACTGCCCTCCCTCCCTCCCTCCCTCGAGCACCAACCGCCCGCCCTCCCTCGAGCAGCAACCCGCCCTCCCTCGAGCAGCAACCCGCCCTCCCTCGAGCACCAACCGCCCGCCCGCCCTCCCTCGAGCACCAACCGCCCGCCCGCCCTCCCTCGAGCACCAACCGCCCGCCCTCCCTCGAGCACCAACCGCCCTCCCTCCCTCGAGCACCAACCGCCCTCCCTCGAGCACCAACCGCCCGCCCTCCCTCGAGCACCAACCCGCGCAGCCTTCCACTGGCTCCCGACTCAGAACGCTTCGCTGATTCGATGTGGTGCGTCCCAATTGGCCAAACCAACGCTACCCCGCCTTGCGTCCCGCTGATTGGACGGCGCGGATCACGTGACGCGCGAGGCTGCTCGGGTTGAGACACCGAGCTCGAGCTGTCACCGCAGTTGAATTGTGTAAACGGCGACTGCAGCAGCGATCAGCGAGAGCCCGCAATCCCCTTATTGACATTGACTTAAACAGGTGAGGAATTTTACACCAAGCTAGTGGGTCTTCTCACTCTTATTTTGGTGCCGTGTCGTTTGGAAATGATGTGACTTAAAGTAGGTCGAAACTTCTGGCGATGAATTGCTGTCTTTGTGCCAGATCTGCGGCTGTGCCAGGAGAGGAACTGCTGGTGATACCCAGAAGTGGCTTCCCTGTTTTCCTGATGATTCATGCGGGGATTTAAAATGTAACGACTCCTGTCATCTTCTGTGTTTTGACCTTGAGCTGTACTGCTTGTTGTTGTGATCGAGTTGCTTCCTCCCGTTCCCGGTTCGATCCCATTCAATGGATTGTAGGTGCGTTTCCCGGCACACCCAAAGGACGCACGTAGCATTGCAATGGGGGAATGACTCATTGGTGCAAAGTGCAAGATCTGTGAAAGAAGTGGCGACAGGCAAAAAGACGGTTGTATGGGGAATATTGTGATTAGCTCGAGAATAACCATTAATCTGGAATAATGTGTATCTTTAGGTCAGCGTGCTTTTTTTTTTGCATTTTTTGGTCGTTTGCCTGTCACTTGGCTGTTTAAAATCGACTGGACACAGTTCACGGCGTGGGAAATTGCAGTGGCAATGTCGGCTCTACTGCCCTTATCTTCATATTTCCTAATATCAACTGATGATCCAAACGATTTTTTTTTCATGTGATCATCTAGAGTCACTGACAGATGAACGTTTGACAAGTGACGGGACACAGACTGAGGCAGATCCGCATTAAAATCATTAAAGTGGGTGTATGCATCGTACTTAGTATGAAGTGGAAAGGTGTGAAGTTGTAACGCCAGTTTTTGGAGCTCAGGTGACCTGATTTATGAGATCCGACAAACCTGTTCAGCGTGTCAGTTCCACCTTGCTAAATTCTTTGGCGTTATTGTGAAATTTAGCTGTTGAAATTTGAGACCTGATTTGTCAAGGATCAAGGCTAGAACAACACCTACATTTAGGAAATAGCCCATAGATTCACGTCCTTGTATGCTACTGTTAGTAGAAAAACAACTCTAAATGGGTTCATTTGTCATTAATGGCTATTTTTTCTCTGCAGAAGCTAAACAAAACAATGTCAACCAAAAAGATCCAAGTTGGTTCTGTGGTGGAAATGAAAGGAGATGAGATGACCAGAGTTATATGGGAACTGATCAAAGAGAAACTCCTCTTCCCCTATATGGAGATAGACCTACACAGGTTGTAATTTAAAGAACATTAAAAACATGTAGCTTTTATTAATTGAGCTTGTTTTTAATGGCTCAACAAAAAAGAAAATGAATAAAATCCACATTTTGTTTAAAAAATAATTCTTCAATTCCTCCATATTGATATTTTTGAACTTAACTAAAATGAAAATTATTGCTATATTTTCAGGCAATCAATTTTTTTCTTCTGCCTCTGTCTCATAAAACAGGGAATGCTGATTGGTGCACTTGAGTTAATATACTCACCATACTTTGAGTTGAAATTTCAAAAATTGCTGAATCACCAAGTTACTGAAAATATTTACTTAGTGATGATTCAACTCCTTTTTATTGTATGGTTCAGCGATTACTCCAAACAAAATTAAATTAAAAGGAGTTAGTCAATAAATATCAAACTATGCCATGTTTACTTTTGAGTGTGTATTAAGTTGCCTTGCTGGGTTTCCAGAACTCTCCAAATATGTGCTAGATAACTTATAAAATACCAGACAGATGTACTTAAATAAAAGTTTTTTTCCTTAATTTTTGTCTCCTTACACTTTTGCTGAGGGTGATAAATACTGATGGGTTTGGTTTCCCAGGTAATAGTTGCCTCAAAGCTGTTGACAAGTATTTCTGTATGAGCCAAGCCAGATGGTATTTTCTGGAACTATTACAGTTGGGAGCATTACAGCTGAGCTTTTTTCCTATTCTCCACTGACATTCACACATGGCACACTTCCAGCAAGGGGTACTGGAAAGAAATCAGGAGTAGGTCATGACTGATGTGTTTCTTTCCCTAACTTGGCCACATTAAAGCAAATTGTAATGTCTGTATCTTCCCCCACCCACCCTGCACTATCCTGGTTTACATTTGGCTAACTCTATACAAACCAAGGCTCGAACATGGGTATATATAGCTCAGTACCACACCAATTGACCCAATAGGTGTGTCAATTTATTAACCGGTGAGTAGAAAGGTTTATAATTTCCCTATAAGCAAATGGCTCCCATTAATCAGTATAATTAACCTGTGCCTCGCAGGAATGTTTAGCTAATGTGTGCTAATGATTCTTTGCAGCTGCTTGACTTTTAAAACAAAAAATTTGATAATGACGATGCACTCTCACTTATTTTATGGACGTATTTGAAAAACTCTTTGGAAATCCAGAAAATAAAGTTGAAACAAAATAAAAAATGTTGTCTTTTAATTTTTTAAATTGAAATTTGTAACATTCACCATTTTGTAGATTATTGGTAATTAGAGTGTTGTGTAATTACTGTGTACGTTCGAGAGTTTGGGTTTAACCTGCTGTCTCTATGAACTGGATCGCCAATAGCCAGTGAAAATGAAAGAGGAGACTAACATTTATAAGGCTGGTCAGTTAGGCTGCTTGTTATAGATGGAATGAATTTAGAGACCTTAGTACGTGTATATTCAGCCTTGATTTCCCTCCCCCTCCCCCACCCCGGCTAAGGTAACAAACATACAGTTGAGCTATTTTTTGGATGTAAAACACAATCTAAATGAGTTCTTATGGTAGAAATTAATGGAAAGTGTTATTTTGCAAAATGTGCTTTTAACTTTTTAAGTGCTTATTGCCATAGTAAGGTAGAGAACAGATAAGGATTCTCTAATCTCAGAATTTGCCTTTGGGGGAAGAATTTGGAACTGGGTGAAAGTTGAAGCTGGAGATTTTATGCAACACAGTGCTGCCTTTTAATGCTGTAGGAATTGTGGTTAGATGAATCTCTGGAGATTTTGTTCTGTATCTCCTCTTGAAAAATGCTTGAGTTTTTTTTGAATGGGAAGAAGGAGGAATAGTGCTTTCTGTTGAAGTTGGTGCATATTATAATTTCTTCATTTTCAAAACTATGCAAGGGTTTGTTTGTGTTTGTCTTTACAACATTGAATTCACTATAAGTATAAATTCTTTCTCCTATTTTTTTTTAACCTCTTCCTATGCGTGATAGGAATGATATAATGATATAACAGTACTCTGTATCATACCTGTGATCGCTGACCAACATTGGCTCCCAGTCCAGCAATGCCTCGATTTTAAAATTCTCATTCTTGTTTTCAAATCCTTCCATGGCCTCGCCCCTTCCTATCTCTGTAGCCTCCTCCAGCCCTAGAGCCTTCCAAGCTCTCTGCCCTCCTCCAATTTTGGCCTCTTGTGCATCCCCCCGTTTTCATCGCTGCACCTTTGGCAGCCGTGCCTTCAGCTGCCTAGACCCTAAGCTCTGGAATTTCCTCCCTAAACCTCTCTGCTTCTGTACCTCTCTCCCCTCCTTTTTGACCAAACTTTTGGTCACCTGTACTAATATCTCCTTATGTGGCTCAGTGTCAAATTTTATTTTATATCGCTCCTGTGGAGTGCCTTGGGACGTTTTACTAAGTTAAAGGTGCTATATAAATGCACGTTGTTGTATAATAGAAAATTGAGCCTATTTGCACCCATCTTTTGCTTGCAGAAAAAACTATGGCCGAGAGTAATAGAGCATTAAGTTTTGTTACTATCTCTCTATTTTAATGTTTTCCTTGGTTTATTTTTGTAAGTGATTTTCATCCCACTGTTTTACCATTATTCTTTCAAGTAAAAGGAGGGGAAAGGTGAAGGGAGCAATTTTGATCCAAAATGCACCCTTCTGTTCTATCTCGTTTAGAATAAAGAATAAGATAATATCTGCTAGCTAATAGTTTTGTGGTTTGAGAACCTCTGGATCAACCTGCAGGCTGGTTTAAGCACCTTGAAAGGAATGGAGCCACTGCAACATAAATTGCCATAGTGACTCAGGGTGCAAGCAGAGACCTGAAATGGCCAGTCTCTGGGAGGGGGATAACTGATGTCTCATCAGATAAGAGATGCATTCTCCATTTTAAAAAAATAGTAGATGCGAGTACTTTGTTTGCAGTGAGTTAATATGTGTCTGATAGTGGAAAAAAAAGCTTTGTTCTTGATAGGAGAAAGCAAAGGAGGCATGATTGAAGTTGAATGAAGTGCAAGAGAGTGAGAGTAGCAGAAACTGCATTCATGGATTTACACAGTGAGTGTAAACTGGATGTTTAGAAGCAGCCTAATTGCAGACTAGCAGTAGCTCAGCTATTAAATTTCATACTTTTATGTGAAAAAGTATAAATGCATTCACATTTAATTACTGACTAACAAGATGGAAAGCCAAGTAATGGTAATTTTAAAATAATCAACTTGCACTAATAATTCCTGGTTTCAGGGTTTTTTTGCCATCCTGCTCTGCCCAAGAAGAGCTTAAATTGCCTGTTTCACATACAAAAAATTCTGGAAGCTTTCTGTGCTACAGAAAATATTTTTTTAGCAGTATAAACAAAATCAATGTTTATAATAAATCAATATTTTTATGCTGAAACCTGGGGCTTGGAGAAACAGCTTGAATGCGCCAGGAGACTTTGGAACGAACGGGATGACCTTTAATTTGTGGATACAAAATGAGACTGTTCCTTTAGATTTCCCTTTTAGTTTTAAGTTTTTGGATTAACTCACAGTCTGAACCAGAAACTCCAGTCACTTTTGAATAGACATAGGAGAAGTTCTCTTTCATGAATTCATAACAGTCCTGCATATAGCTTATTGGAGCAATGATACCATAACATTCTTTAATTAGGTGCACATTCAGAGGAGAAATACAGAATTTTTTTTTAGAAAATGCTAACATCAATATCAAATATGTTTCAAACTGATCTTGTTTAAGAATAGAATCTTGAATTAACTTTTTTTTAAATTTAAGTTATGACCTGGCAATTGAGCAGCGTGATACTACTAATGACCAGGTGACCATCGATGCCGCTGAAGCTATTAAAAAATATAATGTAGGAATAAAATGTGCCACCATTACCCCTGACGAGGGCAGAGTGGAGGAATTCAAGTTAAAGAAAATGTGGAAATCACCCAACGGGACCATCCGCAACATCCTTGGAGGCACAGTGTTTCGAGAAGCGATCATCTGTAAGAACATTCCTAGACTGGTATCTGGCTGGATCAAGCCAATCATCATTGGACGTCATGCATATGGTGACCAAGTAAGCTGAAATCACAGTATCCAAAAAGAAATTCCATATTTAAAAATTTGCAGAACAAAATACAGCCAAGTAATTTTTTAATAGTACTTTTAAGTCCCTTTCTAAAAGAATTTTGACCTAGAATGTTATTTTGAGAATCCTTGAAAAAGGTAAAATCTTTTAAGCTTGTTTTATAGGTTTTTAAGACCCTGTTGATCTTAACTGAATATATTTGAATTGTTACCTGATTTAGTGTTTTGAACAACATCGGTTGAAGGACATGCAGCAGTTGCTCCGAAGTTTCTGCCAATGCTTCACTGTAACCAGCTATTGAAAACAGACCAAACTTTTTGACCCTCCTCCTTTGTTTCCTTTTGTTGGCCCATCTTTAAAAGAATTACTTCAAGGAGCCATTCAACCTTCCAGTGGCCAGAAAACATGGTTGCCCCTGCTTCTAGTGGCAATATTTTATATAACCACAAAGCCAGAGTGTCAGCAAAAAATATCTTTTTAAGTAGGTCCTAGATCTTAGAGAGGCAGCAATGCTGTCTCATTTACTGTGCTGGAACTAAAGTCATGATTTACTGTCAATGATAGTGTAGTAAAGTATTTGGAGCTTCAGTTTGGTTGTAACAGTATTATATGGGTCACATTAATCTGCAAAACCTTTGATCCAAATGTTTTATTTCAAGTAAAGATGAGTACAAATATCTCTCCTGCACTGATATTAGCAAGTTGCTGTAACTAAGTGAACATTCAAATGTGAGTTTCCAGTCTCCAGTGTAAATAGGTCTGTTGCCAGTCCAATCATTTAAAATATTTTCTGATATATTGTCACTGATCTATCTTTTCTTTGGGATGTCCTGAGGTCACAAAAGGCACTATATAAATGCAAGTTTTCTTTTCTGCATGGGTTTTACTTTGCAGATTTGGTAATAAATTATAACCTAAATAGGAGATAGACCGGTTAATGCATATAATATGGATTTCATCCAAGATCAAACTTGACTATGTAAAATAACTGCAACCCTGCCTGTACTGAATAAAATAGAAGGAAAGTGTGGAGAGTTGGAGTACTCTCAATACGTGACATACTCATTTATTGATTGTGTGGATGAGGGGGGATCCTACCTGCCCATGGATACCTGCCTTTTTGATTCTCTTCTCATATGGAGCTGCTCTGATGACCTAGATTATGGGAGCATTCCATATATCTTCATTGACTAAGTTAAATCTCAGTACTTTGGACTGGCATGGATGTAAATCTGGAGGTGCCCAATTAAGAAAAACTCAACACTTGTATTTGCTTTTCCTGCCTTGGATGCCTCCAGATTGGCAACCGGGCCAGTCTGAAACACTGACTACTGGGTTAGGCAATGGAACCACTCCAAGGGGGTGATTTTAAACCCCAAGAGCGGGTGGGTTGGGAGCAGGTGGAAGTTGAAAATAGTTGTTTTTTTGGGTCACAACCGCAAAATTTTTGAACTTTGCATTCCCAGTGGGAATCCTGTACTTTTACGCGCCAACGTTAAACCCAGAAATAAAGCCGGGTTGCGGTCGCGACCCAAAAAACAACTATTTTCAACTCCCACCCGTTCCCAGCCCACCCGTTCTTGGGGTTTAAAATCACCCCCCAAGTGTCAGAGGGCAGCCAACATGATGGTTCTCAAAAGGAAGGAAAATTAAATTGTCTTTTTTATTATTTGTTCATGGGATGTGGGCATCGCTGGCAAGGCCAGCATTTATTGCCCATCCCTAATTGCCCTCGAGAAGGTGGTGATGAGCTGCCTTCTTGAACCGCTGCAGTCAGTGTGATGAAGGTTCTCCCACAGTGCTGTTACGTAGGGAGATCCAGGATTTTGACCCAGTGATGAAGGAATGGCGATATATTTCCAAGTCGGGATGGTGTGTGACTTGGAGGGGAACGTGCAGGTGGTGTTGTTCCCATATGCCTGCTGCCCTTGTCCTTCTAGGTGGTAGAGGTTGCGGGTTTGGGGGGTGCTGTTGAAGAAGCCTTGGCGAGTTGCTGCTGTGCATCCTGTAGATGGTACACACTGCAGCCATGGTGCGCCGGTGGTGAAGGGAGTGAATATTTAGGGTGGTGGATGGGGTGCCAATCAAGCGGGCTGCTTTGTCCTGGATGGTGTCGAGCTTCTTGAGTGTTGTTGGAGCTGCACTCATCCAGGCAAGTGGAGAGTATTCCATCACACTCCTGACTTGTGCCTTGTAGATGGTGGAAAGGCTTTGGGGAGTCTGGAGGTGAGTCACTCGCTGCAGAACACCCAGCCTCTGACCTGCTCTTGTAGCCACAGTATTTATGTGGCTGGTCCAGTTAAGTTTCTGGTCAATGGTGACCCTCAGGATGTTGATTGTGGGGGATTCGGCAATGGTAATGCTGTTGAATGTCAATGGGAGGTGGTTAGACTCTTGTTGGAGATGGTCATTGCCTGGCACTTGTCTGGCGCGAATGTTACTTGCCACTTATCAGCCCAAGCCTGGATGTTGTCCAGGTCTTGCTGCATGTGGGCACGGACTGCTTCATTATCTGATATAAAAAGGGTGATATGACATACATGGTAAAAAATATATTCCCATATTATATGAAAAGAGCAGAGGGGTGGTTTATACTGAAAGTACTCCTCTTTCCTCTGCCCGTCCTCACTTTCCATTGTGCTGTCCTTCATCTTTATCTTGTAAGTATGTGTGGCCATTGTATTGTAAAGTTATCAAGAAAATACTGTGTTTTGGATAATGTTTGAAAACAAGAGGTCACTTAATACTTAACACCTTTTGGATGATGCCTGTTAAGAGTAATTAACATCTGCTTTTGGAAGTCACTGGTAAACATTTTGCTCCCTTTATTTTACGGATATCTGGTCCTTAGCCCTTGTCCACATACAGGGACTAGGGATACCAGTGCAGAGACTGCACAATATGAAAATAAATTTATATAATTTATAATTTTTTGTAGAAGTACAAAGTGGCACCATTTAGTGGTTGCATTGAGATGCATGCAGAATTAATCTGCAAACAATGTTGCAAAGTCAAAGTCAGTAAACGTGTGATCCTAGTGTGCCCATAGAATTGTGAAACCAAATGTGAACTTTGCTTTGCAAAGCAGTTCTGTATATTATGCAATCAAATTGAAGGTGAAGAGGGTTAACTAATCCAGTGATTGATGTCACAGCTTTATATAGAGTGTGAATCCTAGTCTTTATACAAGCCTAATTTCAGCAGATCTTACACATAAACTAAAAGTTGTACAATAATTTAAATTAAATATTAGTTGGTCTCCCATGTATACTTATAGAAGAAAAAATACTCACCCTTAAACTGCTTCTTTCCCTGTAATTTTCTGTTTCCTTGCTTTCCCCCATACTTTGCATCACTCTCTCTTTTCTCCCTGCTTCCTTATTTCTCTATCACACCCTTTTTCCTTTTACTTGCTCAGTTTCTGTCTTCCCACATATTTTTACTTAGCTCATCTCTTTCCTCTTTCTCACTACGTAATTTACATTCTCTGAGTTCAGGCTTTAGGTCGTGGTGTCACTTGTGCATATATCAGCCATGTGCACGTCATTGAAGGGCATAATGCAGCATGCATGTGAGAAGACCTGAAAAAAACAGTACTGAGTGGCACAGAAGTCACACAATCATGGAGCAGTAAAAGTACTGGGGGAGATGCCCCAGCTGGACAGATTCAGGATTGGAGCAGAAAGCAAGCCTAATCTCCATCTTCCAATCTTTACTTACTAGCAGCTAGTAGGTAAAGACAGGAGGAAGGAGATTGGGTAGTAAGGTTTAAAAGGAGGCGACAATGTCAACTTTTTAGTCACCTGTCATATCTCCTTCTTTGGCTTGGTGTCAATTTTCATCTTATTACGCTCCTGTGAAGCATCTTGGGATGTTTTCCTACATTAAAGCGCTATACAAATGCAAGTTGTTGTTCTTGTTTTCATTGTGATTAATAGTTGAAAAGGCTGATAGGAAGGAAGGAAGGTTAAGGTTAGTATACTGGACTCATTTTAGAAACAATGTATTCTAGAAGAGACCAAATAGGTTGAAAGGTTATTTTTCATCCAAACCTATCTTGTGGTACAAAGATAACATTTTTGGCCTGTGTAGACATTCATGAATTTGAGAAACACCTGGCTGATCAGTTCCACTGGGTCAGTCAAATATACCTTTCCAAAGGCAGCCTATGTTAATTTAAACAATACTATAGACTATGGATAAGCATTTCTATCATAGCATGATTTCTTTCTGAGAGAAATGCTTACTAAGAAATGCCACAGAGAGAAAGGAGATCAGAAAGAAGGCCGAACTGTGCTGATGTGCCAGCACACAACAGCCTGTATGATAGAGTGCTAGGATGTGGGTTCACGTAAATCTCATAGTAACTAATTTCTATCATGTTGGTTGGGGAATGGCCAGTGGAGATGCACAAAAGATAATAAATATATGGAATATATTACTAGAGCAGGGCATTGATGCAAATAGTACAAATAGATTGAAGAAACTACTAGATACATTTCTGGAGAACAGGGGATTAAGTGATTTGATCAGAAGGTGGAGTTGAAAATTCTTCACATGTTGAGATCATGATATATTAAGAAAGGTAAATTTCTCCACAATATTGTCCATGAATCAATAGAATAACTAAAAAGAGATATTAGCTGAATATTTTCAACTTTTATTGAGTGGAGCTGGGTGCACAACATAATAGTCAATTTTCTAAACAGAATTGACATGGTCTTTTCAGGGCTGAAAATCATACATTACTTTTTGCGCACTGAACAATTCTATCCCTATCCACCTGTAATCATGAGGTCACTGGCTATCTTTCAGTTGGAGAGTTATTGTAGCTGGCATCAGCAAAGAAAATATGCTTTTTGATGTCAAAAATTGGATCACCAATGAAGATTAGAAACCATTTAAAACAGCTTTCAAAATATTAATGCTATGCACAATTGAATTAGGATCATAAATGTTGATTTGAATTAGTGATGTTTTTATTCTCTTTTTTGTTACTCCTGGTAATTTGCAATCCTGATATTAGACTTGGGATCAGTTTTTCCACGGCAGACATATATTTACATTAAATTAACAAAGTGCACGCGTGAACGTTAAATGATGACAGAATCAGCCTCAGCTGTGATTGCCCCTGTAATTGAAAAGACTGTTGACACTCATTGTCAAAGCTCAGGCATAAATAATAGCCACATGGGTGAGATCCCAGATGATAACTGACACCATGGAACTGTATTCCAACAAGAAGTTAATGCCTTCAGCAGGGAGAAAATGAAACAGAAAAAGAGCAAATAAAAACATAATGCCATTTTGACTGTAACATTACTACTTGTAAAGTGCTTATATAATTGTTTATTTTCTATCTGGATTTTGGCTGATGAACTTTAGTTCCAGTAGTACAAGAATGCTAAATTTAAACCTCCCACTGAATGTGGTTTGCAGAATATTAAGTGTAAACATTTATCTTTTTGGTTCAAATTTAGTAACAAATATTATACTTTTTGTCCACAGTACAGAGCTACAGATTTTGTTGTGCCTGGTCCTGGAACAGTTGAAATCAAATACACACCTGATAATGGTGGTGAGCCTGTCACCTATGCTGTTCATAACTTTACAGGTAAAGTTTGCATGATTTGCAGATGCATGCGTTATGAAATTAGTATGTTTACATGTTCTGAACTATGCATGGTAAGTGATGCTTTAAGTTGACTAGACTATGTTAGACCTCAAGTTTGTTAATGCTTAGCTGGCCAATAACAGAGACATATTCAGTAACACTTTTATATGTTTGCATCAAACAGCTTACACTGGCAGCACCATTGCCTGTGTGCTGTGTTGTGCTTTCTTTAAATTTTGGAAGAACCCCCCTCACCCCACATTGTATAGAGACAGGGGTAACCTGGTTACGCATATTAATTACTGGCATGGATCTACTGGCTGTATCGGCTAGACTTAGAAAGGTATAGGAGAGTTTCAATTCACACTCCTTTTTAGGGTAGGTTAGGATCTATATAGCAAGCAAGAAAAAAATGATTGCATACAAATTGAGAAGAGCTCATGATTATAAGCTAGGTTTATAGTTAGGTCACCAGTGTTCTGGAGGAATGGAAGGAAAATTCAACACTGGTACATGAATATAAGTTGGGTTCATTTTTACACTTGCAAACAGGATAGGAGTGGGAAGAGGATCTAGGAATCAAAGAGTGCTTTTGATAATAGGTGTTAAGATTTAAAAGCAATTGGAGTACATTATGACAAACACAAAATGCTACTTTTGGTATATGTAGTTATGTGGCTTGGTAACCAATGTCACAGTACTTGCTTTCTGTTACAGATGGCGGAGGAGTTGCTTTGGGAATGTACAACACTGACTCCTCTATTAGGGACTTTGCTCATAGCTCCTTCCAGCAAGCTCTTGCTAAAGGTTGGCCGTTATACATGAGCACAAAGAATACCATACTAAAGAGATATGATGGAAGATTCAAGGACATATTCCAGGAAATCTATGAAAAGTAACTTTTTTAAAATAACCATTTCAAAAATGTTGTTTTTCTTTCCCTCCCTCCCCCACTCACTTCTCTCCCACTTCATTACTTTATGTTCCTGCAAGAAACTTTGCTGTTGGAAACTCCTTCAGTTGCAAGAGGATGGGCTCTTTGGGCTGAGGATTACTCGCTCATGTCATTCCTTGATTAGTGAACAAGAGATGTGATCACTATGGCATTGAGCCATAAGGATGTCTGTGGACCAGACTGGCTAGCCCTACCAACTGAAGGAAGAAACGCAGTGGCAGGAGACAATAGTTGGGAACCTAAAAAGAGGAGGGCAGTGTAAATTTAAACATTTGGAAAGCTTGACTTTATGGTACAATTGTTGAGGTAAGAAGAAAGGCTAATGATATGTCTTTGTTTTAGACCATGAAATATTGTTCTGTAACTAAAGAATTCCTTTCTCTTGCAGACAATACAAAGCACAATTTGAAGCCAAAGGAATCTGGTATGAGCACAGACTAATTGATGACATGGTAGCTCAAGCACTAAAATCTGAGGGAGGCTTCATCTGGGCCTGTAAGAACTATGATGGTGATGTGCAGTCCGATTCTATTGCCCAAGGTAATTTTGCCAGTAGCAGCTATATTTATCTATATGTTAGGCTCTGCTTGATAATGTGTAGTAAACAGCTAATTCTGATAATGGATTTATAGATTATATTGTACAGTTTGACCTGACATTTCTGCATCAGAATAAGTTGAAAATACTTTGCAAATTCAGAAATGTTCTTACAATACCAGATTGCCCAGCAGATGATGAAGAAATGGCTCGTCAAATTTGCCAAAAAATTCAAGAATTATTGAGAGAAGATTGCCTCTAGTTCTGTCAAATAGGGACACTGAGTAGAGATTAAGAAAATTAGAAACTGTTACTCCAGTCTATTTTTTTAAGCTAACTACTCCTGTACTGAAATATGATTCCTTTATTTTGATTGTGTTTTAAAGAAAACATTTTTCTAATTGTGTGCAGGATATGGCTCACTGGGAATGATGACAAGTGTATTGCTTTGTCCTGATGGCAAGACAGTGGAAGCTGAGGCTGCCCATGGAACTGTGACACGTCATTACCGTATGCACCAGCAGGGCAAGGAAACCTCAACCAATCCAATTGGTAAAATTCTTTTGCTTTGCCTCCCTTATACAAATTTAATTATAAGTAAACGCCAGTCTGTTTATTTGATGTACGATAGTGCATTGTGTTACAAGGCAGCCCCAAGGTATTGCCTTGGAACATATTCCAGATTACATTACTTGATATTAGTCCTTGATAGAAACCCACAATTCCCATTCTGCAAGTAGTATAGTTTATTTGATAAGAAGTAAGTTTTCATCATGGAAGAGATAATAGGAGTCACGGCAATAATTCCAAATCATTTCTATTTTATGAAAGGCAGGTTATGCAGATTTGGGTAATGTGGTGTATATTTGATATTTAGGGGGTAAATTTCCCACTCCCACTCATCCACTGTAACTTGGGCAGAAGAGCTGTGGAAACCCTGGGATACAATGTAAATATTTTACCGGAGTTTCTGTAGCTCATCCACCGAAATTGTAGCAGACGAGTGGGGAGAAGCGTCGCGGAAATTCATCCCCTTAAACTTTCAGAAAGCAAATCGTAGAGTCTCATAAGATTTGGAACTAAAAGATTATGAAGACAACAACATCAACTTGCATTTATATAACACCTTTTAATGTAGTAAAACATCCTAAGGCGCTTTCACCGGAGCGTTATCAAACACAATTTGACACTGAGTCACATAGGAGATGTTAGAACAGGTGACTAAAAGCTTGGTCAAAGAGGTAGGTATTAAGGAACATCTTAAAGGAAGATGGAGAGGCTTAGGGAGGGAATTCCAGAACTTAGGGCCTAGGCAGCTGAAAGACACAGTAGACTGGGTAATAAATTGGTTATATAACAGGAAACAAAGGGTAATGATTGGTAGTTTTATTTTTATTTGTTTTCAGGATGTGGACAATGCTGGCAAGGCAGCATTTATTGTCCATCACAGTTGCCCTGAGGGTATGAATAGTTAACCACATAGTGTGGGACTGGAGTCATGTGTAGACCAGACCAGGTAGAGATGGTAGGTTCCCTTCTTTGAAGGGCATTAGTGAACTAGATGAGTCTCTACAACAATCCAGCAGCTTTCATGGTTATTTTGTTTTCCTGGTGCTAGACTACAAATTACCAAATTTATTGAATCCACAACTTGCCCTGGTAGGATTTGAACTCAGGATATCTGGGTTGCTGGTCCTTTTACCATAACCACTACACTGGGGATAGGTGTGGCCAGCAGAATGCTCCAGGATCTTGTTCTCAAATTAATGATAGTCAAATTAATGAGTATTTAAGTTTGTGGGCGATACCATGTCTTGTGTGAAGCTCAATGTTTAGAAAAAAGCATAAAATTCATCAGTTAATAACCAGATAGGTGAATTGTAAATTGTAAATTTTAAGAAATGTAAGGTAATATAGAACTGTTCAAGTTTAGAACCATTGACATTTACGTCACACGAGGCCATTTGTGTCTGTCATCTTTGTTAGAGTAATCCAAAACTGATCCCACTGCCCTCCTCTCTCCTCTCAGTCCTGTATCTTCCTCTGATTCAAATCTGTATCTACTTTCCCATAGAAGTGGCAATGGTCGCTGCCTTAACCATTTTCTGCTTAAACAAAGCAGTCCACACTCTACCAACCCGCTAAAGAAATTTCTCCTACCCCTTCACACTTTTAATGCCAACTTTAAATTGATGACTCCTTGTAACTGACTCCCCAAGAAATGTTTTTTCTCGAATCACTATCAAAGCCCTTTATAATTTTATAAATAATATATTGCCATATCCTTGCCACTTCTCAGATCTCTGCCCACTTCCTAGTCTCCCTTACAACCCACATTGTCTTCCTCTAACTGAACTATCCTCGCCCTTTACTTTCCACAGCTTCTTCACAAATTCCTTACTACCTGAGCTGAGTTTCAAACCCCCTATCCTATCCTTTATCAAGACTGCTTACTTCCATCTCCACAATGTCTTCTGCCTGTGCTACTAATTCACTCACTGCCACTAAAACCTTTATCTGTACTTTTGACACCTGCCAGACTTGATTTCACAGTCTTCCTTGCTAGTCCCCCATCCTCCCAATGCATTCAAAATTCATCTGCCTGTATACTGTCCTGCACTGCAGTAAGCCCTGCTCGCCCATCACCCCTGTCCGGACTAAGCCCTGCTTGCCTATCCATGCTGAATTATTCTGGTTACCTGTTCCTAAAGGTTTGAATTTAAACTTCTTGCTCTCATCTTCAATCCCCTCCATGGTCTCATGTACTTTATCTTTGCAACTTTCTCCAACCTTATGCCCCTCGCTTCAACCATCAATGATGGTAGAGCCTTCAGTTGCTTTAGCCTTATTATCTGGAACTCTCTCCTTAAAATCATCAGCTTCTTTATTTCTCTCCTGCCTTTAAAAGCCACGTTCAAACCTGTCTTTCCACTGAACTTTTGGTCACCTTTCCTAACTCTTCCACCGTAGCTCAGCAGCCGTTCCTTTTTTATTTTTCCTTCTGTAAACCGTGAAACACCAGAGGATGTTTTTCAGTATTTAAGATGTTATAATAATGGTGCAATAAATACAATCTATTGAAGCATAAGTTTGGTTAAAAGGACTTTTCTTGCCCTTTTGTACATAATGTTTTAATGAAAGTCTCTTCACCTCCCATTGTTTAAAGCCTCCATCTTTGCTTGGACTCGAGGACTAGCCCATCGAGCAAAGCTGGATGACAACTCTGCGCTGCAGAACTTCTGTACCTTGTTAGAAGAAGTTTGTGTGGAAACTATTGAGTCTGGTTTCATGACTAAAGATTTGGCTGCATGTATCAAAGGTCTACCAAAGTAAGTATAAACACTACTTGGGGCGAACATTCTCATTCAGTTTAAGGAATGCTGAGTTTTTCTTGTAAATCTATTACTCACTTATTTTCCTGGTGTGACAAAATCTATTTTGGATTGTTAATTAACTTTCCTGCCAGTCACAGTGCACACATAGTTAATATTAAGCACTGTGTACCAATTCATAAATCAGCAGAGAATATACTTTATGGTCTGATCTGCTGATGGTATCAATATGCACTTCTAACTTGTTCCTACTGGGACAAAAGGCAATTAAATATATTAACGTCTGTTCAGTTCAGAGCCATAAACCATATTCTGTCCCAAGTTTCCTTGATAGTTGATTAGACAAGTGTTAAGTTCCTGCAATCACAGGTTAAGCAAAGTGGTTCAAACAAATTAATGGGTATCTTGGAAACAAGCCACTCCATTCAATTAATACATTCTATATAAATTGACATCCTGGGTATCTTTTTAAAAGTAAAAAATTTGATTGGTAAAGATACCTGTGTCGGAGACTTTAATCAGATGTGAAGCAGGTCGGCCATGACCCTTGGTGAATAATTCTGTGCCAAAGACCTGCAGGTTGTAGGTCTAGTTTTGGCTGCCTACATTCAGCTCACTAGCCAGTCTTGAAGCCACTAAGGTTTGACTCTAGTCAGAGGACTCTGGTTAAGACTCTTATGGTAGTGGGTACCATGTAAGAAATAAAGGATTGAAAGGATTTTGACCTTAAGGAGATTAGTTACTGTAAATACATTTGTATTGAGTACTGTTCTTTTACTTGTTTTATTTTCAATAAATTTGTCTGGTGGTTTATTGCCTGAATCACAGTCCAATATTATTCTTCTTCCTCTTCAACTTCAATAGGAAGAATATATATCTCCTGTAAACTGGAGTATAGTTATAAGGGTTTTTTCTTTGACTCCTAGGCATAGCTACATTTACCTAGATATTGGACAGGTAAAGGCACTCTGGTTCATAGGGAACTCGAGGTCCACGAGTGATCAGTTACACTGAACCCAAGAAAATACCTAGGATAAAAACTTAACACTTGGTAACCATAAGTTGGAAATGTATAATACCATCTTAATTCATAAATAAGTATCCTCCCCTCATCTAAAATTTTAACTCCCTATACATTGTTCTGTCAAAATTCTTTATCACTGGTTTAAAGTGCACTTGAAAATTTTGTATAAGTACTAAAATAGCATCAATGGAAATGTATTGTAGGCAAATGTGAATTAGAAAGAGATCAAGCTTTTATAAAGGGGTCAAACTGGCTTCTTAATAAATACTTAGTTTTTGTGAGCATTTCTTATTACAAGTTTAATTCTTGATTGAAATTCACTAATTTTGTTTTGTTTTTGAAGAGTGCAACGCTCTGACTATCTCAACACCTTTGAATTCATGGACAAGCTTGCAGAAAATCTAAAACTGAAGCATGTGTCATCACATAAGCTTTAAAACTGTCTAAGTATGCAATGTAGACGGTACACTACATTATTAAACATGGTCTCTTTAATATACTGAATACTAGAATGTCTAAAAAAAACTTTAACTCAATCTAGCTTTTATATTGATAGCCATAATCTGAATATTAAATTTGCATTGAGGGCGTCACTGTATTTAGCAGGTAATAAAACTTGGAACACTCATTGTTACATACTATTTTTGAGCAGTTGGAAAAGTTGCTGCTGGTTTTGATCATGACTTTTTAACTGATGCATTTTCTGAGACTACTTAGTATTCATTGCTAAATAATCAAGTGTAATGTTTACAATATGACACTTCCATTACTTTTGAAATGGTGGCATGTATATACCCCAATACAACCAGTCAGAAGACACCATTTAATAATACTCTTAATGGCTACACACAACTTGTAGAAATCTGAATTGTTTTCAGGTATTAATGAATGTAATGTCTTTTTTCAGTCCATGTTCATCATATGTACTGCAGTTTTTAAGACTTAAAGGGGAGGAAAGACTGAGGGGAATGCTCTTTGTTCAAAGCATTCTCCTGTTTTAGAATATTAGCCTTAGGAGAAAACAATTTTCTTACCAGTGTTGAGGCCATTGGTTGCTATGCCACTCTAGTGATATCAGAAGGGATTTAGCTCCAAAAGAACCAGTGAAGACTGACTGCTACTCTGACAAACCCTGCTAACAAATAAAAATGATAAGTTCCCAGCCAGTTGCTTAGTTTCCTAGGATCAGGAAGTTCTGGGCAAGTTTTTAAGTCCACAGGTGGCACTTTTGGCTATGGGGTGCTCCTTTTGCTGTAACCTAAGTGGCTTAAAAAAGGTCTTCATGATGATGATTTTTGCCTGGAATTTCTGCAGGGATTCTCCCACTCTTCTGCCATAACATCGGTAGGGAAACCCATGGAAATTCTAGCCCTAAATTTTTAAGTCAGTTAAAATTCTCTCGAGGCTAATGTTTCTTGTATAAAATGAAGGAGTATTTTGAACGAAGGATAAACTTTTTGTCCCCATTAGGCTTTGATGACTTCAGGTCTATTTTCACATTTGTAAAATAATTGTCAATAATTGTTCTTGTAAACCTGCTAAAGATAATTTACTAATGTTAATGTATAATTGTTCATGAGAACATTGTTACTCAAATAAAATTTACTTTAAAACATTTTCCTCCTGAGAGAATTTGTGTTTTACCTCTTACAAAATAAAGCTACCACTTGAAGACCCTACAAAGGAGATACTCTGACTTTGACACACATGAGGATGGACCCATTGTCAAAAAGGGGAGAATCAATGACTAAGGGGTTTATTCACTTCAATCTTATGAAAAGTGATCTTTCCCCTAAACTGTGCTGTACTGAACAACAGCTGTAATCAAGCTTAGCTGAAAGAATTTTTTTGTAACTTATTAAACTGACTCAATTTGAGATTAACAAGGGAAGAACAAGAACTATGCATGTGGAGGATAACTTTTAAATCAAGAAATGAAGAAACTATACTGAATAACCTCCAAATATTTTCAAACTATATGCTACAATAGTGCCAAAAATGGAAGGGATTGTGTTTGGAAACAGTAGCAATGGTGTTATAAAAAAACAACTTAACTTCCCAGGTTAACCAACCAGGATTATATATAGTATTACTGGAGGCCATCTGCACAATTGCAACACAAAAGAAGAAACACTGTCTATGTGGGTAATTACATTTGAAAATAAATAGGTTCTTTTCCCACATCTGATCATGCCAATTAACCATTTCTGATTTATTGATGAATTGTGCCAATGCTTCAGATATCCATCCTGGGTATACAAGTCCCACTTTTGTTAATGCAGCCTCTAACTCACAACCAACAGAAATTTCTGTTACTGTTCTGAATGCTAATTGCTCAAAGTTAATATTGTCTAGAATTGCATTGCTCCAATGCACAAATTGTCCTCTCTGCATTTCTATGATCTGATCTACTGATCTCTTCAGTCTAGCAATATGGTTTTGGAGGCAAGATTACATAGTGATTCCAAGTGCACGTGACCAATGAATTATGTAAAATAACCCTGCTGATTCCCACAATTTGACATTATCTAGGTTAAAGACATGGGTATTATCTTAAAGGGAGTCTCTGTCAGCATGTTGCATGTGCCTCTTTAGATACCACTGGAGTCATACCCAGCTAGAGGTCATCAAAAAGGGGCAATGCCCTTTTGAGCTATTAAATCAAGAATGTTACCCTGTCGATGTTTTTTCCTTCTGATATATAAAAAAGTTAGGAAGTCCAATGTTAAGTTGACAGTGTTTACCTTTAATACTTTTAACTTTGCTCATTAATGCTCTAATGGGAACTCCAATGTTAAATGACAACACTGACAGTTAACAATTATGGCATTCCACTAGGTGGTGCTACATTATTGTTTGCTCAAAAATCACAATGCTTTCTGAAAAAGAGAATTCTCAGCAACTACAATTTCTAATGTCCAAAAGATGGGTTTTTAAACAAAAATAATACATTTCAGTTAAATTGTCTTTTAATGCCTGAAAGTTTTTACTTGAAGGCCCAACTTCTCCAAACTTTTTGGGAGATATTTTTTGCTCAGAGCTGCAACACTGTTCGCTGACGGCAGAGTGTGCAGTCTAAACATCTGTAGCTTACTCAATTTTTCAGGAAGCATCAGTAGCATTTAGTCAGCTCCTAGTTTGTGCTCAGTTGCTCTTCAAAATTATTTGAAGAAAAGCTAGAGGACAAATTTCAGAAGCTTTATTTTGGTAAAGTTTATTTAAAATGTTTTCTTTAAAAGGTTTCTGAGCAAGAGATGACAGACTCTACTGATTATAGAGCAGTTGTAGTTTTTGTTGTATTCTATAAATTTATAACCTATTAAACGGAGACCAGTCATTGCTCATCCTAATTTAAGTTCATTTAGGTTAAGAGCTGAAGTTGGAAGTATAATTTGTTAATAATTCTACTAGCTATCAGACAGCGTATCTTTCCTCACCTTCAATTGAGTTCTTCTTTTACCGACAAATAAATTAGTTGAATTTTGAAAGCAATCAGAAAAGCTCCATTTAAAAAAAAATGGAGTGAGCTATAGACACTTGTTGGGCATTCCCAGGCAGCTCACCGGTAAAAGGTTTGAATTTTGGACTGCTGGAAGTAGCCCTCATATGTTCTGAGGGAGGGGAGTGACCGGTAATGGGGGGGGTAAGGGAAGAAAGCAGCAACCGAGAGAGGGTGAGCGGCCCGTGGTTTTAATGTGAAGTTGGGAGGAGCACTCAGCTCCACATTCAGGCAAGTACTTTTGGTAGTAAGAATAAGGAGGCCACATATTCCTTGGAAAATAAGAGTTTAAATGGGGTGCAGGAGCAGAGGGATCTGTGGATACAAATACATGAATCACTAAAAGTAGCAACGCGGGTTAATAAGGCCATAAAAAAAGCAAACCAAGCACTGGGGTTCATTCCTAGAGGGAGAGAACTGAAAAGCAGAGAAGTTATGTTAATCTTGTATAAAACCTTGGTTAGACCACACTTGGAGTGCTGCGAACAGTTCTGGTCTCCATATTATAAAATGGAGTCACTGTAGAGGGTGCAAAATAGATTTACTAGGATGATACTAGAACTGAGAGGTTATACATAATCAGGAAAAATTGAGTAGGCTAGGGCTCTTTTCTCTAGGAAAAAGACTGAGGGATGACTTGATAGAGGTCTTTAACGGTTTGATAGGGTAGAAGTAGAGAAGATGTTTCCATTTGTGGGGGAGACCAGAACTAGGGACCATAAATATAAGACAGTCACTAATAAATCCAATAGGGAATTCAGGAGAAACTTCTTTACCCAGAGAGTGGTTAGAATATGGAACTCGCCAGCACAAGTAGTTGAGGTGACTAGCATAGATGCATTAAGGGGAAGCTAGATAAACACATGAGAAAAAGGAATAGAAGGATATGCTGATGGTTAGATGAAGTAGGGTGGGAGGAAGCTTGTGTGGAGCATAAAGACCGGCACGGACTTGTTGGGCCGAATGGCGTGTTTCTGTGCTGTCCATTCTATGGATGGATTTTTTTTTTAAACATACCTTTTTGGAGGTGGCTTGCAAGGATGGTGAGAACTCAAGTGGAACCATAGACTGAAGTAGACATTTTCAGAATGTGCATAAATTCAAAAACTAAACATGTATCGCTATTTTTGAACGGTAGTAAATTCTTGATTACAAATTGCAGCCAAGAGATTTTTAAAAAAATACAAAATCACCGTAATCAAATTTGTTGTATGGATTTCACCCTTTCAGCCCAGTTATAGCAGATGGAAATAAAAATCTATTATGGAAAAACAATATACACCAGGGGGCTGGCAATTATTTGCAGTGGAGTATGTAAGGTTAAGCAGTTTTCAAAGCAGTAATATAACTTTCTAATTACAGATTGGAAAGAATTCTAAGACAGTAGTAACTTGTAATTCCAAAATAACCCATCATTTTGGGTGAAAGTTTTCATAACTTTCCTGTCCATTGCTGGTTTGAAACAAAGATCCAGTGGATATAATATATTGTAGTGACAATTTAATACAACCATATAAGTTGTATTGCACCATACAGGTTTTGTTTTCATTTTCAACTATTACTTCAAAAAGCAGAAACACGCAATAAAAAGATACACTAAGCTAAAACCTACTTCAAAACAAATCCATGACAGTGAGTGGATAAATGACATAATGAACTGAGCAAAGATTATGAACAATTGTAAATAAGCTGGCCAACACATACACATTATCTAAAATAAGTGATAATTTACCCAATTTATACAAATCTTAATAAGTCAGTTGCAAATCTGTTATGGCAACTTTAAGTGTCAAAATCGCAAAGGTGTTTTTGCAACAATTTGTTAGTTATGTACATTTGCACAATTGGTACTTTCTGCTGTTCTAAAATATTATTAACAATTTAACTCCTATAGAGACGAACAGGTGTGGATTTTGAGGCCTCCCGCCCATCAGAAATGGGGCAATAGCACCAGGAAAATGGTGGGGAACGATTACTCCCATTCCTGGCTGCCGCAATCTTCCCATGGGCCTACCGCTAGATGGCCGGAATAGCAGTCAGGTAGTAGGCCCTTTTAATATAAAAATCATGATCATATGACCTGATTTGCCATTTTAGGATAACACAGGGTGGAGCATGTGCTGCACACAATCCGCCCAGTATTATATGGTGGTCCAGCTGAAAGGCAAGTTTTACTGTATTTGAGAGGCTGGAAGCAGCCTGGGCCAACGCTGCACTGGCTCGCCCTTACCTTCTTCCTGCCCAGAAGCCGCCCAATATTGCAGAAGCTGGCAGGCTGCCCCAGTGCGCATACTTTCCGTCCGCGGCCCCAATGCTAATGAGGCCCGGCCAGGCATCCTGCTGGGACTATCGGGTGGCCATTGGGCACGCTCTGCTATCACATAGTCCCTACACGGATCCTATAGCTATCTTACCTGACTTTATACTTTGACTGTCTGTACACATTTATATACACAGTGTGTATTAACTTTATATTGCACTAGAATATACAAATTGGTAGTTTTAATATTAGCATATTTGCAATGGTTTTGAAATACCTCCACTACAAATATGCCAACCCAATTTGATCTATTGTCATGATGCACCTCTAATAACAGATTCTAAGTTGCACACAGATAATCACAGACAGTTTTAGCTATCTTCTCTGATAACTATTTGAAAACTCTCCTGTACCAAACTATATAATCTACATTGTAATGACAATATCACATAATACATTGAGGCAACTTTATTCAGGTAGCATGACAATAAAATTTCAGAGAAAGGAAAAAAACAGTAAGAAACGTAAGTGCTACTTTTCTTGATCTCTGAAATTTTTAGTTGGAAATTAAGGTCATTACAAAATCGAAGAAAATCAACTAAGTTGCCTCTTCTGCATCCCATGTGTACTTTTCTGTACTTTTGGTACACCTTTTATTTTTTTTCTTTCCCGTTTTAAACATAGGTGAATGCAGAAACTTTGAGTCTGTGAATTGATCCCCTCGACGCAGTTTGCTGCAAAAGAAAAAATAGTTTTGCACAATAGTTCATTACTGCCATTGGAGATATTGTAGCACTAAGCAGGATAAATCAGCATATAAAATTACCATTTTTAAAACTTTTGTAGGACAATTTTTAAAAGTTAAACCGAAATACTACAAATAATCACAAATTCATGGAGCAAACCATGACAATACAACGTAATCAAAAGTTTCAGTGCTGTACCACAAGTATATAGGAAAGCAAGTAATATTGAGAACGATGTAGTTGTACTGACTGGAAGAAGGCAGCCAGTTATATCTAAAAAGTCAAGTGAGGCAACAAACAGAAACTGAAGCTTGTAGAACTAAGCTATATATAGGTCCCTAACCCAATAAGATGCCATAAAACTGCCATGATGCATTTCTACTTTTGTGGTCAGAGGACTATAGTAAACAGCTCAAGATAAATGATCAGAATGAAGACTGAACACTGTACTGTCCTCCTCCCTGCATCCCCCGTATCTGTTGCTGAACCACTGTAATAGTGTTTTGTCCTGGCCAACATTTCTCCCTTAACTAACACCACCAAAAAAAAAATCATCTCATTGTTGTTTATGGAATCTTATACAAAATGGCTGCTATATTTGCCTATATAATAGTCATTGTGCCTCAAAAGTAATTAATTGTCTGTGAAGTTTAAGACATTTTTTCCAAGTTCAAGAGAAGTGTCTTACATAGACTCCCTGCCACAGCGCACTGAATTTAAACTGCTCTTCAAATTCCGCCACAATTTCACTACAAATCATTTTTGCAACCTCCTCCAGTCTTCTAGACCTTCCTGTACCCTCTGGTTCTCCAACTCTAAGTTTTTTGTACACTCACTTTGTCCTATCACTGGTGGCAGAACCTTCTTATTTTCCAAAATTACCTCCCTAAAAGCATCGACTTTTCAAAACCTTCTCAAAATTCAACTTTTCAAATCAATAAAGAAGAAAAAAACTTGCATCTATATAGCACATTTCACAACCTCAGGACATCCCAAAGCGCTTTGCAGCCAATTAAGTATTTTTTTGAAGTGTAGCCACTGTTGCAATATAGGAAACATTTTGCGCACAGCAAGGTCCCACAAACAGCAATGTGGTAATGACCAGATTGCTTTATTTTGTATAAGAGTGGTATTGGTTGAAGGATAGATGTTGGCCAGAATACTGGGGGAAATCCCTGCTCTTCTTCGAAATAGTGCCATGGGATCTTTTTCATCCTCTTTAGGAGGCAGATGGCACTTGGTTTAACGTATCATTTGAAAGATGGCACCTCCAACAGTACAGCACCGCACTGGAGTGTCAGCCTGGATTATGTGCTCAAGTTTCTGTAGTGAGGCTTGAACACGCAGCATAAGCCCTAAGCTCTGGAATTCCCTCCCTAACTCTCTCCGCCTCTCTATTCTCCTTAAAAGCTACCTGTTTGACCAAGTTGCCCTAATCTCTATGTGGTTCAGCGTCAAATTTTGTTTGATAGTAAACATCCCAGGGCACTTCACAGGAGCACTGTGTTAAAAAAGGTGCCATATAAATGCAAGTTGTTTTGTAGTGACTTAGAGGAAAGAGTGCTACCAATGAGCCAAGGATTTGTATCACCTTTTCTAACTTCCCACCATGGTTCAGCATCCTTTCCTTTATCTATTTCCCCAGCTCCAAAAAAAACTTGGCTGTTTTCTACATTAAAGATGCTATACAAATGCAAGTTTTGTTGAAACGATTAGAGGATTTGTGTGGAACCTACACAGAAATATTGATGGTTTGCCTGTACATCTTCAAAGTTTGAAAAGGTGCCTTCCATTTTGTTTTTGGAAAGTTCAGACCTTTGGACGGATGGACGGACACACACAATTGACTGATTTCTTTGATATGAGGCAGATATCATGAACTGGGTAATGCATTATTTGAAATCCTGTCCCATCTGATGGTAGATAAATGCACCAAGTATATTGCATAAATGTTGATGCAGTCATGCATGGTGTCCGTTTTGATAAAAATATACATTTTTGCTGAAATGCTCTGTCTGTGGAATTGTACTCAGTAGGAAATTCATACACTTGTTTGAAAAACACAATTGGAAGTATCCCTATTCAACGCAGCTTCTAGGAACCTTCTCACAACTGACTGCACTGGTCTTAACTGATAAGAACATAATTTTTATGATCAACTGGGCCCAGCAAACCTAGAGATAAACCCACCTATTCGATTTCTCAATTCCTTCTATCTCCCTCTTCCCCCTAAAAAATGTATTCAATATTCACAAACACATTTATACTCAATGCCTCAGTGACCTTCCACAGTAACTTATTGCACAAGAATCATAGACTGTTACTACACAAATAGATCATTTGGCCCATCAAATCTGAGTCAGTGTTTCTTCCCCCCCCCCCCCCCCCCCATATAAGCCCCAGTCTAATCCCACTCTCCTGATCACTCCCCATACATTTCAATATTTCTCTTTTTCAAACAACTATCCAATTACATTTTAAAAGTCTATCACTATTTGGGTAAAAATGTTTCTCCTGACTTTATTAACTTCCTAATTTGTGAACATTGAACGGTAACTGCCGCCTATGGGCCCAGTTACTTAAAGGATCTAAAACCGTTAGATCTGAATGCATTCTTATTTACTCCACCTCCTCTGATTTTGATATCATGTGTAAAACGAGATTTTGCTTAGAATACCTCAATCTAATTATCTTTAATCCACTCTAATCCATAATTTAAAAAAAATTGTTCTCCTCCCCCTCCCCTGAAATTTGATGTCAATTAAGTGTATGGTGGTACATTTTGGTTTTTAAAAAGTAATAAATCTTGAATGGGGGAAGGTTGCATGATGTGGAAGAGCAGAGATTTGTGGTTCACAAGGCATCTCAAGTGAATAAGGCCATAATTAAAAACCTAATGGAATACTGGGTTTTATGGCAAGAGGTACAGAATATAAATTGGAGGCGTAAAGGCAAATCTATATGAAACCTTGGTAAGATCACAGTTGGAGTATGGTGTGTAGTTTTGAGCCTCTCACCACAGGAAAGATGTTGAGGCAATAGGGAGAGTACAGCGCAGATTCATTAGGACGCATAAGGAAATATAAATATGATGAAACATGTATAAAAATTGGGATCATTTTCATTAAAGCAGAGGAAATTACAGGATGATTTGACAGAGGTGTTTTAAATTATGAAGGAATGGGACAAAGCAGATAGAAACACTTTCCAGTAGTTGACGTGTCTAGAATAAAGACATTGATATAAGATTGAAGACAGAAAGAGAATTAAAAAAAACCATAAAAGGTTGTGAGTTTGTGGAATGCATTACTAGAGTTAGTAATTGAAGCAGAGAACATGTCAACTCTTAAGAATAGCTGGGATTGGTGGCTGAAGGAAAAGGCATAAAGGAAACAAGTGGACACACAGAATTAGGACTATTGCTTACGTGGAGCATAAAAACCAATACGGACTGGTTGGGCCGAATAGCCTGTTTCCACGTTGTAATTTCTATGTAATTCTATGCATGACCCTGTAAGGTTCTAAATCACTTATAAAATAGCATAAAGATTTGATCAAGAGGTAATTCTTACAGTAGGGAACTGAAATCCAGTGCTCGCAAACACTACCTCGCCCAATGCTTGATCATTCCAAAACACAGGTCTCTACTCATCATGGATGAGATGGTATCAAGATAAATGAATCATATGGGCTGGCTCATTTAAGCCATGCCTTTCCTGGTTGATGAACTTAATCTCAAAGCCTTAACCTTGGAGTGTACCTATATCAGCGGCAGGGACACAAATGGCTCTATCAGGATCATCTACGGGTAACAAGGCCTTGAATCACTCAGGCCACTGCATTTTAAAATATTTTTGGTTTCCGAAGAAAACCTTCAATGTTAGACCCTGTCTACCATGGGTAAGACGACATCTGCAATCAGGGATATAATTTTTTCAATGTTCTTTCCTGCAGAAACCAATTGATCTTTCACTACTGTATCTAATAAAGACTGCTCCTTTGCCTAGCCACTTTATTTTCAACCAGATTTGGAATCTTAGTATAAAAGGATTTGTTAAGAGATTTACAAACACATTCCCCAGGTTTGGGAGAAGAAACATAATTCTTGAACATGAATTTGATCCAGTATGCTATTTGAAAGAATTTGGCTTTCGAAGTAGCAAACAAAGTGATGAACAAAATTAATTCACATACCTGCGGAGCAGTGGTTCTTTGTAGTTTAATGTTGTAGTAGCTCGACGTTTGCTGCGCAAATAGACAAGACCTTCTTGGTTTCCTTTAGTGAGTTTTGACTGACAATCAAGTTTGCTAGGAGTTACATTTGTCATATCTTTTAGGGCTTTACATTCTTTATTGCCTGTATAAGAGATGGGAGGGGGGAAAAAAAACTAATTTTAAGACTGCTATAAGTACAAATCAAACACATTTAGGCCTATACAAACATTTACAGTTAATGATGCAATCTAGTACAGATTAGGGAAAGAGATAGGTTATTCACCTTTACATGTAGTAACATTTCAAAAGAAATGTAAAGGGAAATTACTTACCTGTTATTTTATTCCAGTGTAAAGTGTAAAGGGAGATCATGAACGATATAAGCCCTACAAGACCATTGGCATGACATTACCCCCATGATCTTCCCTTCTAAAAAAGGTAGAGAGTGTTACTAATTGATTCCACTTGAACACACTACTGGTGGAGATTCAAGATTTAACAACACTTTCTGGGAAAGAAAGACAACTTGTTGGCAGACCATTGGAACATTGCATTTCTCTTCATGAAACACAAACCACTCAAAGAGTAATAGAAAGCTGATAGATTGGTCAAAGCTCCATGGCAGTGTAAACAGAGCCAAATAACATTGCAATTGAGTTTGCTCTGCAATTCCTAGTGCAGGAAAAGGGAATTCATTGGGAAAAATTAAGGCAGCAATTGCTTCATCTTAATAAGATCATGGAAGCATTTGTCTCAAGTTCATGTACTCAAACGCCAAAATATTAAGCAATGGTCCAGT
This sequence comes from Heptranchias perlo, assembly GCF_035084215.1. NCBI lineage: Eukaryota > Metazoa > Chordata > Chondrichthyes > Hexanchiformes > Hexanchidae > Heptranchias > Heptranchias perlo. Next base: position 72,919,846 of record NC_090331.1, on the reverse strand, counting down.
AATTGATACTTCATTGGATTAGTTCACAGCTCAGTTCCCATGCAGTGTGCTGTGGGGAGGGGAGAATTACAGTGTAGTTTAGAGATTAATGACTAGAAAAATTTGGTGAATTGACAAAGTGTATGGGTCTCAAATCTTCACACTAGAATCATACGAGTCAGAAATTCTTGAAATTGTAAACAAGTATTTCAAGCTAGACGAGGGAGCAGTGGAATTGTTAAAAAAAAAGGGCAGCTTAGGATGTATGCATCAGAGCCAGAATAAAGAATGAAAAACAAGCACCAAATGCGAAGTCTGAAGAGGGAATCTGAAATTTGGCTGCAGCCTTTTTTCCCTGAAGTGGGAACATGCAGTTTGTCAGCTAAAGACCGTTCTTCCTGTCCTGCAAAGCTGTGTCAATCACAATAGAAATTTTGATCGATGCCATGACAGTGCTGAAGTTTTTGATAAGAACTCCTGCTCATCAGTGATTACACTTTACTTTCTAATTTAATTTTGCTCAGAACTCTGCAGCTGCTTTGTTGTAAGGCTGAGTAAATTTGTAATTGTGCTGGAAGAAATTGCCTGAGCTTCTGAAATAACGGGCTCGATGTTAGCAGGGCTGCGGGTTCGCAGCGGGGGTGGGGGGGGGCTATTGGGCGCGTGGGTAACGCGCCCGGTGAAATCAGTGTGCTCCTCGCACAATTATGGGATAATTGAAGCCACTTACCTTTGGTTCTGGGTTTGCCGCTGCTCAGCTGCACGCCTGCGGACTGCGCATGCGCAGTGACGTCCGAGAGCTGGTGGAGCTCTATTTAAAGGGGCAGTCCACCAATGCTTCTCCTGCTGCAAACAAGGACTAGAATACCATGAAGCACCCCAGGGGGAAGGCTGCCCCAAGATTTTCAGACTCCTCACTCCAGCTGCTGCTGGATGGGGTGAGGAGGAGAAGGGAAACGTTGTTCCCGTCGGATGGGAGGAAGTGCCCTCCCTCCACCACCAGGAAGGCACGGTCGGAGGTGGCAGCAGAGGCCTGCAGCGGCGGCAACATCACACGGACGTGGATCCAGTGCCGCAAGAGATTTAATGACCTAACTAGGTCCGGCAAAGTGAGTACACTTACGCATTCTCCCACACTCCGTCTTCCACATCACCTCCACCACCACACAACCCCTTCTGCACTGCCACCACAACGCTCTCGCATCACTCCTCACATCCACTCAACTATCATCCTCACCATGCCTGCACGTACTCACCGCCCCTGTCCCCATTCGAACACTACCACACACCCCAATCCCCATACAATGTCATGGCCATGTGGCACACGCACCCTCCCATCCATCTCCCTCACGCTCAACCCACCCACACCAATGCATGCAGTGTCTCACCATGCAAGCATCACTCAATCACGCCTCTGTTTTGCCTAGACAGGAGAAGAGATGCAAGAACGCCCGGGAGAGGGCACGGACTGGAGGGGGCCCGCCACACGAGATGGTGCTAACAGACACGGAGCAGGAGGCGTTAGAGCTCAGCCACACGCTGGAGTGCTTGTCCGTGGCGGATGGCGAGGCTGGGGCTGCAGAAACGGCCGGTGACAGAGAGCTGACACTCAGCACTCATGATAGCGAATGATCTTAGCATCACTTGGCATCTGCCGCACCGCAACATCTGTCCACATGCCTAATATTGCTTTCTGTTCTCTTGCAGGGCCATCTGCGAGTGCCGTGACTGAGGAGGGCGATTACTCAGAGGACCTGCCGGTCTCTGAGGGTCCATCGTCACATCCGAGCCATGCATCCACCAGCGCAGATACACACACCTCGGTGGGTCCCCGTCCTCACGTAGTTGGGCTTGCACATGGTGAGTCACCACACACACGTGAGCACGAGCAGACCCTGGTGGCAGGGGCAGCCGTGGAGAGTCCGCGTCGGTGGGAGCACTCTTCTCCAGGCTCTGCTCAGCCGGACCCAGATGCTGAACCCTGGGGGCCAGCCGTGAAAAGGAGAGTCATCGAGGGGCACCAGCACATTGCTGAGGTGCTGGAACAGGTGCCACGCGCACTCTCCACAATCGCGCAGGTGGCGGAGGAGTCCAACTCCTGCATGAGGGGAATGGTGGCACAAGTATAGGAGGGTATCTGCGTGATAGTGTCGCGGGTAGGTGCGGGAACGTCTGCGATGGAGGAAAGGCTAGCCTCCCTCGAGCGTCACGCACAGCTCAACGAGTCCATCCAGGCCCTGACAACAGCTGTTCGGATTCAGGGTGAGCAACATTCTGCCGCCTCAAACAGGCTGACAGATACTTTACAAGTGGCCTTCCAAGGCCTCACACGGGTCCTCCAAACTGCCGTCCAGCAGGGTGGAAGGAATGATGTGGGCCTGGGCCACAAGAGGGATGATGGTGAAAGGGGACATGGAAGTGGGGATGCCACTCAAAGTGCCCCCACATCTCACCCGTTGCCCCCCTCTCAACCAGTACCCGCAATGCTGCCTCCTCTCCAGGTGGCCGAGTCTGCCCCTGCGCAGGTACAGGAGGAGCAGTCTTTGGAGGGACCCTCATGGGCACCGAAACCCAGAGGGCGTCGGCCCAAAGCATCTACTCGGTCAGGGCATGAACAAGAGCAACCTGCCACTACCTCTGCTGGAGCCACAGGGGTAGCACCACGTAGGGGTTCCCGGAAGCGTAAGGCAAAGGTGTTGTGAACACAAAGGGAATGCACAAGGGTGTATGACTGTCATGTTTTTATTTATATTTGTTTAGTGCACATCCACAATAAACCCCATTGTTATCACCACTACTGCCACGTCTTGTCCATTCTTGACCGGTTTGTGCAATAGGTCCCTTTCGTGGGGCTCACCAAGAAGACGAACACCTGGTCCCACCCATTGGGTCATACTACAGTGGGTGCAGGAGTAATCGCACCACTGTTCCGTGCAGGGGGCAGGGGAGGGGGCTGGTATGGCCGCTCCTCTGTCCAGGTGATGAGGTCTGGACTCTTCAGACAGTCTGATGTTAGGAGAACCTTTGACATATCAGTGCCTCCCTGGCCTGACTAGCAGCCAGGTGAGCCGATGTTCTGCCCATGGGTCGTTCCTCCTCCTCGGCCGCCTCCTCCTCCTCGTCGTCAATATGGGTGGCGGATGTGGAAGGGGCCTCCTCCAGCGGCACCCCTCTCTGTAGTGCCATGTTGTGCAGGGCACAACAGACAACTATAATGCGTCCCACTCTGCGTGGCGCGTATTGGAGCGCTCCCTCAGAACGATCAAGGCACCTGAAGCGCATCTTGAGCAGCTCTATAGCCTGCTCAGTTGTAGACCTGGTAGTGATGCGGCTGTCGTTATATCGACGCTGTGGCTCGGTGGTGGGGTTCCTCATAGGTGTCATAAGCCACGAGTGCAGGGGATATCCCTTGTCGCCGAGGAGCCAGCCGTTGCCGGTGTTGGGTGAGTGGAAGAGGGGCGGCACGGTGGACTCCGAGGATGAAGGAATCGTGGCAGCTGCCAGGGTATCTGGCGCACACGTGTAGGAATCTCTGGCGGTGGTACAGATGAGCTGAGCGTTCATGGAGTGATACCCCTTCCTGTTGATGAACAGTCCTGGCTCATGTGGAGGTGCCCGTATTGCTATATGGGTGCAATCGATTACACCCTGCACCCGTGGGAAGCCAGCCACATCATGGAATCCAACCGCCCTCTCCATCTGGCTGCGGTCATCCATGGGGAAGTTGATGTAGTGCGAGGCCCTGTGAAACAAGCCATCGGTAACCTGCCGTATGCACTTGTGTGCAAACGACTGACAGACCCCGGTGATGTCCCCGGTGGCACCCTGGAAGGATCCGGAGGCGAAGAAGTTGAGGGCAGTAGTGACTTTGACGGCGAGGGGTAAGAAGATGCTGCTTGGTCCGTCCGGGAGCAGCTCGTCATTAAGGAGGCTGCAGATGTCCGTGACTACCTGGTGACTGACTCTGAGCCTCCGTATGCACTGCTCCTCAGAGAGGTCCAGGAAGCTGAGCCTTGGTCTGTAGACCCTGTGGCGAGGGTAGTGCCTCCTGCGACGCATCTCTCTCTGCGGTTGCCCTCCCTCCTGCTGTGCAGGTGGATGTGCCACAGCACCGTGTTGTGGAGTTCCACGCGTCAGGGGCGGATGGCTTGGCCGGCGAGGCTGGTGATGCTGTTCGTCCTCCGAGGAGGTCATGACTGCGACTACGGCGGCCCCCATCTGGAAGGTGTAGGTCTGAGGGGGTCCGCAAGGTAGGTAAGTGTGTCCTCACACCGGGGTTGCGGTTCCAGGTCGGTGAGTTTTCTTGTTAGGGGGAGGGCGGTGGAGGCCAACCTTTGTCCAATGTGACGGAGTGGCCTCCTGCGATGGTGAAGGGTCTCCCCCACCTGTCGAATGGACCTTTGCAGCTGCCATAGGTTGCTGGCTACAACACCTCCGTTTGAACTGGGAGTGTTTCCCCCATTATGGGAAACAGTCTCAGTTCAGTGTAAAATCCCACCCCTAATAAAACAGCCCAATCAGGTCTGTAAACGACCTGAACTAGCAACATAAATACTTTCAAGTGGCATCCCGCTGGCTTTAATTGCCTGCGGGATTGCCACCTGCGGGGGCTGCGCGCGCACGCCGGCGCGTCAGTGGGGAACCCGGAAGTGGGCGCGTTGGAGCTGGGCTCCGGACCCGCTCCGGGATTCCCCGATTTTCGGAGCCCCCCCTGCCAGGAACGCACCCGATAGCGGGTGCTAAAATGAAGCCCCATGTCCCTGCTACATGAATTAGTGTGGAACACTTGTCCAACTGCTAAGTTTTGTTGAACACTCCTGACACCACTCTACCCCACTCAAATTTTTCTCAGAGCCTGATATTGAGATGGAAGAGCTGGAATGTAATCTCTTTGCATTTGGAGGAATTAAAGTTTGCAGATTTTGCAGCAAATGATGGTCACAATGAGCCCTTTTGCTGAGTTTGGAGCTTGTTTCAGTTTTGAAAATTGCTCAATGTTGCAAGCAGGTGTTTTGGGCACTGATCACTGGGAATGATCTGTTACTTTAGTGTTAACTAGAGGCCAAAGAGCCAACTGAAACTGATGATTCCAGAGGTGGGCCTTGGCACACTAACAGAGGTATGAATAAAAAGGGTGAAATTACTTCTAACAGAAATTTGGAGAATGTCTGTTTCCGCCCCCCAATTAACAACCCATGAGTAGAATTTTCAGAAAATTGCACTTTCAAACCCTCGTCTTGCAATTTTGATAGCAGTTTAATTATGGAGAAAAACAGGATTTTTTTGGTTGACAGAGCAATTTCACCTCCATAGAGTTTAGAACGAGAGGGGATCTCATTGAAACATAAAATTCTGATAGGGCTTGACAGACTGGATGCAGGGAGTATGTTTCCCCTGGCTGGGGGGTCCAGAACGAGGGGTCAGTCTCAGGATACAGGGTAAGTCATTTAGGACAGAGATGAGGAGAAATTTCTTCACTCAGAAGGTGGTGAACCTGTGGAATCCTCTACCACAGAAGGCTGTGGAGGCCAAGTCACTGAATATATTTAAGAAGCAGCTAGATAGATCTCTAGACACAAAAGGCATCAAGGGGTATGGGGAGAGAGCAGGAATATGGTATTGAGTTAGGGGATCAGCCATGATCATATTGAATGGCGGAGCAGGCTCGAAGGGCCTAATGGCCTACTCCTGCTCCTATGTTCTATAGTGCAATTCAGCGGAGATGATGTTTAAAATCAGAACTTTGTCAAAAACTAATTATTGCTGTTGGTGACAAGAGCACTTACTCTTGACCATAGCTGAACTGACAGAAGAACCAACTGGTCTGTCAATGGCAGTAAAGGTGCAACATTAAAGTATGAGACAAGTGCATTGTGGCCAGCCACTGCAGAATGATGTCAGGGTCCCACCACGTATGGCGTCCAAACTGCAAATGAATAATCCAAATAATGGTCTGGAGAGTACTGGCCCTCTGCGGTGGCTCCACAGACTACAAACAGATATGGTAGGGAAAAGTTTCTCATGTGGGAAGAAGGTTTACATGTGATTTGGTTAGATCAAACCTCTCAAAGCTATGAACCAAGAATAAGCCTTTGGAAACTTGCGATAAATGCCTAAAAATGCAAACATGGGCTGTGAGAAGCTTTTAACAGAAGTGTATTGGAATAGATATAAAGAATAAATGCAAAGATTTTAGGTCCAAGTGAATTATAATGGAATTATATTGGAAAGTTAATTAGATTGAAAAAAGGTTCCAACTAATTTGCTCTGGATCAGAAAAGTAGAGAAATGGTATGTGAATTAATACACAAGAAAGTAGCCAAAAGCATTTTTCAGATGGGAGGCTTGAAATTGGAAACAAAATAATTCATTGTTAACATAATTCAACTATATGCACTGGAAAATATGAAGATGTGGTGGCAGAACAATTCTATGAGGAGGTAGAGTCAATGCTGAAAATGGAAAAAAATATTCATCACTTGATATGAATTCTACAGTAAGAAAGGAAAGTTATGAGGTTTGATGGAACTAAACATACCTGGTATAGAAAAATGAGGAACCAGACTAAATTGTGTCAAAAGTACAATTTGGTTGTGATGAATGCTTGGTTTAACCATCTGCTTAGATGGTTATACAAATGGAAAAGGATCAAAAGGCAATGAAGAGCAAGTCATATTAAAAAAAAATCAAACAGACTACATCATAACAGGAATGCAACTACAAAATACAGTAAAGAAAATGGAAAAAATACCTCATACTGACTGCATAACCATTGTTTGCAGAGATAATCATTAACAAAGCCTTGTTAATAATTAACATTTATGGTTTAAAAGATCAAATTGCAAAAAATATGCTGAGGAGCTTGAATCAAATACAGAAGCATAAGAATGTATTATTTGCAAATACACAAACAACTTTAAAATAGCTTCAGGTGGAATAGCAGAAAATTCATTGGGAAGACGACAAAGGAAAAGAGATCATTGATAACAAAAGAAATCCTCAGATTAATGAGCAGGAAATGCAATGGAGGAGATGATTTAAAATATAAGGAACTAGATAAAAAAGATAAACTGTTTTGAAGCAAAAGAAATTAGACGGAAGAACATGGCAAAAAAAACTGAAGAATTAAACACAGATTTTCCTGTGGGTTTTTCTGCTTAGAAGTGTAGTCATTGTTGTAATGTAGGAAAATGTGGCAGCCAATTCACATACAGCAAGGATTTTTATACAGCAATGAGATGAATGACCAGATAATTTGCTTTACTGATGTTGATTGAGGGATAAATATTGGCCAGGACACCAGGATAAATCCCCTGCTCTTCTTTGAATAGTGCCATGGGATCTTTAACGTCTAGCTCGGAGTGCAGATGGGGTCTTGGCTTAACATCTCATCCAAACTACAACACTGCAGCACACTCGCAGTACTGCACTGAAGTGTCAGCCTAGATTATGTGTTCAAGTCTTTGGAGTGGGGCTTGAACCCACAACCTGCTCACTCAGAGGTGACTGCTACCACTAAACCAAGGCTAACATCTTGAACTATGACAAGATTACTTCCGACTAGTGAAAATGAACTAAGACTGAAACAGAATGCAGCTCAAGTAGTTGAAGATCATGACCAAAGAGGCAGTCCCTGGCAACTTCTTTCAACTTGAAGATGATAGCAATTCTTATTTATATGTAGATGGTGAATGAATATACAAGTAGTATCAGGAAAGTAATTTGTTGGTGGGAATAAATATAGAAAGAAAGCCTACAGCCCTCATGTAGTGGAAACCCAGATTAGGAAGTTGAATCAAAATAGATATTGGAGGTTGTGGGGGGGGGGGGGGTGCAACCTCAAGAGTTCAGGTAGATAATCATTAATATTTAATTTGTCAGTGTCAGTTTGGCTCAATGGTAGTGCTCTCATCTGAGTCAGAAGGTTATGGTTTCAAGCCCCTTTCTAAGGCCCGAGGACATAATCTAAATATGACACTCAGTACAGTGCTATGGGAGTGCTGCACTGTTAGAGGTGCTGTCTTTCAGATGAGACATAATAGAGGCCATGTCATGTCTGCCTGTTCAGTTGGATGTCATAGTGTAGATATTCCTGGGTCTGCACCCAGATGCCCTGGATCATTCAAGCACAATAAATATCAGAAAATTGGGTGGATCAGAGAGCATTTAAATAAATAAAAGAAAAATAGTGCAGGTTCCTTTGAAGGCATGCACTTTGATTGCAGTGATTTTCTGACATTCACTGCACCCTGGCAATCTAGTACATTTGGGTGTAGACCCAGAAAAAAAGTCCCCTAAAAAGGTCCCATGACACTTTGTCGAAGAGCGAGGAGTTCTTCCAGTGTCCTACTCCACACAAGCCTCCTCCCACTATGCCATCATATCCCTTTATTTTCTTTTCCATCATGTATGAATCACACTTCCTTTTAAATACATCAATGTTATTCTGCTTCAGCCACTCCATGTGGCAGCAAGTTCCACATTCTCACCACTCAAGAAATTCCTCCTAAGTTCTTTATTTGATCCGTTCGTGACTATCTTATATTTAAGTGGGAACAGTTTCTCCACATCCACTCCATCATAATTTTGAAGACCTTCATTAAGTCTCCTCTTAGCCTTCTCTTTTCCAGAGAAAAGAGCCCCAACTACGTTACTACTAGGACCTTGTCGTCATACTTGTCTGCAGAACAGTGATGATAATTCAAGACAAAAAGTAATTCATTGTAAAGTGCTTTGGGACATCTTGAGGATGGAATAAGTATAGTCTTATTTCCATATAGTACATTCTATGCAAGTACACAGTTAATTTTTTACCCAAAGACTGAATTATGCAGTTCATATCTTGGCATACCTTGAACCTTTGAACACTCTGCAGTTGAAAGATCCATGGCAATACTGTCCTCTCCGGATAGCTGCAGAACAGATTCACTGGAGGTGTTTACCCAGATTTTTCCTGCATGTTTTCTTCCTTTTTTTGAAATAGCCATCCGATCACTCTTCTTTAAAATTACGTGGGTGTTCGGTTCCCACTCTACTTGTTCATTCTTCACTTTATACTGCAATGCATTTTGCTCTGGCTCAACTGAATCAGTTGCAACTTCTTCAATGCTTTTACAAACTACAATTGTTCTATCTGACATTTCCTTTACATTGCTAAGGTTTTCTGGAGAAATATCTATATTCTGGTTGCAGTTTTTCAGGTTCCTCCCCTCCAAGTTATTCAAATGATGTTTAATCTCCATTGGATACAGTTCTTCACCTTCCTTCTCCATAATTAGATTAGATGAACTTGCAACATTCTTTGGTATTTTGTATGCCACAAATGTCCTTTGGTCAGCTATTTCTTTCATATTATCTCGTGACACATTAGAGGTTCCACTGCTTTCTTCTGTACTAGATAGATGGTCAGCCATCATGTACTGTTCTTCATCTTTTTCCTCTTTAATTCGTTTAGAGAAACGTTGTTTACACACAAACGTTCTTTGGTAAGCCTCATCCTTTTTATTGCTGAAGTCTTTTTCTGAGGCATCACAACTCTTGTTGCCCTCTTCCAGACATTCACCCATTACCATTTCATGCTGCTCTCTACATTTCTCTTGCTTAGATGAATTCTTTTGCCTTTTAGGCACTATAAACGTCCTTCGGCCAGCCTTTTTATTATTTTCATTACCATCTTCTAGGTCACCTATATGCTCAGCCATCTCCACTTCAGGTTGTTCTCTGCTTTTCTGCCGTATTACTGAATTTGACGGACATTCTTTAACAGTCTTGTGCTGTTTACACACCACAAGTGTCCTTCGGCTAGCCCTGCCTTTATTACTAATATTTTCTTCTAAAGCATTACAGGTCCTGTTATCCTCTTCTGGACTATCCGAAGAGTCATTTATTACCATTTCATGCTGCTTTCTACGTTTCTCCTGTCCAGTTGGTTTAGACAAGCTTTCTTTAATGCTCTTATGCTCTTCTGCCATCACAAATGTCCTTTGGCTAGCCTTTCTGTTACTTAAATTCCCATAACCGTCCCTACTTAAATGTTCAGCCACCTCAACTTCATGTTCAGCACTTTTTCGTATAGCTGGATTAGATGTACTTCCTTTAATGCTTTTGTGCTCTTTAGTCACACTAAATGTCCTTCGGCTAACCTTTTCTTTTACATTACAAAGGTTTTCTCGCAAAGCACTTGAAATTCCACTGCTCTCTTCCACATAGTTTGGATGTTCTCCACTATTCCACTGTACAATTGAATTAAGTGAACTTTCTTTAATGCTCTTTTTCCTTTTATGAACTCTAAATGTTTTTCTCTCGGCCGTTTCTTTTATATTACTACGGTTTTCTTCTGAAGCATTGATAACCTGGCTACACTCCTCATTACTGTTTATGTGGACATTTTCTTTATGCGCTAGCCAATCTTTTAGTCCATTGTTTGGAATACCAATATTGGACTCATTGTTATTTATAAATCCTTGGTCAAAGACAGAAAATTCCTCATTATTTTGAGAATACTTTCTTTGTTTCTTTTCACACACCAGAGAATCAGTGCTGCAATTCCTTTTAGCACTGTTGGAATTCTTTCTCTTTGTCTGTTTTACTTTTCTCAGTGTGTCCACATTCTCAGAGCATGTTTCAATTTCCACATTATTTCCTTCAGGCTTTTCCATTCTGCCTTTTGTGGATTTAGTTGGAACAGTAACAATTTCTACTGCTTCATTGGTAGTTAGATCCATTTCTGCATCAAAGATAGTCTCTTCAGGTTTCCGTAGCTCATCTGACTGTTCCTCAGTGAACAGTTCTGCACCACACTTTTTTAGATCAGAAAGCTGTGGAGTGTATCGTACTGGAGTAATTACAACTTGTGGGACAACTAAACTTGTCCTGCTAAATTCACAGGTTATAGAATTTCTTGAAAAAGATGTTCTTGCCAAGGAAGTACTGTTTTTCGCGATTAATTCCACAGACATTTTAGAACTTCGAGAACAGGAATCTTTCTTTCTTAAGGTAATATTTTGATTTGCAAATATAGTCTCGCTCAGCTCAGTTCCAGGCATTTGCTCAGTAAACGTTACTGGAATATGAACACTATTCAGGGTCGATGTTCCGGAATTCTGAGGAAGACCAGGATGATTTGAAACACTACCTGGAATACATATAAAAACAAAGGTTTCAATTTTTTTTTGAAAGGGGCAACAAAAATCACCATTTCTACCCAGCTGCATACTGATGTACAACAAAACTGAGGCTCCAAACAAATTAACTCAAAAGGAGTTGCGAAAGTGAAAATTCAGCTAGTAGGCACCATTCTAGTAACTTTTACTTTCCTAGTCATTCCCCAATCAAACTGAACTTGCAACACCATCACTCATGGTTTCTATTGACAAAAAAGTCTGAAGCTGGAAATAGCAATTTCAACAACTTGAATTAGCAATAGCAATTTCAGCACCTTTGTAATGTAGAAAAATGTCCCAAGGCACTTTACAGAGGTGCAATCAGAAATAAATGGACATCAAGCTAAAGGAGATATTAGGAGGGGTGGCTAAAAGCTTAGTCAAAGATATGAGTTTTAAGGAGGGTTCTAAAAGCACAGAGGGCCTCAGGAAGGGAATTCCAGAGCGTGGGTCATAAGCACTTGAAGACATAGCCACTAATGGTGGGGTGAAGGAGGAAATGCACAAAAAAGTCAGAATTATTGGAATCAAGAGTTTGAGGAAGATTTCAAAACTGGAGGAGATTACAGAGATAGGAAGGGGTGGGGCCATGATGGGATTTAAAAACTAAGATGAGAATTTTAAAATTGTGGGCTGGGGGGGGAAAAGAGGTGGTGGTGGTGGTGGGGGGTGAAAAACAGGAGCCAATGTAAGTCAGCAAGGGCAGGGATGATAGGTGAGTAGGACTTGCTGCAGGACAGGATATGGTCAGCAGAGCTTTGGATAAGTTGAAATTTACGGAAAGTGGCAGATGGGAGGCTGGCCAGGAGAGCATTGGAATAGTTAAGTCTGGAAGTCACAAAGGCATGATTGAGGTAGGAGGTGGAGGTGGAAGTAGGTGGTCTTTGTGATGGAGAAGATATGAGGTCAGAAGCTCAGCTTGGGATTGAAGAGGACACTGAGGATGCAAACAATCTGGTTCAGTCTGACACAGTGGCCAGGGAGGGGAATGGAATTGGTGACAAAGGCATGGAGTTTGTGGTAGGGGCCGAAGACAGTCCACCTAATGTTTAACTGAAAGAAATTGCAGTTCATCCAAGGCTGGATGTTGGACAAGCAGTCTGACAACACAGACTGTTGAGGTGGTGGAGAGGTACAGATGGGTGTTGGCAGAGTACATATGAAAAGTGACCCATGTTAGACAATGTCGTCAAGGGGCAACATGTAGATGAGGAAGAGAAGGGGGCCAAGGGGGATTCTGGATGCTACAGTGCAGGGGTGGGAAGAGAAGCCATTGTTGCATATTTCATTCATATGCAGATGTAACTTAATGAATGACTTGCACAATAGTTCAAAACTATGCATTTTAGTACACTGTTGGAACACAAAATACAAATCTGGAATTATCCTCAGTTATATAGAAACTATATAACTCACTCCTTTGATTCACTATTGCTGGCAAAGTTATCCTTTTTAAAAGAAGTTTTAATTGTTGGATACCTTAATCTTAACAGCACCAACTCTTGCAGTAAAATGAAGAATTACAAAGGTGTTAAATACCACATCTTTACCTTCAATTATGTATGATGTGGAGATGCCGGTGATGGACTGGGGTTGACAAATGTAAGGAAATCTTACAACACCAGGTTATAGTCCACCTGTTTTATTTGAAAATCACAAGCTTTCGGAGGCTTTCTCCTTCGTCAGGTGAGTGTGGGATTCCATGGAAGGTTACCGCATTTATAGTCAGAGAACAATACCTGGTGATTACAGATAATCTTTCCAACTGCCCGTTATCAAGGCAATCAAAGTGTTCAGACAGAGAGATGTTACCTACAGGACCACCGAATATACAAACGGCCAGAACAAAAGACAGAGAGAGAGAGAGAGAGAAACATCCGAAAGGAAGAGAAAGACAGAGAATGACCCGTTGTATTAAAAACAGATAACTTTTTTTCACTGGTGGGGTTACGTGTAGCGTGATATGAACCCAAGATCCTGGTTGAGGCCGTCCTCATGGACCATGCAGACACTGCGACAACGGATGAACAGGCACCGCGCAATAATCGCCGGACAGGAGGGTTGCCTCCCAGTCGGGGAACACTTCAGCAGTCAAGGACATTCAGCCACCGATCTTCGGGTAAGCGTTCTCCAAGGCGGCCTTCGAGACACACGACAACGCAAAATCGTCGAGCAGAAATTGATAGCCAAGTTCCGCACCCATGAGGACGGCCTCAACCGGGATCTTGGGTTCATGTCACGCTACACGTAACCCCACCAGAGAAAAAAAGTTATCTGTTTTTAATACAACGGGTCATTCTCTGTCTTTCTCTTCCTTTCGGATGTTTCTCTCTCTCTCTCTCTCTGTCTGTCTGTCTCTTTTGTTCTGGCCGTTTGTATATTCGGTGGTCCTGTAGGCAACATCTCTCTGTCTGAACACTTTGATTGCCTTGACAACGGGCAGTTGGAAAGATTATCTGTAATCACCAGGTATTGTTCTCTGACTATAAATGCGGTAACGTTCAAGAAATCGCACACTTCACCTGACGAAGGAGAAACCTCCGAAAGCTTGTGATTTTCAAATAAAACAGTTGGACTATAACCTGGTGTTGTAAGATTCCTTACATTCAATTATGTACACAGTGAATGGACTCAAAATATAGAGAATCACAAATCTGATATATCTTAAATCATGTAAAAAGTTGGTTTGTATTTTTTACATTTGGTCAGATCTTCCACACTCACACTTCAATAATTAACCACCAGTACAGTAGAAAACTTATTGGGATTGGTTCATATTTTCTTGCAACTTTCTTGAGATAAGTCTCCCTCTCACTCTAGCTTTATGAACAAAGCAACAAAATTCCACACATGTGGATGCATTTATTCAAATCTCCCACATACAATTTCTAGAAAAAAAATATGGTGGCTGTTTTGGTGGCCAATGGTTTCCAGTAGATATACAAGCTGAGTTGTTTTCCCAGTGCACACCATAGGAGGAGGTGTATTCAAACACACTATTCTTCAGTTCCCGATCTGAGCCAGTAACTCTGGAGAGGCACTAAGTTAAGGCCAAAACAGAAAGCCAAGTAGGTGAGAGGGAAACAAGAGCTAGCCAGTCACTCTAAAACACACTCAAACCTTTTGAGTGACTATATGGTGGATCACTTACTCTTACAGCAGCTATTTACCCCATTTCATTTCCCAGAACTACATTAGTTGCTTAAATTTTATGTAGACAGTGAATGTAATAAATGAGCATCAGCAATAGTAGCATTAATATTTTTAAAATTTTATTTTCTTTCTTAACTGTACTTACCCCAAACAGGTTGTCCAACCTCAATCTGCTTTCCAATATTTGGGTCATTTACAGAAACATTTTCATGGAAATTCACAGTAAAGGCTTGACATGTAGGTGCACCAGTTGAAGACGCAGGTCCCTCTAATGCAATCTCTACAGCTTGTTTAAAGGAATCAATCTGGTCATCCTGGATGTCATTGGCTTGGTATCTTTCTTCAATTCCAAGCTTTTGTAGGACACTCTGTGGTAACCTTGTGTTTCTGTAATCAAGAGAGCCCGGCATTCATGAGGTTAATTTCTTTCACAGAGCAGTTTTTATTTTGCTTTTGCATTTCATTGTACCTCCTAAGAAACATCATGGCTCTTATCGCTAAACTTACTAGTCTAAGACCATACTTAAGTCATCTTTAACCTTCCAACACTTTATCCTCCACACATCCAAGGATTAAGGCCAGACAACTAAAGGAAAGATTTCCTCAAAAGATAGTTTTGTTGTTGGAAATGCCATCTTGTTGCCCTTGTTAAACATACGGACAGTAAAAACGATATATCACTTACTAGAACGAAGATAATCATTCGAGTTGTAGGATCCTTCACATACCAGGAGTGAACCCAAATCAAATCATAAATGATAGCAACCTTTTAAGTGTCCAAGATGTCACCTACATAACCCTTCCTGGGTAGTCCGTCACTTAACTTTACCCAGTGATGAATAAAACACAAAAATAAAGAGATGCTTAGAATGATGAACCAATGGAAGAGAAGGGGGGGGGGGGGGTGGAGGAAGAACCTGGAGGTGCTTCAATATAAAAGTAAGTCACCCCACCAAATAAATAATCTTCCTTTCTTCCATTTCATTTTTGTATGTTCAGCATACAAGATAGTCTGCCCCAGTAATTACATAAACTTAAGCTCATCCAAAACTCTGCTGCCCATATCCTAACTTGCACCAAGTCCCATTCACCCATCACCCCTGTGCTCCTGGTCCGGCAACACCTTGATTTAAAAATTCTCATCTTTGTTTTCAAATCCCTCCATGCCCTCGCCCCTCCCTATCTCCAATCTCCTCCAGCCCTTTAACCCTCCGAGATCACTGCGCTCCTCCAATTCTGGCCTCTTGCACATCCCCGATTTTAATCGCTCCATCATTGGTGGCCTTGCCTTCAGCCACCTAGGCCCCAAGCTCTGGAATTCCCTCCCTAAATCTCTCTGCCTCTATTTCTCTCTCCTCCTTTAAGACCCCCCTTAAAGTCCAAGCTCTTTGACCAAGCTTTTAGTCACCTGTCCTAATATCTTCTTATGTGGCTCAGTGTCAAATTTTGTTTGATAACGCTCCTGTAATGCGCCTTGGGAAATGTTACTACATTAAAGGCGCTATATAAATGAAAGTTATTGTTGAAGCTCTTGCAACAAGAAGAAACTTCTAGAGCCAGGTCGGATTTTCCAATTGGAGACCAGTTTTTGCTACAGAAAGGAATGTTTCATGAAGGGAAAGGGGTTGCTCCATTTGACTAAGTTACAGATGATTGCAACTGAAATTTTTTTTTTTTTGAGATTAGCCCAAACACCAGTCTGGAACCTATTGACCTAAGCTAGGTGCTTCACTGGGGTAAAAACTGGGCTGTCACCCAGAACCAGTTAGGAAACTGGCCAAAACTTGGACACAGGTTGGATGCTTTCCCTCTAGGATGAGGGATGATGTGTGACAAGAGAGAAAGCTTTAGAAGCAAAATAAAAAAGTTAATTGCAGCTGTCTGTGAAATTACCAAGCATCACATTAAAGGAAACCAACAGTGAGGGGTTGTTGAATCAAAAAATGCAACTCATTTCACAAGAAATATTCTTCACTTAAGCATTCCTATACAATGGGAATGGCATATTTGAACTACTTCCATCAGTTATTAAAATTTAATTCCACTGTAGTTGAATCTCGTAAGTTAACTCCTGCCTTGAATTTAGAAGCAGTTCAATGTGTCAATTAATTAAATAAATAGATTTATTTTTTTTCCTTTTAGCTTTGAAAGATCATTTTACTCATTTTAAAGTATGATGATTTTGTTTATTACTTACAAGTTAGAGCTGCAACCTTGACTTACACTACTACTTCTTTGGAATAATATACTTCTCTGCTGATGTTCTTGAAACTACGTAAAAAAAAAGTCAATACTTCAATGGGGATAATAAAAGTTGATACAATAAGTGATCAGTCTAATTTTCACTACTTTAATCAAAATATTATGTAAAAAGTATTTTAGAAGATCTATATACAAAAAAAGTAACCAATTAGTGCATAACTTGTTTTGTTGCCGGAGGGGGGGTGGGGCGGGTGGCGGAGAGAAAGAGAAGGGAGGGGAAAAGAGGAGTCAGGAAATCAGCACCCGACTATGAAGTCTGGCAACAAAAGCTGAACCAACTACCTTCAGGTAACCTCCACATAATGTGAAGCATTTGCATGTCAGATACAACATGGATCAAATACACCAAATTGGGGGGGGGTATAGTTAATACAGAGGAAGACTGCAACAAAATACAAGATATCAATAAACTTGCAGAATGGGTGTGCAATTGACAAATGAATTTCAATATAGATAAGTGTGAGGAGGTACATTTTGGTAAGAAGAATAAGGAGGCTTGGAGTAATGAAGCTAAATCGGGTAGAGGAGCAAAGGGATCTAGGGGTACAGATACACAAATCACAAAGTAGCGATGCAGATTAATAAGGCCATAAAAATAGCAAACATTGGACTGGGGTTCATTACTGGAGGGGTAGAATTGAAAAGCAGATAAATTATGCTAAACTTGGTTAGACCACACGGAGTACTGTGCACAGTTCTGGTCTCCATATTATAAAAAGGGTATAGAGGCATTGAAGAAGGTACAAAAAAGATTTACTAAGATGCTACCAGAACTGAGAGGTTATATCTATTAGGAAAGATTGAATAGGCTGGGGCACTTTTCTCTAGAAAAGAAAGAGGGCCGAGGGGTGATCAGAGTGTGGTCTATAAGATTATGAAAGGTTTGATGAAAGAGAAGATGTTCCCATCTGTGGGGGAGACCAAAATTAGGAGCCAAAATATAAGATAGTTACTAATAAATCCAATAGGGAATTCAGGAGAAACTTCTTTACCCAGAGAGTGATTAGAATGTAGAACTCACTACCACATGAAGTGGTTGAGGTAAATAGCATAGATACATTAAGAGGAAGCTAGATAAACACATGAGGGAGAAAGGAATAGAAAGTTATGCTGATAGGGTTAGATGAGGGGTGGGAAGTGGCTCCTGTGTGCAGAAACACCAGCATGGACCAGTTGGGCCAAATGGCCTGTTTCTGTGCTGTACATTCTATATAAATCTATGTAATAAAAAGCAAAGTCACCTCTACTCTCCCCAAATCACGTGCCTTAATACTTACCTCAAAGTAGCACCGTTTTCAGCACCAGCACAAATCTTTTCCATTTTCAATACCAACTTTTACTGTGGCCAGAGTGTCAGCCAATTAATTCTTAAATTATGCTAAACTATAAGCAGTTTTCTACTGTGCACTTATTCACAGTAAAAACAAACACATACAACATGGTCAAATGCACGGTTGCCCAAACTGCGACAACCGCTACCGGGCAACACAGATACAAGGGACTGTGGCCTGGCCGCTGGCTTCTCGGCAAAAACACAGCTGGGAATGGAGGCTGTGGTCTCCCCAAAAACCATCTTTTGTACAGGCTACTCTCCAACTATCTTCAAAAAAGACTGAAAATTTTAGATGTGCCTCGCTGTCATTATGATAGGAAGAAAGCTCCTCTGTTTCTGCTGCCTAGTAGGCAGAACCAGCAAACATAGGCTCAATCAAGAGGGAATACAGGGTCAGCCATGCTCTGTGGTCTTCCAAATTGCTGCTGGGAAAGGTTGAATGAGGGATCAGAATGTGTGCAATACTGTACCCATCTCACCAGATCTCTTCCATTATTTGTCCTTTAGGGAAGGATGGATTTGGTGGACTAGGTGTGGGATGCGTTAAACTCGATGTAATATCTATAACGTACCAATGTGTATGTCTAAGTACCATGAGATAAACTGCATAGCGGCGTTATATATATATTTTAAAAATATTTTATATGAAAATTCACAGAATCAAATCAGGTTACTTGACATCACCACCATTCTTTTCAAGAGAAAAACTTACAGAATCTTACAGCAAAGAAGTAGGCCATTCAGCAATCGTGCCTGCTCTTTGAAAGAGCTATCCCATTAGTTCCACTCCCCTGCTCTTACCCTGGAGCCTTGCTAAGTTTTCCTTTTCAAGTATTTATCCAATTCCCTTTTGAAAGTTACTATTGAATTTGCTTCCATCACCCTTTCAGGCAGTGCATTCCAGATCATAACAACTCACTGCATAAAAAAATTTCTCCTCTTCTCCCCTCGGATTCTTTTGCCAATTATCTTAACTTCACTTATGTACTAAAGAATAACAGGCCACTATCATTATTGTAAAATTCTAGATTTCACTTAAAATAAATAAGGCTGTTGCATATACTTTTTGATGCAGTATCTGGATTCTATTAAAACCTGCACCATTCACTTCACAGTCATAAAGAAACTGGACAAAGACAAATCCTTACATCACATTCACAGGTACTGATTGCAGTTGACAGGTGATCAGTAGCATCTGAGAAGCAGCTTTTTATCTTCATCAAGACTTCTTCCAAGGTTGAAATTTTAGCATTCTGTTTCTCAAAAGAAATGAAACTCAGATGTGATATTGACAGTATTCAAATGTACAATAAACCCAAACTGAAAGTTCAGACTGTTTTGAACTGATGCATGGGATCTTAGAGTGGAAATAGTAATACATGAAAAAAATGTAATCTACCATTCTACACGATTATGAAGGGGGGGGGCGGTGGTGGGGGGTGGGGGAGTGGCAAATGAGAGCTAAATTCAATCCTCAACATTCTCCCAGCCCAGTCTGTAACTAATTCAGTTTTGACTCCATTGCCTTCAATCCTGCCTAGAAAACTGATTTCAGAACCAATTAGATTTTTTCTTAGCTTGTTCATAAATACAGTTCACTCGACAGACATAAGCTGATTTTCCTAGATACAGATTTGTAATTTTTATATTTTCAAAAAGAATAGTTTGAAGTATTATGTAAACTAAGTTTACATTCCCTAAATAGTACACATTCACTAATCCCAAGAGCTGCACTCAGAACACACAGGTTGGAGAATCAGCACTAAAAAGGGTTGTAACTTTCGCTCCATCTCACTTCTTTTGTTTAACTTATGTTTTCCATCTGTAAAATATTAGTTATTACCAACTGGACCTTTTTATTTTACATCGTTAATCAGTACACTGCTGCTTCCAAATGCAAGTTGACTGCATTAAACACCAAACATCGGATTACCATATTTTTTTTGCCTCTAATATGAAAAGTGAATTAGTACCCTTCAGCTGCTGAGTTACCAGCAACTTGAGCACCTAATCTAGGCTGACACTTCTGTGCAGTACTGAAGGAGTGCTGCATTGGTCAGAAATGCAGTCTTTCTGATAAGATGTTAAACTGAGGCACGGTCTGCCTGCTCAGCTGAATATAAACCATGGCAACTTTTCAAAGAAGAACAGGGAGTTCGACCAGTGTCCTAGCCAACATCACTCAACCAACAGCATCAAAACTGATCATTCATCTCACTGCTGTTTGAGAGACCTTGCTGTGTTCAAATTGGCTGCCATGTTTGTCTACAAAAACAACAGTAATCGCACTTCAAAAAGTAATCCATTAGCTGTGATGCACTGAGATATTCGGAGGATGAGAAAGGCACGATATAATTTTAAGTCTTTCTTTCTTTTAATGGCAATAACATACTTTTTGGTAACAGAATACGCCAAAAAATGTGGTAATGATAATAATCACTTGATCAGTTATTTTAATACAATATATTGATTCCACAAAATCAATTACTCATTATGTTGATTTTCACAACAAAACAAAATTTGTCTTCCCACAATGTATACTGATTGACTAAGTCTGATAATTCTTGGAAACAATTACCTTTAACATAGAAACATAGAAAATAGGAGCAAGAGTAGGCCATTCGGTCCTTTGGGCCTGCTCCGCCATTCAAAATGATCATGTCTGGTTGCCTAACTCAGTACCCTGTTCCCGCTTTCTCCCCTATATCCCTTGATCCCTTTAGCATTAAACTTGGTCTATCCAGATCAGTCAGAATTAAGGAGGAGAACTATTCAAACATCCTCACACTAAGTTTGCAGAATTTGATTAAAAAAAAGACAGGGGGTGGGTGGGGAAAAGGAGCTCACAAAAGAGAGAGTATTAGCTGTGATGGACTGAGATATCCTGAGGATGAGAAAGGCACTATATAAATGAAAGTCTTTCTTTCTTTTAATAGCACTTTTTGTAACATGGAAATATGATGTTTGGTGTTTAATTTGGTCAACTTATATTTGGAAGCAGAGGTGTACTGATTAATGACGTAAAGAAAAAAAGTGCCCAGTTGGTAATAACTAATATTTTACTTATAGAAAACACAAGTTAAACAAAAATGTGAGAAATGGAGAGGGCTACAACACTTTAGTGCTGAAACCCAATGGTGAGTATTCCAAAAAAACAGGTTCACAACAAAATTCGCCTTTTGAAAACACCCGTGTCAAGACATATTAGTCAAAAGTGACATCATCCTTGGGCACCTCTCAAAGCCTACCCCTTTGACCACATCTTTAGTCATCAGTCCTAACCTTTTCCTCCCAATTTCTGGTGCGTCCACCCCCAACTTCATCAAGTACCCTGGGGCACGTGTTGCAGAATGACTTCCTATGCTCATTTCTAAAAGCCAATGCTCTATGAACTTCCAAGGTGGGAGTGGCATTCTGAGTCCAACTGATTAGGAGCCAGATAAAAATGAAGTAATATTCTTAACTAAATGGGCAAAAGAAACCCAGATGGATCCTAAAAATTGCTCGATTACAATGCAAAATTAAATAAGGCTGATTGACAACCAGAGGGAATCAGCAATCCATCCTTATTACCTGAGTAGTCAGCCTTTGCTGGAGCATAACTATGTCATAATTTTGAGTACATATTTCTTTTTGAAGAATTACTTTTTCCTGTTCAACCATTCTGTATTTTTTCTTCTCTTCAGCAAGAGCTAATGCCAAAGCTTTGTTGTTATTTTTAAGTGAGATCTTCATCATGGAGGAGTTGTCTGAAAGAAAACAGAGTTGCATTGGACTAAATTCAGAACACAGTTTGGAAATTATGCTACAATATACGTTTTTATGGTGTCAAAGTTGCTCACTTCAGTACCAGCTGTTCAAGCATTGATGAATTCAGATCAATTAATAAAGTTAGACACATTGTGGAACCGATTTGAAATGCTGCGTATTTGTAAGAAAGAGAGCAGAGTCCAGAAGGAAGAAAAAGTCTAAGCTATCCTAATCATGAGAATCCTGCAAATCTTCCTGCATTTGCACCTATCTTGGAGCTAGTCAATTCTTTTTAGTTTGTTTTAACTTACTTCACCATGGTCTGCTGCAGCTCTTGAGAAAATGGAAATTAGGGTTGGGAGCCAGTCACATAGGAAGAATGACCTACCTTGACCAGTGAGCACCACAAGGTATAGAGTGTCTAATTGAGATAAACAACATGATGATTTAGAATGATAAAGTCTAATTAATTAAAGAAACCCATGTCTAAATTATATTAGTGGCGCCTCCTTAAGGAGGGGGCACACGTGGAGCTGTCTTTCTGTTGGCGACACCAGGGAAGAATGACCCAAATCAGCTGTAACAAAAATCTGTCTAGTAACATTTGACTGGATTAATTTTGGGATGATCATAACATATTTTACTATAAGAGAGAGAAGGGAAGTGCACGACAGACTCAAGACTTATTATAGATATTCTAATCAATCGCTCATGGTTTTAGTTTGATGTTTACAAAGAATGTGATGACAATACGCTTTAAAACTGGCGACAGAAGCTGCTAATATAAGATTGGGATGAAAAATTAAATGGAATAAAGTGAAGAACTTAAATTACAATAAAGTGGGTTATTGTTTTGATACTATACAAATGCAACAGGGAAACTCAACTCACAAAAACCAACCGAAACCACAAGCATCACCACTCACTGACAAACGCTGCTGCATAGCTAAGTAGGGACCAGTGAACTGATATGATAACAGAGCACCAGCGAGCACAGAAAATAGCTTAATACAGCAATTAATTTTAAAAAGGAGCAGCAGATACCAGTCAATCAATAAATTATTCTAGCAATGAATTAATGAGGCAGAGGGAGCTGGGACTGGAGATCCTGGGAAGAAGGGAATGAGTAATAACCAAAGCCAGAACAAAAGTTAATAGAGCAGGTGAAGGGCTTAAAAATGGAGATCAGAGCTGGAACAGTGGGGGGGTGGGGGACGTGGAGACAGAATCTCTTTACCCATTTGAATTCTTTTATTATTTTAAATTAAATTTTTCAAGCAAACAAAACCTCTGAAAACATAGGAATTAAGTCAGGAGGAGGAGAGGAGAAGAGTCAATTGCGGGTTACAGGGAATGTGAGTGACAATGGAGCAAGAAGACGGCGTGGTGGGGGGGCGGGGGAGTAGAAAGGGGTTGATCAGGTGGTTCAATGGAGGAAGAATTAGCGGCAGTGATATGAGTGAAACTGTGGCAGGAAGGGAAGTGGATAACAGGAAGGTGTAAGGAACACAATGTGGTGATGGGGGAGGTTGGGGGGAACATTAGTGATTGTGGAGGAGATGGGAAGGGAGTCGCGAGGGCCACATTTTCCCTGCAACCCCCACCTAAGATGTAGTTTGTAGCCTTTGGTGGTTCCTTTCTCCATCACACCATGTCATCCACAACCTCCCACCTGAAATGAAAGAAAAAAGGAACAGAGAGGGAAAGCCAAGAAGAATTTAAGGCGTGCAAGGTAGAAAAAGAGAAAGAGACAGAACCAGAGGAGAGACAGATTGTTAAACAGCAACAGAAAAACATCAGGGACAGGTAAAAGATTGCTGTGTGCAACACCACAGAAAAGCGACAACTAATATTTAAAGTCTTATATTTGTGCACACTTCCAGTCAACTTTTTCCATTATAATTTTCTATCTCCATATTTTTATTGGAAACTTCCTGCATAAACTTATCATACTCCAATTAAATCCTTCTACCAGTTGACATCCTGCAGCATCACCACTGGCAGGAAGGTGCAATTACAATCTGATAAGTTTACATAGACAATTTCCATTGTAAATGTGAATATTGGGATTTATAATGGAAATACATAAAAATAAAGACAGAACGTAGTACTTCAAAATGTAGAGTAAATTATGTCTGCAGACCCTCACATTCTAACACGCTTCACCTGAACACCAGATCTTCACTTCCTGTATGCAACACCACGGGAGATCGACTAGTAATTTAAAGAAAATCTTACATGTGCACATTATGAATTCCAATGTCCACATTTATAATGAAAATTGCCAATGTAAACTAATCATGCTGTAAATACTCCCTCCCCTCAGAGAAGCTGCAGCACCAACCGCAGGAGGGTGTAATTACAACATAATGTTACCTTAAAATAGGGACTGAATTACATCTGTGCACTAAGGTCCTCTAATCCTGCTTCATCTGAAAACAATAGTGAGTCTCGACTCCCTATGTGCAACGCCATAGAAGGTCAACCAGCAACATATTAAAAGTCCTGCAGCTAGCCCGCACTTCCTTTAACCAAA
This sequence comes from Heptranchias perlo, assembly GCF_035084215.1. NCBI lineage: Eukaryota > Metazoa > Chordata > Chondrichthyes > Hexanchiformes > Hexanchidae > Heptranchias > Heptranchias perlo. Next base: position 72,895,671 of record NC_090331.1, on the reverse strand, counting down.
TTTACCTCCGATTATAATTTAGCCACCACACTTAAGATGTCACTTTAGTGTCTGATTCACTGTGATCAATACCACAGGACATCTGCTAATTCAGTTTATAATTTTACATAACAGTTATTTAGTAGTTCATATGTCCATAGCACTTTGAAATCTCTTATTGGTGACACTTGTCAGGACAATCTTTATGAATAATGATTGCAACCCTTAAGTATAATTTAGTCAGTTTTATGTACATACAGATGACTCAAAACGGAAATTACAATTTTACTAATCTGGTTTACTCAGACGCACTGTACTGTTTAAATCAGAATTTTTAATTTTATTTCAAACATCAATAGATTGTTGCAAAAGTGGTCTGAGTAGCAATAGGTTGAAGACAAGGTCTAAGATTTCCCCTACCATCAGGGTAGGGGAAAATGGAACACTTACTTAGAATCTTGGTCTTAATCTTAGAGATCAGGGATGCATTGTATTTTGTCTTCTTCAAAATACCATTCCTGCGTTCTTTCATTTTTTCTGAGAACTCCAAGTTGCTGCTGGATACAGTTGCATACATCACTCCACTTTCCATAATTTGAATGTTGCCACTTGGTACACCTTAAAAAAGACACCACACACTTTAATAGCATGCAATCCTTCACTTACCAATGTTGTCACACAGCACAATGAATATTCAATCTAATGCTTCAAAGAAATGCAATCTCACTTATCACAAATATTATTAAAAGCTGTTTCAAAAATCCTCACAATTCTACTTATCCAATAGAAAATCACATCTTTAACCATGACTCCTGCAATTTTTAATACTAGTCACCAACCCCCCCCATCCCAATCCCAACTCCAACCCCACCCCCCAATGCCATCACCATGGCGAGTTCTGCCACCCCATCTCATCCCACTATCCCCGGGCCAGTTCCGACCACCTCGCCCCCGGGCCAGTTCCCACCACCTTATCCCACTGTCCCTGGGCCAGTTCCCACCATCTTATCCCACTGTCCCTGGGCCAGTTTCCCCACCGTATCCCAATGTCCCTGGGCCAGTTTCCCCACCGTATCCCACTGTCCCTGGGCCAGTTTCCCCACCGTATCCCACTGTCCCTGGGCCAGTGCCCCCATCTTATCCCACTTTCAAAAGGAAGGGTGGGACCGATTAGGGACAGAAAAGGAGATCTTCTTGTGGAGACAGAGTGCATAGCTGAGGTACAAAATGAATACTTCGCATCAGTTTTCACTAGAGAAGAGGACTCTGCCAATGTAGCAGCAAAGGAGAACGTAGTAGCAATATTGGATAGAATAAAAATAGATTAAAGAGGAGGTTCTTAAAAGAATGGCAGTACTCAAAGTAGAAAAGTCACCGGTCCAGATGGGATGTATCCTAGGTTAGAGGGAAGGAAAGGTGGAAATTGCAGAGGCTCTGGCCACAATCTTCCAATCCTCCTTACATATGGGAACAGTGCCAGAGGATTGCAAATGTTACACCCCTGTTCAAAAAAGGGGAGAGGGATGAACCCAGAATTACAGGCCAGTCAGCCCAATGTCAATGGCGGGGAAACTTTTAGGGACAATAATCCAAGACAAAATTAATGCGTGCTTGGAAAAGTATGGCTAACAAATGAAAGTCAGCATTTATTTGTTAGTGGAAAATCATGTTTGACTAACTTGATTGAGTTCTTTGATGCAGTAACAGAGTTGAGGAGGGTAATGCAGTTGATATGGTGCATATGGACTTTTAAAAGGCATCTGATAAAGTACCACATAATAGACTTATAAGCAAAATTAAAGCCCATAGGATTAAAGGGATAGTGGCAGCATGGATACAAAATTGGCTAAGGGACAGAAAGCAGGTTGTTTTTCAGACTGGAGGGAAGTATACAGTGGTGTATTCCAGGGGTCAGTATTAGGACCACAGCTCTTTTAGATATATATTAATTACCTGGACTCGGGTATAGAGGGTATAATTTCAAAGTTTGTTGATGATACAAAATTCAGAAATGTGGTAAACAATTTGGAGGGTAGTAACAGACTTCAGAAGGACATAGACAGACTGGTGAAATAGGCAGACACATAGCAGATGAAATTTAACAGAGAAGTTCAAAGTGATATATTTTGGTAGGAAGAATGAGGAGAGGCAATGTAAACTAAATGATACAATTTTAAAGGGAGGGCAAGAACAGAGAGACCTGGGGGTGTACGTACACGAACCTTTGAAGGTGGCAGAACAAGTTGAAAAGACAGTTAAAAAAGCAAATGGGATCCTGGGCTTTATTAATAGAGGCATAGAGTACAAATGCAAGCAGGTTATGCTAAACCTTTATAAAACACTCATAAGTGCTCAGCTGGATTATTGTGGCCAATTCTAGGCACCACACGTTAGGAAGGATATTAAGGCCTTAGAGAGGGTGCGGAAGAGATCTACTAGAATGGTACCAGGGATGAGGGACTACAGTTATGTGGAGAAACTGGGGTTGTTCTCCTTACAGCAGAAAAGGTGAAGGGGAGATTTGATAGAAGTGTTCAAGATCATGAACAGTTTTGATAGTGTAAATAAGGAGAAACTTTCTACTGACAGAAGGATCAGTAACCAGAGGACACAGATTTAAGGTGATCGACAAAAGAGCCAGAGGTGACATAAGGAAACATTTTTTTAAACCCAGCAAGTTGTAATTATCTGGAATGCACTGCCTGAAAGGTTGGTGGAAGCAGATTCAATAGTAACTTTCATAAGGAAATTGGATAAATACTTGAAGGGAAAAAATTGAAGGACTATGGGGAAAGAGCAGGGGAATCTTGAGGATTGGGAGCAGTTTAGAATTCAGCAAAGGAGGACAAAGATTGATTAAGAGGGGAAAAATAGAGTATGAGAGTAAACTAGCAGGGAACATAAAAACTGACTGTAAAAGCTTCTATAAATATGTCAAAAGAGATTAGTGAAGAGAAATGTAGGTTCCTTACAGTCAGAAATGGGGGAAATTATAATGGGGAACAAAGAAATGGCAGAATAATTAAACACATACTTTGGTTCTGTCTTCACAAAGGAGGACACAAATAACCTCCCGGAAATGTTAGGAAACCAAGGGTCTAGTGAGAGGGAGAAACTGAAGGAAACCAGTATTAGTAAAAAAAAGTGCTAAGGAAATTAATGGGACTAAAGGCTGACAAATCCCCAGGGCCTGATAATCTACATCCCAGAGTACTAAAGGAAGTGGCCCTGGAAATAGTGGATGCATTGGTGATCATCTTCCAAAATTCTATAGACTCTGGAACAGTTCCTACAGATTGGAGCGTGGCAAATGTAACCCCACTATTTAAAAAAGGGAGAAAAAAAACAGGGAATTACAGACCAGTTAGCCTAACATCAGTAGTGGGGAAAATGCTAAAGTCTATTATAAAAAATGTGATAACAGAACACTTGGAAGGCATTAATGGGATTGGACAAAGTTAGCATGGGTTTATGAAAGGGAAATCATGCTTAACAAATCTACTGGAGTTTTTTTGAGGATGTAACTAGAATAGATAGGGGAGAACCAGTGGATGTGGTGTACTTGGATTTTCAGGAGGCTTTTGATAAGGTCCACACAAGAGGTTAGTGTGCAAAATTAAAGCACATGGGATTGGGGGGAATATACTGGCATGGATTGAGAATTGGTTGAGACAGGAAACAGAGAGTAGGAATAAACGGGTCTTTTTCCAGATGGCAGGCAGTGGCTAGTGGGGTACCGCAGGGATCAGTGCTTGGGCCCCAGTTATTCACAATATATATCAATGATTTGGATGAAGGAACTAAATGTAACATTTCCAAGTTTGCAGACGACACAAAGCTAGGGTGGAATGTGACCTGTGAGGAGGATGCAAAGAGGCTCCAATGTAATTTAGACAAGTTGGATGAATGGGCAAGAACATGGCAGATGCAGTATAATGTGGATAAATGTGAGGTTATCCACTTTGGTTGTAAAAACAGAAAGGCAGATTATCTGAATGGTGATAGATTGGGAAAAGGAGAGGTGCAACGAGACCTGGGTGTCCTTGTACACCAGTCGCTGAAAGGGAGCATTCAGGTGCAGCAAGCAGTTAGGAAGGCGAATGGTATGTTGGCCTTCATTGCAAGAAGATTTGAGTACAGGAACAGGGGTGTCTTACTGCAGTTGTACAGGGCCATGGTGAGACCACATCTGGAGTATTGTGTGCAATTTTGGTTTCCTTATCTGAGGAAGGATGTCCTTGCCAAGGGAGGAATGCAACAAAGATTTACCAGACTGATTCCTGGGATGGCTGGACTGTCGTATGAGGAGAGATTGGGTGGACTAGGCCTATATTCACTAGAGTTTAGAAGAATGAGAGGTGATCTCAGCAAAACATATAAAATTCTGACAGGACTGGACAGACTAGATGCAGGGAGGATGTTCCCGATGGCTGGGGAGTCCAGAACCAGGGGTCACAGTCTCAGGATACGGGGTATGCCATTTAGAACCGAGATGAGGAGAAATTTCTTCACTCAGAGGATGGTGAACCTGTGGAATTCTCTACCACAGAAGGCAGTGGAGGTCAAATCATTAGATGTATTCAAGAAGGAGACAGATATATTTCTTAATGCTAAAGGGATCAAGGGATATGGGGAAAAAGCAGGAACAGGGTACTGAGTTAGACGATCAGCCATGATCATTTTGAATGGCGGAGCAGGCCCGAATGGCCTACTCTTGGTCCTATTTTCTATGTTTCTATGAATGGGGCCAATTGTACAGCTCTTTCAAAGAGCCCGCACGGACTCGATGGGCCGAATGGCCTTCTCCTGTGCAATACCTACGTCCCCGGGCCAGTCACACCGGACTCCAGCCACTAATCTAATAATCGCAAACTAACATGAAGTGATATTTACCTTCACAAGACTGCAGCTGACCGCTCCCTGAATGAAGGCGCTTAGTAATGTCGCCGCCCCACAGGTCTGAATCCAATCACAACACGGGGTCCAGCTGTTTCCAGACGTTTCTCCGCCGCTGGAGCCGTTGGAACTCACGTTCCACGCGGGCCAACGAAAACAAAATTTTAAAAAAACAGTAAAAATCCTGATTGGTCGAATAACAAGAGCACGCTCCAGGGGAGGACGGCAGGTGGCTCTTTTATTGGTTCATATGATAGAGGGGCGAGCCGCGCTGCGACAGGAACTCCGTTTCTATTGGAGAATCGTCGGACGTGAACCGGGAGGCGGGAGGCGAGGAACACTCGGGCGGACAGACACTTCCAATTGGCCACATTTGTTCACGTGGTAGAGAGGTTATCGTGAAGACAACCGCAGCTTCCAGTGGCTCGGGGGCGAATCACGTGATGCCTTGAGCGGCACTGTGCGCTCTTGTGATGTCGCGAGCGCGGCGACATGGTCACGTGACGCGTTGAGCCACGTGATGCTGTCAGTAGTGAGTGCGTAGTGACAGGGGTAACTGGAATGGTGGTTGTGGCAATGTGTTTGCATATGGTTTAACCCGTTGGAAATATCGGTAGACCGATTGTGATGGACTGTTAACGGTGTCACGGGGAACCACTGTCAGCACTGAGAAGTAGTGAATTTTGGGGAGTCTTTTATTTTGAAACTGGACACTCGGAAGAATGGATATGGCCCGTTGTGCTCGTCCAGCACACCGTCAGAGGTGAAAAGCAGAGATAGGGTCAATTAAGGGCTAACCTGGTTAGGTGATACCAGGCTTGAGCGTTAAAAACCTGCATCTGGAGCAAAAGAAACTAGTGTGGGTGGAAAGGACATACACGATTGTGAGGTCTTGTGAAAGCATTAATTAAAATAGGAGACTGATTAGCCTTGATTTTAACGGTGAGGATGCAGGGAGGCGTGTGTATTGCCATAAATTGCCAGTTTAGTTTAGTTTAGATTAGATTAGATTCTGAGTTTTTTGATTCTTCTACCTTTCTGTTACTGATAACATCAGTACACACTTATTAAAGAATTTTACACATTACATAGGATGCACTGCACAGAATCAGGCCATTTGGCCCAACTGGTCCATGCCGGTATTTGAGCTCCACACGAGCTCCACAAATGTTTTTCAAAACATTTGCCTGAGGAAGGAGAAAATCTCCGAAAGCTTGTGAATTTAAAATAAAATTGCTGGACTATAACTTGGTGTTGTAAAATTGTTTACAATTGTCAACCCCAGTCCATCACCGGCATCTCCACATCATATCAGATAGTTGGCATTGTTTTATTTTGCATCTTCCCCCTACTTGAAGTGCAGTGAGAGATGAAGTGTAACTCAGTAATTAATCCAGTTCAGTTTGTCTCCTCTAGAAAATCTAGTTGCTTTTCTTTAGGATGTTTTCACTTTTTGAAAAATAAAATAAAGCAAAATTTTAAATTAAAGAATGAAATGGTAGGAGAATCCACATGGTACTATCAGGCAGATCAGCACAGATTTCAAAAGGGAAGATCATGCTTAACCAACCTTATTCTTTGAAGAAGTAACAGAAAGTGTAGACAAGGGCAATGTAGTGGCTGCAAAATACTTGGATTTTCAAAAGTACCTCCAATAAGGTACCGCATAGTAGACTCATAACTAAGGTCAGAGCGTATGGAGTCAGGACAAGTAGCAGAGTGGATAGAATAATAAAACAGAGTAGGCTTCAAAGGTAGTTCCTCAAACTGGCAAAAGGTGGGAAGTGGTGTTATAGAATCATAGAAGTTTACAACATGGAAACAGGCCCTTCGGCCCAACATGTCCATGTCGCCCAGTTTATACCACTAAGCTAGTCCCAATTGCCTGCACTTCGCCCATATCCCTCTATACCCATCTTACCCATGTAACTGTCCAAATGCTTTTTAAAAGACAAAATTGTACCCGCCTCTACTACTGCCTCTGGCAGCTCGTTCCAGACACTCACCACCCTTTGAGTGAAAAAATTGCCCCTCTGGACCCTTTTGTATCTCTCCCATCTAACCTTAAATCTATGCCCCCTCGTTATAGACTCCCCTACATTTGGGAAAAGATTTTGACTATCTACCTTATCTATGCCCCTCATTATTTTATAGATTTCTATAAGATCACCCCTAAACCTCCTACTCTCCAGGGAAAAAAGTCTGTCTATCCAACCTCTCCCTATAAGTCAAACCATCAAGTCCCGGTAGCATCCGAGTAAATCTTTTCTGCACTCTTTCTAGTTTAATAATACCCTTTCTATAATAGGGTGACCAGAACTGTACACAGTATTCCAAGTGTGGCCTTACTAATGTCTTGTACAACTTCAACAAGACATCCCAACTCCTGTATTCAATGTTCTGACCAATGAAACCAAGCATGCTGAATGCCTTCTTCACCACTCTATCCACCTGTGACTCTACTTTCAAGAAGCTATGAACCTGTACTCCTAGATCTCTTTGTTCTATAACTCTCCCCAACGCCCTACCATTAACGGAGTAGGTCCTGGCCCGATTCGATCTACCAAAATGCATCACCTCACATTTATCTAAATTAAACTCCATCTGCCATTCATCGGCCCACTGGCCCAATTTATCAAGATCCCGTTGCAATCCTAGATAACCTTCTTCACTGTCCACAATGCCACCAATCTTGGTGTCATCTTCTAACTTACGAACCATGCCTCCTAAATTCTCATCCAAATCATTAATATAAATAACAAATAACAGCGGACCCAGCACCGATCCCTGAGGCACACCGCTGGTCACAGGCCTCCAGTTTGAAAAACAACCCTCTACAACCACCCTCTGTCTTCTGTCGTCAAGCCAATTTTGTATCCAATTGACTACCTCACCTTGGATCCCGTGAGATTTAACCTTATGTAACAACCTACCATGCGGTACCTTGTCAAAGGCTTTGCTAAAGTCCATGTAGACCACGTCTACTGCACAGCCCTCATCTATCTTCTTGGTTACCCCTTCAAAAAACTCAATCAAATTCGTGAGACATGATTTTCCTCTCACAAAACCATGCTGACTGTGCCTAATCAGTCCCTGCCTCTCCAAATGCCCGTAGATCCTGTCTTTCAGAATACCCTCTAACAACTTACCCACTACAGATGTCGGGCTCACCGGTCTGTAGTTCCCAGGCTTTTCCCTGCCGCCCTTCTTAAACAAAGGCACAACATTTGCTACCCTCCAATCTTCAGGCACCTCACCTGTAGCTGTCGATGATTCAAATATCTCTGCTAGGGGACCCGCAATTTCCTCCCTAACCTCCCATAACGTCCTGGTATACATTTCATCAGGTCCCGGAGATTTATCTACCTTGATGTGTGTTAAGACTTCCAGCACCTCCCTCTCTGTAATATGTACACTCCTCAAGACATCACTATTTATTTCCCCAAGTTCCCTAACATCCATGCCTTTCTCAACCGTAAATACCGATGTGAAATATTCATTTAGGATCTCACCCATCTCTTGTGGTTCCACATATAGATGACCTTGTTGATCCTTAAGAGGCCCTACTCTCTCCCTATTTACTCTTTTGCCCTTTATGTATTTGTAGAAGCTCTTTGGATTCCCCTTTGCCTTATCTGCCAAAGCAATCTCATGTTCCCTTTTTGCCCTCCTGATTTCTCTCTTAACTCTACTCCGGCAATCTCTATACTCTTCAAGGGATCCACTTGATCCCAACTGCCTATGCATGTCATATGCCTCCTTTTTGACTAGGGCCTCAATCTCCCGAGTCATCCAAGGTTCCCTACTTCTACCAGCCTTGCCCTTCACTTTATAAGGAATGTGCTTACCCTGAACCCTGGTTAACACACTTTTGAAAGCCTCCCACTTACCAGATGTCCCTTTGCCTGCCAACAGACTCTCCCAATCAACTTCTGAAAGTTCCTGTCTAATACCATCAAAATTGGCCTTTCCCCAATTTAGAATTTTAACTTTTGGGCCAGACCTATCCTTCTCCATAGCTATCTTAAAACTAATGGAATTATGATCACTGGTCCCAAAGTGATCCCTCACTAACACTTCTGTCACCTGCCCTTCCTTATTTCCCAAGAGGAGGTCAAGTTTTGCCCCCTCTCTAGTCGGGCCATCCACATACTGAATGAGAAATTCCTCCTGAATGCAAGCAACAAATTTCTCTCCATCCAAGCCCCTAATGCTATGGCTGTCCCAGTCAATGTTGGGAAAGTTAAAGTCCCCTACTATTACCACCCTATTTTTCTTCCAGCTGTCTGTAATCTCCTTACATATTTGCTCCTCAATTTCCCGTTGACTATTTGGGGGTCTGTAGTACAATCCTATCAAAGTGATCTCTCCCTTCTTATTTTTCAGTTCTACCCATATAGACTCAGTGGGCGAACCCTCGGATATATCCCCTCTCACTACTGCCGTGATGTTCTCCCTAATCAAGAACACAACTCCCCCTCCTCTCTTACCTCCTGCTCTATCTTTCGTATAGCATCTGTACCCTGGAACATTGAGCTGCCAGTCCTGCCCCTCCCTTAGCCATGTTTCAGTAATAGCTATAACATCCCAGTCCCATGTACCCATCCATGCCCTGAATTCATCTGCCTTGCCCATCAGACTTCTTGCATTGAAATAAATGCAGTTTAATCTAGACTTCCCTTGGTCTTTGCCCTGCTTTCTCAGACCATCTGTCCGGTCATGTTTTGTACACTCTCCCTTACTGCCTTTTGTTTCTGTCACCACTTTACTTCCCACTGACTTCCTGCATCGGTTCCCATCCCCCTGCCATATTAGTTTAAACCCTCCCCAACAGCACTAGCAAACACTCCCCCTAGGACATTGGTTCTAGTCCTGCCCAGATGCAGACCACCCAATTTGTACTGGTCCCACCTCCCCCAGAACCGGTTCCAATGGCCCAGGAATTTGAATCCCTCCCTCTTGCACCATCTCTCAAGCCACGTATTCATCCTAGCTACCCTGACATTCCTACTCTGACTAGCCCGTGGCACTGGTAGCAATCCTGAGATTACTACCTTTGAGGTCCTACCTTTTAGTTTAACTCCTAACTCCCTAAATTCAGCTTGTAGGACCTCATCCCGTTTTTAACCTATATCGTTGGTACCTATATGCACCACGACAACTGGATGGTCACCCTCCCCCTCCAGAATGTCCTGCAGCCGCTCCGAGACATCCCTGACCCTTGCACCAGGGAGGCAACATACCATCCTGGAGTCTCGGTTGCGTCCGCAGAAACGCCTGTCTATTCCCCTTACAATCGAGTCCCCTATCACTATAGCTCTGCCACTCTTTTTCCTGCCCTCCTGTGCAGCAGAGCCAGCCACGGTGCCATGAACCTGGCTGCTGTCACCTTCCCCTGGTGAGCCATCTCCCCGAACAGTATCCAAAACGGTATACCTGTTTTGGAGGGAGATGACTGCAGGGGACCCCTGCACTGCCTTCCTACTCTTCCTCTGTCTGTTGGTCACCCATTCACTATCTCCCTCAGTAATTTTTATCTGTGGTGTGACTAACTCACTGAACGTGCTATCCACGACTTACTCAGCATCGTGGATGCCCCAAAGTGAGTCCATCCACAGCTCCAGAGCCGTCAAGCGGTCAAACAGTAGCTGCAGCTGGACACACTTCCCGCAGGTGAAGGAACCAGGGATACAGGAAGGATCCCTGAATTCCCACATCCCACAAGAGGAACATGACATGGGTCTGGGATCTCCTGCCATGACTTAACCCTTAAGTTAGCTTAACAACAACTACAATGTCAAGAAGTTGCACAAGGATTGGTGCTGGGACCAGTGTTGTTCACCATATACATAACGATTTGCACTCAGTAATCGGAAGTACAATTTCAAAATTTGGGGATACTAAATTTGGGGTATAGTTAATACTGAGGAGGACTGCGACAAAATATAGGAAGACGTTAATAATCTTGTAGAATGGGTGTGTAATTGGCAAATGAATTTCAATGTCGATAAGTGTGGGGTGGTACATTTTGGGAGGAATAATGAGGCCACATACTCCTTCGAAAATAAGAGTCCAATGGGGTGCAGAGGGATTTAGGGGTACAGATACACAAATCACTAAAAGTAATGATGCAGGTTAATAAGACCATAAAAATAGCAAACCAAGCACTAGGGTTCATTTCTAGAGGGAAAGAATTGAAAAGCAGAGAAGTTATGCTTAAGCCGGTACAGAACCTTGGTTAGACGACACTTGGAGTACTGCGAACAGTTCTGGTCTCCACACTATAAAAAGGATATAGAGGCACTGGAGAAGGTGCAAAAAAGATTTACCAGGATGATTACCAGAAATGAGAGGTTATACCTATCAGGAAATATGATAGAATTTCATATTGAGTTTGAGAGTGAAGTAGTTAAGTCCAAAACTAGGCTCTTAAATTTAAGCAAGGCCAATTATGCAGGAATGAGGGGTGAGTTAACTCAGGTAGATTGGGAAATTGGATTAAAAGATATGATGGTAGATGACCAATGGTGACACAGGCATGGACCTGTTAGGCCGAATGGCCTGTTTCTGTGCTGTTAATTCTTTGTAAGGAGGAGAAGTAGACAAAGAATGAAGAGAAGTTATTATAACATGCCATGCTTCAAATGACCTGCCCCTTATGTAAAGAGAGATTGCTTTTGAGGCTTGGAAATTCCAGGAAAGGATGAATAACATGGCATTGAGCCATAGAGACCAGGAAGAGTGAAAATTCAATCCCTTGAGAAGGAATCTTGGCAGGATTCCCTGCTGCTGATTGTTATCTAAAGTAGAGATTTGTATGGAGTCAACTGGAAATTTCACCATATCAAATAAATACAAATTGTATCACTATTAATCCAATATTATATATAGTCTGCTTTCTATGTATAGTATAAAATTATAAATGTAACCCATTTAGCCAATTTACAGTAAGATTTTGTATTCCCTGATGCACTATTAAGGTAAGAGTAAATCTAATTATATTTACACATAATTTAAGCCACAATGTTTCCTATATTCTATCAAGTACTTGGGTGTTCTACAAACATTTGGTCAGAATGTCTGAAACCTGCCCTATATTTATAAAACAAGTATCTCTTAGTTGCCATCTATTTGCAGGTAACTTGGCTAACTAACCATTTGGGATGTATAATGCTGTGAGAGACACACATGTAATTTAAGACCAGGATAATCAAGACCAGGGCACTCGTTGCCATTAGTGTTTACCACAAGGTCTCCTAGCAACAGAAAAGTACTTTGGTCTTTTGGATTGAGTCCAGAAACCAGAGTATTGTATTTCAGCAGTGAAGAAATTACAGACACACAGAGGAAGGCATCCTCTTAGAATTTATTCTATGGACATATTGTGACATCTTATCAGTGACTCTAAATTATATTTAAAAAAACTAAAGTATGTTGCATTTTAGTTTTTAAGGATAGAACTCCTGTACTCCCCAGAACAACACTTCATTTGATAGACATATTCAGGTACAGTACACTTTTTTTTAAAGAGTTTTTAAGAGAGAAATTTCCATGCATGAAAAAATTCTAAATTGCTTTCAACTATTTAATCCTCAAAGTATTTTGTCAGTAAACACGGTCGGAGTAAACGTCATAGTGTTACTATAAGTAAAGAAACTTGCCCTTCATTACAGAGGATAAGCTAAGGAATACAGTCTCTGGGCTTTATACCCAAAGTGATTTTTGAAGAAGAATGGCGCTGAAAGTGGAAAAAAGGCGTATCAAGAAAGAAATTGAAAAATTATTGTACGTATCAGATGATAATTTCCCTCTCTAAGTGTGTTTCAGCTGTGTGCTTAAAAAACATCTTAAGGATATTTAATTTGAAAGATAACCAGAATGGTCAATCAGTTCTATTTTTCGCTCCTTCTTTCTTAAATGTGCTGACTTTTGCTGGGGTATGATCGCACAGATGCTGGCCACACTCTGGTGCTTAATGAAAGTGGCCATTCTTCATGTGTGAGCCCTGATGTGAATGTCGGCAGATTATTTGTCCATTGTGGGAATAATAGCTGAACCCAATCTTGCTCTCACTCTACATCTGTACATGTGCACTTTCCACCAGAGGTCATTGAATAACAATCGGGAGTGGGAACCTTGTATGATTACTTATATGTAATTTACCCTCTCTTTAGCCCAGGGACACTGAGGCCAATTATGGTGCCATAGCTAAGATTAGCTAACTCAGTATAGACCGAGAATCGAACCCAGAATCTTTTGGTCTGTATGGCTTAAAATTACACAGGGCAATGCTTTTACCCACTCGGGGAAGTTCAATGATCTGTTATAGGTAGGAAATTGTACTTTTCATAAGATGAGCAACAGAGTTGTTATTGTCACCTATTGTACTTCTCCAATGTAACCAGCATCTATTTCTATATAAAGGAGAAATTATGTTGGCACCAGACTTCGTGAAAACAGCTTCGATCCCAAGGGAAAAATGGAGTCAACCTACCTCAATGATTTGGTAAAGCTATAAACAGTACAGATAATTCATGTTAACTGGAGAATCTGAAATAAATGCTCAGTTGTTAGGAATATTCCCTTATCAGGAATTCACATAACGAAACCTGCTTGTTTTACAAATTTTTTAAAACCCTTATAAGAACTCTGGGATTAATATCCGGACAAGAATATTTATCAAAGGCACCAAACAAATCCTTAACCCCTTCACCTTAACTCCTCGTCAAGGAACTGTCTGGGTTTACCAGTCACTCTATGCTTAGGAGTTAATGGTGCCTAAATTTGGCTTACTGAACTGTCTTCTGTCAACCAGTTCAGATTATATTAGCATTTGCACTACCAAGCTCCTATTAAGATCTGCACAAGGTACTGAGTGAACGAATTAACCCTTCCTTGCCAATTATTAAAGAAGACAACTAAGTCAATAGCTAACAATTGTTTATTAGGCCTTGGAATTATAGTTAGCACTTAAACTTAGTAGATAGAGTTAACTGATGAAATAAATATCAGATTACAAAGGCAGTTCAGTTATGTCACAGTAATTCAGCATTAACTGCTTGTAAATTTGCTGTTTAGATCAGTGGCTGAGAATGATATAAATTGGTGAAATTAATATGGGCTTAGACTCCTTAGATAGCTGACAAGTTAACAGCATTACGTGGCCAGTTTATCGAATAGATTCATGTCTATATGCTTGTAGTTAGCCCTGTGTCCAGAAGATACTACCTCGTCCTTATCAGTTGGCGTTGATGAACTTGTTGCCTTGTTTTCCTCTGGGAGGATGGTGTTAGCCTTCTGAGACGTCGGTGATGAACCTCGGTCTGTGGGGGTGCTATCCATTCCTCCTGGATCCTCTGCTCCTGGATAAATTCACCTTCTGTGCTGGTAGCTGTATTTGGACTAATTGGGCCGAATGTCCTGTTTCTGTGCTGCAAATTCTATGAATTTCTATGTAAAAGAAAAAAATTACTAAACTGGGGAGGTTATAAGGACAGAGAAATATCTCCAAGTAAGAAAAATGGTAAATTGGAAGCTAATTAAGATTAGCTGTGTAAATAAAAAGGGCTAAGAGTAAAATCTAATACTAAATGGATGAATTATTAGGCTAGAATTTAATGCTGTTTTGTGGTTTGGGATTCTGTGATAATAATAGTGAATGATAGAAAGGGAATGGTCTAATGCTAATTAAACCATTAAGCCTAATACAAGTAAAGCATTCCTTACCAGTGATAGAAGATCGCCGGTCCAAAGATTGTTCATTAAGGGAGACATTAAGATGCCATACCTTATCTGAGCCTGTCTGTGGCCCTATGCTAGGAAATCTTACCTCTCTCAATCCCAAGGAAACTTGCACATCAAAGTGATACACTTATATTTGGCGGATATAACCGTACAATCTTAACTTCTGTACTCTTTCTTTCACTCTGTTGGAGATGCACGTTCTGATTTTACAGACACACCCTTCTACATATACTAGACACAGAATTTCTACACTTTCTACTCCAAAGACCTGAGAACTACTAAAAGAACTAGAACTAAACAGAGGACTGAGTACTTTAATATCTAAAACACCATACATTTATAATATATATATCAATTTTTCCAAAGAAACCATCTCAATTCTATTGACCAATCTGAGTTCAGCCCTTCTGGTGTCAATGATCACACACAGGCCTGCTGGTATCTGATGACCTCCAAATCAAAGGATCACTGGCATTTAGACATGCCAGGTTGCTTGTTTCCTTCCTAGCTTCTTGGGTCTTTCCTAGCATAGGGCCACATAGAGGCTCAGATAAGGTATGGCATCTTAATGTCTCCCTTAATGAACCATCTCTGGGCTGGTGATCTTCTATCTCTGGTAAGGAATGCTTTACTTGTATTAGGCTTAATGGTTTAATTAGCATTAGACCATTCCCTTTCTATCATTCACTATTATTATCATCACAGAATCTCAAACCACAAAACAGCATTAAATTCTATCCTAATAATTCATCCATTTAGTATTAGATTTTTTTTTATTCGTTCATGGGATGTGGGCACTGCTGGCAAGGCCAGCATTTATTGCCCATCCCTAATTGCCCTTGAGAAGGTGGTGGTGAGCCGCCTTCTTGAACCGCTATAGTGCGTGTGGTGAAGGTTCTCCCACAGTACGTTAGGTAGGGAGTTCCAGAATTCTGACCCAGCGACGATGTAGGAACGGCGATATATTTCCAAGTCCGGATGGTGTGTGACTTGGAGGGGAATGTGTAGGTGGTGTTGTTCCCATGTGCCTGCTACTCTTGTCCTTCTAGGTGGTCGAGATCGCGGGTTTGGGAGGTGCTGTCGAAGAAGTCTTGGCGAGTTGCTGCAGTGCATCCTGTGGATGGTACACACTGCAGCTGGTGGTGAAGGGAGTGAATGTTTAGGGTGGTGGATGGGATACCAATCAAGCAGGCTGTTTCTCCTGGATGGTGTTGAGCTTCTTGAGTGTTGTTGGAGATGCACTCATCCAGGCAAGTGGAGAGTATTCCATCACACTCCTGACTTGTGCCTTGTAGATGGTGGAAAGGCTTTGGGGAGTCAGGAGGTGAGTCACTCGCCGCAGAATACCCAGCCTCTGATCTGCTCTTGTAGCCACAGTATTTATGTGGCTGATCCAGTTAAGTTTCTTGGTCAGTGGTGACCCCGAGGATGTTGATGGTGAAGGATTTGGTGATGGTAATGCCGTTGAATGTCAAGGGGAGGTGGTTAGACTCTCTCTTGTTGGATTTTACTTTTAGCCCTTTTTATTTAAGCTAATCTTAATTAGCTTTCAATACACCATTTTTTCTTACCCGGAGGTATTTCTCTGTCCTTATAACCTCCCCAGTTTAGTAATTTTTTTTCTTTTACATAGAAGTACGTAGAATTTGCAGCACAGAAACAAGCCATTTGGCCCAAAAGCTCTATGTCGGTGTTTATGCTGCACACGAGCCTTCTCATTGTACTTCATCTTAACTTCATTTAACTTTTCACACAGAATAAAACATATTTTCATTGGTCTAAATATGAGTGGCACTGTCACCATAGTAGGTCCACAAACATAGCATGGGAACAGTCTTGGCCTTTGTATTTACATTATTCCCCTCTTGTGGACATTGTTTTTTTTTACTTTTTTTTATATACAGCACAAAATTACTGTTTTCTAATTTTGATTTGTATTCCTTTTATTTCACTTTTAGTTCCATTTGTTTCTCCCTTCTAAGTTCTACAATTCTTAATTTTAGGCTGAAATATTGGGAATAATGGTAAGGAGGCCTCACTATGTTGTGACCTTGTCCTGAATTTTCTGCATTTTGAACAATCTTTTGAGTTGATTTGTGAACTTGCATTTATATAACCCCTTTTATGACCTCAGGACTTCCCTAAGCGCATTACAGCCAATGAAGTACTTTTTGAAGTGTGGTCATTGTTATAATGTAGAAAACATGGCAGCCAATTTGTGCACAACAAGATCCCACAAGTAGAAATTAGAAAAATGACCAAATAATCTGTTTTTAGCGATGTTGGTTGATGGATAAATATTGGCCAGGTCAATGGAAGAACTCCCCTGCTCTAGTTCAAGTAGTACCATGGGATCTTTTAAGTCTACCTAAAAGGGTGGATGGGGCCACTGTTTAACGTCTCATCCAAAATACAACACCTCCGACAGTGCAGCACTCCCTCATTACTGCAATGTAGTGCCAGTCTAGATTTTGTGCTCAACCCTCTGGAGTGGGGCCTCAGAAGTGAGAGTGTTACCACTGAGTCAAGGCTGACACTTGTTGTTTAAACACACTGTGTATTTAGTTTCCAATAGGCAGTGCAGATTATATCCTAATTAAATCTGCAGCAATGTGTCATTCATTAATCCATTTTAAATGAAGAGCATCATGCACCTAGGATACAGAAGACAGCATCTGCCATGCCAGTAGCTGTCTGCACAAAAACTGAGTAGCATGACTGTACAGCCCCTCAACCAACAGAAAGTGAAAACATATGAACAATGACGGACAGGAAAAGACCCTCTGGTCCAGCCAGCCTGTCCTATACAATCGTGGTGCCTTGTGTATCACAATATGCACACTCCACACCTCTCACCATGTGATCTCCTGGGAGAGGCAAAAAAACAGATAAAAACCCAGGCCAATTTGAGGGAAAAAATTCTGGGAAATTGCTCTCCGACCCTTTTGGCGACCACTTCCTAACATCTAACCTAGATCTGGTCTTGTACAACTTAAAATTGTGACCCCTGGTCCTCCCTAATGTATTTAATTGGAACAAACTGTCAACTGGAACACAATCTATTCCTTTCATCATCTTATAAACCTCAATTAGATCATTTGTAAGTCTACGCTTCTCTAAAGTGTAGAGTCCCAGCTCTTTTAGCCTATTTTGATATCTGAGATGCTTTAAACTGGGAATTAATCTAATGGCCCTCCTCTGCACCCTTTCCAAAGCCTCAATATCATCCACCATGTGAAGAGATCAAAACTGGACACAGTATTCCAAATGAGGCCTGACCAAGGTCTTGTACAAGGACAAAATAGTATGCTTTGTCTTATTGTTAATTGTGCTATAAATGCACCCCAATACCCTATTTACTCTAGCTATTGCTTCACAGCATTGCTCATGAACTTTTAGAGATCTATGTACTAGAACGCCCAGATCTCTTTCTTTTTCCACCTGCTTTAATGCTTTTCCCTGAAGGGTGTATGTACGGTGAACGTTTGTCCTGCGCACATGCATAACATTGCACTTCTCCAAATTAAACATCATTTGCCAGTCACGAGCCCAGACCCCCAACGCATCAAGATCCGCCTGAGTGCAGTCGAGCATCGTCTACAGTCCTGACACTCGCACAGATCTTGGTATCATCTGCAAATTTGCAGATCAAACCCCCAACATCTACATCTCGATCATTAATAAAAATAGTAAAGACCAACACCGATCTCTGTGGGACACCACTGGTGACCGGTCTCCAAATAGATCCAAACCCATCTATAACTACTTTCTCCCCAAGTCCTTCCAGCCAGTTATCAATCCAGCTCAATACATGACCACTAATAACTGAGACTTCGATCTTGTAAAGAAGCCTTTTGTGCGGTACCTTGTCAAATGCTTTTTGGAAGTCTTAAGTAGACAAGGTCTACTGGGCTTCCCTCATCCACCATCTTGGTGAGTTCTTCAAAAAATATAATCAAATTTGTTAGACATGATCTTTTTGTTTGAAGCCATGTTGGGTGTCCCCAATATGTCCTTCTCTATCCAAGCAGTCTTATATTACATCCCGAATGATATCCTCAAGCATCTTTCCTATTACTGATGTCAAATGAATGGGCCTACAGTTAACCGGGTCCGTCTTGTCTCCTTTTTTAAAGTTGGGGACTACATTAGCCTCCTTCCAGTCTATGGGTCTATACATATATAGAATTTAAATTTCTAATCTAGCCTTCAGGTAATTGTAATAAATTGGTTTAGCTGTATTGTTGTGCTTTATGCTATTATCTGATCCTCGATGTTCGAATGATGTGTTTAAAATTATTTCCAGGTATCTGTTCTTCTGTATTATGAGCCATTGGTAATTATTCAGTATTGGATGGTGAATGTGAACATCGTCAAATGCGTACACGCACAGACGTTCAATTAGTAGAAATTTGTGGCTAATTTGTTCAGTTACTATGCCTGCAAATGAATACCATGATTCTCTATTTCAGTGGCACTTACTATGATACCACACAATATTTTTTTATCTCATATTTATCTTATGTTGGCTTGCCAGCTGAAGTTTACAGATCTGGTGGAAGTCATTTTGTATGTTTATGGTCACATCCAGCTTCCTCTTATCCATCTCTTTCACTCTCATCCCCATTGCTCAGGTAACCAGATTGTATTTTTCTTTTTGGTAATGTTCATCAACGTGAGGGCTGTCAGTGCTGGGGAATAGAACACTTTGGACACCCAAGTATCAGCATCAAGCACTCCCCAGACTCAGATACAGCACAGGTCCAATACTGGGTAAAGTTTCCTCCTCTTTATCCAACAACGTATTAGCTAGCTGGCTGGACCCCATGAAATCTCATGGCATCAGGTCAAACATGGGCAAGCAAACCTCCTGCTGATTACCACCTACCGTCCTCCCTCAGCTGATGAATCAGTCCTACTCCATGTTGAGCACCACTTGGAGGAAGCACTGAGGGTAGCAAGGGCACAAAATGTACTCTGGGTGGGGGACTTCAATGTCCATCACCAAGAGTGGCTCGGTAGCACCACTACTGACCGAGCTGGCCGAGTCCTGAAGGACATAGCTGCCAGACTGGGCCTGCGGCAGGTGGTGAGCGAACCAACACGAGGGAAAAACTTACTTGACCTCGTCCTCACCAATCTACCTGTCGCAAATGCATCTGTCCATGACAGTAATGGTAGGAGTGACCACCGCACAGTCCTTGTGGAGACAAAATCCCGTCTTCGCACTGAGGACACCATCCAACGTGTTGTGTGGCACTACCACCGTGCTAAATGGGATAGATTCAGAACAGATCTAGCAGCTCAAAACTGGGCATCCATGAGGCACTGTGGGCCATCAGCAGCAGCAGATTTGCATTCCAGCACAATCTGTAACCTCATGGCCCAGCATATTCCTCACTCTACCATTACCAACAAGCCAGAAGATCAACCCTGGTTCAATGAGGAGTGTAGAAGAGCATGCCAGGAGCAGCACCTGGCGTACCTAAAAATGAGGTGCCAACCTGGTGAAGCTACAACTCAGGACTACATACGTGCTAAACAGCGGAAGCAACATGCTATAGGCAGAGCTAAGCGATTCCACAACCAACGGATCAGATCAAAGCCCTGCAGTCCGGCCACATCCAGTCGTGAATGGTGGTGGACAATTAAACAACTAACGGGAGGAGGAGGCTCTGCAAACATCCCCATCCTCAATGATGGCGGAGTCCAGCACATGAGTGCAAAAGACAAGGCTGAAGCGTTTGCAACCACCTTCAGCCAGAAGTGCCGAGTGGATGATCCATCTCGGCCTCCTCCCGATATCCCCACCATCACAGAAGCCAGTCTTCAGCCAATTCGATTCACTCCACGTGATATCAAGAAACGGCTGAGTGCACTGGATACAGCAAAGGCTATGGGCCCCGACAACATTCCAGCTGTCGTGCTGAAGACTTGTGCTCCAGAACTAGCTGCGCCTCTAGCCAAGCTGTTCCAGTACAGCTACAACACTGGCATCTACCCGACAATGTGGAAAATTGCCCAGGTATGTCCTGTCCACAAAAAGCAGGACAAATCCAATCCGGCCAATTACCGCCCCATCAGTCTACTCTCAATCATCAGCAAAGTGATGGAAGGTGTCGTCAACAGTGCTATCAAGCGGCACTTACTCACCAATAACCTGCTCACCGATGCTCAGTTTGGGTTCCGCCAGGACCACTCGGCTCCAGACCTCATTACAGCCTTGGTCCAAACATGGACAAAAGAGCTGAATTCCAGAGGTGAGGTGAGAGTGACTGCCCTTGACATCAAGGCAGCATTTGACCGAGTGTGGCACCAAGGAGCCCTAGTAAAATTGAAGTCAATGGGAATCAGGGGGAAAACTCTCCAGTGGCTGGAGTCATACCTAGCGTAAAGGAAGATGGTAGTGGTTGTTGGAGGCCAATCATCTCAGCCCCAGGACATTTCTGCAGGAGTTCCTCAAGGCAGTGTCCTAGGCCCAACCATCTTCAGCTGCTTCATCAATGACCTTCCCTCCATCATAAGGTCAGAAATGGGGATGTTCGCTGATGATTGCACAGTATTCAGTTCCATTCGCAACCCCTCAAATAATGAAGCAGTCCGAGCCCGCATGCAGCAAGACCTGGACAACATCCAGGCTTGGGCTCATAAGTGGCAAGTAACATTCGCGCCAGATAAGTGCCAGGCAATGACCATCTTCAACAAGAGAGAGTCTAACCACCTCCCCTTGACATTCAACGGCATTACCATCGCTGAATCCCCCACCATCAACATCCTGGGGGGTCACCATTGATCAGAAACTTAACTGGACCAGCCATATAAATACTGTGGCTACGAGAGCAGGTCAGAGGCTGGGTATTCTACGGCGAGTGACTCACCTCCTGACTCCCCAAAGCCTTTCCACCATCTTCAAGGCACAAGTCAGGAGTGTGATGGAATAGCACCGGAGTATTAATTCACTATTGAAGAGAAAAAAAAATGTTTATAAGGGCAGCTGTTTTATAGTCTACCTTTATATGAGCATGGTTGGATGCTAATGCTCGCCAAATAAAGAAGAGTCTAGCTAAGTGCTAATAGCTCTGTTTCACAATAAAATGACCCTCCACAAATAATCACTCCAATGTGCAAGCAGTTTCTCTATAAACATACAATATAGGGATAATTCTAGTCAATAGATTAAACAAAATAAAAATAACCTTGTAAATTTTAATGCTGCAGGCACATTATGACTTGGCTATCAACGTTGCTTTGCTTTGGTTAAATGAAGATGAAGATCAGGAAGTTCTTGAAAATGAAAAAGTGTGAGTACTACCTTTCACAAATAAAGGACCAGTAATTAAATTATATTTTACAACAAGCCAGATCACTTTTTACCAACTGAAACAAATACTACATTAACTTTTTTTAAACAAACAAGGGTCATCTTTACCTCAGTTGAAGAAAAACACTAATCCATTTTTGAAGGGGCAAGAATTCTCACAGCAGTACTCAACATAAAACAAATAAGCTGTTCGTGCTGCCTACCAGCAGTGCACCACTCTGCTAAAATTAACATTCAGATGGGAATATGGCCCCCAAGAGTACCTGTTGGAACCAGGAGAGATGTGTAGTTTGGAATTATTTTTAATTGCTAATGATTTAATCATGGTCAATTTCTATTGAGTGGACAACTTGTTTGCCTCAACATTGTATTTATACATTAGGAAACGCACCTCCATAACTTTCATTGTAATGAAATAATTCTGGAATCTAGGCTGTTCTTTAATTCAACCAGCTGCAGTTTAGTCAGCTGTTTAAATGTATTAGTCCTGCAGTGCATTAAAAGAAAATGATTATATTTTGTACATAACTGGTGCTGTAAATAGTGTATCCTCTGAGCAAAAATGTTTAGAAGGATGTTGTTAAGACATCTTGGCAGACATTTCAAACTGTTTTGTATACAGCAATTGATATGTGAGTACAAATTTAATCGAAACATGAAAACTGGTTTAATTGAAACTTATTTAATACGGGTGACTTGCTCTCCAATTTTCTCTCCTTGTGAGGAATTAACTAGCCTCAGCTCAGCAATCCTCTCTGTCAGAGTGTAAACTCCATGTATGGACAACTGAAGTTGTAAAGTTGTTTTGGCACACTCTATAATGCAGAATATTTCAACACTATTCTGAAACACCTGGTATGATTCTAAACTACGCCTAATTCCACTCTCATGTTTTTAGGGTAATTTCAAGTCCTGCTGGTTCCAAATACCCAAATAAAATGGAAAGGGAAGCAATGATCCTATCTTCCTTTGCTGGAATTCTAATGGCAAGTCAAATTTCTGTACTAACAACTTTCATCGGCAGAGTTTTTTTTCTTTTAATTTAGTGAATGCATGTACAATAATATTTTCTATTGTGATCAGCCTGAAAATGACATGTACATGTATAACACTAAAGCAGTTTTGGGAATTGTTCCCTTGTAATGGTCTCAATCTTCCAACTCCATCATAATCTATGCTTTGAGTAAACTTAAACCAAAATCTCTTTGTTATGGATAAGGTACTTTGTGCTCAGTGTTCGTCTCTAAATATCGGGAAGACCGAAGCCATTGTCTTCAGTCCCCGCCACAAACTCTGTTCCCTAGCCACCAACTCCATCCCTTTCCCTGGCCACTGTCTGAGGCGGAATCAGATTGTTCGCAACCTTGGCGTCCTATTTCACCCTGAGATGAGCTTCTGACCACATATTCGCTTCACAACCAAGACCACCTACTTCCACCTCCGTAACATTGTGCGTCTCCATCCTTACCTCAGCTCATCTGTGGCTTGAAACCCTCACCCATAGCTTTATTACTTCTAGACTTGACTATACCAATGCTCTCCTGGCAGCCTCCCATCTTCCACCCTCCATAAACTTGAGCTCATCCAGAACTCTGCTGCCCGTATCCTAACTCGCACCAAGTCCCGTTCACCCATCAACCCAGTGCTCGCTGACCTACATTGGCTCCCGGTCCAGGAACGCCTCAATTTTCAAATCCCTCCATGGCCTTGCCCCTCCCTATCTCTGTAACCTCCTCCAGCCCTACAACCCTCCAAGATCTCTGCGCTCCTCCAGTTCTTGCTTCTTGCGCATCCCAATTTTAATCGCTCCACCATTGGTGGCTGTGCCTTCAGCTGCCTAGGCCCTAAGCTCTGGAATTCCCTCCCTAAACCTCTCTGCCTCTCTCTCTTCCTTTAAGATACTCCTTAAAACCTATCTCTTTGACCAAACTTTTGGTCACCTGTCCTAATATCTCCTCATGTGGCTCGGTGTTAAATTTTGTTTGATAATTGTTCCGCTGAAGTGCCTTGGGACGTTTTACTACATTAAAGGCGCTATATAAATGCAAGTTGTTGTTGTATTTCCAAAGTGATATCTTAAAAAAAATACAAAATTAAAAAAAAAATTCAAACTTTATTCTTTTCAGAATAAATTACCTGCTACAGAGATAAATTCTAACATAGCTAGAACACAAATCAATTTGCACAAACTTGCCAATGGATCCAACATCAATATGGTTTAATCTCAGTTTGGGTATGCTATATAGTATTGGTGAGCTGAATTTCAGATGTTTTAAAGTTGTATCCAATACAAAGACACTTCTGTTAATTTGCATCTCATCGCAACCGTGCGCAGAATAAGCCCACATTGAATTTTACCTCGCATCCCAATACCTAGTACCTGCATAGACTCCATATCAACAGAATGATAACAAGTAGTTTAGTAATTAAGTTTTAGAGTATATATATTTCATTTAAATAGACCAAAACCTGTATTAATACACTTTGTGCCGAAGTAATAAGTTTGCATAGTTTGTGGGTACAATTAATTTGACTTATTTTATTTATCAGCTTTTACAATAATATTGATGCAACAGTACAAAAGTGGTAAGAAATTATTTTTGAAATGTTGGAATAAGGTATGATTCAACATATTATTTAACAAAACAATAGGGATCAAGGGATATGGGCACAAAGCAGGAACAGGGTACTGAGTTAGACAATCAGCCATGATCATTTTGAATGGCCTACTCTTGCTCCTATTTTCTATGATTCTATCAAAATCATTTGCTGTAGTAGAAGAGGATGAAATTTCAACTTGTCTGAAGCCCAAGTCCTACTTTTAATCAGAATTGATCATTGTAACAAACCGTGTTCCAGGCTGATGTTGGAATGATGGAGCCTGAGGGGGAGGTGCTCATAAGGCAATGTCCTGGACCAAAAAAACTAAAACAGAAATTTAAAATACAAACAACAAATTAAACCAAAAGGCAGATATGCCAACTGGTCTGAGGAACAAGGGCAGCTCCACAGGAACAGGTCAGTGCACCCTCCAGAGAATCACCAATTCCGAGACCCATAACAAATAGGGCATTAATATGGCTGCCATCTAGAAAACACATATTATTCCCACATCCCACAAGTCTGAGGCAGATTAACTTCTGAAGTGCATGAGACTCTGGGAAGAGGGTGCATTAAAACAGATATTCATGATCGTACAACACCACTGTTAACTTCCCCTAGATTACCACTAAAACCTTCTCCCAAATTTTACCCCAAAATAATACTGACCTATCAACCCCTAGAACAGAGAGAAAGGAAAGAGGGAAATCCTGTTTAACCAAAACCAGACTGAGGCAACAGGATCATTGCACAGTCAAAGAGGCAGAACCCAAACCCTGAAAAATGATGACACCCCAAAAGTAACCCCAAAAAATTATAATGTAGAAATTGGAACTAAATGACTTTGATAATAGGGGACTCAAACCTGTCCAAACTAAAAAGTTTCCCCCAGTGCAATGACAGAAATAGACAGCTTTCCAGGGGCAAAGATGAGGCATGCCACAGCAGATCTGGACAAATTGGAGCCCCATTCAGAAACAAAAAAAAAGTTGTGCATCAATAATAGACACTGTAATTAAATAACTGCAGTTACTACTGAAAGTAGCAAAAACAAAATTTCCCAATTTACAAATCTGGGTTCCTGAAATTGAACCGTTCACTCCACAAAAGGAAAAAGATAATGGCAATGGATTTTCATCCTCAGCGCCTAGGTGGTAATCTGGCGGAGCAGATCACCAGCCCATATAAAAATCTGCCTGACTTTCAATCCATTGAAATCAATATCTGGGAGTTAAACCAATCCTTTAAAAAGCAGACCTACATACTAATGATCACTGCCAGAACCTGCAGAGTGGGTCCTGACTAAATCTATTGGACTGAATACACAGTACGTATGAAAACCCATTGGGTGAAACATTCAAAAAAGCACAAGCACAAGAAAAGTGGAACTTATACCTAGCAACAAACATAATTGGCAAAAATACCAGGGGGGGAGATGAGAAATTTTTTTACTCAGCGAGTTGTTATGATCTGGAATGCACTGCTTGAAAGGGTGGTGCAAGCAGATTCAATAGTAACTTTCAAAAGATAACTGGATCTCTACTTAATAAAGGAAACATTTGCAGGGCGATGGGGAAAGAACAGGGGATTGGGACTAATTGGTTGCTCTTTCAAAGAGCCGGCACAGACCCAATGGGCTGAATGATTATATTATTATATGATTTTGCTTGTGCCAAGTTGAGCAAAGCTTCTCATTTCACATATTCCAAGAAGGCCGTTTCACCGTGGCTTTGGATCCTAGAATAGCATTCACTTCATTTAGATCCACTTATTTCCTTTGCAGCACTTCCTGTTTTTAGAACTAAGAAAGAATACAGAAGGTATAAGATAGGTTTATAGTGTATGTGTGTAAACGCATGAAACATGGTAAATAAGGTTGGTGAGCTGCAGGCGCAAATAGCCACATGGGAATATGATGTAATAGCGATAGCGGAGACCTGGCTTAAAAAAGGGCAGGATTGGGTACTAAATATTCCTAGATACAAGGTGTTCAGGAAAGATTGGGAAGGAAAGAAAGGAGGTGGGGGGTGTTGGCAGTATTGATTAAGGAGAATATTGCAGAGCTGGAGAGAAAGGATGTCCTTGAGAGGTGAAAGACAGAATCTATTTGGTTAGAATTAAGAAACAATAGAGGTGCCATTACACTACTGGGTGTATTCTATAGGCCACCAACTAGTGGGAAGGATATAGGGGAGCAAATTTGCAGGGAAATTAGAGAGAGGTGCAAGAACTATAGAGTAGTGATAATGGGGGACTTCAACTATCCTAATACAGACTGGGATAGTAATAGTGTAAAGGGCAAAGAGAGGGAGGAATTCTGAAGTGATTAGTATACTTCCAGCCCAACGAGGAAGGAGACATTGCTGGATCTGGTTCTGGGGAATGAAGTGGGTCAAGTGGAGCAAGTTTTAGTGGGGGAACATTTAGGGAACAGTGATCATAGTATCATAAGGATTAGATTAATTATGGAAAAGGACAAGGAACAATCTAGGTCAAAATACTTAATTGGAGGAGGGCCAATTTCAGTGGGTTGAGAATGGATCTGACCTGGGTAAATAGGAATCAAAGATTGGCAGGCAAAACCGTAATTAAACAATGAGCAGTCTTTAAAGAGGAAATGGTTCGGGTACAGTCTAGGTACATTCCCACTACCATAGAAAAGATACAGCACAGAAGGGGGCCATTCGGCCCATCGTGTCCGCGCTGGCTCAAAGAACAACCAGGTGCCCATTCTAATCCCACCTTCCAGCACCCAGTCCGTAGCCCTGCAGCTTACAGCACTTTAGGTGCAGGTCCAGGTACTTTTTAAAAGAGTTGAGGGTCCCTGCCTCTACCACCAATTCGGGCAGCAAATTCCATACACCCACCACCCTCTGGGTAAAAAAGTTTTTCCTCGTGTCCCCTCTATTCCTTCCACCAATCAGCTTAAATCTATGTCCTCTAGATCTTGAACTCTCCGCTAGGGGAAACAGGTACTTCCTGTCTACTCTATCTAGGCCCCTCATAATTTTGTACACCTCAATCAAGTCTCCCCTCAGCCTCCTCTGCTCCAAGGAAAACAACCCCAGCCTATCCAATCTCTCCTCGTAGCTGCAAATTTTCAAGCCCTGGCAACATTCTTGTAAATCTTCACTGCGCTCTCTCCAGAGCAATTACGTCCTTCCTGTAATGTGGTGACCAGAACTGCGCACAATACTCCAGCTGTGGTCTTAACAGCGTTTTATACAGTTCCATCATTACATCCCTGCTTTTGTGTTCTATACCTCGGCTAATAACGGAGAGCATTCCGTATGCCTTCTTCACAACCTTCAGGGACCTGTGCACATGCACTCCAAGGTCTCTCACTTCCTCTACCCCTCTCAATATATTCCCGTTTACTGCATATTCCCTTTTACTGTTTGCCCTCCCTAAGTGCATTACCTCACACTTCTCTGGGTTGAACTCCATTTTCCACTTTTCCGCCCACTTCACCAACCCATTGATATCTTCTTGGAGTCTACAGCTATGCTCTTCACTATCAACTACACGGCCAATTTTTGTGTCGTTTGCAAATTTGCCAATCATGCCCCCTACATTCAAGTCCAAATCATTAATATATACCACAAACAGCAAGGGACCCAACACTGAGCCCTGTGGCACACCACTGGAAACGGATTTCCATTCGCAAAGACATCCATTGACTTTTACCCTTTGTTTCCTGTTACTGAGTCAATTTTGGATCCAATTGGCCACATTTCCCTGTATCCCATGGGCTTTTACCTTTCTGACCAGTCTGCCATGTGGGACCTTGTCAAATGCCTTACTAAAATCCATGTAGACAACATCCACTGCACTACCCTCATCAATCCTCCTTGTCCCTTTCTCAAAGAATTCAATCAGATTTGTAAGGCATGACCTTCCCTGAACAAATCCATGCTGACTATCCCTGATTAAACCATGCCTTTCCAAGTGACAGTTTATCCTATCTCTCAGTATTGATTCTAATAGCTTGCCCACCACCAAGGTAAGACTGACCAGCCTATAATTGTTCGACCTTTCCCTCGTACCCTTTTTAAACAATGGTACTACGTTTGCAGTCTTCCAGTCCTCCGGTACCTCCCCTGTATCTAGTGAGGTTTGGAAAATGATCCTCCGAGCATCCTCTATTTCCTCCCTGGCTTTCTTCAATAGCCTAGGAAACAATCCATCCAGCCCTGGTGACTTATCAACTTTCAAGGATTCCAGTCCCTCCAGTACTTCCTCTCTCATTATGTTTATCTTATCCAATATTTCACACCTCTCCTCTTTAACTACTGTGTCTGGATCATCCCTTTCCTTTGTGAATATAGAGACAAAATATTCATTAAAAACCCTACCCACATCCTCTGCTTCTATATACAAGTTACCCTTATCATCCTGATAGGCCACACCTTTTCCTTAGCTATCCTCTTGTTCTTAATGTACTGATAAAACATCTTTGGGTTTTCTTTAATCTTACTAGCTAATATTTTTTCATGCCCTCTCTTTGCTTTCCTTATTTCCTTTTTTACATCATCCCTGAACTTTCTATACTCCTCTAGGCTTTCTGCAGTATTTAGTTGTCTGTGACAGTCATAAGCTTTCTTTTTCTGCTTTATCTTGCCCCATATACTTCTAGACAACCAGGGGGCTCTAAATTTGGCAGGGGACGTGTCTGCATTGTACCCGTAGAATTTCACTTTTAGTGCCTCCCACTGGCTTGCCACTGATTTCTCCTCAAGTAGTTGTGTCCAGTCCACTTCTGCCAAATCACCTCTTAGTTCTGAAAAATTTGCCTTTCCCCAATTTAAAACATTTACTCCTGATTTAACTCTCCTTTTCCATAATAATGCTAAAACTAACTGAATTGTGGTCACTATCCCCAATATGGTCATCCACTGTCACTTCACCCGCTAGGGGGAAAGGTTGGGCAACCAAAGCCAGAGCTCCCTGGATGTCAAAAGAGATGGAGAGTAAGATGAAGCTGAAAAAGGGGGCGTATAACAGATGTCAGGCAGATAACCAGGCTGAATATAGAAAGTAAAGAGGAAAAGTGAAAAAGGAAATAGTGGGGGGGCAAAGACAGAGTATGAGAATAGACTGGCGGTTAAGATAAAAGGGAATCCAAAAGTCTTCTATAGACATATAAATAGTAAACAGGTAGTAAGAGGAGGGGTGGGGCTGATTAGGGACCAGAGGACATGGCTGAGGTACTAAATGAGTACTTTGCAACTGTCTTTACCAAGAAAGAAGATGCTGCCAAACTCACAGTAAAAAAGGAGGTAGTTGAGGTACTGGATGGGCTAAAAATTGATAAAGAGGAGATAAGGCTGGCATTATTTAAAGTAGACAAATCACCGGGTCCGGATGGGATGCATCCTAGGTTGCTGAAGGAAGTAAGGGTGGAAATTGCAGAGGTGCTGGCCATAATCTTCCAATCCTCCTTAGATATGGGGGTGGTACCAGAAGACTGGAGAATTGCAAACATTGCACCTTTGTAAGGATGAACCCAGCAACTACAGGCCAGTCAGTTTAACCTCGGTGGTGGGAAAGCTTTTAGAAACTTCCCCACCACCGAGGACAAAATTAATAGTCACTTGGACAAATGTAGATTAATAAAAGAAATCTAGCACGGATTTGTTAAAGGCAAATTGTGTTTAACTAACTTGATTGAGTTTTTTGATGAGGTAACAGACAGGGTTGATGAGGGAAATGCGGTTGATGTATATATGGACTTTCAAAAGGCGTTTGATAAAGTGCCATATAATAGGCTTGTCAGCAAAATTGAAGCCCATAAAATAAAAGGGGCAATGGCAGCATCGATACGAAATTGGCTAAGTGACCGGAAACAGAGAGTAGTGGTGAACAGTTGTTTATCGGACTGGAGGTATACAGTGGTGTTCCCCAGGGGTCGGTACCAGGACCATTGCTTTTTTTGATATATATTAATGACTTGAACTTGGATATACAAGACACAAAACGTGGAAGTATAGTAAACAGTGAGGAGGATAGTAATAGAGTTCAAGAGGACATAGACAGGCTGGTGGAATAGGCGAACACATGGCAAATGAAATTTAACGCAGAGAAGTACGATGTGATACATTTTGGCAGGAAGAATGAGGAGAGGCAATATAAACTAAATGGTACAATTCTAAAGCTGGTACAGGAACAGAGCGACCTGTGGGTATATGTGCACAGATGTTTGAAGGTGGCTGGACAGGTTGAGAAAGTGGTTAAAAAAGCATACAGGATCCTGGGCTTTATAAATACAGGCATAGAGTACAAAAGCAAGGAAGTTATGTTGAACCTTTATAAAACACTGATTCGGCCACAGCTGGAGTATAGTGTCCAATTCTGGGCACCGCACTTTAGGAAGGATGTGAAGGCCTTAGAGAGAGTGCAGAATAGATTTACTAGAATGGTTCCAGGGATGAGGGACTTCTGTTACGTGGATGGACTGGAGAAGCTGGGGTTGTTTCTCCTTAAAGCAGAGAAGGCTGATTGGAGATTTGATAGAAGTGTTCAAAATCATGAAGGGTCTAGATAAAGTAAATAAAGAGAAACTGTTCCCATTGGCAGAGGATTGAGAACCGGAGGACACAGATTTAAGGTGATTGGCAAAAGAACCAAAGGTGACATGTGGAAAAACTTTTACGTAGCGAGTAGTTTTGATCGGGAATGTGCTGCCTGAAAGGGTGGTGGAAGCAGATTCAATCATGGATTTCAGAAAGAAATTGGATAAATACTTGAAGGGAAAAAATGTGCAGGGCTACGGGGAAAGAGTGGGGGAATGGGACTAACTGGATTGCTCTTACAAAGATCCGGCACGGGCTTGATGGGCCAAATGGTCTCCATCTGTGCTGTAACCATTCTATGATTCTAGAAACAAAATTCTCAAAATGGCAGCATTGCTTTTACTTTTAGGAAGCACAAGATCAAATCCTCGACTTGACAACAAACTTAGCTGCTCCACAACAGCAGAGTTCCACTGGCTCCTGCTGGACCAGTGGAGGAGCCATTTTGTGACAGTGGGCTTCTTCATCCTGAGTTGGGGAATCAATGGGGAAGCTTAGCTCTTGCTAAAATAGTGCTTCTTGTCAACTGACATGGAATGGGATTGAGGGATATTGTGTAGAGTCTTGCTTTCAGTGACAAGAATAGCAAGAAGGCAGTTCAGGGAGAGAAGGAGCATTTCAAAAGGTGATGTTCAGAGTAACAAGAAATAGATATCCAAAAATGTAATTTTAAGTTGTGACTGTATTAATAAGCATGATCAAAATTCAATCATGTTTTATGGTGCGGCATGGAACAGGAAGCAGGTCACAGCACAGAATGCAGCTGACTGGATTAATCAGTTGAAGGTTCCCTATTCCAATACAAAACCTGCCAGTACACTCAGTATTGTTAATTAGGAATATAGACTTTTATTGTGCATTAAATGCTATTGTTTAATCAATCACTTAATCTCTTCTGTTGATTGTTGTATCACATTCAAAGAACTTTGTGTATTGGAGTAAAAGATGCAATTTTCCTGAACATTGTTCTGGACAAGGAAGGCAAACTGAAGACTAATTGCCGTAGCCAGAGAGTGGGTCTCCCATCCATACAGCCTGATATGGCACCCTGGAATGGACAAATTCCTGAACTCTGTAAATTTCAGTGATGAAATTTGCTAGTTCTTGGCCGAGCTGTTAATGGAGTGCTCCATCATGGGGATTTGGGGGAGAAGAGTTGAAATGATTTATCCTGTTCTGGAGATATAGAGCAACTGAGAAGTCCATTGTTTTAGATCATCCAAGTCTCTCGACCAAAGCATTTGTGTAGCATCAAAGGGGAAAAATGAGTCAAGATGGGATCAAATGCTAAAAATCTAATGTGAGCAACAAACAATCTGTTTCGCTAATAATGCACAACAATTTCTTTGGAAATTCAGACAGTGCAGTTTTGGTATCAATTATTGGAAGAATAATACTGCCATAACTGGACATACTGCAGGGGCTCCATTTGTTTCCTGTTATATTATTGCAATCGTAACATTTTCAGCAGTCAGTACTTTTAATATCTGTAAATCATTACTGTAAATTATCATTGTTAAAATGTGAAGTCAGAGGAATGCACAAAAACAATGGATGTTGTTTAGTTCATTCCCAGCATGTTGTCAGTTTAACAGCTATGCGTTTATTATGGTCCTGAAATGCTCCTGATCTCCTTTTAAAGGGTTCAGTCTACTTTTTCTTCTGTTTTCAGAACAGTATACCACTAGAAGACATTCTTGAGCTTTACAGATATAGACCCACAGTTACTCAGTTCTGTAAGACAATTAAGGTAAGATACCTTGTATAGGGACAAGGACAATGGTAACTAATTTGAGAGAAATGTACTCTCGATCATTGCATAGATCTTACTTCAAACATGCTTCTCTCATTAGTTGTTAAAGTTTACTTGGTTTTTAAATCATCCAGTTGTCATGGCAAACTACAGGAAACTAACATGTTAAAATGTTAGCTATAGTGACGTTAAAGTCCTAATAAGATATAGGAATGATGTTTTTCCCCTCCTGTTCATCATGACCATTCTGTGCACAGCTTTAAAGCAAAAAGACACACGTCACTTTTTAATGTTGCCACTAGGTTGCAGCCTTTGACCGCAGAACACACCTTTCTTTACCGCAGCTAACTCTTAATGCAGAGGCACAGATTATGTCATTGTTTAACTCTTCTGGTTCAGTATTGTTCCCTTAATGACCACTCACTGACTTTGATAACCTTTTAATTCTTCTAACCTGTAAGTGGTTAAAAAGTAGGTGTAAACTGTCGCAGCTGTTTCCACTTCTGTCACTTTGTTCTGTGTAAGTACACAGAGAAAAAAAATCACCAATAAAGCAGAAGTTGTCTCAGCAACTCCTGACAATCACATTGATTTATATTACTAATCCATTGGATCATTTTGTGAAAAAAACATCGAAAAGCCTTCTTTCACAATTAATGAATAGTCACATATTTGAATATTTGTTCCATAGTACATAACTGGGCTTAATTTTAATCTTAAATATACTAATTTAGTGGCAAAATGAGAAACATTCTGGCTTTCCAAAGACAAGGTTCACGAGGGCGGCGAAAATCTGCAGCGAATTTCGACCTGTGCCTTTGCTGACTTTGATTCACTAAGAAAGTTCTGGATGAATTATTCCTCTTTCTGCACAATGACCTGCAGCCCAAATCTTTAACTAAATGAACGCAAAATACTGCGGATACTGGATATCTGAAATAAAAACAGAAAATGCTGCAAATACTCAGCAAGTCAGGCAGCATCTGTGAAGAAAGAAACAGAGTTAATGTTTCAGATCGACGATCTTTCGTCAGAACTGGAGGAAGGTAAAGATTTAACAGTTTTTAAGCAAGTTCAGAGCCAGGGAAACGGGGTGGGAGGGTTGGTGGGCGGAGGAAGGGGAGGGGAGGGGAGGAAAGAACAAAAGGTAAGGTCAGTGATAGGGTGCAGGACAGGAGTGATTAAATGACAAAAAGGATGATGGTGTAAGGCAAAAAGGGTGGTAATGGGACAAGTAAAGAACAAAAGATGGGTCTAGAGGAGCTGTAGCTGGCAACAGCAGAATTATTACCATCACCTGCTGTCCGAAAAAATGGGAGCAGTAGTTATGATCTGAAGTTATTGAAATCATTATTGAGACCGGAAGGTTGTAAAGTGCCGAATCGAAAGATGAGGTGCTGTTCCTCGAGCTTCTGTTGAACTTCATTGGAACAGTGTAGGAGGCCGAGGTCAGAGTGAGAGTGGGACCGAGAATTAAAATGGCAAGCGATCGGAAGGTCAGGGTCACGCTTGCGGACTGAGCGGAGATGTTCAGCAAAGCGATCACCCAATCTGCGTTTGGTTTCCCCATTATACAGGAGACCGCATCATGAGCAGCAAATACAGTGTACTAAATTGAAAGAAGTACAAATAAGTCACTGTTTCACCTAGAAGGAGTGTTTGGGGCCCTGAACGGTGGGAAGGGAGGAGGTGAAAGGGCAGGTGTTGCATCTCCTGCGCTCACATGGGAAGGTGCCGTGGGAAGGAGAGGGGGTGTTGGGGGTGATGGAAGAGTGGACCAACGTGGAGGGAACGGTCCCTTCGTAATGCTGAAAGGTCAAGGAGGGGAAGATGTTTGGTGGTAGGAGTAGCTGTGGGAGTTGGTGGTGGCATCACGCTGGAGGGGGCAGAAATGGTGGAAGATGATACGTTAAATGTGGAGGCTGGTGGGGTGGAAGGTGAGGACAAGGGGGACCCTATTGTGGTTCTAGGAGGGAGAGGAAGGGTGTGGGCAGAAGCGCAGGAAATGGGACGGACACGGTCGAGGGCCCTGTCAACTACAGTGGAGGGGAATCCTCGGTTGAGGAAAAAGGAAGACATATCGGAAGGACTGGTATAGAAGGTGGCATCGTCAGAACAGATGCGTTGGAGATGGAGAAACTTGGAGAAGGGAATAGAGTCCTTACAGGAAGCGGGGTGGGAGGAAGTGTAATCAATGTAGCTGTGGGAGTTGGTGGGCTTATAATAGATATTGGTTGACAGCCTATCCCCAGAACTGGAGATAGAGAAGTCGAGGAAGGGGAGAGTCGGAGATGGACCATGTGAAGGCGAGGGAAGGGTAGAAATTGGAAGCAAAGTTGATTAAATTTTCCAGTTCGGGGAGAGAGCAGGGAACAGCACCAATATAGCCATCAAAAAGAGGTGAGGGAAGGGGCCTGAGTAGGACTGAAACAAAGAATGTTCCACGTATCCCACAAAAAAGTAGGCATAGCTAGGACCCATACGGGTTCCCATAGCGACATCTTTTATTTGAAGGAAGTGAGTGGAATCAAAGGAGAAGTTGTTTAATTTAAGAACAAGTTCAGCCAGGTGGAGGAGGGTGGTGGTGGATGGGGACTGGTTGGGCCTCCGTTCAAGGAAGAAGCGGAGGGTCCGCAGGCCGTCCTGATAGAGGATGGAGGTGTAGAGGGACTGGATGTCCATGGTGAAAAGGAGA
This sequence comes from Heptranchias perlo, assembly GCF_035084215.1. Taxonomy (NCBI): domain Eukaryota; kingdom Metazoa; phylum Chordata; class Chondrichthyes; order Hexanchiformes; family Hexanchidae; genus Heptranchias; species Heptranchias perlo. The sequence goes on along the minus strand of NC_090331.1, from coordinate 72,860,110 downwards.
CGCTTAGGGCCGGGAAACTGGAAACTGTTAAATTGACGGAGGGCGTCAGAAAAGTTGCGGATGTAGGTCAGAAGTGACTGGACTCCCCTATGTCTTCCTTTTTCCTCAACCAAGGATTCCCTTCCACTGTAGTTGACAGGGCCCTCAACCGTGCCTGTCCTATTTTCCGCACTTCTGCCCTCACACGTCCCCCTCCCACCCAGAACCATGGTTATGTCCCCCTTGTCCTCACCTTTCACCCCACCAGCCTGCACATTCAATGTATCATCCTCCACCATTTCCGCCACTTCCAGTGTGATGCCACTATCAAACACATCTTCCCCTCCCCTCCCCTTTCAGTAGTCCGAAGGGACCGTTCCCTCCGTGACACCCTGGTCCACTCTTCCATCACTCCCAACATCCACTCTCCTTCCTATGGCACCTTCCCGTGTGAGCGCAGGAGATGCAACTCCTGTCCTTTCACCTCCTCCCTTCCCACCATCCAGGGCCCCAAACACTCCTTCCAGGTGAAACAACAAGTTACTTGTACTTCTTTCAATTTACTATACTGTATTTGCTGCTCACGATGCGGTCTCTTCTACACTGGGGAGACCCATTGCAGATTGGGTGATCGCTTTGCTGAACACCTCCGCTCAGTCCACAAGCGTGACCCTGACCTTTTGGTCGCTTGCCATTTTAATTCCCCGTCCCGTTCCCACTCTGACCTCTCTGTCCTCGGTCTCCTACACTGTTCCAATGAAGTTCAACGTAAGCTCGAAGAACAACACCTCATCTTTCAATTCGGCACTTTACAACCTTCTGGACTCCACATTTATTTCAATAACTTCAGATCATAACCACTGCTCCCATTTTTTCGGACAGCAGGTGCTGGTAATGGTTCTGCTGTTGCCATTTACAGCTCCTCTAGACCCATTTTTTTCTTTACTTGTCCCATTACCACCCTCTTTGCCTTGCACCATCATCTCGTTTGTCATTTAATCACTCTTGCCCTCCACCCTATCACAGACCTTCCCTTTTGTTCTTTCCTCCCCTCCCCTTCCTCTCCTTCCCCACTTTCCCTGGCTCTGTACTTGCTTAAAAACTGTTAAATCTTTAACTTCTTTCAGTTCTGACGAAAGGCCATCGACCTGAAACGTTAACTGAAACATTCTTTCACCACAGATGCTGCCTGACTTGCTGAGTGTTTGCAGCATTTTCTGTTTTTATTTCTTTAACTAAACAGCTCTTCCAGAGGTTTCAAAGTTAGTGCAGGTCTCAACTTTTATACCTCTGACTCCTTCAAATTGAGAACTTCTGCAACTTCACCCAGGGCGCTGTCTGGGTCTACATATGACAAGTAATTTACCATTCTGAAGAGAACTGGAAATGTGACAGGTTACAGATGCCACCTTGAGGAGAGCTGGGGAATTGATCCATCTTGGAATGACTCCGAGGCAGCAGCATGACAAAGTGATTCAGTTCTGTCATGTTGCTGGTTTTCCCAAAGTTTAGGGAACAATAGTTGGCACCCACATTTCATTCTGCATTTCATTTGTGAACCTATTTCATTTCCTCAATAGAAACCGTAACCTACAAGGCCACGGACCAAGAGCTGGAAAGTGGGATTAGGCTGGACGGCTCTTTTTCGGCCGACACAGACACAATGGGCCGAATGGCCTCCTTCTGTGCCATAAATTTCTATGATTCCATGAAAGGAATTCCACTTTCTTGGTGATCAAAGTCTCTGTGACCAGCTACAATGAATCCTGCATGTCAATGCCAAATTTTTAGGGAATTGTCATAATGTTTTAGTATGAAGAACTCAAACCTACCGGCTCTGTTCAGGGAAGATTGCTCCGAACGACAAGGCAAATCCTTTCATCAACTAGAGTGGTCATTGGGAGGACTAATAGGGTTCTGAAGCCATGGTTTTGCTACCTTGATATATCTGGAAGGATACTACAGGGTCCATGTGGGTCTCACATTGTGGTTGCTTGCTATATCCTTCACAAATTTACTATTCAGAAAGGACTGGAAGTAGAACCCTTGGAGGAGGTGGGCCTGGTTGTGGAGGAACCTGGAATCCAGCCTCATGAGGATCAGGGCTCAGAGGACTCTTGCATGCTGGCTGCTAGGAAAGATCATTTGTAATAAATTCTTCTTAGATTTAAGTGGTACCCATTGCAAACTTCCATCACTACATCTCCCCAACCTTTCTGTCAACTCCAATCATTCCATACATAAACATCACCCTTTCTGGTCTCCATTAGCATACTTCACCCCAACCAGACCTCATGATACCTCATCTGATCAAACAACAGAACAAATTCAAGGTGCAAGAACAGATTTATTTTACAATTACAGTGATAAAATCGGTGCAATATCCTCATCCCTACTATCTTGATCTCTCTCAGGTGACTAACTCTAAACTGGTCCTTGGGTTAGAGAAGGCGAGTAACAAAGGGTATGAAATTAGAGTCATAGAGTTATACAGCACGGATAGAGGCCCTTCGGCCCATCGTGTCCGCGCCGGCCATCAAGCCCTGTCTACTCTAATCCCATATTCCAGCATTTGGTCCGTAGCCTTGTATGCTATGGCATTTCAAGTGCTCATCCAAATGCTTCTTGAATGTTGTGAGGGTTCCTGCCTCCACAACCCTTTCAGGCAGTGAGTTCCAGACTCCAACCACCCTCTGGGTGAAAAAGTCCTTTCTCAAATCCCCTCTAAACCTCCCGCCTTTTACCTTGAATCTATGTCCCCTTGTTATAGAACCCTCAACTAAGGGAAAAAGCTCCTTAGTATCTATCCTATCTGTGCCCCTCATAATTTTGTACACCTCAATCATGTCCCCCCTCAGCCTCCTCTGCTCCAAGGAAAACAAACCCAATCTTCCCAGTCTCTCTTCATAGCTGAAGCGCTCCAGCCCTGGTAACATCCTGGTGAATCTCCTCTGCACCCTCTCCAAAGCGATCACATCCTTCCTGTAGTGTGGCGACCAGAACTGCACACAGTACTCCAGCTGTGGCCTAACCAGTGTTTTATACAGCTCCATCATAACCTCCTTGCCCTTATATTCTATGCCTCGGCTAATAAAGGCAAGTATCCCATATGCCTTCTTTACCACCTTATCTACCTGTTCCGCCGCCTTCAGGGATCTGTGAACTTGCACACCAAGATCCCTCTGACCCTCTGTCTTGCCTAGGGTCCTCCCATTCATTGTGTATTCCCTTGCCTTGTTAGTCCCTCAAAAGTGCATCACCTCGCACTTTTCCGGGTTAAATTCCATTTGCCACTGTTCCGCCCATCTGACCAACCCATCTATATCGTCCTGCAGACTGAGGCTATCCTCCTCGCTATTTACCACCCTACCAATTTTTGTATCATCAGCGAACTTACTGATCATACCTTTTACATTCATATCCAAGTCATTAATGTAGACCACAAACAGCAAGGGACCCAGCACCGATCCCTGTGGTACCCCACTGGCCACAGGCTTCCAGTCACAAAAACAACCTTCGACCATCACCCTCTGCCTTCTGCCACTAAGCCAGTTTTGTATCCAAAGTGCCAAGGCACCCTGGATTCCATGGGCTCGTACCTTCTTGACCAGTCTCCTGTGGGGGACTTTATCGAAGGCCTTACTGAAATCCATGTATACCACATCCACTGCGTTACCCTCATCCACACGCCTAGTCACCCCCTCAAAAAATTCAATCAAATTAGTCAGACATGATCTTCCCTTGACAAAGCCATGTTGACTATCCCTGATTAATCCTTGCTTCTCCAAGTGGAGACTAATTTTGTCCTTCAGAATTTTTTCCAATAATTTTCCTACCACTGATGTTGGGCTCACTGGCCTGTAGTTCCCCGGTTTTTCCCTACTCCCCTTCTTGAATAATGGTACGACATTAGCGGTTCTCCAGTCCTCTGGCACATCCCCTGTGGCCAGAGAGGTTCTGAATATATGTGTTAGAGCCCCCACAATCTCCTCCTTTGCCTCACACAGTAGCCTGGGATACATTTCGTCCGGGCCTGGGGATTTATCCATTTTTAGGCCTGCTAAAACCGCCAATACCTCCTCCCGCTCGATGTTAATATGTTCGAGTAAAATTGAGGGAGGTGGGCAGGGGCACCTGTGGTACACAGTATGAGATGGTCACCACCATCATTATTATCTTCCTCTTCATAATCTTCCCACAAATATTTATATCCATCATCACCATCCATCCATCAACCTTTTCTGCCACCTTTTGTTGTGCTGAACCTGTGGAAGAATGGACATACAACATCCAGAGAAGGTGAGGAAATGGAGACAGCTTTGGAGTTCAGTGGCAGATTGGTTCTTTAAAGTGCCGGTGCAGGTACTGTTTGAAACCCAATCACCTGTAGCTGGCACTGGCCCACAATCTTGCCATTGTCGACTGCCAGTGCGGCTTGCTTTCCCAGCAGCTCGAGTGCCTGCTCCTCAAAATCAGCTAGACCCCTTAAATCCAGGATGTCGCCTCCGAGTGACCAGCCTTTCCCGAGCATTCTGTGCAAATTTCTCGTGGAACAATATTAACAGAATTAAATGAAGGCATACACGTGAAGGATATCTCCCAGGTGGCAGCCGATAGCTGATGTAGCAGACAGGACAAGTGCTAGAAGGGCCCGGTAACATGAGAGGTTGGCGTTGTAATGGGTTACTTGCATGAAGGGCTTGTGAGGAGAGCTCCAAACACAGGTTCCAGGTGGACGAGTTATAGAACTATTGAACCACAGTGTACTGTGAATGAAGACTTATCATTTCATTTAAGAAGTGAGTGTGATCAGTGGAGGGGATCCTGTGGTGCCAAAGTGGAAAGGGGAAGGTCGCTGTTCTCTTACCTTGCCTGCCCTTGTCAGGCCATTAATCTCTTTCCAGCACTGATCTGCTGTCCTGGGGGTGAGAGAGATGGCACTCAGCACCATTGCTACTTTGATCAACCTGGCTCTGGTAACTGCCTTTGGTGGCCTCCTTCCGTGCAAATCCAGCTCCTCTGGCGAATTTCATCCAGAAGGACCTGTACGTCCGTGTCAGAAAAATTTTGGGCTCACCTCCTTGTTCTGCCACCACTTGCCTGAACCCTTTCTTGCAATCCTCCAGTGCCAGATGTAGATGCCATGAAGTCTTCAGAAAACACAAAGAATTCTTTGGTCCAGTTGAACTGTCTTGTCAAAAGTTGGAGGAGAAAACACACCACTTACTCATTGTGCTTTCAGAAATCTGCTGCCACTCTAAATTTAAATCCTGGAGCAATAAGTTTCCTCTTTTCTGCCCTCCCCCGCAATTTGCTGCCATGTTACACAGGAATGGCGCTTCTCACCTGCCAATCAATATGCTGATGAGCTGACCCCATGAATTTACTTCACCGGCAGTTAGAAATTGTGCCTCATCAGCATTACTGCAGATTAAATGGCTCTGTGGATTTTCGGCCCCATGATTTGTACTCCTAACTGAAACATCCATCCTCCTGCTGCTCTGTTTCCTTCCCTCCCCCCCCACCCCGATATCTTGTAAAATAGCAAGGGTTAAAACTGTCATCAATCCTAGTTCAAAGCTTTGTGAAACTTCATCATATGTACGCAGTGGCAACATTAGAACATAAGCTCCTGTTGAGGTGTAGGCGAGAGGGGTCTAAATTTGGCGGGGGTGGGGGGGAGAATTCTCAAATATATTAAAGAATTAATGTTTGAAATGGGAAAGTAAAACTATTTTAAAAATAATTTCATGTCAATACAATTCTTGACTCACTAGAAAACAAAAGGATATGGGTTTTGGTTAGAAAATGATTGTAAATGGGCAAACTGGACCTGGAAGACTAAGAAAGCTAGATGGGCTGAATGGCTTTGTGTTGGCCCATATTACTTTCCTATGATGTAATCGGTTTCAATTGTATCTGCTATTTTCACCTTTAATATATTGAATTCCACTCTATTCAATTGGCAGACCATAAGAAAGTTTTTGCAATTAGCATTAACCCCAGTGATGTACCATATTGAGGTATTGGCATGTTTCTCAGCTTCCCTTGTATAAATACTCAATTGCTCTAACTATACTTAAAGCAGCCAGTGAGCCAATTTTCCTAACAGCTAGGGTTAAAAACTGCTGTTGTAAACCTGTTACCACTTCTGGTATATTTTGCACCTAATGAAATTTTACCAGACATCAGAAGAGATTAATCTGAGTCCATTTTTCTTTTTGTTTTCCATGGGAGACACAATGGAGATTTGGAATACTTAAGTACAAGAACTGTGTTACTAAGTCTGTCTGAACAGAGCTCGAGTCATGAAAGGAACATGATGCAATATTTCAGTTGTTGCCAATCTGTAATATTTGTCCAGATGCTTATCTTTGCTTCAATTATCTCTCACATCAGGTTAACATTTCTGTGTGGCTTTCATCACTAGTACTAACTGGCAAAAATCAATTTCAAATATTGACAAATATTTAAGAGTAATACACCTAAATGTGTAATGTTAACTGGTCTAATCTGTCAGAATGAGTTCACTATTTCTTTGGGCTGTGAAGCTGCTGCAATGTGCGTTTGAGAGAATGGATGTTAGAGAACTACTGTCACCTATTGGGTTTGTTTTGTTTTCCAGGGACATGTTCAGCCATCCAGTCTGTCCTTGCATCCTTTTGCAATGCTGACTGCAGCCTGTGCTGCCGAACATGCTAGAAAACAGAGTGAGTGAGTGAGTTCTATCTTTTTTGGGGTGAGGGGGAGTAGCCCCTTTCCGAAGTTCTTCCCAGCTAAACCAAAGTCTGGTTAATCCAGTTATTACATAAGCGACATCTGCATTTTCTGTTCAATCTTCAAAACTATGTCAGCCAACTTGGGAAAACTTGTATGATTGATTTTCTTTTATTCATTCTCAGGATGTGGACATCGGTAGCAATGCCAGCATTTATTGCCCATGTCTAGTTGCCCTGAGAAGGTGCTGGTGGGCCTTCTACTTGTACTTCTGGTAGCGGTTTGATACAACTAAGTGGCTTGCTAGCCCACTTCATAGGGCAGTTCAGAGTCAACCAAGTTGGTGTGGCAGTTGAGTCACATATAAAGCAGACTGAGTAAGGACAGCACATTTCCTTCCCTAAAGAGCATTAATGAATCATACTGGGTTTTTACAACAATCCAACAGCTTCATGGTCACTTTTACTGATACCACCTTTTTATTTCCAGATTTCTTAAATTAAATTCAAATTCTCAAGCTGTCATTGGTGGGATTTGAACTCACATTCTGTGGACTATTCGTCCAGTAACATAGCCATTACATTACCGTACCCCTAAATGCTATTGTCATTCACACTGATATTAATTTTTGCCTATTGCTGGAGTTTTGCATTTGCTATCGAAAAGGCAAATATAAGATACAGCAGTACACAGAGTGCTGCTTAAGATAAAGTCACAAGAAGGGTTTCAACCCAACAGGAGAATTAAGACCACAGTTCTAATAATTTATACTAGATTTTGTTTTGAAAATTTTAAAGACGGGTGCAATCTGTCATTTTTGACTTTCTCCATAAGCAATGTTTTATTTACTTCTCCATGCCAGAAACCTTAACAGACAAGCCACTCAGCTGTTCAGGGCAACTGGGGACAGGCAGTAAATTACATGTGTGCAGATACAATTTACAACAGTGTGTAAAACTAGTAACTAGATGGATTACCATTCTTTTGCTTCATTTTTATATGCTTACTTTTTTTTCTAAACAGGTATCAAACTGAAAGTAGGAAAAATAACCTCAAAACAGAACTTTATGGGCCCCTCTATGACAAGCAGATCAGCAGACCAGCCTCCTGATAATTGCAGTGGTACACAGCAGAATGCAGTATGTACAGTTAATACAAAGATCTTTACAGACCAGTTGTATTGGAGGGAGGAATAGCAATTGTCATCACAGTCAGAGATGGCAAGTTTTGGATGGCTGATTGAGGGTCAGTCTCATCAGCCACCAATAACTTGGAGAGGCCTTGTCAAAAGTGAATTGACCTCTGCTGACCTCCCTTTCATCCATAAAATCCATAAAGAACATGCTACGTTATCAAAAATAGTCTGCAAAGCAGGTTAGTATGGAAATATAGTTATAAATTGGATTCAAAATATTTGATAGACCCGAAGTCTCTCACATCTTTGAGGAGCTGAATGGACTTGTGCATTTCATTATTAATGTGGAGACCTTACTAATGGCTTGCAGGCTATTTAATATCTGCAATTTGGATCATGAAAAATTTGAGTTGTACTAGTGCTTGTCATTCAAAACTTTCCCTTTGCTGCAGACTACCGTTCCCACGATAATGTATGCTTGGGTGAATCATTCTATCCATATAGGTTATCGTGCTCAGATCATTATGGGAATCGGCCTGTTTTGCTTTATTAATAGGAATGAGCTCAATTAGACAGATTGGCTCACAAACCTGAAGGGGAAGATTGTTATACTTTGACTGATGACTGAGTGATGCAGATGTTAGGGCAATACTGACTGAGTTTTCTTGATCATTGATATTTGTATATTGGAAAAGAAAATGAAGCATGGGTACGAACAGAGAATACATGGCAAGTTCCCACTGGACACAAGTGTATGTACAAATGAACTCTGACCAAATACCATGGCACTGACAGCCATTTGTGTAAAAAATATTTCCACTGGAATCCTGCTGTGTCTTCATTTTATAATGCTCAGTTAAAAGATAGCGGTGTTGTGTATGTGAATGAAATGTTATTAAAGTATTGTAATAACAATGATTGTGGGATCCTGTATTCTCCCAACAGGACACGAGTAGCCATCCTGGAGAAGAGAAGGCAGAGGAAGAAACTGGCATTTAACTAGAGTTAGAAGTATAAATGATCAGTTTGCTATCACTAATGAAAACAGGCTCATGTCCAACAAAGGAAGAAAGAAAGTCACTGGGCTCAAAAATTTATCATTGTGTAATTTTTTTGCAATTAAAAGCAATTTAAATTTCAATAAGAAAAATTTTAGTTAAAAGCAAATGTTCTTTTCCTTTCACTTATTTATTGAAAATACAATTTGCTTCTAAAAATATTTGATTGAATTCCAAATATTTTAAATATTATGGAAATCAGAACATTTGTAATTTCAATTTCCTTTGTTAAATTACAAACTGGGATTGATGGGGAGGTGTGTGGTCATGGGTGTGTAAGATGGGGAGGTGTGTAATAATGGGTATGTAAGATGAGGAGATGTGTAGTAATGGGTATGTAGGATAGGAAGGTGTGTGGTAATGGGTGTGTAGTACTGGGTATGTAAGATGGGGAGATATGTGGTAATGGTATGTAAGATGGGGAGGTGTGTAGTTATGGTATGTAAGATGGGGAGGTGTGTAGTTATGGTATGTAAGATGGGGAGGTGTGTAGTAATGGTATGTAAGATAGGGAGGTGTGTAGTAATGGGTGTGTAAGATGGGGAGGTGTGTAGTGATATGTATGATGTGGAGATGATATGTAAGATGGGGAGATGTGTAGTAATGGGTGTGTAAGATGGGGAGGTGTGTAGTGATATGTAAGATGGGGAGATGTGTAGTAATGGGTGTGTAAGATGGGGAGGTGTGTAAGATGGGGAGGTGTGTAGTAATGGGTGTGTAAGATGGGGAGGTGTGTAAGATGGGGAGGTGTGTCGTAATGGGTGTGTAAGATGGGGAGGTGTGTAGTCTTGTGTATGTAAGATGGGGAGGTGTGTCGTGATATGTAAGATGGGGAGATGTGTAGTGATGGGTTTTTAAGATGGGAAGATGTGTAGTAATGGATTTTTAAGATGGGAAGATGTGTAGTGATGATATGTAAGATGGGGTACATAAGATGCAAATAAACTGAAAAACAAGATGACACTAGTTACCTTTTATTCTTCATATAGTGGAAGCATTGCGCTGATTTTTTCTCTGTTGGCTGAAGCGGACAGCAGTCCTGTGACTTACTGCCTTAAGGGTAGCACTTTAAACTTGTAATCACCAAGCTGCTGATTTCCCTGTTTTCAGTTCTGCAAATGAAAAGCTACATTTTGGATGCACAAAAGCAGGGATGCTGTCTTCAGTAGGGGAGAATGAGGTGGGGGGGGGAAGAGAGAATCAATTTCACAACTTATCTACTTTCTGATATCACTTGCAGTATGACAATGAAGACTTCAGTTGGAAACCAGTCTTGTGATTCCTGCCATCATACTTTCTGTTTGTATTCTTCATGTCTCTTGGTGTACATTCCAATGATGATCTGTGGACAGCTCCATCTTCTCTTGCCACGCACCCCCTCCCCCACAGACATCCTGCCAAATAAGTGGAGTTTGAGGAAGAACAGTCTTGTGAAATTTGATAGAAATTGAAATATTTAAATCTGTTTGTGCCAGTTTAGATGGGAAAATACTAATTTTAAGCGGAGAGGATTTTTTTTTGTCTATTGATGGCAAATCTAGTGTTCTCCAACACAGAGAAAATTGGTTCAATACGTCAGCTAATTTACAATACACAATAGAACATTCTACTATGAATATAACTGCTAACCATAAAATATAAGGTGTAGCAAGATAGGAATCATGATCCTCTCTCTGATTGTAGTTTGGTTTTATGACTGAAAGAGACAGGTCTTATCCCAACCATATTTTTTCTGCCTGTGCTTTGAACCTCTTGTGCTTCTCACACTGTGTCCAATGATAGTCACTGGACACAATGTAAACCTCTATATTAAATTTATTCTTCGGAAAGAATAACTTACAGACCTTGTATGAAATGCCTAGCAGCAGTCATATATTTGCAAGTTAATATAAAAGGAATATTCAGAAATCTGTCGTTCTTCATAATGTGCCTACAGATGACACAGCGGGTTAGCACACAGATCTTTCTCCTCAGTCCAGACTAAAGGGGTGAAGATCTCCTCCCTTTAGCAGATGTAAAGACATAAACTGAAATAGGTTTGTTAGTCTCAACCTAGTTCCCAGTGGCTGTGCATTTCCATAATTTGAAACAATTGTCAGTCGTACTCAGAGGTGCCATATAATGGTTGGTGTGGAAAGAGTACGGAGATGGGTTGATCTTATGAGGTTAGAATTAAGGAACACTATTGGAACACGATATAAGGAGGTTTACTGTGTAGCTGGCCACGCTATTTCTGACCTGGGAATACTTGTTACTGACAGTGGATTGTCAAAATAAAATGTACTTCATTCCCCAGCACTGAGGGCCAGCAATCCAATGAACAAACAAAATCAGCAAAAAAAAGTTTTGAAAAGTGTACCATCAGGAAAATAGCAATAAATAATGCTCAATTATGAAAAATGTAAATTATAAAGCTTTGTTCAAAGAATGTAGTAGTAAGAAACACCTTATTTGATTTTCATATTGCTGATTGTATTGTATTTCTTCACAGACTATTAAATAGTTTCATATGTACATTTCCTCTGTACAATTGTTTCAATAAACTGCGAATACTTTTTTTGCTTCAATTTTACTTTTTAAAAAAGATTCCTTCTTGCTGCTGTCCTCCTTTAGGTGGGATGGCCAAACAATCCGCAACCCTGATTTCTCCATTGTCACTGTTAAGTGCTACTCCACATTAACGGCCCTGAGGCATGCTTTGAGGGGCCTGATGTCCATCTCCTGCTTTTTGCCCCCCATACTCCCCAACGTGTAGTACTCTGCCACTGCTAACGTCTCCATCTAACAACCTGTTTAAAAATTTGCAGGATTAGCACATTGGGACAAATTTGAGGATGCTTATGCAGATGTTGGGATGAGGAGTTGTGCTCCCGTTTATCATGACCTGATATATGAAAGATTGACAGTATTCAAAGTTCTCTGGGCCACTTAATTCGATGGACTAAGGAATAGCAGGTGGATTTTAATGTTGATGTAAACGACAGGGAATATGAAACATTTTTGCAGGATGAACATTAGCAGAAGTGAAGAGCTAGAAGGATTTGGGTAGGATTATTAATCATTCTTTAAATGTTAAACAGGTGGAATTCATCTCAAGGGCGTTTGACTATAGGTAAAAACAAGTTATTCCAGCTTTGCACAGGTCATTGGTGAAGCCACATTTGGAATTTTGAGGCCGCTGTGCATTGAGGACTGGCGACCCATTATGTAGTGTGCTGAGGCCTATTAACTGCCCAGCTCTGAGTGTCTGATAAAGTGGTCAGCAAACTCCTTTGGTAGAGAGCCTGTGCACCTACCAATCATTAGCTCATTACTGCCCTTAATTATATTCAAATAAGATGATTACCCCATACTGCGCTTGAACACCTGAAGAGTGTTCCAGAGGCTTATTCACCATATTAAATAGGCACTGCAGTGAAAGACCCTTCCTAATATGTTGCGTCCTTTAGGTTTCAAGGGAGTGACTTGTTGCTAGTAGCTGCTTTGCTTCTTTGATGCTATTTCTGTGGTTCTTTGGTGTTCTCCTGTTGGTATGTTAATATATTTGTGTGTTAGGATGCTTTGCAAAAATTCAAGTTACGTACCTTCTTAAGGTTTGATCCATCTGGCTCCATGCCATCCCAACTGATAGAACTGGGACAGACACCAACGCATCTCTCTGCACAAAGGGGCAGTCCATCAGGAGGTGGACGACAGTCTCCTCCTTGCCGCAGCCTCAAGGGCAGCTCGCGGTGGCGCTGAGATTCAGTGCATGTAGAAAGGACCGCACTGAGAGGGCCTCTCTCACCACCACCCAGGCTACATCCTAGTGCCTGTTGGTCGGTTCCGGCGATGAGTCTGGTCGGGGAAAAGCCCGATCGAGTCCACCCTCTCCTTTACTTGCAGGACTGTCAGAGCGTTTCGTGTCGACCACTGTCTGATGACCTTGTGGCCGAAGGGGTTTCCTCCTCAGGAACTTCTCTACCTGGGACAGGTGGGGGGGCGGTCCAGATGGATGGGGCGTCCTGTGCCTCCTCGGCCAGTGTGGCCAGACCCAGCCTTCTCAGTGTGTTGGACAGGTAGAAACTCAGCACGTAGTGACACTTGGTGTTTGCCTACTGGGGCTCTACACACATCCTGAGGCAGCCACATGCAAAGTTGGCCATTAGGATCAGAGTGCCACTGGGGACGCTCTTCCCCCGCCTTTGTCTGCAGGCTTTTACATAGTGACCCTGCAGACACGTTCTACTTTGGTCCTCCAGACAAAGTGGAAGATAGCTTGGGTGACAGTGATGGTGGAGTTGTGGGGAATGGGCCAGACCCTGGCCACATAGAGCAACACCGTGAGTACCTCACAACTTATCACCAGGTTCCTGCCAGTGACATACCTCTTCTCCAAAGGTGCTCCCAATGTGTCACATGCTGAGTGCTGGGAGTGCCAAATATTTATTTAAATTACTTGACCTTGCATTATAGCGTGAAATCAACAGGAAGCATTGCAGGAGTGTGCAGTCATCCTATCGCTGCTGCACCAGGACATCATGTGCAATTTTGGTTACCCTACCTTCAAAAGGATAATGATGTTTGGAGAAGGGTGACAAAGATGAATCTGGGCCTTTGGGTTGGGTAGAGCCAGTGTTATACTGGACAATATATTGTTTCTGGGAGGAATGAGCTTAATGCGCTAAATGGCCTCTCCTCACTTTGTGCACTCCTATGTACTTGTGATGCTTACGTTCAGCAGTTCAACAGCAAGTGAGTCATTCTCCTGCTGCTCAGTAGAATACTGCGGAGTCTTGGCCCCATGTCTTCAGGGGGTGCGAAGTGTTCTCCCATCACAAACATTTCCTTGTCCTCCTCCCTCATCCTGGGCATTCTGGTTGTAACTATGTGGAAGAATCATCTGTGGATATATAGAAAGTTATTTTCATTAATTGATTTTGGACTATCTATGAAATGAAATACAGTAAGACTGTTCCAGAATACACAACCAAAAATTTACTTCAAACACAAGGAAGTGATGCACAGGGTATTCTACATGTCTAAAATGGTACTAGATATTATTGTTATGAATATCACAATAATCTTTCATAACTTGTATGAATGAAATAAAGTAGCATATCAATTAGCAAAATTGGAATCTCCATTGTGTAGGACAGAGGCTCCCAAACTGGATGGGGGGGTTGCGATTAGATTATCTGGTGGGGTGGGAGGGGGCGAGGAGGAGAGGCTGGGGTAAGAGCACAGGGCTGAAGTCCACCTGCTCTGCCTCTCCCAGCAGCACATCCCTGGTCCAGGTTGACCCCCACAGCATTGCTTCCTTTCTTATCTTTGGGTCTGGTCAAATGGAAAGCGTGTCATTTTCTGTTCTGATTTTGCACTGCTGTACTTTATCAGGAGGTTTCGGTGCAGTTTTCTTATTGAAAGAAAGGTTTGGATTCAAATGTTCATGTATGATTCAAGATAGGTCTGTAAGGACATATAACCGTTGCTTGTTTTTTCCCCATGTTATTCCATAAGATTATATGGGTCTGTACTGAATGACCTCATTGGACATTACATTGATACACTGGAGTTAAAAACAAACACGTAAGAAATATGCACTAAACTCACAAGTCTGTGTGAAACAGACTTAACCAGAGTCCCACTGCTATATTTGTCTTTACCATGGCTCCATATTCTTCATTTTTATTGTGAATATAAGGTAATAGTTTTTCTAATGTTTCCAATTCTTTATTCATTATTATAACATAATCACTGTGATCCCTGCAAACATTTAACATTTTTATCTTGGTATTTTGTGCATCAATGGAATTCCATTCAATTGAATGGGAGAAGCAAATGGTTAAAGTTGCAGTATCTCTTGTTAAAATGAACAATTACAGTTGCGCCTACCAATTATTTTGATGATCTAATAGATTGAAATATTAACTGAATATTCACATGATTAGACCACCTCTAGTCTGGGCAGCTTCTTGTTGAATGAGGATTGAGAGCATTATCAGTAACATGCTAAACTTGCACTATCCCAGTGCCAGTGCATTCTCGTTCTGATTACTTTTTGATCAATGCAAATACTAATCACCAAGCGAATGAACTATAGATCAACACTATTTGTTTTATCATTATAATAATGTTAACACTGGCATTCAATTAGTAATTTCCTTTAGAGAGGCTTCAGGGCGATTGGGGTGCAAAATGCCAATATTTCACACTGGTACAGTGGGGGATGCTCTTCTGCGGTTAGAGTTGATGCAGAGTAGAGAGGATTTGCTAATCTTAACCCAAGAGTGCTGCTCACCTCAAAAGCAAAAGAAAGAATTTTAAAAATGTATTGGTTTATCATTTACATAACTATTTAATATACATTTAAAATTGTTTACTAATTATAGCCTGGAAATTATTGTTGGTAAAAGACTGGACAAATACTGTTTCTTAGAAAGGGGGGCGCACATGGGACATGAACTTTCGAAGAGGGGCTCAGCAAAACAAGTTTGGGAACCTCTGATGTAGGTTCATTTGTTAGGTTATCTGGCCAACCATGTTTGTTCCCTACAGAATATTTATTTAACTTTTAAGCAATTGATATTCAGGATATTCTCCCCTGCTCAGAATGTACTGGTATCCCATGTAATTAGGTCTCTCATACATCACCCACCAGTCACTCTCAACATGGATGGAGTTGCAGTCTTTCTGCAGCCCCCTGCATTGGTCATTGCCCTACTGTTGTGGGCAGCAATGCTTGATTGTTGTAAGAAATACGATTTCTAGACCAAATTATAGTCATGTATCCCATCCTGCAAAGTTCAGATACTTGGCTAAAAAGCGAAGTACAGGCCTTACGTCTGTGAGAATACTAAGGCAGCCAAAGTCCCACAGGAAATGATTTACCTGACATCAGACAAAGCGATTGAGAATATTGCAGAGACAATAAAACTGTGAACCAGAAACATTGAAGACCAATTGTCAGAAACAGATAACAAAATGTCCCAAGACATAATCAAAGACTCAGGACCTGGACACAGACTAATCCTGTTATGTTAATTGCAGGATCTTTGTTCAGATAATTAGGTAACTTTCGTGATTGGCATATACAGGATGAGTATCTTAAGTGTCTGCATCCAAACAATCAAAATACACAGAAAGATAAGGGCATGTCCCTTCCCCATAAGATACATAGAATGGACAACAGTTAACACCATAGAATGGATAAAGATGTCTGGAACAATGGGCACCCTGTGAGGGGGGGGGGGGTGATGTCCAGGACAGATGACATCATGGGACTAATGTTAAGCTACCAGAAGCAAATATACTTCAGAAAGATATATAAACTGGGACACTGTCCTACTAAAATTAGAAGCAGCTTCTGGGGCGACGGAGGCCCACACAACCTACGATACCAGGCCTGATCAGCTTTAAATTTCTTAGGGACAGGTTGTACTATCCTTGTTTATTTGATATAACTGTATTAGGATATCATTGTATAAATACTTCTTGTTTGGTATAACCGCATTAAAACAGTGTTCTTGTGTCTATAATAAAGCTTGTATGTTCGGTCACACTCAGGCCTGGAACATTGTGGAAGTTATTATTAAGAAGGATTAACAACCCTTGGTAACATTAATAATAGCATATTTCCAATAAGTATCAAAGAAAGCACGTCTGAATTGGATATACTATTTAATAGTAGAAACAAATCAGCTTCGCTAAAGCATGATCTCTCCAATCACCGCATACCGTTACCCGTAGTGTGTATAACATTTAGCTGCATAGGTCATGTCTGACTTCCACTCTTTAGAGCAGCAAATTTTAAATGATTTCAATTAACATCTGGCAGTTTGAACTTACTAATATGTCTAGTGCCTTTATATTCAACAGTCTGAAAATATGACTCCTTACCTTGTGACTTTATTTGTCACATTTGTGTCAATTATTAATAATTGCATTATATTTTCATTCATTAAGTCAAAGTAAAGTTTCACTTGTAGTAATAATATGCTATGGAATCATGGGCCTAAATTTTAACCCGGGAGAATGGGTGGGTTGAAAGCGGCCGGGGGGGTGGAGGGGGGGAGTTGGTGGGGCAACCCGCCTCCATCCTGCCCACTTCCGGTTTTAATGGACCCGCTATTAGGAGGTGGGTCAGTCTCTGAAAGCTCTCAAGGAGGCTGCAGGTCTCCATTTTTACAGCTTTTTTATTTTTAACCTCTGGGGCTGGGATTCCTGGGCCTTCTTCTTCATGCCATGTGAGAGGAGGTGAGAAGGCCTGAAACCTCAGGTAAGTGCCTTTATTGCACAGCTTGTGGGCCCGGAGGAGCAGGAGTGCTTCTCCCAGGCCCAACAGGCCTACCCCTGCAGCGACCCCCCCCCCCCCGCCAACCATGATCTCTGACCCCCACCCCAATGAGCCCCATCCTCCCAATGACTCCCCCCCCCTGCTGATGACTCCAGATCCCCCCCCCATGACTCCTGACTCCCAATGACTCAGGACCCCTCCCCGATGACTCCCGACCCCTCCTGATTACCCCTGATGACTCCTGACCCGCCGATGACTCCCGACCCCGACCCCCGATAATTCCCGACCTCGACCCCCGATGACTCCCGACCCCAACCCCCCACCCGTGACTCCTGACCCCGACTCCCTCCCCAATGGCCCGGCCCCAATCCCCACCCCCCCATCTAAGACTTACCTTCTCGCATCCACTTCCTTGCTCTCCTCCCATCCGACTGACAGCCAGCCTGTCAATCAGGCTGGCCTGTCGTGCGGGAAACTGGCAAAAAAAAGACATCCTTACGTCAAAATCGTATGGACATCTGAGAAACCTGTACTTCCGGATTTCCCATCAGGAAATCCCCCCCGCCACCCCCTGCCATTTTCCCAGCTCCGTGTTAAAATTTAGGCCCTGGCCATTGGGCAAACAAAATGGAAACAGTAAATTGTTTATCAGTGAGTTAGGATCTACTCTTTAACCTGGCACTGAGAAATAACAGAAAATTCTGTAATTTATTTCCAAATTTGTTAATCTATTTTATTAAGTAGTCGTTTAACTCCTTTTGAATGTACCAGTATTTTGAAATGTTTAGACTGAGAGCCCAGCTTCACTGTGACCTTTTTACTTTAATCACAAAGGTCTGATCAGCCTTTCCTTTTCAACACAAAAGCAGCTTCTTTTGTGAAAGACAAAAATCAGCAGAAAGGAAGTGGGTGGGGGAGGGGGGAAGCAGAAACAACAGACTACAAAGGGTTGTAAAAAATGGAAAACAATGTACTGAATAATTTTGCTGACATTAAAACATGGGTTATTTAAATGATAAAGCTCTTGCTTATCTGCAAGCGATGTATAAAAACTCAGTCTTCTCAGCCTCGAGCAAAATATGAAAGGTAAGGTTGGAGTGGGCACTCTTCTTCACAAAAAGTGGAATTCATTTTCATAGTTGTATATATTGGTTTAAATATACATCCCATACTTTTCACATGTCACTCCTTCCAATCTTCCCAGCCAGATGGAATACCTTGGTTTTGGTCATGTTTCATCCAGATACCCGTGTGAGAATTGAAATGACTCCCCATCCCAACTATTGGACAGCACTGCGACTCAAACATGCATCTTTATTGGGAGCAAAGAATTCCGTTGCTTAAGCAACTGTGCTTGTCGGTAGCAAAACAAATCAAATCTTTTTCTTTCTTCTGTGGCACTATCGATCATCTTTTACAAGGACAGGAACTTCCAGAGTCGGCACTACGAGTGCAGTACTGACTGTGCTGACCTGCACTCTTACTTCAGCCGCTGCAACTCCATCCATATTGAGAGTGACTGCTGCATGGTGTATGCAAGACCCAATTACATGGGATACCAGTATGTTCTGAGCAGGGGTGAATATCCTGACTACCAGCGCTGGATGGGATTCGATGACAACATCAGGTCATGCCGCAGATACAGTTATGTGAATGGTTCCTGAATGATTATTTCTATAAAACAGAGCGTTGACGCCTTTTAACAATTCCATTAAACAGAAACATCCTCACTTTTTTACAAGGTGGAAGTGTTTACTTGTAAGTGTTGCTCTGTTTACAATTGAATATATTTGATAATAACAGATGGCTACAAATACATTATAAAGGTGCATTTGGTCCTGACCTTATTATCCTTGTGCACATATCAGCTTATACAATGGGCTATCTTTTATTTTAAATAACATGCATATTACAGCTCATCAAAAATTATTAAGATACAATATTCGAATTGCTTGCCATAATGAAAGTACATATTTGTCAGTAGTTTTATGCAAGTGAGAACATAGTGATGTTTGTAGCCATAAATTGTCGATGATGATTTCGGTACCCGAACCGTAATGATTGGTGCTTGGGCCTCAGCTATTTACAATCTATATTAATGACTTGGATGAAGGGACCGAGTGTAATGTATCCAAGTTTGCTGATGATACAAAGATAGGTGGGAAAGTAAACAGTGAGGAGGACACAGAGTCTGCAAAGGGATATAGACAGATTAAGTGAATGGGCCAGAAGGTGGCCAATGGTGTATAATGTGGGGAAATGTGAGGTTATTCACTTTGATAGGAAGAATAGAAAAACAGAATATTTTTTAAATGGTGAGAAACTATTAAATGTCGGTGTCCAGAGAGACTTGGGTGTCCTGGTACAAGAAACACAAAAGGTTAGCGTGCAGCTACAGCAGGCAATTAGGAAAGCAAATGGCATGTTGGCCTTTATTACAAGGGGGTTAGAGTATAAGAGTAAGGAAGTCTTAATGAAAATTGCACCGGGCTTTGGTGAGACCTCACCTGGAGTATTCCGTACAGTTTTGGTCTCCTTATCTAAGGAAGGATATACTTGCCTTGGAGGGGTGCAACAGAGGTTCACTAGATTAATTCGTGGGATGAGAGGGTTGTCCTATGAGGAGAGGTTGAGTAGAATGGTCCTATACTCTCTGGAGTTTAGAATGAGAGGTGATCTCATTGAAACATATGAGATTCTGAGGGAGCTTGACAAGATAGATGCTGAGAGGTTGTTTCCCCTGGCTGGAGAGTCTAGAACTAGAGGGCATAGTCACAGGATAAAGGGTCGGCCATTTAAGATTGAGATAGGGAGGAATTTCTTCACTCAGAGGGTTGTGAATCTTTGGAATTCTCTACCCTACAGGGCTGTGGATGCTGAGTCGTTGAGTATATTCAAGGCTGAGATAGATGGATTTTTGGACTCTAGGCGAATCAAGGGATATGGGGATCGGGCGAGAAAGTGGAGTTGAGGTTGTAATTCAAGCTTGATCTTATTGAATGGCGGAGCAGGCTCAAGGGGCCATATGGCCTACTCCTGCTCCTATTTCTTATGTTCTTATAGCATATTCTGACATAATATAAAAGTTACAAGACATTTTTCTTCCTCAAAAATTGTTGGTTCTATTAGTATTAATGAGATATTCAATAGCAAAATGTTTGTATGGTGATATGTAGACTTGAAAAATTCAGTTTGTGAGTTACTGGTCCAGTAACATAACCACTACACTACATTGTCAGATCTTTCTCATGTCTAAAGCAATTGTTTGCCTCTTGGATACTCATTAACACCAGAGTTATGGTGGTAGAGCAGGGAATATGGGACGAGAGGTCGACTGCCAGATCCCTGCCCCTAAATCTGGTATTGGAAGTTTTCCTCCCTTACCTTTCCCAAGCAGGGACTTTGACAGCCCGCCACATTTAAATGATGACAAAGACAGGCTTAAGGAAACCAGTAAGAACAGAACACGGGTGGCATTGCAGTCCTGGCCTCCTCTTCCTCTTCTATATCCTCCTCATGCCAGCTGCCACTATGCGGGCTCATTCCAAGCCATTTCAGCAAAATGGTTTTCTGTCCTTCAGGGGGCTTATGCTCCCACAGAAGTATCATTCCTCCCCTTTCTGGTGAGTATCCCACTGCAGCACCATTTGCTTTCCCCTCTGTGTAGTGATGGAATTAGTGCTGGGAGCTAATTCTCCATGTATAATTGACCCTAAGCCAGGAAAATGGGTCGGTGTCAGGTTGATGGGCAGATGTTCCAACCTGACCCATCTCCAGCAATAACACCCCAGAGGAAAATCCAGTCCAAAGTGTGTTTTTATTGCATTATGACCCTGGGGTTACACAACCTCTACCCCACTTTTATTTTGGACAGTCTCTTTTCAGTTGAAGATTCCAAATATTTAGTTATCAGGGATGTGATACTTTTCTTTAAAGATGTCGATGCATCAACCCTGACCATCCTGAACCTTTATTTGATTTGATGTATGCCTTATTTTCCGCATTGCTTGAAAGTAATTGCTTTTCCTCCAATCAGTGAGGTTTTCTTGGATTACAGTATAATTTCAAGTTACCAATATTTCAGCGCCTGGGAATTTTCACACATATTAATGGGATTGCTGATGATGAGCCTGTGCCATTTGATGTGCTGTAGGTTTATGGGCCCCGATATTTACGGGAAGGCGGGGAGGGTACAAGGGAGCGCGGTAGCATCGGGGAAACTTGGCAAGGCCAGGTTGCGGGGGTCCGGCCAAATAGACAGGCTGGCCGGCTGCCGAGCGGGAAAACCAATGGCAGGAGGCCACAGCCGGGGACCCTTGGGGACGATCCCCGTCAGTCGGGAGGGGGGAAGGAGAGATCAGGGCTTGGTTGGAGTGGGCAGAGAGTGGCAATCGGAGGGGAGGGAGCCAGAGATCGGGGCTGGTGGGGGGAAGGTTGACAATCACAGTAGGGGAGAGAGCAGCTGTGATCGTCAGAGGAGAGGCCGAAGGCATCCTGGAGGGGCCGGGGGGAGCAAGGAGTTTTGCAACAGACACTTAACTTCCTGAGCTGGAGCTCCTTCCTGCCTTTCACTGCGGGTTTCCCAACCTGGGAAACTTGGCCGGCAACCGTTAAATTTAAATCAGGCTCCCAATTCCACTGTGGGAGCCTGACATGTTAATGAAGTGTCTCGTCTCTCGAAGGCAGGACTCTCACATGGCATGCTACCTGTTGCCATAAAAACGGCAAAGGGCATGTTGAGTTGGGGAGGCATCCCCCGTTTTAAAATTTTTAACACCACCCTCCCTCCCGACACTCTCCCGCCCGTCATGGCAGGGGCGGGGAGGGAGGGGGTGATTGTGAGGGTGAGGGAGGGGTTAATATTGAGGCCATGGAATTTGATGGGAGCATTAAGTATTTTGCACTTTGGGCCCAATCCTGGTTTCCATTTTTTTTCTCTCCAACTAATTCTTTAAGACTTAGGCCGAGTAACTTCCATCCAATTGATTCTAATTTATTTGCCGGCCAGTGGGGCAAAGTGAAGAACTGTCCTTTTTTTTTGATGGTCATTTATAAATTAATTTGGACCACAGCTAACTGGTATCTGATCTGTGGGGTCAGGTCCCTCTATAAATTTTGATTGGGTCAGAGATCAGCATAGGGCATTCCACATCTCTACGTCTGAATTTGCTTAAGGGACCAAAATTGTGTTTTTTTTTATTCATTCATGGGATGTGGGTGTTGCTGGCAAGGCCAGCATTTATTGACCATTCCTAATTGTCCTTGAGAAGGTGGTGGTGAGCTGCCTTCTT
This sequence comes from Heptranchias perlo, assembly GCF_035084215.1. Taxonomy (NCBI): domain Eukaryota; kingdom Metazoa; phylum Chordata; class Chondrichthyes; order Hexanchiformes; family Hexanchidae; genus Heptranchias; species Heptranchias perlo. Next base: position 72,837,655 of record NC_090331.1, on the reverse strand, counting down.
GAACTGCTGCAGTCCATGTGCTGAAGGTTCTCCCACAGTGCTGTTAGGTAGGGAGTTCCAGGATTTTGACCCAGCGACGATGAAGGAACAGCGATATATTTCCAAGTCGGGATGGTGTGTGACTTGGAGGGGAACGTGCAGGTGGTGGTGTTCCCATGTGCTCTTGTCCTTCTAGGTGGTAGAGGTCACGGGTTTGGGAGGTGCTGTCGAACAAGCCTTGGCGAGGTGCTGCAGTGCATTTTGTATGGGTTGTCTTGTATGGGTGTAACTTTCATGGTTATTTATCTCTTTTGACCTATTAGATCTATAGATATTTCAGTCCTTCTTTGGGCTAAAAGAATGTGGACTGGGGCACCAATCCTTTATTACAGTGAGCTGAAATGATATTTTATGTTGAAACCATGTAATATAATAGATACAAAACAATTGATATTTAGGAAATCAAAAGCAAAATACTGCAGATGCTGGATATCTGAAATAAAAATAAAAACAGAAGATGCTGGAAATACTCAGCAAGTCAGGCAGCATCTGTGGAGAAAGAAACAGAGTTAATGTTTCAGGTTGATGACCGTTCGTCAGAACTGGAAGAAGTTGAAGATTTAACAGTTTTTAAGCAAGTTCAGAGCCAGGGAAAAGGTTGGGGGGGGGGTGGGGGAGGAGGAAGGGGAGGGGAGGAAAGAACAAAAGGGAAGGTCTGTGATAAGATTGGGCAGGAGTGATTAAATGACAGAAGGGATGATGATGCAAGGCAAGGAGGGAGGTAATGGGACAAGTAAATAAACAAGAGATGGGTGTAGAGGAGCTGTAAATGGCAACAGCAGAATCATTACCATCACCTGCTGTCCGAAAAAATGGGAGCAGTGGTTATGAACTGAAGTTATTGAAATAAATGTTGAGTCCAAAAGGTTGTGAAGTGCCTAAAGGAAAGAAGAGGTGCTGTTCCTCGAGCTTCTGTTGAGCTTCATTGGAACAGTGTAAGAAGCCGAAGACAGAGAGGTCAGAGTGGGAGTGGGATGGAGAGTTAAAATGGCAAGCAACCAGAAGGTCAGGGTCACCTTGCGGACTGAGCGGGGTGTTTAGCAAAGCGATCACTCAATCTGCATTTGGTCTCCACAATGTAGACAATTTTACAACACCAAGTTATAGTCCAGCAATTTTATTTTAAATTCACAAGCTTTCGGAGGCTTCCTCCTTCCTCAGGTGAACGTTGTTGATTTTCCAACAACGTTACAATTGTCAACCCCAGTCCATCACCGGCATCTCCACATCATGTCCACAATGTAGAGGAGACCACATTGTGAGCAGCGAATACAGTATACTAAATTGAAAGAAGTACAAGTAAATTGCTTTTTCACCTGGAAGGAGTGTTTGGGGCCCTGGACAGTGGGAAGGGAGGAGGTGAAAGGGCAGGTTTTGCGTTCGCACAGGAAGGTGCTGTGGGAAGGAGAGCGGGTGTTGGGGGTGATGGAAGAGTGGACCAGGGTGTCGCCGAGGGAATGGTCCCTTCGGAATACTGTAGGGGAGGGAAGGGGGAGACGTGTTTTGTGGTGGCATCGTGCTGAAGGTGGCAGTAATGGCGGAGGATTTGAATCCATTGAATGTGAGGCTGGTGGGGTGGAAGGTAGGGAAAAGGGGGACCCTATCGTGGTTTTGGGAGGTAGGGGAAGAGGTGAGAGCAGAAGTGCGGGAAATGAGATGGGCACGGTCAAGGGTCCTGTCAACTACAGTGGAGGAGAATCCTCATTTGAGGAAAAAGGAAGACATATCGGAAGCGCGAGTGTGGAAGGTGGCATCATCAGAACAGATGTGATGGAGACGGAGAAACTGGGAGATGGGAATAGAGTCCTTACAGGAAGCGGGGTGGGAGGAAGTGTGATCAAGGGTGACTGTGGGAGTCAGTGGATTTATAGTAGATATTGGTTGACAGCTCATCCCCAGAAATGGAGATAGAGAAGTCGAGGAAAGGAAGGGAAGAGTTGGAGATGGACCATGTGAAGGCGAGGAAAGGGTGGAAATTGGAAGTTGGTGAAATTTTCCAGGTTGGGGCGAGAGCAGGAAACGACACCGATACCGACATCAATGTACCGGAATAAGAGGTGAGGGAGGGGACCTGAGTAGGACTGGAACAAAGAATGTCCCACGTATCCCACAAAAAGGCAGGCATAGGTAGGACCCATGTAGGTTCCCATAGCGTCGCCTTTTATTTGGAGGAAGTGAGTAGAGTCAAAGGAGAAGCTGTTCAATGTTCAGCCAGGCGGAGGAGGATGGTGGTGGATGTGGACTGGTTAGGCCTTTGTTCAAGGGAGAAGCGAAGGGCCCGCAGGCCGTCCTGGTGGGGGATGGAGGTGTAGAGGGACTGGAAGTCCATGGTGAAAAGGAGACGCTTAGGAGCGGGGATCTGGAAACTGTTAAAGTGGCGGAGGGCGTCGGAAGAGTCGCGGATGTTGATTGGAAGACACTGGACAGGGGGAAAAGAAAGAGTCGAGATAGGAAGAAATAAGTTCCGTGGGGCATATTTAGGAATGTGAATTAATCAGAGGAGTCCTGTTTTATTTTTCAGCCTAACTGAGGCTCTTAAAAATAAAGATAATAGTGTAATATTTACACTCAGTATTTTCCAGCATTATTTATGCAGTTCCATAAATCATGATTTGGTTTTAAACGTAAATAGTCATTTACAGTGATGCTTCATTAAATAACTTAGTTGTTTGGAGATCTGATTCAAAATTGCCAGTCCTGCCAATGTGAGAGAGAGAGAGATTAAATCAATATCTCTTTAAAAGAAAAAGTATACATTTTTTTTTAAGAAATTGTCCTGGCAGCACCTGGACTTAAATAGCTATAGTTTGGATATAAATCATTTTTTGTGATTTTGCTTGTGGCATACAGCTCCTTTTAAAAGATATCTTGTATTGCAACATTTACTTAATTCTAAATGCAGTTAATCATTACTGTGGTGCTGTTGGTTGCGTGCAGATCACTGCATGCCAGTGAGTGAGTACAAGGCTCTGTCATTGTCAAGTCATATAGCTAAAATCGAAACTCATAAAGAGTGGTTTATAAATGTTATACAAACTCCAATCTCAGGTTATAATCTTGAAAAATCATTCCCTCCTACCTGCTATTATTTATAAAATATTCCAGTCACTTTAGTTTGTCTTTACATTTGTTGGTCTTATTTTCCAGCCACGGTCCTTTGTGGGGCGGTTTCAGTCAGCAAGTTGTTTTTGTGATTAGCAGTTCTCACATGAATAAAAATATCGGCTTCCCTGTCACTGGGAGTGATGATAAAAAGGGCTGACAGAAGCTGAAGTTTGTTTATAATGTTATAATTTGAGAGAGTTCATTTTTTGCCCCTTTAATGGACTCTGGTATTGGAGACAGCTTGACTCCCAACCAGTGAATAAGTTTAAGTCCCAGAGATTCTCGTCATTGTGGCTCTGATGCTTCCGTTGTGTTGTGTCTGTTCTTAGCCGCCCTGGTGGCAAATGGAGTTAAGATACAGATCAGTCATGATCTAATTGAATGGTGGAACAGGCTCGAGGATCTGAATGTCCTACTCCTGTTTCTATGTTCCTATGATGGGGAAGCCTGTGTGGAGGCCCAAAATGTGCATTTCACTGGGATGGAAAAAGTGGGTGTGTTTTGGCTTATCCTCCAAAATAGTTACTGCTGCTCCTGAGAATTGCCACCGGCGGCTCTGAGACTACTGCAGCTTCAGATTAACCTTCCTTAATGGACAACCAGGACCGTCTACAAGGAAAAGTATAGTGGCAAATGGGGAAAAGTTATAATAAAAAGTTAACATGATCTCATTTTCAATGATAGCAGCCAATTTTCAAAATTTATGCCAATTATGCAAGTATTGTTAACAGTCCTGTGAAACGGATTTTTATTTTGCGACCAGATTTCCACTTAACTCTAAATGCACAAAGCCAGTGCCTTACAGTGATCAATTGTGGGTGTCCAGCCACCAACAAGCCTTGACTTGGAGCTTTGGCAGGAATAAAGGCAAATAAGGGAGAGAAGTGCATGGAGACTGAGGGTCTCCATTTGAGCACTGGTTTCCAGGACATCAACTTAAATGTGTCTTAAGTCATTCAAACATAATTAAATACAATAATTGTAACAAATAATGAAGAGATACTGAACATAGTTGGACAATTTTATAGAATATATCTTGTATCTCTTCAAGAAATGTTATAGAATTGAGTAACTCTAACTCTGCAATAAAAGTAATTTGCAGCGGTTTCGTCTTCATAAAGGTGGCTCTGGCACCTTTTTTTTGGAGGGTGGGGTTGGGGAGGTGAGGTGAGTTGAGGATTAAGAAGGATCCATTATTTTAATTTCCTTGTTGTCCCATTACATTACACGGTATGATGTGTTTTGAAAACAAATGAGAAAATGGTTTGCCAAGCATTTATTTCATAAGGCCACTGCCCCTTTAAAACAAATTACAGTATGATTGAATGCTTTCATTCAGACCAGACACTGCTAATCCCAGTTGTTACACACTGTTGATTCAGAATTCCTTTTGTTCAAGAGATTAATGTGCTGTTGTACGTAGGCCAAAACAAAAAGCTTCTTTTGACAGAAATGATAAAACACAAAGCAACAAAAATTTGTGATACTGGTGATGAATCAGGATTTTTTTTCTTGTTTTGAAAGTATACTGCACTGGTCACATAAAGGAAAGATTTTATAATAACAATGGAGCGTCACTGGGACCTTATTAATTGAGTTGTATAAAAGAAGCCGTTACTCTGCTGTGAGTGAAGTCTACCGAAGAGACATTTTCGGATCCACTCCAATCAGACAAAATGGGAAAGGTAAAACAAATTCATGTTGGATTTTTTTTTAAATGAACATCTCTGAATGTGTGCAGTTCCAGCTAACATGTATCTATTTTCCACAGGTCACTTTTTACGAGGACAGGAACTTCCAGGGTCGGCACCATGAGTGCAGTACTGACTGTGCTGACCTGCACTCTTACTTCAGTCGCTGCAACTCCATCCGTGTTGAGAGTGACTGCTGGGTGATGTATGAGAAACCCAATTACATGGGATACCAGTATGTTCTGACCAAGGGTGAATATCCTGACTACCAACGTTGGATGGGATTCAATGACAGCATCAGGTCATGTCGCACATACTCATATGTAAGCTATAACTTCTTTAATGATTTGCAAATCTTTCTCTATTTTGTGAATTTCATCTTTAGTATAATAATTTGATAATGACTGATTTATATCAGGATGTAGAGTCCAGCAAAGTGATGGATAGTTACAAAACACTGAAGGAATTGAATTTAGACCTGAAGTCACTGGCCAAACTAATAACTCAATTGTCTAAACAATCTACAGCCTGTGATATCTTTAGTTACAGCTTCCATGTTATTTTACTATATTTATAGATAATCTAATTTAGATGTAAATTAAAACAACAGAATCTTATGGTGCAATAGAAAAATAACTGGAACTGTATGTCATATACAGTAATGGGAAGCCCTGTACAGCACTGTATTAACTACACTGAAATAGGCAAGTGAAATGAGGTATTTTGATATAGGTAGTGATTATAAGTATATAAACTGTAAGGGAGTGCTTCCATGTTGTATTACAGTATAATAATGTTACAGTACTATATGTGCAGAGATACACATACAGTACTGTAACACTGATCTAGCTGTGGCTTCTTATGTATCTTTATTTGGAATAGAAGAAGCAACAAAAATTGCAAAGATTCATAATTCATTCCTGGGAAGCAATTAGGAACCTATAACATCACTTACAGAACTATTCAGATTTCACTTCAAATACAACATGTTATTCACAAGTAAAGTGGATATTTATGTCGGTGTAGATTTCAGTGAGTGGTTATCATTTTATTATAAATATTTCATTTAGATATAAGTGGGACCAGATAGAATTGTATATAAACATAACAAAAAAGCATGTTAATAAATACAGGGAATCTCCATTCACAGAATTATTGTTTTTATGGGTTTTACATTTCTCATATTTACATATAGATGTATTTACTTATAGTAGTAAGAGTTTAATGATTTTCTAAATTTTATAGCCTAGCGATGGATCCTACAGAATGAAGATTTACGAGAGGCCTGACTTTGGAGGACAGATGATGGAATTCACGGATGACTGTCCATCTGTCTACGATCGTTTCCGCTACCGTGACATTCACTCCTGCCATGTGACGGACGGTTACTGGACCTTCTATGAACAACCCAACTACAGAGGCCAACAGTACTTCATGAGACCTGGTGAATACAGGAGATTCAGTGACTGGGGCGCAACTTGTCCAACTATCGGATCTTTCCGCCGTGTAATGGATTTCTAAATATTTTAAAACCTCCATGTTAATTCAGAAATAAACACGGTTTTGATCACTTTAGTTATGAGTCTTCCATTCTTCTTTAGAAAGTAATGCAAATATTTCTCAATATTTCTAGCTGTGCTTTAAGTGCTGTATTTAGACCTTATTCTACAGTTTCATTGAATCTTGACCCACCCAAATGGCACTAATTTATTTAATTAGTGGTGCTGGTGCTGTATTAGACAATCTACTTCTGATCTAGTTGCAAAAACTGATCCAGTTGCAACAACAATCTAGTCTATGAGAAATCATTGATATTAGCAGCTGCATACTGACATCAATCAAATTTTACAATAAAATCACATCATAACATGTACAGATGATTACACATCATTCAGAGGCCGGTCACACATCAGATTGTTCCAAATTTTTGTTAAACTGTCTTTTTGAAACATCCCAGAGTTCTGCATACAGTAAGTTCCTGATTTCAGCCATGTTGTTGAGTCAAAGAGTAGGCCAGGCAGGAGAAGACAATGAAAGGAGAATGCCTCTGAGCAAATTTTTTTTAGAAGTCCCCTGCAAACACTCAAAGCTCGAAATTTAAATCATCTCTGCGATGAATGCTCGAAATATAACATTTCAGGATGCATGGCTGCCTTTAATTTTAATTGTAAACAATTTTACAACACCAAGTTATAGTCCAGCAATTTTATTTGAAATTCACAAGCTTTCGGAGGCTTCCTCCTTCCTCAGGTGAATGTGGAAAACTTCAATTGCTGCTGGGAGCACTTAGAAATGGTGACCAAGCAGTTGTGGGCTGCAGTAAAAAACATCTAAGATGGCATCGTGTGGAGAAATGGAGAATTCTTTGCCCACAAAATTAATCCTATTAAAATCAATAATGTACTTAACAAAATTATATCCTACTCTATATTGAATGTGATATTTCTTAAAAATAGGCATTGTGGTCAGCTATGAAATGATTTCTGTATTAATTTGGGAGGTTAACCATGACTCATTCACAACTTTGCGACAATTTTGATGATGTATTTCCACAGCTTCCAGCTTTCTCATGAGGGCGGCATGAGGCACTAAGTCAAAGGCCATTCGAAAGCCAATGAAATATTGTAAGTGGAGTTTCCTCTGAGGCGTACAACACTCTAATCTCAAATAACAGCAAAACCTGACCTATACATTCCTTACAAGAGCTAAATCCTTTCTGCAGACCCCCAGAGCATTTGATATACATGGCGCAATAACCCAAATAACCAATTGAAGAGCCACTGATTTCAGCCAAAATTCTTCTGTAGATTTCTAGCTCACTACGACACCCCCCCCACCCTCAACCTTCTTGTGGATAGAAGTCATAATTGTACTTTGGAATACTGAGATATGCATGCCTCAAACAGAATCCTAGTCACCAGCCTCTGAAGTGTGGCTCTAAGGCAAATTGGTGGTCTCAGGCACCGTTTACCAGGGCTACTGCTGCCTCCTTTACTTCACCATCCCCACTTGCCAAGTTCAGTTTATAGAAATCTGGCATGAACACGTCTACACTTGCTGTCCTGTCTTCAATTGGGCGACGCATTGTGAAGTCCATATCTTTCTATCGAACTGATTCATTAAGGCCTTCTATCTGTGTAGCACACTCCACCAGTATTTCCACCCTCCATGTTCTTCCTACTCCCAGTTGGATCAGGCAGACATTTGAAGAAGTAACATATTATGAAAATTGGGGAACATATAATAAATATTATAAAAATATGTTGGTTTAAAAACAAGCTAGTTCCTAATTCCACAAAATGGGACAATACTTACAAATTGCAGGATAACTGAGTTAGAATTACTTACCTTTTTGTGGTTTGTCTGCACATGAACATGGGTTTGTTTTTCAGACTCAAGTGGCTATATTTTCCTCTGTTTGCTAATTTTAGCAAAAAAGATAGATGTGTGGATAAAGTGGTGAATTGTGTACTGTTTGCAAAAGATGTCTTGGCTTTTAGATATAAAGTCACTAGGGGGAGTAGGAGGGTAAAGCAAGTGTCAGCTTGATGATGAACAGGTTATGCCTGGATTGTGGTGATATTTCAGCCTTTTCATCAGTCTTTCCTGCTGGAATTCATTGGTCTATGTTTACCCATTTTTATAATTTTCAGCTTAAATATTTGCGTGTGCTATTCAACCTTCTATAATCTTATGTAAAGATGCAACAGTCAAAACGCAATGTTGGTTGTCTTGACACTGAATGATCCTGACTGGATTTGTTGGAATGTGTTGCTTACAAGCTTTTGACAGATTTTCTCTCTGATCATATGAATTCTGATGAGGTGAAATAAGGTTGCCACAGCTAAAGAAGAGAGATTTTTAAAGTTTTAACATCGAGGGCTAGATATATTTAAGCAATGTGCCGGCACACATCTATGCACTGATAAATATTGGGTATCGTGGGATTAAATATTAAAACTGGAAATATTTTGGTAATTTCTTTCTCAGTTTGGATACACAAAGCAGAAACTCTTCAGGCCACTTGATTCATCAAACCCAGTACAACTGAACCAAATAAAATGTATCCTATTGTGACTGTATTCCACATATTAAACTTGCAGCACAAATAATCCCTCATCGCCAAAAGCAAACAATCAAAACTCCAGAATATATATCTTTTCCCACACCTCCACTATTCAACTCTAGCCTGCTGGCCTCTGTAAACAACTCCCCCTCCCACTCGACCTCAGTAGCACAGGAACCATCATGTAGAATATCTGATCATCTCAGTCTACACTTTTCCAAAAAATCTTCAACCAGATATTTATCCATCTCTTTTAAAGGAGTTATTTGATGAGCATTAACTGTTTTTTTTTGCTGAGAGTCTGTTCCACATTTCCAGATGAAAAATAATTCTAATCTCCAGTCACAATTGAGGTTTTTATCATTTTAATCCCATATTCTTTATGTTTATTCAATCCAAATTAAATTGCCTCCTTATATCCACATAATTTGTGCTCTTGGCAGTAAAGACTTGGATCATGTTCCCTTCAATCTTCTTCAATGAGCGAATCACTCCTCATAACTAAGGAAGGTTTCTTTCTCACTTTCTGGGCAGGAATCCTTCAAATAGTTTTGTTTTCATATTTGCTGCAACTCTTTCGCTCACCATTCTTGTTTAGAGTGCAGTAAATGGTTGTAGCACAATTTAAGCAAATGGAAATGAGTTATTTAATCAGTCACATGCTCTGCTGGCAGCAAATATAATCTTATAATGCAACTGACGGTAATATTCATGCACCTCAGCTTATTTTAAGGCAGAGGTGTCAATCTAACTTTGATTGACGTGGCTAAAGATATTGCAACCAGGTTTATCCTTGTCAATGTTACCTGCGATTCTTTGGCTGACAATGTTAAAATATGATTTCAATAACCTGTTCATATTCATGCAGCAAGTAGTTTAAAATTACAATCAGTCGCATTCCCAGACCCAAGTCCCAAGCTTCAAAGGGCTGGATGAACAGCCGTGGAGAAGGCAGAGTCAAAGGTGGGGCTGTTCACCAAGAAATTTCAGAGCGAATAGCATCTATGCCTTATCATTTTTTCACAGGTTATACTGAAACAAAAGTCATGATAACATTTTTACTCCTGTTTTATTAACCATCATTATTTTGATGGTAGAGCTTTCCCAGGACAGGAGAAGGACCCTAGTTACTTATCCTCTGATGTGATTCCAATTGTTCACAATGCAATGCCCACCGTTTGCTAGTTCTCAGGCGATTTCCTCCAAAACAGTTGCTATACTTCAACATCTGGTTCACTAACGTCCTTTAGGGAAAGAAACCTGCCATCCTTACCCGGTCTGGCCTATATGTGACTCCAGACCCACAGCAATGTGGTTGATTCTTAATTGCCCTCTGAAATGGCCTAGCAAGCCACTCAGTTGTAAAATCTCGCTACGAAAAGTCATAATAAGAATAAAACCGGACGGACCACCCAGCATCGGACCACTAGGCACCGGACACGACAACGGCAAACCAAGCCCTGCAAAGTCCTCCTCACTAACATCTGGGGACTTGTGCAAATTGAGAGAGCTGTCCAACAGACTAGTCAAGCAAAAGCCTGACATAGCCATACTCACAGAATCATACCTTTCAGCCAACATCCCAGACTCCTCCATCACCATCCCTGGGTATGTCCTGTCCCACCGGCAGGGCAGACCCACCAGAGGTGGCGGTACAGTGATATACAGTCAGGAGGGAGTGGCCCTGGGAGTTCTCAACATTGACTCTGGACCCCATGAAATCTCATGGCATCAGGTCAAACATGGGCAAAGAAACCTCCTGCTGATTACCACCTACCGTTCTCCCTCAGCTGATGAATCAGTCCTCCTCCATGTTGAACACCACTTGGAGGAAGCACTGAGGGTAGCAAGGGCACAAAATGTACTCTGGGTGGGGGACTTCAATGTCCATCACCAAGAGTGGCTCGGTAGCACCACTACTGACCGAGTTGGTCGAGTCCTGAAGGACATAGCTGCCAGACTGGGCCTGCGGCAGGTAGTGAGCGAACCAACACGAGGGAAAAACTTACTTGACATTGTCCTCACCAATCTACCTGTCGCAAATGCATCTGTCTATGACAGTATTGGTAGGAGTGACCACCGCACAATCCTTGTGGAGACGAAGTTCCGTCTTCGCACTGAGGACACCATCCAACGTGTTGTGTGGCACTACCACCGTGCTAAATGGAATAGATTCAGAACAGATCTAGCAGCTCAAAACTGGGCATCCATGAGGCACTGTGGGCCATCAGCAGCAGCAGAATTGTATTCCAGCACAATCTGTAACCTCATGGCCTGGCATATTCCTCACTCTACCATTACCAACAAGCCAGGGGATCAACCCTGGTTCAATGAGGAGTGTAGAAGAGCATGCCAGGAACAGCACCAGGCGTACCTAAAAATGAGGTGCCAACCTGGTGAAGCTACAACTCAGGACTACATGCATGCTAAACAACGGAAGCAAAATGCTATAGACAGAGCGAAGCGATTCCACAACCAACGGATCAGATCAAAGCTCTGCAGTCCTGCCACAGCCAGTCGTGAATGGTGGTGGACAATTAAACAACTAACGGGAGGAGGAGGCTCTGCAAACATCCCCATCCTCATTGATGGCGGAGTCCAGCACGTGAGTCCAAAAGACAAGTCTGAAGCATTTGCAACCATCTTCAGCCACAAGTGCCGAGTGGATGATCCATCTCGGCCTCCTCCCAATATCCCCACCATCACAGAAGCCAGTCTCCAGCCAATTTGATTCACTCCACGTGATATCAAGAAACGGCTGAGTGCACTGGATACAGCAAAGGCTTTGGGCCCTGACAACATCCTGGCTGTAGTGCTGAAGTCTTGTGCGCCAGAACTAGCTGCGCCTCTAGCCAAGCTGTTCCAGTACAGCTACAACACTGGCATCCACCCGACAATGTGGAAAATTGCCCAGGTATGTCCTGTCCACAAAAAGCAGGACAAATCCAATCCGGCCAATTATCGCCCCATCAGTCTACTCTCAATCATCAGCAAAGTGATGGAAGGTGTTATCGACAGTGCTATCAAGTGGCACTTACTCACCAATAACCTGCTCACCGATGCTCAGCTTGGGTTCCGCCAGGACCACTCGGCTCCAGACCTCATTACAGCCTTGGTCCGACCATGGACAAAAGAGCTGAATTCCAGAGGTGAGGTAAGAGTGACGACCCTTAACATTAAGGCAGCATTTGACTGAGTGTGGCACCAAGGAGCCCTAGTAAAATTGAAGTCAATGGGAATCAGGGGGAAAACTCTCCAGTGGCTGGAGTCATACCTAGCACAAAGGAAGATGGTAGTGGTTGTTGGAGGCCAATCATCTCAGCCCCAGGACATTGCTGCAGGAGTTCCTCAGGGCAGTGTCCTAGGCCCAACCATCTTCAGCTGCTTCATCAATGACCTTCCCTCCATCATAAGGTCAGAAATGGGGATGTTCGCTGATGATTGCACAGTGTTCAGTTCCATTCACAACCCCTCAGATAATGATGCATTCCATGCCCGCATGCAGCAAGACCTGGACAACATCCAGGATTGGGCTGATAAGTGGCAAGTAACATTTGCACCAGGCAAGTGCCAGGCAATGACCATCTCCAACAAGAGAGAGTCTAACCACCTCCCCTTGACATTCAACGGCATTACCATCACCGAATCCCCCACCATCAACATCCTGAGGGTCACCATTGACCAGAAACTTAACTGGACCAGCCACATAAATACTGTGGCTACAAGAGCAGGTCAGAGGCTGGGTATTCTGCGGTGAGTGACTCACCTCCTGACTCCCCAAAGCCTTTCCACCATCTGCAAGGCACAGTCAGGAGTGTGATGGAATACTCTCCATTTGCCTGGATGAGTGCAGCTCCAACAACACTCAAGAAGCTCGACACAATCCAGGACAAAACAGCCCGCTTGATTGGCACCCCATCCACCACCCTAAACATTCACTCCCTTCACCACTGGCGCACCGTGGCTGCAGTGTGTACCATCCACAGGATGCACTGCAGCAACTCGCCAAGGCTTCTTCGACAGCACCTCCCAAACCCACGACCTCTACCACCTAGAAGGACAAGGGCAGCAGGCACATGGGAACAACACCACCTGCACGTTCCCCTCCAAGTCATGCACCATCCTGACTTGGAAATATATTGCCGTTTCTTCATCGTCACTGGGTCAAAATCCTGGAACTCCCTACTTAACAGCACTGTGGGAGAACCTTCACCACACGGACTGCAGCAGTTCAAGAAGGCGGCTCACCGCCACCTTCTCAAGGGCAATTAGGGATGGGCAATAAATGCTGGCCTTGCCAGCGACGCCCACATCCCATGAACGAATAAAAAAAAGGTGGCATTCACATTTTGTTTTCACTTCCATTTTGGATAAAGGTTTGACTCCTCCCTTTCTTGCCTTTGTGCTTTTGTCTTTCAAATTGCTTGACAGTTGACCCTCAAATGTACACAACATTTCATACTTCTTTGTGGCAATTCAATCAGTCGAGCTCATCTTGTGTCAGGTGTCCGTTCGGAACCCACTCACATTATTCTCTCTGTCTGTATCTGTACCTGTTTCTCTCTTGCTCTCTCTCACTCTCACTCTCTCTCTATCATGCCTTCTGGTGCTGTTAACAACACTGGAGCAATATTAGGAGACATGTTATCAGCAAGAGTGACACAGATTGCAAGTAATTTCAAATTATTCATTTTTCGAAGAGACTGTTTTATGTTTTTATTTTCTTTGGAGTCTGTGCTGCCGTTATTTTGCAGAATGCATCCAGGCTGCTGATTCCCTTAGGGTTCAGATCTTAGGGGCTCAGGCAATCAGTTTGGTTATTTCCATGTTTGCACTCTTATCAATGTAATTAGCCCACCAAAAAAAGCTAATTTTCCATGATATTCCTGCAAGGAGAAAAAGCAATTACTGTATGTGTTTTACACAGTAGAATTTTCCACACATTCTCCACCTTTGTAACGTTAGCTGATTTGTAGGCCTATTTTGCTTGCCTTTATACAGGGATTACTAGTCTTTCACTAGTGCTTCTATTTGTGAAGACTGCTATTCAGTAAAATAAACGCTGGAAGCAATGAGAACAAAAACTCTCCTCTTGAGTCAGGTTTTTTTTCTAAATGGAACATACCACACCAGCAGCATTTTGCTGACTTGAATAAAAGTTAATTTAAATGTCAATGTTCTTTGTAGACTGAACAGACCATGGAAAGTATAAAAAAGGGCAGCCTTCTGACTACAATTCACCGAGGACTTCAGCAGGAAAATCAACATGGGCAAGGTAAAAAAAAAAGTTTTTACATTTTTGATTAAATATGTAATTTTTTAGGATTCATATTCTCTCAACATGTTTAGTTTACATTCTCCATAACACAGTCTACTCCAGCTGGGAGAATGGGACAGTTTGGGTGAATAGCAGAGTCCACAGCCATGGTCGATACCATTGCAGAGTTGGTCAACAATAATATGAGCATGGTGAGACTGACAGTTCCCCTTCCCCCACCCGCCAGGTGGAACTGGTCATGTTTCATCCAGATGACCATGTGTGAGTTGAAATTACTCCTCTGCCCAACTATTGGACAAATGTACGGAGTCGTACAACACCAGGTTATAGTCCAACAGATTTATTTGAAATCACAAGCTTTCGGAGCTTTGCTCCTTCGTCGGGTGAGTCAAACAGCTTTATTTGAAAGCTTGTGATTTCAAATAATGCTGTTGGACTATAACCTGGTGTTGTACGACTCTGTACATTTATCCACCCCAGTCCATCACCGGCATCTCCACATCATGGCAACTATTAGACAGCCTTGTGACTCAAACATGCATCTTTGTTGGGAAGAAAGAATTCCGTTGCTTAAGCATCTGCGCTATTTGGTAGAAAAACAAATTCAACCTTTTTTCTTTCTTCTGTGACACTATAGATCATCTTTTACGAGGACAGGAACTTCCAGGGTCGGCACTACGAGTGCAGTACTGACTGTGCTGACCTGCACTCTTACTTCAGCCGCTGTAACTCCATCCGTGTTGAGAGTGACTGCTGGGTGGTGTATGAGAAACCCAATTACATGGGATATCAGTATGTTCTGAGCAGGGGAGAATATCCTGACTACCAGCGCTGGATGGGATTCAATGACAGCATCAGGTCATGTCGCACCTACCCATATGTAAGTTTCAACTTCTTGTGACCATTTCCCTATTTTCTGCAAACAATACTGCCTTTTCATTGTGATTATTGTTAATTCTATCTGGACATATATGGAGTTGAATATACAATATCTAATTAATAAGAACAAACTGGAAAGATATCACACCATACTGTGCAGTCAAGAGACAAGCTATTAAGTTAGAACTATAAGCAGTTACTTATTACATGTTAAATATAAATTATTTTGCATGTAAGATAGTGATATTTAATTATTTACAAAAGTTGGGGTTGAAGCAAAAGCATCTAATTAAAATTGCATCCAATAGGAACTTATTAATATGGAATAAACTGCCCAGAATGTCACACTAATCGACATTGTACAGGATTGTCATTGTATGTACTATGTAAGGGACTGTTCCCATCATCGATTACAGTACAATAGTATATACAGAGAGGTAAAAGTAAATCACTGACTAGTTGTGCTTTCTTATCCGTCTCTACTTTTTTTATTCGTTCATGGGATGTGGGCGTCGCTGGCAAGGCCAGCATTTATTGCCCATCCTTAATTGCCCTTGAGAAGGTGGTGGTGAGCCGCCTTCTTGAACCGCTGCAGTCCATGTGGTGAAGGTTCTCCCACAGTGCTGTTAGGAAGGGAGTTCTAGGATTTTGACCCAGCGACGATGAAGGAATGGCGATATATTTCCAAGTCGAGATGGTGTGTGACTTGGAGGGGAACATGCAGATGGCGTTGTTCCCATGTGCCTGCTGCCCTTGTCCTTCTAGGTGGTAGAGGTCGTGGGTTTGGGAGGTGCTGTCGAAGAAGCCTTGGCGAGTTGCTGCAGTGCATCCTGTGGATGGTACACACTGCAGCTACGGTGCGCCGATGGTGAAGGGAGTGAATGTTTAGGGTGGTGGATGGGGTGCCAATCAAGCGGGCTGCTTTATCCTGGATTGTGTCGAGCTTCTTGAGTGTTGTTGGAGCTGCACTCATCCAGGCAAATGGAGAGTATTCCATCACACTCCTGACTGTGCCTTGCAGATGGTGGAAAGGCTTTGGGGAGACAGGAGGTGAGACACTTGCTGCAGAGTACCCAGCTTCTGACCTGCTCTTGTAGTCACAGCATTTATGTGGCTGGTCCAGTTAAGTTTCTGGTCAATGGTGACCCGCAGGATGTTGATGGTGAGGGATTCGGCGATGGTAATGCCGTTGAATGTCAAGGGGAGGTGGTTAGACTCTCTCTTGTTGGAGATGGTCATTGCCTGGCACTTGTCTGGTGCGAATGTTACTTGCCACTTATGAGCCCAATCCTGGATGTTGCCCAGGTCTTGCTGCATGTGGGCACGGACTGCTTCATTATCTGAGGGATTGTGAATGGAACTGAACACTGTGCAATCATCAGCGAACATCCCCATTTCTGATCTTATGATGGAGGGAAGGTCATTGATGAAGCAGCTGACGATGGTTGGGATATTTGAAACAGAAGCAAATCAGAAATAGCTTAGATTCCCAGAGCATTCTTGGGATGCAGTAAAGAATTTATAACATGACTTACAGAACTATTCAGACTTCAGATCAACTACTGCATATATTCTCTATAACTAAAATAGATATGTAATCAAAATAGATTTCAGTGAGAGATTGTCACATATTTTGTTTTGTTAGAAAGAAGTGGAACTATATAGAATTACATCTAAATAGAACAAAAGAGCATATTAATAAATACAGGAAAATTCCATTTCCAGAACTTCTGTATACCATGGATTTTATCTGTTTATTATATTCCAATGCTCTCCTGGCCGGCCTCCCATCTTCCACCCTCCATAAACTTGAGCTCACCCAAAACTCTGCTGCCCGTATCCTAACTCGCACCAAGTCCTGTTCACGCATCACCCCTGTGCTCGCTGACCGACATTGGCTCCCGGTACGGGAATGCCTCAATTTTAAAATTCTCATCCTTGTTTTCAAATCCCTCCAGGGCCTCACCCCTCCCTATCTCTGAAACCTCCTCCAGCCCTACAACCCTCCGAGATCTCCGTGTTCCTCCAATTCTTGCCTCTTGGCAGCCGTACCTTCAGCTGCCTAGCCCCATAGCTCTGGAATTCCCTCCCTACTGCTCTGCACCTCTCTACCACTCTCTCTTCCTTTAAGATGGTCCTTAAAGCCTACCTCTTTGACCAAGCTTTTGATCACCTGTCTTAATATCTCTTTATGTGGCTTGGTGTCAAATTTTGTTTGAAAATTGCTCTTATGAAGCACCTTAGGACATTTTACTACGTTAAAGGCGCTATATAAATGCAGGTTGTTGTTGTTATTATTATATTTGTAGCATTTTCAAGAGATAACATTATTTTATGATGCGATTGTGGATTTTTATTGTAAAGCATTCCAGGAAAGGAATTTAACATTCATCAGATTTGCAAATAAAAGCGTATCATTCTGTTAGTATTTTAAATTACATTTTTACATCGATTTAATGATTTTGTTAATTTTATAGTCCAGCGGTGGTTCCTACAGAATGAAGATTTACGAGAGGCCTGACTTTGGAGGACAGATGATGGAATTCACGGATGACTGTCCATCTGTCCATGATCGTTTCCGCTACCGTGACATTCACTCCTGCCATGTGATGGACGGTTACTGGACCTTCTATGAACATCCCAACTACAGAGGCCGCCAGTACTTCATGAGACCCGGTGAATACAAAAGATTCAGTGACTGGGGCGCAACTTGTCCAACTATTGGATCTTTCCGCCGTGTAATGGATTTCTAATTCATTAATCAAAGATTTTTGTTGCTGAAAATTACTCAGTCTGTAATTAAGAAATAAAGAATGATAATATTCTATATGGTTTATGTATTCTTGTTTTGTGAAGTACTAAAAGCAGGGAAATAGTTTTAGAATGCTGAGATTGGTGCACCAATAAATCTTGTAAGGGATATTAATTAAAGGGCACCACATGAATTCTTGACCATTGCACCTTAGTTCATCAAAGAAACCTCTGGTAATATACCATCCATGTCTAAGGAAGTACTAAATCCCTAAATTTGTCTCACTTGAACAACCTTAAATCAACTAATCTGGTTTGTCAGCATGATGAATCTCTTCAGCCGCCTGTTATATATTTGTCCTGATTTTAATTTCCACCTTGTGCTACCTTTGTGTTCCGCTTTATCCTAAGTTGATTTTTAAACCCCATATTCTATCCATCACCAAAACTGCATACTTTAACCTTTGTGACATCACATGACTCCATCCTTACCTCACTCTGATCACCTTTTAAACCATAACCCATTCGCATTCTGTCCACACTGGGACCCACTCACCCATTACCCATACCCTATCCTTGACAACCATCATTGTCTCCCCATCATCCAGTACATTAAATTCAAAATCCCGACTACATGGAACCTCCCCCAGCCCTACGTTCTACTCGGCCTTCAACTCTGGCCCCTGTGCGTCTCCTTCCCCACTCCAACAGTGGTGGCAGAGCCTTGGTGCTAATCTCTGGAACTCTCCTAACTATTCCACCTTGTTTACATCTCTACCCACCTTCCCAAGCCTTCCCAAAATCTCCTTCTTTAACCATACATTTGGGGTCTTCTGATTTCACTAAGCTCTTCGACTACTGCTTGGTGACTGTTTCTTCTCTGTGAAGCACCTTTGGACAATTATTATATTAAAGGGTTAATATAAAAGCAAGATGTCCCTTATCCAATGCAATGGAAACACTAATGGTTTAGAGCAAAAATTTACACTGAGATTTCAGTTTTTTGCCTCAATTTAGCCATTATTTTTTCCTGATAGGCAGTAAAACCTACATATGAAGAGGATTAAAACATAATGAAGACAAGGCAGGATTTTCCTTACATTTTTGCTGCAGGAAAATGTTCCATTGCATTTGGCCCATAATGTCTCATTTTCTATAAATCACATGAAAAATTTCTAGACTTTCGTTAGATGGTCCCTTTTCAACTTAAGCCAATAATATTACACATCAGACGGTACTACAGTATGGTCCAGCTAAGATCAGTCCTCATTTTTTGCATAAGCGGTTGTAAATACTTAAAATAAAAACAATTGCAAAAGGTTCATTTATGTTTTGGTAAGAAAGTAACCTGATGCCCTGTGAACTCTGATTAGGTTTTCGGTTCCTAAGTAGATGAACTAGTGTGACTGACTGGAAGTTGGATATTTATGTTTAACTGGTAGTCATGAGGAGGAAAAGGGAAAGTGGGAGACACACAGGCCACATTAATTATAACTAACATTAAGCAGCTTATCTGGTAGCTCAAGCAAGAAGAATTACTTAGTACCCAACTAGACAGGTTTGAATCAAAGTTCCACAACTGCCAAACATTTCAATACAATTACCCAACCCTCTGTATGTGTTGACAAATGTGGAGCCACCAGCTCTCAGGCTGTGGAGGCAACATGGCACAGAGGTGAAGTGCTGTATTGCAGGAGAAGGTTAACACATGAAACTCTACTTGAATTGCACATCCTGTCAGCTGCTCACAAAGTCTTTCTGACAGAGCTGTGAAACAGTCTATGTGCAGACCGCGTCATTGTCCTTTTCACACGGAGAAAGGGTTGTGTGTTTGACAAATAACTGCATAGAAAGCAGAATCTGCTTGGTAGGAATTTATAGGTCTTGTACGTTTTCATTTTTAAATAGTTGACTCTAGGGCAGCTATTGGCATAGCAATCATCTTTTAAATAGTGAGCATGGTTGGCAGATTATCACTGTTGGCAGCAATGACTTGATTCATAACCAGGCGATGAAAGCGTAGTGGATATGTCTGGCAATGAATGTGCAACAAGCCTAGGGAGTGTGATTGGCATAGTTATCGGAGGCCACCATTTCTATAATTGGCTCAGCCAAACACAGATAACACAAGGTCATGTTTAAGCAAGAGAGCTATGTTTAACACTGTTGACACAAATTTTGTCGTTGGCAGGGAAAACACAGTTGGCACAGTGAAGGTGGTTAGCATGATATAAATAGATAGCACTGGAATTGTGATTGTTTCCAAGACTATGAACAGTTGGCATTGGAAGCATAGGCAACAAAAACGCATTGGTCAGTAGTTTAAATTGATTCAAAAATAACTACAAATTTGGAAGTTTAACAAAAATAATCATTATTATTAGTACATGCATTTATGTAGCACCTCTTCAGGGGGCGGGGGGGGGGGGGTATATTGAGGAGGTGAAAAATTCCAGATTTGAGATACTGAGTAAGAATAAGTTAGAATAGGAGATGAGTAATAAGTTTTTATTGCAACACAGTGAGCATATAGAGAGGGAGAGAGTGCCAGTTTGGAGAATAGGAAGCAAGGGAGAGAAAAGTACAGAGAAGCAAATCAAATAGTTTATCTGCAAGGCAGTGGCTTGATTCTAAATGTTTTTCCCGTACAGAGCTAACCAACGCAGTGTGCAGTAATGTATCAAGATTGTTGAGGTACACACACGAAATTACTTTGTATGGTCTTAGTCAAAAAGTGCAGCAAAGAACATAAAGAAACAATGAACCATTCGTAACCATATAATACAGCAATGTTTTGCAAACAATGCCGTGCACATCACAAAATCCTTTTGTTGATATTAGACCTCTCAATAAATAACAAAGGTTTTATTCATATTTGCTGCCTCATGCCACCTTACAAAGGGCCAAACCATGTCACTGCTTTTCTGGCGCTGACCTCAGAAATGGAAAGGCAATTTTTGTGTGGGGTATTTTATTTGCAAAACGTTCCAAACACACAAATGCATTTCATAGTTTTAAGATCATCTTTTACGAGAACAGGAACTTCCAGGGTCAGCACTACGGGCTCATAACTGACTGGGCTGACTTGCACTCTTACTTTAGCTGCTGCAACTCCATCTGTGGTGATAGAATTCTAGAATTATAGAAATTAATGCCCAGAAGGAGACCATTTGGCTCATTATGCCTGTGTTGGTGTCAGCTCTTTAACTGAGTCATCCATTTTAATCGGTCAGGGAACAAATACAGTTATTATACATATGTACAGAATGACTGTTAAAAACAAAGTGAGAGGAACAATTACTAAAAACAAATTAAATTGCCTATACAACAATGTGCTCAGCATCCGAAACAAAACGGGGTACTGGAAACAATAATTCATAGCGAGGAGCTAGAAGTGGTAGGGATAACAGAAACATGGCTGCATAAGGAACAGGACTGGCAGTTAAATATTGCAGGATATAATGTATTTAGAAAAGATAGGGAAGGAGGAGGTGGTGGGGTGGGTTAGCTATACTAATTACAGACACCATAATGGTAATAGAAAAAAGGGACACAAGTAACATTAAGATAGAAACATATGGATTGAGACAAAGGATAAGAAGGGATTGATTACATTAATAGGTATATTCTACAAACCACCTAATAGTGGAAGGGAAGTGGAGGAAGAAATATGTAGACAAATCTATGAAATGAGTAAAAAACATCGAATAATAATCATGGGAGATTTCAACTGCTCCCAAATAAACTGACAAGAAGAGGTAGGGAAAGGGGAAAGGGGAATGGAGTTTTTACAGTGTGTACATGACTCCTTTCTTACCCAGTATGTGAGAAGTCCAACAAGAGAGGAATCACTGTTGGATCTAGTAATGGGAAATGTACCAGAACCGATAAGAAAAGCATAGGGGAACATCTAGGCAATAATGACTATAACATAATAAGATTTAAAATAATGATTGAGAAAGCCATAAGTAAGACAAAGACCAAGGTAATAGATTGTAAAAAAACTAATTTTGAGGGGATGAGAATGGAACTAGGGCAGGAAAACTGAAAAAAAATTTGACAGACTAAGAAATAGAACAACACTGTGTAATATTTAGAACGGTGATCAATAGAGTTCAGGAGAAATATATTCTTCTAAAAAGCAAAAACAAACGAGCTAATAATGAAACATCATAAATGAATAAAGAGATAAGGGTAAAATTGAAACTAAAGAAAAAGGCATACTCTAAGTACTTAGACAATAAAGGAAAGGATGACAAAAGAGAACACGAAAAGGTTAGGAAAGAAGTCAAAAAAACAATTAGGAAAGCAAAGAGGAATCATGAGATTAAATTATCAAGAAATATAAAAAGAAATAGTAAAGTATTCTACAGACACATATATAACAAAAGAAAAATCAGGCTAGGGATAGGGCCATTAAGGGATGCTCAAGATAAACTCATAGGTAATGACAGCGAAATGGCAGAAATATTGAATAGTTACTTTGCCTCCGATTTACAAGGGAGACTAACAAGGTGGGCAGGACATTAGAAGAAGAGATCAAAAAAGATATTAAAACATTTAAGATAGAAAGGTGGGGAGATAATTCATAAACTAATCAAACTTAGGGAGGATAAGACCCCTGGTCAGGATGGATTGCAGCCGTGAATATTAAAAGAAGTTAAGGGAGAGATAGCAGAGGAGCTATTACATATATATAAAAATTCAATAGAAAAGGGAATAGTGCCAGAGGACTGGCGGACTGCTAGTATTATTCCTATATTTAAAAAGGGAGGTAGGACAAGTCTAGGGAACTATAGACCAGTTAGCTTAACATCACTGGTAGGAAAGATAATGGAATCTTTACTCAAAGATGTAATAGAAAGACATCTAGAGAATGAAACTATAATAAAGAATAGTCAGCACGGATTTCAGAAGGTAAAGTCAAGCTTGACCAACCTTATTGAATTTTTTGTAGAAGTAACAGAAAGAGTAGATAAGGGTAATCAGTAGATGTAATATATTTGGATTTTCAAAAGGTCTTCGATAAGGTACCGCATAGTAGACTCATGGCTAAGGAGTCAGGGGACAGGTAGCAGAATGGATAGCAAGTCGGCTACAAAACAGAAATCAGAGAGTAGGGCGTTGGAAAATATTATTACTGCTACCAAGGGTTGTTAATGCTTTTCAATAATATTCCACTTGGTTCGGACATGACTGTGTTTCTAACAGCAAGCTTAATACAGACCCAAGAACAATATTCTAATACAGTTATATCAAACAACAATCATTTGTACAACCTGGTTTTTACCCTGACTTCAAGGGTGATCAAGCTTGGCTTTCGTAGGGTTGTGGACCTCCGACTGTCCTGAGAGCTCTAAAACTCCCACATGCCCTGTTTTTATATTATTTGTCTGCTATGTTCTGCTGATATCAGTACTATGGTGTTAGACTGCTTCAGCAGTCTTTCAATGATCAATAATTTCAATTGTTCTTAGTAATCACATCCCTTTTCTAGCTGCAGACTTCATGACCCAGCATGTCTTTGTCAACCAAGAATGACACCCTCTTGGAAATGCCTGGGGCTTTGAATACTAACAGTACAAGTAGGGGAGTGCTCATCCAGGGTGAAACCACAAGCCGGGATATTGTTCTGGGTGACATCGCACCGACACATCCACATGATTTTGATCCCAGTACAGCAAGTTAAATCTGGTGCTACCCAGGTTTCACCATCCGTTAGCAATACCTTTGGATGGTTAACCAATTCCTTATGTATGTCACCTTCGAGGATGCCTATGGACTCTACCTTGAAGACCCCTGAAGGCTTCTGATCGGGTGAAAGGCATCGATTGGCAATAGTCACTGCAAAAACTTATCCATCTTTTCTGTCTTCACAGGAGTGTTTCACTGGGTATACTGATCCCAGCACTTAATATTATAATGGTTTCCTCCATTATCACCAGTCCATTTATCTAGCTGTTCATCAGTTATAAAAGAAGAAGATACGCTAGTTCTCAATATCTTCCAATCCCTTTTCCATCTGAGACAGCATAAATGTGCTGCACGTAATCCCTTTGGAGATCTGAATCGTAAATGTCTTTATGTCTCTTTTTACTTTATTAATTTTCTCCTGAGTCTGCCAAAAGTTGTCAACATCTCCTTCAAAGGAACCAAAACATGTTGTTGTTCATCCAACGACCCTGTCACTACCCTATTCTCCCCTTTCATAATGCCCTTTAATTGCTTTTGCATGGCTTCATCATGTTCTCACATGCTCTTTATATCGATCCTGTTCCAAGCGGCCGTCCCTGCTGTTGCCCCTATACCCAACCATTCAGCCACTTTCTGTCTTCCTCTCTATCTACTGGGCGGTATGGGGTTATACCTTGGGACTGAATCTCTAGCTCAACCTGAGTTTCTCTTCACAAGCTGTCTAAGTTTCTCTGATAACATCTATTAGTAGAATCTCTCATAAGTTTCATTACACAAACTTGGTAACAGAGCAATTTTTGAAAAATTAAACAGAACAGGGAAGATTTCAAATCTCATATTGTTATATAGGGTCTGATATGTTTTGAAAACCAATAAACCATTGCTGGGATCTTTGTCTGCAACCAGGCATCTGGTAGAGGCCGAATGGGTGGTTGCATCTGACAACTCCGCATTCTTGATTACTTTAAAGCAGAAGGACCAGGATGACCTCCTATTGGGTATGCACCCATAACAATCAGCATGTTGCTTCCAGACCCGAGGGAAATTGAGGGAGCTATTCATTGCCCGTGTCCCATTAGGGAACGCAAAGGTGTTCTTAGTGTCACCCATATAGGGTATGCCAAAAGGCCCAATGTCATGGTCTTTACTGATGTTCGCACTCATCCGATGCCTCTTGATAGCAGTTGGTTCTTAACCCTTGCTGATACGTGCACACGTCAATCGAAGGTCTTTCCCTGCTGGTACGTGTGCCAAAAAATCCTGTATTGACCATGGCTTGGTATTATTGGTGGTATAACTCATGAGGACGCAGCCCCAGCTGTCCTGAAGGTGTTCAGCTTCACTGAAGGGTAAGACGCAGCCCAACATAATAGCTAGCAATAGGTTTATGGTTCAACTGTGGTAATATGTAATATCCCTGCAAGATGTAATATATAAGATATAATGTCTGATACAATTATTTATTCACTCATACAGTAAGTGAAAAATATATGATTTGCAGTGACAAGATTAAGAAAACAATGTTTTGTACAAATGTAAAGCACAAAAGTTTTCTTTAAATCTCACATATTTTGGAGGCACAGTCTTAAATTGAAATGAACATACTCTACAACCATATTCACACTTTCACGCATCTTAAAAAATATTGATCCCTGTAATGGGTTATGAACTCAGGGAGCACCACATTTTATGTGATAATCCCAGGTCTCAAGCCGATATGGTTTAAATAGCTAACTGGCTGTAGTGGCCACCGCCAGAAGCCAGTCATATAATTTGATAATCTAATCAAACTCTCAATCTGTCAATTACTCCAAATCAGTTCAAAACCAAAAACAGAAAACAAACAGCAGCAGTTTCTGCTAAACAGGTTATCAGTTGATAACATCACTGTTAACTTTCAAGATCACGTAGCCAGCAGCAAACTTTCACACATTCACACCCACTTTCAGAGACTGAAAACAAAATCCATCAGTCTTTTCTTTTTCAAATAGAAGAAGAAAATGCTGAGAACACTTATCCTTTTGCTTTCTCACATCAATTTTAATTTTTGCTGTGGGCTTTTAACTTCTTTCTTTTTTTCCTAACCCTTTTGTTGCACCTCAAGTGTCCAACCCAGGGTTTTTTATGGAACTCTTTTAAAACATTTGTCTGCTGTGGAAGGCCTGATATTAACTCTGCTGATATTAATTCTGAGCAATAGCAGCATCTGACCCACCTCGTTCCAACAGGAATTTACCAGGTTCCAGACTACCTCATTTTCCAATGCGAATTTTCCCATATGTAACCATGCCTTGGCCACATCATTTGCACAGATCTGGTCGCCATATTACAGAATGGATATAGAGGCATTGGAGAGGGTGCAAAAAAGATTCATAAGGATGATACCAGAACTGAGAGAATATCCTTATCAGGAAAGGCTGAACAGACTGGGGCTCCTTTCTTTAAAAAGAGAAGGCTGAGGGGTGACCCGATAGAGGTCTTTAAGATAATGATAGGGTTTGATTGGATAGATGTAGAGAAAATGTTTCCGCTTGTGGGGGAGACCAGAACTAGGGGCCATAAATATAAAATAGTCGCTGATAAATCCAATAGGGAATTGAGGAGAAACTTCTTTACCCAAAGAGTGGTAAGAATGTGGAACGTACTACCACAAGGAGTAGTTGAGGCAAATAGCATTGATGCATTTAAGGGGAAGCTAGATAAGCATGTGAGGGAGAAGGGAATAGAAGGATATGCTGATAGGGTTAGATGAAGTAGGGAGGGAGGGGGCTCGGGTGGAGCATAAACACCAGCATAGACCAGATGGGCCGAATGGCCTGCTTCTGTGCTGTAGTTTCGATGTAACTTGATGTAAGGCCATGGAAAAGGTTCTGAGGAGGTTTACCAGGATGATACCAGGGATGAGGGACTTCAGTTACATGGAGAAATTGGAGAATCTCGGATTGTTCTCCTTAGAGCAGAGAAGGTTAAGGGGAGACCTAATAAAGGTATCCAAAATTATGAGGGGTTTTGATAGAGCAAGTCTGTTCTACCTAATTGAACTCAAAATGGGGCAAGGTTAGGCTAACTGTTATATTTCGCACTTTTTGTGAATAATATTTTTGTAAAATTAAAAAAATATTAATTTGGTAAATTACTGAACGTCTTACTTCAGCCGCTGTAACTCCATCCGTGTTGAGAGTGACTGGTGGGTGCTGTATGAGAGACCCAATTACATGGGATATCAGTATGTTCTGAGGAGAGGAGAATATCCTGACTACCAGCGCTGGATGGGATTCAATGACAGCATCGGGTCATGTCGCACATACCCATACACAAGCTGCTAATTCAGCAAATTATTTGCTGATAATGCTTTATATTATTTACTGCCTCTCAATGGATAATGTACCCTTCTCTCTTTTAAGTAATAATTTTATTCTTGTTCTATCTTATTTAAGGAGATGACACTTTTATTATTGGCACCTTTCCCCCCCCAAAGTAAAGTCTAACAGATAGTTTAGAATCTGTAACTTCTGTACTGTACTGTAACATCAAAGTGTGAGTAAAATAAATGATGTAAGGCACTGAATAGTTAAAGGATAACAAGAACTAGAACAAAAGGAACTTTGATATCGAGGTTGTTACTTCAGTGGCAGATCACACTTTATTGGAAATTGGTACTTCAGTCACAACATTGTTGGACTATAAATTGTAAAGGGTTATTTATCTCTGCTGTTAATAGCACCACCACAGATAAGGGAAAATAGAATGGTAGGATAATAGCCCTGTTAGGCTGATTAACCTCCATCACTGAACATCGGTGATTGCTCCTTCAATAGTGGTGGAGATAAGGTGAAAATTTGAACCTTGGCAGTGGCTCTGCTATAACAATCGTATAGAGTTAAAAAAAAATCACAAACCTGCTGGGTTAGATCCCTCTCCAGTTACCCACAGGATAAAACTCTACTCCCAAAGCTTAAAGTCAGATCTACAAGTTGGCATTGCTTGAAAAATAAGCATTGGATTAGTTGTGAGGGGGTTACAGGATGTAATTTAACAAAGGATTCCTAAAAACATTATCAAATTATGCTTTGGATTCACAGTTAATAAATATTATTTTACTTATATTACAGACCAGTGGGGGTTCCTACAGAATGAAGATTTACGAGAGGCCTGACTTTGGAGGACAGATGATGGAATTCATGGATGACTGTCCATCTGTCAACGATCGTTTCCGCTACCGTGACATTCACTCCTGCAATGTGATGGACGGTTACTGGACCTTCTATGAACATCCCAACTACATGGGAAGGCAGTACTTCATGAGTCCCGGTGAATACAGGAGATTCAGTGACTGGGCGGCAACAGCTCAACTATCGGATCTTTCAGGCAAATGAGGGATTTCTAGGTTTTTCTTGAAAAACACAAATACCCTTGTTGAAATGATTAAAAAATAAAGTACATGCCTCAGCTTACTTCACTTAGTTTTTGGATTCTCGTGTAAACGATACAGCAGAAAGTGTATTACAGGACTCCTCCAATATTTTACTCAACAGATCTGACCTAAGGAATACCTTTTACATATATACAAATCCTACCAATGACATGCCAATGAATGTTGACCGAGGTTGTTCAATTTATATAATGGTCAGATTAGTTGACATGAACTGGTAGAATGCAGTGACACTGTTCTTTCAGGCATCGGCAATTTGCTAAAAAAACATTATTTTTCTTATAAATATTTAAATCCCAGTTGAATGTCAAATGACAAGGCAGCCATATGGTCCTCTTATCAATATAATTTATAGGTTTAATCTGTCTTCTTGATAAAAAATGTCATATTAACAACAGAGAAAAATCATATTAACGACATACTTATACTGAAGTATAAATTTTCATATGAATCATTTTGAATTGATTATTTGTTTTTCTGCCTATGGAAGGTAGTTACATTTTTTCTTAGAATGCAAAGTTCCAGCTCCAGCTTTTGTCCTAAAGTGAAAAAGTCTTTAGCTAGGATTTATGGAAACTTCCCCAAAATATTGGACTGACGTTTTAAATGAGCCCTTATTAAATAGCTTACAAGATAATCTCCTATGACACAGTTCAATGTAAAAAATAGTATGTGTCCCTCTTCCTGTAACCTTGTCTATGCTTTTCTTCCCCTCTTTAGTTCTTTCTGTTAACCCGCTGTCTATCTTTCTGTTTATCTGCCGTTGCAAACCAAATGCTGGAGAGTTAATGAAAATGGTTCTCCGACCCTAAATTTAAAGACTGCCCAAAAATGCACAAAAAGATACCCTGGAGGTATTTCTATCTCCCAGCAGAAAAATGTAGTGTAGTCTTTCTGTGGGACACATGAGGGTGGAAATTAGTTATGGCCCGTTTACCCACAGTGTGCACAGAGCCCCAATTAGTGCTGATCGGGTGAAATATTGGCGAACATGTAGGAAAGCTACCAATGAACAGACGCAGACAGGAAACCTACTTAAGAACAAACAGCTATCAATAAACAAGGAAGAGAAACAGTACCAATGAAATAGCTCAAAGTAGTTTTTTGAAAATGCTTTCAGCAACCATCTTGCTTTGTCAGTAACCTAGGGTTATAGTAATAAACATAAGCATTCCAAAATTCCTGGAGCCCGAAAAGGCAGAAAGCAAGATGTCAATCTGTGGAGACTCAGGAATTTGGGCGGGGCTCAGTTACACCGGGATTCTGCCCTGTTGCACTCGCCTTTTAAATTCTGGTGGTAGGGCCCATGGGCGGATCTTTTGCCTGCCCTCCATGTCTGGGGATGTTCCTGGGCTTTCCTGAGAAATTCCACCTTTAAAAGACGTTAGTGGAATTCAGGCTTGAGTTCTGCTGAGTCCTCAAGTAAGGTTTCAGTAGCTCCCGAGAGAAATTCAGTTAAAATGTCTGCATACAGTTCCCATGGGAGCAAACAATGAAGATGGAGGCAGCATTTCTTTGGCCTTGGAAGGGCCCCAGATTCCCTTGTTGGAGCAGTTAGGGGCTGCTATGACATCGGCCAGTGGATCGGGGCAGGGGCCTTTTTTACCAGCAGACGCAATTTGCCTACTCAGGTCATTTAATTGACTCCAATGCCGGGGTTTGTGACGGGGTCTCCAGCTTGGGACTATGGTGGATCAGGTTCCTCTCCAAAACAATTGTGTTGGTGGAATGGACCCCGTCAAATTTCAGGGCCAAGCTTTCTATCACAAATGCACATAACTTAAATAATTCACAAAAATATCTTTAAACTTACCCATAAAAATGTTTCATGTCATGTTGAAAATTTGCCCAATAACTTTTGCCCCCATGCCCTCTTCCCTATCCAGTGCACGGAATTTGAGTTTGCTGCTTTCCTGGAGCTTCTTTGTGTGTAACTAACCCTTCCATCCTGCTAATGTTCAGATTTTCTGAACATGCACAACCACTGGCCTCCCAGCAGGTTGCTCCAGCTGTTATTAAAACATTTGACTCGTCACTTGTGGCTTGCCCCAAGTGCCCTGGATCCTTGAGTCCTACAGCTCTGCTTAGGGCTCAGATTTTTGTTCTGACTTTTGTTCACAGACGCTCCTTCAGGGCACCTGTGAACAAAGCACGAGGGATCCCCTGATATCGGAAAAGGACGAATGCAATTAAAATGAATATGCTTCCCAGGTCATTATTTCTGTTTCAATCTCCTCCTGTCATTTTAGTTAAAAGCTGGAAGTTTTTTTGGGCCAAATAGAAATTCACAGTTGTCTGCTCTGAATATGGACAGGCATTCACAAATTTACAGCATTATTATTGGGAAGTTTAAATGGACCACATTATATATTATGTACAATATGCTATAAACTATATGCTATATGCTACATACTATATACAACTATCCGGTTGCACTGCTTGGATTTTGAAGACTCATTACCCCATTTATTTCATGTTAATATTGGACAGCAGTTCTTGCATCAACCATATTCAACTATATTCCCCACTCTTGTAATGCCAGATAGGTAAAAGACAGAATTGATATTTATGTTAGTACATTATCACAGCCTCAGGGTGACTCAAAGTATTTCACAACCAGTGAATTACTTTGAAGTGCAGACAATGTTGATATGTAGGCATACACAACAGCCAGACAACTGCACACAGTAAGGTCCCACAAACTTGAGCTCATCCAAAACCCAGCTGCTCATATCCTAACTTGCACCAAGTCCCATTATCCCTGTGCTCGCTGACCTACATTGGCTCCCGGTCTGGCAACGCCTTGATTTTAAAATTCTCACCTTTGTTTTCAAATCCCTCCATGGCCTCACCCCTCCCTATCTCTATAACCTCCTCCAACCCTACAATCCTCTGAGATCTCCGCACTCCTCCAATTCTGGCCTCTTTCGCATCCCAATTTTCATCGCTCCACCATTGATGGCTGTGCCTTCAGCTGCCTAGGCCCTAAGTTCTGGAATTCCCTCCCTAAACCTTTCCGTGTCTCCACTTCTCTCTCCTCCTTTAAGGTGCTCCTTAAAACCTACCTCTTTGACCAAGCTTTTGGGAACTTGTCCTAATATCTCCTTACGTGGCTCGGTGTCAAATTTTGTTTGATAATGCTCCTGTGAAGTTCCTTGGGACATTTTACTGTGTTAAAGGCGCTATATAAATGCAAGTTGTAGTTATAGTTGTAGTGGTAGCAAATTAGATGAATGACCAGTCAATCTGTTTTGGTTGAGAGAGGAATGTTGGCCAGGGCACCAGGAAAACTCCCTTGATCTTCTCCAAATAGGACCTTGGAATTTTTTAATAAGTCCACTTGAAGAAGCAGGTTTAACATCAAATCTGAAAGATGGGTCCGCTGACTGTGCAGCACTCCCTCGTATAGCATTGAAGTGTCAGCCTAGATTTAGTGCTCAAGCCTACAACTTGCTAATTTGGAAGTACTGGCAACTGAACCAAGTTGAGTCAAATATATTATGTCACTATAGAATATCAGAAAACACTTTGAAGTCGCCTATTAACTGTCACAAATAAACCTATATGGGCAAATCGTGACTCATCTGAACTTTGTTAAGTGGCATAATTTTGGGAACTGATGTTTTTTAGCCCTTATCCTAGGAAGAAATTAAGTAATTTCAAGAGGAAGATGAAGTAACAGATTGTAAATTTACATCATTAAATTGAGTAGTGACAAAGATTTGCGAATACAGTTTGGTGGGTTCTATGACAATAAAACAATATTTGTTTCAGCACCGTTTGCTGACTTTGTCTAATAATTCAGACACTGTGATGCATGAGGCAATTAATATTGGAGGTAAAATAAATTGCTGAAATTATTGTAGTACAGTATTATTGTACATGGATTTAAGGGGTTGATGAAAACCAATTACCTCAAAGACATGGCACAGAAGAGATACACAATAGGACTTGGCAGCCAGAAAAATATAAGCCACAAAGCCAATCGGACTTAGATAACTCAACTGCACCAAAACTAGCCGCGCCTCTAGCTTAGCTGTTCCATTACAGCTACAACATTGGCATCTACCCGACAATGTGGAAAATTTCCCAGGTATGTCCTGTCCACAAAAAGCAGGACAAATCCAATCCGGTCAATTACTGCCCCATCAGTCTACTTTCCATCATCAGCAAAATGATGGACGGTGTCGTCGATAGTGCTATCAAGCGGCACTTACTCACCAATAACCTGTTCACCGATGCTCAGTTTGGGTTCTGCCAGGACCACTTGGCTCCAAACTTCATTGAAGCCTTGGAGCTAATATGGACTAAAGAGCTAAATTTCAGAGGTGAGGTGAGAGTGACTGCCCTTAGCATCAAGGCAGCATTTGACTGAGTGTGCCATTAAGGAGCCCTAGTAAAATTGAAGTCAATGGGAATCAGGGGGAAAACTCTCCAGTGGTTGGAGTTATACCTAGCACAAAGGAAGACCTAGACAATATCCAGGTTTGGGCTGATAAGTGGCAAGTAACGTTCACGCCAGACAAGTGCCAGGCAATGACCATCTCCAACAAGAGAGAGTCTAACCACCTCCCCTTGACAATCAACGGCATTACCATCACCGAATCCCCCACAATCAACAACCTGGGGGTCACCATTGACCAGAAACTAGACTGGACCAGCCACATAAATACTGTGGCTACAAGAGCAGGTCAGAGGCTGGGTATTCTGTGGCGAGTGACTCACCTCCTGACTCCCCAAAGCCTTTCCACCATCTACAAGGCACAAGTCAGCAGTGTGATGGAATACTCTCCACTTGCTTGGATGAATGCAGCTCCAACAACACTCAAGAAGCTCGACACCATCTAGGACAAAACAGCCCACTTGATTGGCACCCCATCCACCACCCTAAGCATTCATTTCCTTCACCACCAGTGCATCGTGGCTGCAGTGTGTACCATCCTCAGGATGCACTGCAGCAACTCGCCAAGGCTTCTGCGACAGCACCTCCCAAACCTGCGACCTCTACCACCTAGAAGGATAAGAGCCTGCCCATTCCCTCCAAGTCACACACCATCCCGACTTGGAAATATATCACCGTTCCTTCATTGTTGCTGGGTCAAAATCCTGGAACTCCCTTCCTAACAGCACTGTGGGAGAACCTTCACCACACGGACTGCAGTGGTTCAAGAAGGCGGCTCACCACCACCTTCTCAAGGGCAATTAGGGATGGGCAATAAATGCCGGCCTCGCCAGCGACGCCCACATCCCATGAATGAATCAATAAAAAACCTAATCTGGCTGCGTTAGTGACAATTGGCTGCTTCTTGGTAGACTACAAATCCTGTTGTGCATCGAAAACGGACTTAGCAAGATGTATATCTGTTTTTTAACATACCTATGTGCTGCATCTGGTGAACCTTTCATTGACTAGTTAAACTTTGAAGTAATTATTGTTAATTTCAAACAGAATTTATGGAGAAACAAAAGATACAGGCCTGAGATGAATTGATGCAGTGCAAGAGGAGTGTGGTCATCGCCACATCTCTGTTGTGTTCAAAGTGAGGAGAATAGCTGGCACATGTGATGGAGAGACAACAGGATTAAAGAGTGATAAATGGAGAGAATGGGTACTTGAAATGGACTGTGGCATTAAACAAAACTTGCAGTTTAATAGTAGGCAGAAACAGCAACAAAAATTAGAGTAAAGATTAAAGAGGGTGAGAAGTTACATGGTTGACAGTCAACAGTGTAACAACTCAAAATAGCAGTGTGTCTGAAGTATGGAGTAAGAATGGAAGAAAAACTCAAACACCAATACAGGGAAGATCAAAAGTGATTAATTTTTTAATACCATATGTGTGAAACAGCTGCAGATAGGGCTTATGGTAAACACAAAAGTTTATGCATATTAGTTTGATGGTACTTTTTAATTTTCAGAACAATTTACAAACATAATCAGAGGTAAAAATTGCGAACACTGAAGCAGTTTTTAATCAAGTCCATAAAGTAAAAGAAAACACAAAAAAAGTCTCAGCAGTGACGAGAATTCAACACTTTGTATTGTATCCATCATGACATCAGCCAATAGAAGCAATTTAGATTCTCACCCTTTGACTCTTTGTCACAGAACAATAAAAATGGCATGAAAGCAAAATGAAAAGAATTGATGACCTGATTGTTAATGTGAATACAGGTATTTTTGTACAATATATGTTTTGTTTTTTATTTATCTATTGCTGACTTTCAGTCCTGAATCATTAGAATAACAAAAGTATAGCCCAGGGAGGCCTTTCTGTCCAGTGTATAAATACCAAGCTGTGTGCAGCTGTTAAACATTGAGTCAGTTACAGATCTAACTGTGAGCTCAAAATGGGAAAGGCAAGGAGAACTCCGAGTTTATACATTCTCCATTAATTATCTCCTAGTTTGAGAAACTATTAATTTGCAAACCTAAGGGGGTTAAATTGGTTAACCCCCGAAAACAGGTGCGGGCATCGCATTGTGCAATTAACCCACATGCGGGCGACCCATCGCAGGTAGAACAAGACATCCGTGCTACCAGAGGTTGTACCTTGTGCATGCGATAAAGCCAGATCCTGACACAAAAATACCATGAAATTTGCAGTTTCCACCAGTAGGGGGAGCCTGAATCTCTTAAAGGCAGGCTGTATCTCTGACAGGCTGCCTGCATCTCTTAATGGTAGCCGGTATCTGCTATTTGCTAAAAATAAGATACGGGTCTGCACAGAGTCTGAACGGAGATCAGACATAATATACATAAAACACAGATGCAGGTCCTGTCGCTATGTTTACAAACTGATGAGTTATGTTATAACATAAAGATTCCACACTACTAGTTCCCACATCCTCCAATCTTCATGCTAGACCTCACCAATCTGCCGATCTGAGTTTGTACCAGGCCTGTGAGAGTGCGTGCACCAAGGTTCTCTGCTGATGCACTAGAGGCCTTGGTTCAAGAGGTGGACAGAAGGAGGGGTATCCTATATTCGCAGGGCGGTGGTGGGGGGAATAGGCCCTCCAGACATATGCTCAAAAGGTAGTGGGAAGCAGTAGGGGATGAAGTCAATGCCAGGCACATAGCACCATCAACATGAATGCAGTGCAGGAAGAAGTTCAATGCTTTGACGTGAGTGGTCAAGGTGAGTGAGGTCAACTGTAAAATGGCGCCTCCTACCAACTGCACCACTAGCCGCATCAACTGCTCCACAAACTACACCCCCATCACCCACACACCAACAAACTCTTTCAATCAGTACTCAACTCTTCCAATCAGATTCTTCCTCTTACACATTACCACTGATGCAAGCCGCACACCCACAACTCACAGGCCACACCCACTGGCAGCTATTCAACCATGACAGGCACATCACCTAGACACACTTCTCGCTTTCTTGCAAGAGACGATGGCACATATCAGGAGGCAGCAACCATGACAGGCACATCATCCAAACATCCTGCAGTACACTCACCAACTCACGCCCTGTTTTTTTGCAGGAGAAGTTGGCGCATAACAGAAGGCAGCAAGTGGCAGTGGCATTTAGCCCCTCGAACGATGTTCCACCATTCAATGAGCTCATGGTTGATCTGTGATCTAACTCCATAGGCCCGCCTTAGCCCAATATCCCATAATACCCTTGGTTCACAGAAATCTATCAGTCTCAGATTTAACATTCACAATTCAGCGAGCATCAACTGCTGTTTGCAGAAGAGAGTTCCAAACTTCTACCACCGCTTGAGTGTAGAAGCGTTTCCTAACTTCACTCCTGCAAGTCCTGGCTCCAATTGTAAGGCGATGTCCCCTTGTCCTAGTATTCTAGTATAGGAGACCTCCAAAAACAGATACAAATGCATCAGCAGCCAGAAGCAATAATCCAGCAACTAAACTGTAAATCCTGCATGGTCCCTTTAAATAGTGCTGGCGGGGGGTCCTCCCGGCACTCTAAGACATGTTTGGATTGTCGTGGTTAAGACAGTGCAAGTAACAAGTAAGTTGAGTGGAGCGTTAAGTGCCAAAATGGTGCCTATCACATTAAATCAGCGTTAAACACTGATTGAATGCATATTCTCCCTACTTTACATGATGCTGGCGTTCGTTATCCGAGCATGCGATAAACCCTTTACGAAGATGGTGTCCGGCGCATCCAACTTGGATATTCGGGAGGCGCCGAAACAATGGCGCTACACGGCCCGATTTGGTGCCCTATATCTTTTCACTGATCACCTTTTATGAGGACAGGAACTTCCAGGGTCGGCACTACGAGTGCAGTACTGACTATGCTGACCTGTCCTCTTACTTCAGCCGCTGTAACTCCATCCGTGTTGAGAGTGACTGGTGGGTGCTGTATGAGAGACCCAATTACATGGGATACCAGTATGTTCTGAGCAGAGGAGAATATCCTGACTACCAGCGCTGGATGGGATTCAATGACAACATCAGGTCATGTCACACCTACCCATATACAAGTTGCAATTTTTATGGAGAATTAGCAAAACCAGATTATACGCTGAAATTAAAATTCTGAACTATTTTTAAAGTAGTGAATCTGTCATTAAATCCATATTGAGTGTAGGTTACACAAATCTACAAGTAGAAGAAATACAACCTATTGTGAGTGTTTTTCAGATAATTTCATTCCTTGCCCTTCTGGTGCATAAACTAATTTACATTGAGTTACTTTGAGTCTACAGTACAGAAGCAGGCCATTTGGCCCAAATGGTTTATGCTGGCGTTTATGCTCCACATGAGCCTCCTCTCTCCCTACTTCATCTACCCCCATCTAGCTTCCCTTTAAATGCATCTATGCTATTCACCTCAATTATTCCTTGTGGTAGCACATTCCACATTCTAACCACTCTTTCGGTAAAGAAATTTCTCCTGAATTCCCTATTGGATTTATTAGTGATTATCTTATATTTATGATCTTAAGTTTTGGACTCCCCCACAAGTGGAAGCATTTTCTCTACAATTACCGTATCAAACCCTTTCATTATCTTCATTATCTTAAACCCTCTATCAGGTCACCCCTCAGCTTTCTCTTTTCTAGAGAAAATAACCTTTCTTGTCTTTACTTGTTCAGTCTTTCCTGATAAGGATATCCTCTCAGTTCTGGTATCATCCTTGTGAATCTTTTTTGTGCCCTCTCTGATGCCTCTTTATCCTTTTTATAATATGGAGCCCAGAACTGTGCACAATACTCCAAGTGTGATCCAACCAAGGTTCTATACAAGTTTAACATAACTTATCTGCTTTTAAATTCTATCCCTCAAGAAATGAACCCCAGTGTTTGGTTTGCCTTTTTATGCCTTTATTAATCTGCGGCGCTACTTTTAGTGATTTGTGTATCTGTATCCCGAGATCCCTTTGTTCCTCTATTCCATTTAGACTCTTATTATCCAAGCAATATGTGACCTTCTTATTCCTCCTACATTAGAAAAGCTATAAATTGTAGCCTGATCCAAGCTGAGTGTGATCACCGGATGTGCAATAGAAATCCAAGTACCAGTCATGCAAATAGTTTAAAAGGACAGAATTCTATCCTGCCCACAACATTTAAACCTTTGGGCAAGTTTTACTTTGTGTGCTAGCTGTAGCAAAATCATAAACCTGTTTATAAGGCAACCTTATCCCCTTTATGTTTATACTTTGGCTTTCTTATTGAATTTTCTTTTGTTTTTTTTTCTTATTTCCCATTCCAACTTTCTCTGCACACCTCCAGTGTTATTACTCTGGATGTCAAATCTGTGCAGCCCACAGACATCTCAATGCACACCGTCAGTCCAAGCAATTGACTGACAAACCAAGCAACATGCTTAAACAGTGCGTGGGGAATTGCTGCAGGCAACACTTCTTCAGCCCCTTAGGTGACTCAGTTGACACTAATGAAATTCATTCCTTTAAGCAGAATGAGATCCAATATCAGACCAGATAAACAAAGATAATCTAGGAACAGCAAGCATTTATTCTCTATCACAATAAAAATGAAAGAATGAGACCTGAACTTGTATTAAGAAATTATATGTTGGACTTTTATGTAGGTAAAAATCAGCAGATAGCAGCAAGCTTAGGAAGATCAGTTTTTGAGTATGCAAATCTAAAGAAGCCAATCAAGTGCTAATTCTAAAGATCTGATTATTTGATTGGATCTTTAGAATGTAAAAACACTACCATTAGCTGTTTCAACTTGTACAGATGATCAAAGCCAAACATTCCTGAAGCCACCCCTTAAACAAAGGCCAATATTAAAGATAGTGCCCATCTTGCTTTCATATGGAGTGTGTAATTGCTACATATGCAGGTTTCGGTTGACTTCCCAGTTGGTGCTCACTTACTTAGCAACTGGGAGGACTGGAGCTGATTCATGTTGAGTTCCTTGCTCAAGGGGATAATTTGTGAACGGACATTTAGCAATTTAGAATTCAAACTGAGAACCTGCTGACCGAAGAACCCAATTTCTGCAATTTGATCTAAACCATATGATTAAATTTTGCTATATTTTGCTATATTTATCTTACTATATTAAAGGTCTTGAGTGTAGTGTGCACTTCCTGTAGACATTATGCTTACTCCTGTGACACATTTCACCCTCACACTTCATTAGTAACACCCTAATTGTTACAAAACGGCGCATCTTCCAATTTACAGTGGGTAATGCCATGGGAGATTTGCTAATATAAAATTATGTATATGTTTCCAGGTAATCACAGACATTTTATTTATATATTACAGTACCAAGGTGGAAACTACAGAATGAGATTTACGAGAGGCCTGACTTTGGAGGACAGATGATGGAATTCATGGACGACTGTCCATCTGTCTACGATCGTTTCCGCTACCGTGACATTCACTTCTGCCATGTGATGGACGGTTACTGGAACTTCTATGAACATCCCAACTACAGAGGCCGACAGTACTTCATGAGTCCCGGCGAATACAGGAGATTCAGTGACTGGGGTGGCTACAGATCAACTATCGGATCTTTCAGGTGTATGAGGGACTTCTAGATTGTCTCGGAACAACTTGACCCTGTTTTGCTGAAATGTTTTTGAACGTAATACAATACTGTTATTGAATTTAGTTTCTTTGATTTTGGATTTTTCTGAAAGTTACATAGAATAATAATTACATTCACAGTAAAATATTTAACACAGTGATGTGAACTAATGAATACCTTTAGCTGGAAAGTAACCTGGTAGTATAGAAACAAATCACACCCATGAAATTGTCAACAGGAAAGTATTCATATTAACTGACCTTCAGTCACTTTAATTGCTCAAGGAAGTTATTATTAACATGTGCCAGCACAACTGGACCATTTATTAGTGCTCTGGCAAACAGAAATATTAGACCAGCCACCAGCTACAATTTTGTTTCCACTTTGAAGAACCAAAGTATGTTACATGACTATCCAATCTATGCAAACTACTTTCCCTACAGAGTGTATCTCTCTAGATATTAAGAAAGAAAGAACTTGCATTTATATAGCGCCTTTCTTAACCTCAGCACGTCCCAAATCACTTTACAACCAATTAAGTACTATTGAAGTGTAGTTACTGTTGTAATGTAGGAAACGCAACAGCCAATTTGTGCACAGGTCCCACAAACAGCAATGTGACAATGGACCAGATAATCTATTTATAGGTTTTGGTTGGGGAATAAATATTGGCTAGGACACCAGGGAGAGAGGGAAAATACTTTCAATGAGATTGTAAGCGATCTTTTAAATGGTTTGGTCTTTAATCAAAAAGACTAAGAGGTGTTTCGTTCCAAAGTATAATCGCTTTATTAATAAGTTATAAAAGAAATAACAAAAATTAAAATACAAGAGTACAATTATAAGTAAAATTATAAGACATTGGGATACAATCTGGCAAAGGTTATCACTATGCAAGGTTCCGAGGTGCACTTCTCGAAGGTCCTTGAAATTACAGTTGAGCGGTCCAGTCTTGCTCTGAGAACGTTCTAATATGGACAATTTACTTCTCAGCTGATATATGTTATTAACACATTAGTTTTACAGGACCGTGTGCAAATATGGGCCTCCCATCAATAGCTTTCTCTGTCTCCAGGCTATGACTCATTCTTTAAACATTTGTTATTCACATTACTCGACCCCTTATCAAAACTGCTCAGGGTCTGTGTGTACAAAGATACCCCGGACACTCCAGATAACAGAATACCTGACATCATTGGGCCTCTTTGATTAGTTGTCTCCGACTTATCAAGGACACTATAGAGGTTAAATTGAATAGGGCCCGAATCCGGGTATCACGGTGCGTGATTAACTTGCAACCAGTGGTTCTGATACAGGCAGCACGAGACATTCGTTCTGCCTGCTCACTTATCTCATTCAAGTGCAGCAATCATGCCTTGCACCAGGTTTGCACTTCTCACCAGGGGGCCCAAATATCGTGTAATTTGCTCGCACCTCTTAAAGGCAGACTGCAACTTTTAAAGGCAGCCTGCACCTCTTATTTGCAAAAAATAAGATACAGGTCCATATGGAGTCTGAACGGAGATCAGACATTGCACACATAAAGCACAGATGCAGGTCCCGTCCCGACGTTTACAAACTGATGAGTTATGTTAAAACATTGAATAAAGGTTGCGCACTACTAAATCCCACATCCTCTAATCTGCATGCCAGACCTCACCAATCTTCCGATCTGAGTTTGTACCAGGCCTGCGAGAGTGCGTGCACCAAGGTTCTCTGCTGATGCACTAGAGCCTTGGTGCAAGAGGTGGACAGAAGGAGGGGCATCCAATATCTGTGGGGAGGGGGGGCAAAAGTCGCTTCTGACATATGCTCAAGAGGCAGTGGGAGGCAGTAGGGGACGCACTCAATGCCAGGCTCATAGCATCATGAGCATGGATGCAGCGCAGGAAGAAGTTCAATGCTTTGACACGAGTGGTCAAGGTGAATAAGGCCAACTGTCAAGGGGCATCTCCTACCAACTGCACCACTAGCCACATCCACGCACTCCATCCCCCAACACCTACCTACCAACAAACTCTTCCATTCAGTACTCAACTCTTCCAATCAGATGCTTCCTCTTACCCTCGCACATTACCACTGTTGCAAGCCGCAAATCCACAACTCACAGGTCACAAACACTGGCAGCTA
Organism: Heptranchias perlo; assembly: GCF_035084215.1. NCBI lineage: Eukaryota > Metazoa > Chordata > Chondrichthyes > Hexanchiformes > Hexanchidae > Heptranchias > Heptranchias perlo. The sequence continues at coordinate 72,796,596 of NC_090331.1, read as the reverse complement.
TTCAACCATGACAGGCACATCATTCAAACATCCTGCAGGACACTCACCGACACAGGTCCCGCTTTCTTGCAGGAGAAGGTGGCGCATAACAGGAGGCAGCAAGTGGCAGTGGCATTTAGCACCTCGAACCTGTCCCGTCATTCAATGAGATCATTGTTGACCTGTGACCTAACTCCATATGCCCGCCTTAGCTCCATATCCGTTAATACCTTGGTTCACAGAAATCTATCAATCTCAGATTTAAAATTCACAATTGAGTGAACATCAACATCCGTTTGCAGAAGAATGTTCCAAACTTCTCCCACCCTTTGTGTGTAGAAGCGTTGCCTAACTTCACTCTTGCAAGTCCTGGCTCTAAATTTTAGGCTATTTCCCCTCGTCCTAGTAATCAAGTATAGGAGACCTCCAAAAACAGGTACAAATGCATCAGCAGCCAGAAGCAATAATCCATTAACTTACATGTAAATCCTGCATGGTCCCTTTAAATAGCACTTGTGGGGGGTCCTCCAGGCCATCTAAGACATGTTCAGGTGTTGGTGGTTAAGACAATGCATTGAGTGGAGCGTTAAGTGCCAAAATAGTATCTGTCACTTTAAATCAGCAATGCACACTGATCTAACGCATATTCTCCCTACTTTACATGCTAACCCTGCGTTCGTTTTCTGTGTGTGTGTGAAACCCTTTACCAACATGGCGTCCGGCGGACATAACGCTAGAAGCATGCGCGCATATCCCAGACGTCATTTTGGAGCTTCGGGAGGCTGCGTAGCGCGAAACAATGGGTGTTACACGGCCGAATTTCTAGCCCCATGTTTATCCCAAAGCATCCTGTATTCTTACTAAACTCTGGCCAACTCCCTTTACCCATCTTATGCACATGAGATAGGAATGAGACATAATTCCCATTACTCAAGGGTGCATTATCTACAGAAGGTGAGCAAAAGCCTGTTGGTGCTTAATAACAGAGAACAGAAAGCCTTGCTCACAGGGAAAGCCTATATAATGCTTTTCCTAACAAGGTTAGCAATATTATTTAGAAAGTTTGCATAATGCTTCTCTTACAGAGATCCGTGGGGATTCTACTCCTCCTTGTTAATTTAGATTTATTAAATATTATTTGCCTGTTGATAATGCCAAGTGATTTAGCAATTTTGATTATTGTTCTGGATTGTGATGTTCCCTAACAGTTGGTCTCCCCCAAGATATGGAAATGACCTTTAATAGTTGAGTGGAATTGTCCCCTTTTAGCTTTGCAGATATATAGAATTTTTTTGTGCTTTGTATGACTGAAGAACATCTTCTGCCATGAATCCTTTATTATTACAATGGCCTGAGTTCCTTCTTCTTTGATTTTACACCAGAAAGCAAGGCTAGCATGTCCCTCTTACTCTCATCACTTTTCATAAATATATCAATGAGCTCTACATAAGTAACTAAGTATTTAAAGTTTGAGCTTAAATCAGGTTTTTATGCCAGTCAAATATTGGTTAATTCATCTGTATGTGGGAACAAGGCTGAAGGTAACTGGTTCTCAAAATGCAAATTGTTTTCAATCGAGAAAGGAAAGGAAAATTAAGAAGAATTTTGATGCTGGTCTTAAAGATCCTGAGATCTTTAAGACCAGCATGATATAAATGGAAACAGGTTATTTAACTTAAACTATGATCACATAGCTAGAAGACATGCATACAAGTCAAGTGAGGCCAGAGAGTAGAGGATGCTTAATCTGTTTGGATTTGTTTTCAGGATGATGATGACGGTGGTAAGGCCGCATTTATTGCCCATCCCCAGTTGCTCTGAGAAGGTGGTGGTCGGCCTTCTCTGTGAACCACTACAACCCTTGTATTGATAATAGTGTCATGATGGGGGAAGGTAGGGAATTCCAGGATTTTGACTCAGCGACAATGAAGAGACATTGATACATGCTAAAGGGGAACTTGGAGGTGAAGCTGTTTCAATTTATTGCCAGGAGCATCACACCAGAAACATTAAATATGCTGTGCAATTTGATGGCAAATCATTGGATTTAGTGTCAATCCAAAATACATTTACTGGCTGTTCATTTCATCTATTAGTTGAGGAATTCAGGAATGACCAAGAATATTTTAATTAATACTGCAATTCAGATATTATTCATGAGTCAGAAAAAGCCGTAAGATAATTGCTTGATTGTTTAACTTAAAAATTGGAAATATTAAGGTCACGTGTACAACTGATCTCCTAAAATCTAGTCACAGAGATAGAGAATTTCCTTCCGTACTGATTTAAAAAGAATTCAGTTAAAATTTACAGCTTGATATAGCTCACCCATTGTCTGATCAAATAGAATATGTATGTGTGGGATATATGACATTGATAAAAGGCATATGTGGAGATGTTTTAGGTCTATCCCAAGACTGTACCTCTCTGGAAAAAAATTAAGTTCTTTTGTATAATTTCCTTCCTTTTTAAAATTTGGAACCCCAGATTAATCTTGAAATGAAAGCAACCAAATATCTATTCAGGAATGCAATATAGTGGATAACAATATCTCAGGATCATTTGATACGGATATAATATCAGCAAACAATTGAAAGGTTCTAAAATTTTCTGATTGGATTTCTTAGTCGAGATCATTTTAGGTTTCAAAAAAGCAAACTGGTAAGTAAACTCCATTCAATCCTCACCCATCATTAAACAGATTTACATATGCCATGTGAGCAAAATTAGACTTAACTCTTGTAAAGAACCATTGCACCATAGAGGTTTACAGTGCAGAAGGAGGCTGCTTAGCCCATCGTGTCTGTGGCGCCTCTTTGCTGGAGCAACCCAAAACTAATCCTACTACCCCAAGCTCTTCCCATAGCCCTCTGCTTCAAATATTTAACCTTAAAAGATGCAATGATTCCTGCCTCAGCCATTCCCTGTGGAAAAGTACTCCATATTACAACAACCCTTTGTGTAGAGAAATGTCACCTAACCTCCCTCTCTTAATGGTAATTTTAAATTGATGGCCCCTCAACACTGACTCCCAAACCAGAGGGAATAGTCTTTCATTGTTCACCATAGCAAAACCCTTCATAATTTAAACCCCCCAATTAAACCTCTTCCTTGTTCTCTCTGCTCCAATGGAAATTGTCTGTTTTCCAAGGTTCTCCTCATAACTTTTGTTTCCCATCCTTGGCATCATCCTGGTGAATCTATGCTGTATGCTTTCTGAGGCTTTCATGTCCTTCCTTTAATGGGGTGCCCAAATCTGCTCATAGTACTCTAACTATGGCATAACCAATGTTTTGTACAAATTTATCATTGCTCTTTTATTCTTGTACTCTATGCCCCTATTTATAAAACCTAAAGTTCTATTGGCTGTTTCATGGCTTTATCTACCTGCACTTTCAGGGAATTATGTATTTGAATCCTCTCTCTGTTCATTCACATCCTTCAGTGTCTTTCCATTGAGTGTGTACTCCCATTCCTTGTTTTTCCTTCCCAAATGTAGAGTTCTGAGATCTATTCTAAACTTATGTAGCATGTGGGGAATTAATTTCTTGAGTAAGACACATCTTCCTAATGATATTGATTAAATTACGCTATAGGAATTTAGGAAACAGTTATCACAAAGCACTGCTTGCTATAACTCTGAAATAGTTTTAATCCCATTTTATTAATAATACGATGGATATAAAGTCTTAACTGAACCTATGTATGCAATTAGAATTCTATTGAACTAATTGAAATTAATTAAATGTCAATACATTTTAATTTTTTTTGTCATCAAGTTTAATAATGATGAAGATTTAAGACCCTGATTTATTCTCTGATAATGTTCGTATTTTAATTAAAGATTTTGGCTGATCAGATAAATATAATTTTCTGTAATTAAGCAATTTCTGAATTAGAAAAAAAATGAATAAAACATTCCCAGCTATAGCAGAATGAGATGATGAAAATAATACTAACAGAAACATAATCCATCAGCAATTAGGAGGTAAACCTTTGGTAAAAAATCAATGGCTTTTAACCAGAAGGGTTATAAGGAGCAACAGAAATGTCAAAATACTTTTATTAGACTCAGCAAAGTAGGAAATTAAACATTTTGTGTGTTTTGCATGACACCAGCTCTTAAAAGCTCTGTGGAATCTCATCCTCTGATTTTCTTTTTGTCACAGAACAATAAAAGTGAATGAAGGCAAAATGAAAAGAATGAATGACATGTTTGTTAGTATCAATGCTGGTGTTTCTCTGCAATGTATATGAAATGTCCTTTGTTCCTTTTTTGCTGAAATACAGTTCTCTCATTAAATTAACAAAGCTATTCTCTACCATGGCCTTTCAGTATAGCATATAAATACCAAGCTGTATGAAGCAATAGCACATCCAGTCAGCTCAATCTAACTGTGAAGTCAAAATGGGAAAGGTTGGCCTGCCCATTGTATTTTGCATATTATATTAACTATTTTATAATAACTCTAAACTGTTTAAACTATCGGTTAAATTATGTTTTTTCCTCAGATCATCTTTTACGAGGACAGGAACTTCCAGGGTCGGCACCATGATTTATTTATTCCTGTTATTGGTATGGGGGGAAATGATGTGCAGGGCAAAAGCCTTGCCCTGGGTAGACTGGATAAGCCAGGGTGTCCCACCTGGGGCATGGGGGCTCCTTCTGCCCAGTGTGCCCTGCTAGCATGGCCCACAAAGCCCAAACAACTATCTTACATTTCTTACTCTCTGGCTGGTCCTGTTTGAATTTTGCAAGCCTATAGGTTTCCAAAGGATCGTTCTTACTACTGTTCCCTCCCTTTTAGATAAATCCTAAATCAGATCTTCATGATCTGTTAGTATCAGTGACTTGAGGTATGAAGTCAAAATGGGAAAGGTTGGCCTGCCCATTGTATTTTGCGTATTATATTAACTATTTTATAATAACTCTAAACTGTTTAAACTATTGGTTAATTTATGTTTTTTTTTCTCAGATCATCTTTTACGAGGACAGGAACTTCCAGGGTCGGCACCATGAGTGCAGTACAGACTGTGCTGACCTGCACTCTTTCTTCAGCCGCTGTAACTCCATCCGTGTTGACAGTGACTGGTGGGTGCTGTATGAGAAACCCAATTACATGGGATACCAGTATGTTCTGAGCAAGGGAGAATATCCTGACTACCAGCGCTGGATGGGATTCGATGACAATATCAGGTCATGTCGCACCTACCCATATGTAAGTTTTGGTTTTATGGTCATGATAATGATGTAAATGATTTTCTTGTGTGATTTATATTGTTGGGCCGTTAATAGATTTTTGTTACCAGCTGCCTTTTTAATACAGGTTTATTCTAATTCCCTCATTTTTTCAATGGGTAATCTTTTACCTAACAGACTATTGTCAATTCCTGTCTCTGAAGATGAATTAACATTTTAATTTAAAAGCTAGCATTAAATCATTGCTGCACCACACTGTTACATCAACGGTGTAAGAATAGAGAATGTTATAATACTCTGACCAATCATAGTAAGACAAGTTCTTGAAATTATGGTTAATATTGTAGTATCTGGTTGCAGGTTTGTTACTCAGTCACAGGAAGTATTGAAATGTAATTGTTCTGATTTATTTATTCCTCTCATTGGTATGGGGGGAAATGATGTGTTAGCGCAAAAGCCTTGCCCCGGGTATACTGGTTAAATCAGGGTGTCCCACCTCGGGCATGTGGGCTCCTTGTGTGTCCTGGTAGCATGGCCCACAAAGCCCAAACAACTATCTTACATTTCTTACTGTCTGGTTAGTCCTGTTTGAATTTTGCAAGCCTAGAGGTATCCAATGGATCATTCTTACTGCTGTTCCCTCCCTGGTAGATAAATCCCATGTCATAACTTCATGATCTGTTAGTATCAGTGGCTTGAGATATAAATTAAATTAACAGGAACAATGATTTAAACCTTATATCTGGCCCACGAGGATTTATCTAAGCGGCCCACAAATACAAAAACTGTGGCTACCCCCAAGTTATCCTCTTTGTTAAGTGCTAGTGGTATGCTCCTTTAATTATAAAGAGAAAAGGACGATCTAAAACCTGGTACCAGCGTTACTTTACTGAGAGAATTCGCTGAAATCTTGGGTGAAGTATCTCCCAGTTATTGTCATTATGAAAATCCAGCATCTTCAGTCAGCCTAAAATCAGCTTCCAAGGTAGTCACAATAAATGTTTCATTGGGTAAGCAGTAAGGGAGTTACAATGGCGTAACCCGATCAAAAGGTTCCAAATATTTTAATAGACTGTTTATGATTTGCTTTAATGGTTAATAACTTCATCTATTGCTTGGTTTTGTTATAACCTTCTGCCGCCTTATAGCAATCTGTTTTCCTAAATATGCTGCAGTCATGTTGGCATGATGATATGTTAATATGTTAATTGTTATTTATATTATAGTACAGAGGTGATTCCTACAAAATGAGGATTTATGAGAGGCCTGACTTTGGAGGACAGATGATGGAATTCATGGATGACTGTCCATCTGTCTACGATCGTTTCCGCTACCGTGACATTCACTCCTGCCATGTGATGGACGGTTACTGGACCTTCTATGAACATCCCAACTACAGAGGCCGACAGTACTTCATGAGACCCGGTGAATACAGGAGATTCAGTGACTGGGGCAGCTCTTGTGCAACTATCGGATCTTTCAGGCGAATGAGGGATTTCTAAATTGCTGTTGAAAAGCTTGATATTATTTTACTGAAACATTTCTGAGCAGAATAAAATATGCTTCACTGCACTATAATCTTATTCATTTTTTCTGATTCTCATGGAATTATATAGAACAATAATTGTATTTGGGTGACTAATCCGATAGATTACATAGAATTACATCGAGTCTACAGCACAAAAACAGGCCATTCGGCCCAACTGGTCCACACCGGCGTTTTTGCTCCACACGAGCCTCCTCACACCCCTCTTCATCTAACGCTAGATAATAATTTACATTGTAATTGGACTTGATAAATACTTTTGATTGAACAGCTGATTACATAAACACAGTGATTACCTTGATGATAAGAAAGTACCTCAACTATGTTATATTTACTTTCAATTTTGTAAATAGTTCTTAATGTGACAGAACACCCAGTCTCACTTCTCCCTCAGTCACCAATAGCACACCAACTCTCATAACTAGGATTTGGCATGGCACGTCAACTAGGGTTGCCAACCCTCCAGGATTGCCTTGCAGTGTTCAGGAATTGAAGATTAATCTCCTGGACACTGCTGCGAGAAACCCAAGAGAAAGATCATAGGGACATGAGAAAAAATGCTGTTCTTTTTCATTTTCTTTAAACACTTTTATTTATTAGTTATAAAAATATTGGAGATGGAAAAAAAGATTGTTTGATTGGAAAGGGCGGTTGGAGGTGGAAGGTCATGTGATGAAACCTTCAGGAGTACGTTCAACCAGAGTTGGCAACCCTAATGACAACCCATAACAAATCCCGCAAATTTCGTAATTAGCTAACTGAGCAATTTTGCATCAAAGGTCCCAGAGGCAGTGAATATGCCTATTTCTGAGCAGATGGCACAACAACAAAATCACTTGACTTAATATAATTCTCTACTGGATTGTACGTCAAATAGTTAGGTTCCAATTAGAAATCTCTGCTGAGAACAGCCAATCTGTGCTGCCTTCATGATAATCTTTCTTTCTCCGGACAGATTCCAAAATGCTAGATACTGAGGGTAGAACTGATTCTAACAATAATTCTTAATATGAATTAGATTGGGTCTTTATCTCTCACTTTTTTTCTGAGCAATCATTTTAGCTAAAAAGCTATATTTTTAGTAGATGCAGAGATAGCTTTTGGAAGAATTGAATGGAAATATTTCCTGCCTGATTCATGAACTTTTTAACTGGAACCCAGTTTCCAACAGTGGTAAAATAGTCAATTGATTATGCAATTATCCCTGTGCAGCGATTATTAAAAAACATTTATTTAGCCTTTTATTTGGACAGTGAATCAAGACTAGAATGTCCCCTTTCTCCATTATCATTGCAACATGCAACTAATACCATAGATTGGAACAATTTAATTTCACTAAGTTTTTGAAGGGAATTTATGTAGATATCTTGAAATACAAAATTCAGTGGATGCACAATGTATTACACAACAATTTATGTGATAATTAATGATACCGGGCATGTTGGTTTATTTGAAGCCAAATACTTTGAAAAGTGTGTCAAAGCTGGATCATCAGCAACAATATCTGTGAAGTAACATAGTGAAAATTAAATATAAATTTGCCCCAGGAAGTGTCTGTCTGATCCTGAGGTGATTGACCAGGCTTTTATTTAATTATGCAAAACTGAGATGACTCCTTATAATTTGGTAAAACCAAATGTTGCATTCTTTGTCCCCAAGAAAAAACTTTAATACTTACAAATGTAATGATTTTCTGTCTCTAATCACTTACTCTTCTCAGTTCAAGTTATAAATTGCAGCCAATTGTAATTTCTGACAATGCTGCAGTCAGTCCTCCATTATGTAATTGCTTACTTTCCAAAGCAAAATATGGAGGAAATGTATAAGCATGCTTTTCTTTCCTAAATCTATACATTGCATAAAAGAGCACATCAACTATGCCACTACCAACCTCCCCATCAAGAAAATAAGAATCAATTGAAGTCTTTGGGCAAGATCTGACTTCACGGGCTCGATTTTTGCACCCCCGATCGGGCGCGTTCGTGGCGGGGGGGGCTGCGAAAATCGGGGATTCCCGGGGCGGGTCTGGAGCCCGGCTCCAACCCGCCCACTTCCGGGTTCCCCAGTGATGCGCTGACATGTGCGTGCAGCCCCTGCATGTGGGACTCCCGCCGGCAATTAAAGCTGGCGGGGTGCCACTTAAAGTATTTATTTAGGTATTTCAGGTCGTTTAGAGACCTGATTAACATGATATTTTAGGAGGGGTGGGATTTTGCAAACAACTGGGACTGTTTCCCGTACTGGGGGAAACACTCCCAGTTCAAATGGACGTATTGCAGCCATCAGCCTGTGGCAGCTGCAACGGTCCATTTGACAGGTGTGGGGGGTGGGGTGGTGGGGGAGACCCTCAATCATTGCAGGAGGCCACTCTGTCACTTTGGACAAAGTTTGGCCTCCACCACCCTCCTCCTAACAATAAAATTCACAAACTTGCACACTTACCCCGGTGTCCAGACACATGTACCTACCTTGCGGACCCCCTCAAATGTACATCTGCCGGATGGGGGCCGCCGTAGCTGCAGTCATGACCTCCTCGGAGGGCAAACAGCATTACCAGCCTCGCCGGCCACGCTGTCCACCTCTGACACGTGGAGCACCACAACACAGTGCTGTGACAATCCACCTGCACAGCAGGAGGGAGGGCAACGGCAGAGAGAGATGCGGCGCAGAAGGCACTACCCTCGCCACAGGGTCCACAGACCGAGGCTCAGCTTCCTGGACCTCTCTGAGCAGCAGTGCACACGGAGGCTCAGAGTCACTCAACATGTAGTCGTGGACATCTGCAGCCTCCTTCATGCCGAGCTGCTCCCGGTTGGCCCGAGCACCATCTTCTTGCCTGTCGCTGTCAAAGTCACCACTGCTCTCAACAACTTCTTCTCCGCATCCTTCCAGGGTGCCACTGGGGACATCGCCGACGTCTCTCAGCCGTCTGCACAAAAGAGCCCTGCAAATACACCTACACCCACTCTGCAGTGATACAATGGGTGGCATCAGTTGTGGGTCTTCATTGTGATCCTCAGGAAAGGGCATTATTGCACAAACCAGACAAGATTCGCAAAGACGTGGCAGTAGTGGTGACAATATAATATGTTATGTGAGTTGATCAGAAATTAAATATAGGTAAAAACCATGACAAACCCTCAAACATCCTTGTGCATCCCCTTCATGCTCATGACACGTTTGCCTTACGCTTCCTACTGCACATATGTGATGCATGCCCTGTGGCTGCAGCACAGGTAGTGGCAGGTTGAGTGAGGCTGACTGTGAAAGAGATGCACGAGAGGGTGAGTATGAGATAGAGCCATGAGATTGTATGAGGATTGGGTTGAGTGGTAGTGGTGGGATGAGTACTGGCGAGGTGAGTAAGTGCAGGTAAGATGAGGATGAGCTTTGAGTGGGTGTGAGGAGTGATGTGACAGAGTAGTGTTGACAGTGCAGAAGGAGATGTGGGGTGGGGGCGGTGATGTGGCAGACGGAGTGTAGGGGAATGAGTAAGTGTACTCACTTTGGCTGACCTACTTAGGTCACTGAAGCACCTCCTACACTGTATGCAGGTGGGCGATATGTTGGTGGTGCAGGTGGCCTCCTCTGCCACCTCGAGCCAGGCCTTCTTGATGGCAGAGGCAGGCTGCTTCCTCCCGCCCGTTGGGGAGAAGATCTCTGTCCTCCTCCCCCCTCCTCCTCACCCCATCCAATAATACCTGGAGTGAGGCATCATTAAACCTGGGAGCAGCCTTTCCCCTGGGCTGCTCCATGCTGTAATTTTTCCTTTTTCTGCAGCATCAGTCAGTGGAGGACTGCCCCTTTAAATAGAGCTCCTCCAGCTGACAGCCTATGCTGCACATGCGCAGTCCGCCCGCTGCGCAGCTTTTCAGCGCGAAACCCGAAAGCAAAGGTAAGTGGCTCCAATTAGCCTGCGATTCCGAGAGGAGCACCCCGATTTCACTGGGTACATTACCCACGCGCCCGGTCGACCCCCCGCTGAAAACCCGCCGCCCTGCTAATATCAAGCCCCACATGACAGCTTTCCATGTTGCTTCCAGATAGATGTAGTTGGGGAATATAAATCAATACATGTAGGGGAAGAAGTATCAACTAACTTTTCTATGGTCCAACAGGCAACTGTAAGTGTACAAATCAGTGTTTGTGATATTGGAATACAAGCACTGAAGATGTCCATATGATATATTCATTCTATTTTAATGAAGGTATTAACCCATCTAAAATAAGGGGGTTGACACCTCAATTGAAACAGTGAACAGAGGAAGGACAGGTAAACATGTTAAGTGTTTGTATACATATATCACAAACATTTACATTTACACTACAAATCTTAGAGGCTTTGACTACATTTTAATTAAACTGAAAAATTCTGAAACATCATCCATTAATTAATTTTGAACATATGATTGAAATTGGATAGTTGCTGGAATGTGAACAATTCAATAAATTATCAGTATTCCTGCTATTTACATAACTCACTTCCTCCTGTCACTGGGGGAGCATCTAGACAGAGCAGTAGGTTAGATTGTGGAGCACACAAAACATCCACTGGCAAACAGAAGTTGTAAGAATGCTGGGATCGATACCCTGACAATTTGATTGTTTTAGGGGTTGGATTTATCCTACGTCCTTCATCAATTCCAGTGAAAAAAAATCCTATGTAGTTGGTGTATCTCCAGAACGAAACCATGCTCTATATCTCCAAATGATTTCAGAACCAGAATACTGAGGACCCCTATAAATAACTCCTGCATTATGGCAGTGGGAACGCATTAAGAAACCTCGCAGTAAAATAAACCACCATAAAGAACCTTGTGATGTATGCACACATTTTGCTTATTCTGACACCAATTTCATACAAATTCCATGCACTTATTTTCTTAGAAAACTTTTTCTAAGAAAAAAGCATAACAGTTTTTAAAAAAACACGAAATAAACTCAAAGTAAATAGTGTGACTGAACAGAGTTGGAAATTTGCCATTTTGAGTGTCTATCACACCACCAGCCCCGAGAAGCATTGTGAACTCTCCTTCTTTGAGTTTATTTTGTGGCAGAATAATTAAAATTACGTAAAAGCAAAAGAATACATTCGATAACTGATCTTTAAATACATGTACTGTACTGGTGTTATTTTTGCAACGTATGTGACATGTTTATTTTTTTTGCTGATATAGAGTTCAGTGTCATCAGAATAATGAAGCATTCTTTACATTGACATTTCAGCCCAGCATATAAATACCAAGCTGTAGGAAGCAGTGGCACATTCAGTGAGCGGTTTCCTAGCTGTGAACTCAAAATGGGAAAGGCAAGGTTCACGGTTTAATTTCATGCATTGTATTTCTCATTTTTTACATTGCAAAAATACCTCAACTTGTTAAATTATTGATTTACAATTTGACTTTATCTCAGATCACTTTTTACGAGGACAGGGACTTCCAGGGTCGGCACTACGAGTGCAGTACTGACTGTGCTGACCTGCGCTCATACTTCAGCCGCTGTAACTCCATCCGTGTTGAGAGTGACTGGTGGGTGCTGTATGAGAAACCCAATTACATGGGATACCAGTATGTTCTGAGCAGTTGAGAATATCCTGACTACCAGTGCTGGATGGGATTCAATGACAACATCAGGTCATGTCGCACCTACCCACACGTAAGTTATATATTTGCGGTCATTACTGGCTATAAATTTGTTGCTCACATAATTTACATTAATTATAGTCCATTAATCAATTTTCTCATTCTCTTTTTTAATAGTTTATTGGCATCCTTCACTTTTCTTTGTATTGTTGTTTTCACTCTTCATTTAGTGATTATAGGCCATGTTTTATTAGTCTGGGTATCTCCTTCATGCAATGAACTATATCAGAGAAGTTATAATGTCAGTGTTATAATTGAGACACAAAACTAATAGCTCACATTGACTGTAGATGTTGCTTGCCGTGGTGCTGATCTCTTATACTAGCTACACATCATCTTTATTATAATAGTTTGTTACATTCCTGCTATTGGTCTCCACATCATGGCGGGTTAAACATTAAATGATGAGGCAATTGTTTAATTCAATGGGCTAACTCTCTTCTCCAAAATGCCTCCATGTTGTCAGCGCTGGAGAAAAGGTAAAAATCTTAAATATGGCAGCAAATTTACTTGTGGGTTGAAGTTCACTAATCTGCTGGGGTAGGACAGCTAGTGCTAGGATGAATATATGGAGACAACTGATGCCACATCAGAACTGGTATGTTGCAGCTATGGTTCATTATATGTAATAGAATAGCAGCAAGGGAATCACAAAGGTTTCACTCATTGATACGGTTGCAATGATGTTGCTCAGTTATCTGCACTTTGTTTTGAGGGTGAATAGCTTCCTATTAGCAAAGTCCTCTAAATTCTACTAATTCTGCCATAGCCTTGCAAATCCTTCCAAGTGATCTGTTTTTCTATTAGTCTGTATACTTACAGTCTCATCACAGATATGATATTATTTATATTACAGTACTGAGGTGGAAACCACAGAATGAGGATTTACGAGAGGCCTGACTTTGGAGGACAGATGATGGAATTCATGGATGACTGTCCATCTGTCTACGATCGTTTCCGCTACCGTGACATTCACTCCTGCCATGTGATGGACGGTTACTGGACCTTCTATGAACATCCCAACTACAGAGGCCGACAGTACTTCATGAGACCCGGTGAATACAGGAGATCCAGTGACTGGGGCAGCTCTTGTGCAACTATCGGATCTTTCAGGCGGATGAGGGATTTCTAGATTGTTGCTGTAAAACATAAATTTGCTTTACCAATGTTTTAATGAACATAAATAAAATATCCATTATTGAGTTATCAGCGTAATGCATTTTTTGAATTTTCATGGAAACCATTTTGGGGCGGTTCTAATGGACCATATTTTACCTTAGTGATTTGACTCAGTTTAATGAAGGCATTAACCCTTCATAAATAAGTGGGTTGATGCCTCAATTAAAACAGTGAACAGAAGAATGACAGGCAAACATGTACACTTGTACACTTACATCACAATCATTCATTTTTACACTACAAATCTTAGAGGCTTTGACTACTTTTTAATTGAACTGAAAAGTTCTGAAACATCATCCACGAATTAATTTTGAACATTTGATTGAAGTTGGATAGTTGCTGGAATGTGAACAATTAAATAAATTATCAGTGTTCCTACTATTTACAGTGCCTCACTTCCTCCTGCCACTGGGGGAGCACCTAGACAGAGCAGCAGGTTAGATTGTGGAGCACACAAAACATACACTGGCAAACAGAAGTTGTAAGAATGCCGAGATCAATACCCTGACAAGCAGATTTATCACGGGCACCAGACAAATCCTTAACCCCATCACCTTAACTGCTCATCAAGAAACCATCTGGGATTTACCACCCAGTCTACGCGGAGAAGTTAATGATACCTAAATACCGAACCTCCCACATCAATCAGTTTGGATTATATTAGCATTTACACGACCAACCTCCCATTGGAATCCACACATGGTACTGAGTGATTGACTTAACCCTTTCCTGCCAATTATGAAAGAAGAAGTTGGAGAACAGAGTCATGAACTAATAATTGCTTATTTACCTTAGAATCACAGATAGCAACACTTAAATTTAAACATTGAGTATGCAAATAATTAGTAGAAAGTGTCAACTGATGAAACAAATAACTGAGGTTACAAAGGAGTTCAGTTATGTCACAGTAATTCAGCAGTAACTGTTTGCTGATTATAAATCTACAGTTGAGATCAGTGTCTCAGATTGATATAAATTGGTGAGATCAATTTAGCATTAGACTCCTTACATGACTGACAGGCTAACATTATTAGACAGGCAATTTATTGAATAGATTAAAGTCTGTATGCTTATCTTAAAGAATGTTTTCAGAATTTATATGCCCTCGTCCTTATCAGTTGGTGTTGATGAACTTGTTGCCTTGTTTTCCTCTGGGAGGATGGTGTTAGCCTTCTGAGACGTCGGTGATGAACCTTGGTCTGTTGGGGTGCTATCCATTCCTCCTGGATCCTCTGCTCCTGGATAAATTCACTTTGTGCGCTGGTAGCTGTATCTGGACTAGCTGACTTAAACCTCACCTCCCCCGATCTCAGGAAAACTTGGACATCTAGGTGACACAAGTCTCTGCCTGCATCGGACTGCTATATTCATACAATATTAATCTCTGTAACCTTTCTTTCTCTCTCAGTCAGAAGTACATTTTCCAATTTTACGGAGACTCTTCTACATATACTAAACAAAGAACTACAACACCTTCGCCTACAAGAACTAATTAAAAATTAGAACTAAACTAAGAGCTAATACCCGAAGCTTTGGTGTCAAACTCTCCAGTTTATATATTGTTAATTTTTTTTTATTTGTTCATGGGATGTGGGCATTGCTGACAAGGCCAGCATTTATTTCCCATCACAAATTGCCCTTGAGAAGGTGGTGGTGAGCTGCCTTCTTGAACTGCTGCAGTCCATGTGGTGAAAGTTCTCCCACAATGCTGTTTGGTAGTGACTTCCAGGATTTTGACAGCGACGATCAAGGAACGGCGATATATTTCCAAGTCTGGATGGTGTGTGACTTGGAGGGGAATGTGCATGTGGTGTTGTTCCCATGTGCCTGCTGCCCTTGTCCTTCTAGGTGGTAGAGGTCGCGGGTTTGGGTGGTACTGTCAAAGAAGCCTTGATGAGTTGCTGCAGTGCATCCTGTAGATTGTGTAGGGGGTGGTGGTGTGTGTCAGCTTCACCTCTGACTTCTGAGCGGTCCGAATCGCTCCCACTCCCTGGGTTCTAGACCTTGGACTTATTTGGGGGTTGTGACAAAGTGCAGCAGACAACTAGTTTTAGTGCAAGAAACTTTGACCTTTATTCAAGAGAGAAAATACAACACAGCAATCTTAACACTCTAATAAAATGGGGAACACTTCAGTACACACGAGGGAAATTACAGTAGAAAGATACCTCACCCCTCCTAATCCCACTTCACTAGCTAGGTTGGACTCTAAAGGGCCAGAGATAATGCTCACCAAACGAAACCTTGACACTAATTCACCCAGAGGCAGGTCAGAAATAGATTGTAGAGTGGAAACTTTGCGGATCTTCGGTTTTCTCCCGAGTTGGTTTTCTTTGGTCGCGGTGGCTCAATATTACCCGGTTGGTTGGTGGTAATATTCGGTTGGTTGTTTCGTAAGGCCCTTGTTGCTGCGAGGTGTCTGATGGTCACTGGGGCTGTTCCTCTGGTTTCTTCTTGTGTGTCGGCCTGCTTCTAGAGCTGCTGATCTTCCCTGTCGAACTGCCTTCCCCTCGTCTTGTTGTTTGCTGGAAACTGCTCTTCTTTCCAGACACAGGCAGAACCAAGACAAGCAGCCCACCAGAGCCAGCAAGCCAGAGAGAGAGAGAGAGAGAGAGCTTTCGCCTTGTGGATGTCTCTCTTACAATGGTCTGTTTAAACAGTTCTTACAAAGCCCTTAAGAATCTTTGATGGCTTTTTGATGGTCCCAATCATATTGCAAATTGCTTCTCCCAATGTGTCATTGTTAATTCTGATTTTGAGCTTGTCACATAAGGCTTCCTTTTGTATCCAACGTCCTAGGTGTTGATGGTTTTGCTTTAAAACAAAGGCATGGCCCCACCATGTCTGGAAAAGTTGCCTCTTTCAATGGGAGTGATTGTCGACCCCCTGCGGTCGGTTTTGCATTAAAACAGAGTCATGTCTGAAGCTCCACGGTGTGTGTGTTGTTGATTTCATCTGGTGACCTCTCAACTATCCTTCCATTTTAGGATTATAGTCAAGTTTTCCCATACTCAGTGTTTTTTTTAGGGTTTTTCTCCGAGTTTTGGGGGATCTGTGAATTTTGAGAATCTTACAATGGTACACACTGCAGCCATGGTGCGCTGGTGGTGAAGGGAGTGAATGTTTAGGGTGGTTGATGGGGTGCCAATCAAGCGGGCTGCTTTGTCCTGGATGGTGTTGAGCTTCTTGAATTTTGCTGGAGCTGCATTCATCCAGGCAAGTGGAGAGTATTCCATCACACTCCTGACTTGTGCCTTGTAGATGGTGGAAAGGCTTTGGGGAGTCAGGAAGTGAGTCACTCGCTGCAGAATACCCAGCCTCCGACCTGCTCTTGTAGCCACAGTATTTATTTGGCTGGTCTAGTTAAGTTTCTGGTCAATGGTGACCCCCAGGATGTTGATGGTGGGGTATTCGGCAATGGTAATGCCGTTGAATGTCAAGGGGAGATGGTTAGACTCTTGTTGGACATGGTCATTGCCTGACACTTGTCTGGCATGAATGTTACTTGCAACTTATTAGCCCAAGCCTGGATGTTGTCGAGTCTTGCTGCATGCGGGCACGGACTACTTTATTATCTTTGGCATTGAGAATGGAACTGAACACTATGCAATCATGAGTGAACATCGCCATTTCTGACATTAAGATGGAGGGAAGATCATTGATGAAGTAGCTGAAGATGGTTGGGCCTAGGGCACTACCCTGAGGAACTCATGCAGTAATGTCCTGGGGCAGAGATGATTGGCCTCCAACAACCACTACCATCTTCCTTTGAGCTAGGAATGACTCCAGCCACTGCAGAGTTTTCCCCCTGATTCCCATTGACTTCAATTTTACGAGGGCTCCTTCATGCCACGCTCGGTCAAATGCTGCCTTAATGTCAAGGGCAGTCACTCTCACCTCACCTCTGGAATTCAGCTCTTTTGTCCATGTTTGGACCAAGGCTGTAATGAGGTCTGGAGCCGAGTGGTCCTGGCGGAACCCAAACTGAGCATCAGTGAGCAGGTTATTGGTGAGTAAGTGCCGCTTGATAGCACTTTCAATGACACCTTCCATCAATTTGCTGATGATTGAGAGTAGACTGATGGGGCGGTAATTGGCCGGATTGGATTTGTCCTGCTTTTTGTGACAGGACATACCTGGGCAATTTTCCACATTGTCGGGTAGATGCCAATGTTGTAGCTGTACTGGAACAGTTTGGTTAGAGGTGCGGATAGTTCTGGAGCACAAGTCTTCAGCACGACAGCTGGGATGTTGTCAGGGCCCAAAGCCTTTGCTGTATCCAGTGCACTCAGCCGTTTCTTGATATCACGTGGAGTGAATCGAATTGGCCGAAGACTGGCTTCTGTGATGATGGGGATATTGGGAGGAGGCCGAGATGGATCATCCACTCGGCACTTCTGGCTGAAGATGGTTGCAAACGCTTCAGCCTTGTCTTTTGCAATCACGTGCTGGACTCCACCATCATTGAGGAGGGGGATGTTCACGGAGTTGTTTAATTGTCCACCACCATTCACGACTGGATGTGGCAGGACTGCAGAGCTTTGATCTGATCCGTTGGTTGTGGAATCGCTTAGCTCTGTCTATAGCTTGTTGCTTCTCCTGTTTAGCATACATGTAGTCCTGAGTTGTAGCTTCACCAGGTTGGCACCTCATTTTTAGGTACACCTGGTGCTGCTCCTGGCATGCTCTTCTACACTCCTCACTGAACCAGGGTTGATCTCCTGGCTTGTTAGTAATGGTAGAGTGAGGAATATGCTGGGCCATGGGGTTACAGATTGTGCTTTACAAGGTAACCTCCTTGATTCTATTGACCAATCTGAGTGATGTGTTATAGTTCGGCCCTTCTGGTGTCAATCATCTCACACAGCAGTTTTGGTACCTCTGATGACCTCCAAATCGATGATGCATTGGCATCTAGATTTTCCAGATTTTTCATTTACTTCCTAGCTTCTCAGGTCTTTGCTCGGTCTTTTTGGTTTGTCTTTTATCCCCGGTAAATAACTTTTTGTTTGTATAACCCTTCATGGTTTCATTAGCGTTGATCCTTTCCTTTCCAGCCTGACTAGTGACTCCATTTTGTGGAAACATTTAAGGCAATTCTTGGGACTTTTGTCCTTTGTCAAATTAATGGACATCTGGAAATCATAGTTTCGAACAGACGCCCATTTAGTTGAATGACACCAAGGAAAGGATCCTTATGACATCCATAAAACCATACTTAATTTAAAGAAGGTTTCCAAGAATTTTCAGAAGCTTCCAAAAAGTCTAGCAGAAGGTTGTCAGAAAGTTTCTAGAAAGGACAGAAAGTTAATAGAAGTTCGAAATAACTTTTGAAGTAGTTCTGCAAAAAGACTTAAGAGTAACAGCTGGAAGACTAAGTGGTGTTAATTGTTTAAATGAACAGAAGTAAAATCTGTGAAGTATAACATATTACATTTCTGAACCCAGTCCGTAAATTAAGATTATACTTTACAGAGAGACAATTTGTGTGCAAGGTTAATTTAGCTGTGATGGTGCTGGAAAATGACAAAAGAAAGAAGCTGACAAGAAGGTGACTTAACACAGACGCCCCCAAAGGAGAATCCAAGCATCCCAGAGGAAGGCAGAATCGCCCAACTCTAGACAAACCAACCTACCAAAAGGAAGAGATACGGGGCCGCTTTTAACTGTAGGTTGGTAACAGATGATGGCAGGTCGAATTCACCTATCACTTGCTTGTTGCCGGTGTGAGGCCTAAGCATTAAGCTAAGATCTTGATACTTTTGTCCTAACTACCATGCAAGTCAGCAGATCTACCAATACCTCTATAACCCTCAACTGACTTTCTCGACTAGTGTTGATAAAATTAATTTTTAAAGGTTTTGATTGATCCATGATTAACTAGTTCTGGGGGGAAAAAAGTTCTATTCCTCCACTCTAAACTTGCTCAAAGCTTGTGAATTTTGTAATTGTGTCCTCATGTTCTGTGCTCACTGTCTAAACTAAATAGTCTAAACTCATTTCTCGATCATAACCATACCATTCGTTATTCTAAAGTATGGTGGCCCCAATGTTCCACTTCGGTGAAATCCCACTGCAACTTTGCTGAGGTGGAAGTTCTGCCCGTCCAAGAGCTCACCCTGGACCCTGGGCAATTTTCCAGGGTCAGTATAATTTAAATATTGCAAAGTTGTTTCTATTTTTTTAAAGAATGTCCCCAATCTGTTTTAACTGATCCACCCATTTAAGGGTTGGATTTATCCTACGGTTGGATTTTTCCTACATTCCCTATCAATTCCAGTGGGAAAAATCCTGTGGAGCTGGCGTAACTTCAGAACGAAACCATGCTCTATATCTCCAAATGATTTCAGAACCATAATACTGAGGACCTCTATAAAGAACTCCTGCATTATAGCAGTGGGAACGCATTGAGAAACCTGGCAGAAAAATAAACCATCATAAATAACCTTGTGATGTATGCACACATTTTGCTTATGCTATCACCAATTTCAAACATATTCCATGCACTTATTTTCTTAGAAAACATTTTCTAAGATAAAAGCATAACAGTTTTTAAACAGATGCAAAATAAACAATAAACTCAAATTAAATGGTATGGTTTAACTGTGTTGGAAATTTGCCATTTTGAGTGTCTTTCACACCACCAGCCCCCAGAAGCATCATGAACTCTCCTTCTTTGAGTTTATTTTGTGACAGAATAATTAAAATGACGTAAAAGCAAAATGAATACATTCGATGACTGGTCTTTAAATACATATACTGCACTGGTGTTATTTTTGCAACGTATGTGACATGTTTTTTTGCTGATATAGTGTTCAGTGTCATCAGAATAATGAAGCATTCTTTACATTAACATTTCAGCCCAGCATATAAATACCAAGCTGCAGGAAGCAGTGGCACATTCAGTGAGCGGTTGCCTAACTGTGAACTCAAAATGGGAAAGGTAAGGTTCACGATTTAATTTCAAAAATTGTATTTTTCATTCCTTTACAATGCAAAATTTGTTAAATTATTGATCTATAATTTGCCTTTTTTAGATCACTTTTTATGAAGACAGGAACTTCCAGGGTCGGCACTACGAGTGCAGTACTGACTGTGCTGACCTGTCCTCTTACTTCAGCCGCTGTAACTCCATCCGTGTTGAGAGTGACTGGTGGGTGGTGTATGAGAAACCCAATTACATGGGATATCAGTATGTTCTGAGCAGGGGAGAATATCCTGACTACCAGCGCTGGATGGGATTCAATGACAACGTCAGATCATGTCGCACCTATCCACGTGTAAGTTACAAATTTGCGGTCATTACCGGCTATAAATTTATTGCTCACGTAATTTACATTAACTATAGACCATGAATCAATTTTCTCATTCTCTTTTTTAATAGTTTATTGCCTACGCTTTTCTTTGTATTGTTGTTTCCACTCTTTATTTAGTGATTATAGGCCATGTTTTATTAGTCTGGGTATCTCCTTCATGCAATGAACTATATCAGAGAAGTTATAATGTCAGTGTTATAATTGAGACACACAACTAATAGCTCACATTGACTGTAGATGTTGCTTGCCGTGGTGCTGATCTCTTATACGAGCTACACATCATCTTTATTCTAATAGTTTGTTACATTCCTGCTATTGGTCTCCACATCATGGTGGGATCAACATTAAATGATGAGGCAATTGTTTAATTCAATGGGCTAACTCTCCTCTCCAAAGTGCCTCCATATTGTCAGCGCTGGAGAAAAGGTAAAAATCTTAAATATGGCAGCAACTATAGTGGACCCTTGTGGGTTGAAGTTCACTAATCTGCTGGGGTAGGACAGCTAGTGCTAGGATGAATATATGGAGACAACTGATGCCACATCAGAACTGGTATGTTGCAGCTATGGTTCATTACATGTAATAGAATAGCAGCAAGGGAATCACAAAGGTTTCATTCATTGATACGGTTGCAATGATGTTGCTCAGTTATCCGCACTTTGCTTTGTGGGTGAATAGCTCCCGATAAGCAAAGTGCTCTAAATTCTACTAATTCTGCTATAGCCTTGCAAATCCTTCCAAGTGATCTGTTTTTCTATTAGTCTGTATACTCACAGTCTCATCACAGATATGATATTATTTTTATTACAGTACCGAGGTGGAAACCACAGAATGAGGATTTACGAGAGGCCTGACTTTGGAGGACAGATGATGGAATTCATGGATGACAGTCCATCTGTCTACGATCGTTTCCGCTACCGTGACATTCACTCCTGCCATGTGATGGACGGTTACTGGACCTTCTATGAACATCCCAACTACAGAGGCCGACAGTATTTCATGAGACCCGGTGAATACAGGAGATTCAGTGACTGGGGCGGCAACAGCTCAACTATCGGATCTTTCAGGCGCATGAGGGATATCTAGATTGTTGCTGTAAAACATAAATTTGCTTTACCTATGTTTTTATCAACATAAATAAAATATCCATTATTGAGTGATCAGCGTAATGCATTTTTTGAATTTTTATGGTAACCATTTTTGGCCTTTTTTTAATATTCGTTCACGGGATGTGGGCGTCGCTGGCGAGGCCGGCATTTATTGCCCATCCCTAATTGCCCTTGAGAAGGTGGTGGTGAGCCGCTTTCTTGAACCGCTGCAGTCCGTGTGGTGACGGTTCTCCCACTGTGCTGTTAGGAAGGGAGTTCCAGGATTTTGACCCAGCGACGATGAAGGAACGGCGATACATTTCCAAGTCAGGATGGTGTGTGACTTGGAGGGGAACGTGCAGGTGGTGTTTTTCCCATGTGCCTACTGCTCTTGTCCTTCTAAGTGGTTGAGGTCGTGGGTTTGGGAGGTGCTGTCGAAGAAGCCTTGGCGAGTTGCTGCAGTGCATCCTGTGGATGGTACACACTGCAGCCACTGTGCGCCGATGGTGAAGGGAGTGAATGTTTAGGGTGGTGGATGGGGCGTCAATCAAGCGGGCTGCTTTATCTTGGATGGTGTCGAGCTTCTTGAGTGTTGTTGGAGCTGCACTCATCCAAGCAAGTGGAGAGTATTCCATCACACTCCTGACTTGTGCCTTGTAGATGGTGGAAAGGCTTTGGGGAGTCAGGAGGTGAGTCACTCGCCGCAGAATACCCAGCCTCTGACCTACTCTCGTAGCCACAGTATTTATATGGCTGGTCCAGTTCAGTTTCTGGTCAATGGTGACCCCCAGGATGTTGATGGTGGGGGATTCGGCGATGGTACTGCTGTTGAATGTCAAGGGGAGGTGGTTAGACTCTCTCTTGTTGGAGATGGTCATTGCCTGGCACATATCTGGCGCGAATGTTACTTGCCACTTATGAGCCCAAGCCTGGATGTTGTCCAGGTCTTGCTGCATGCGAGCTCGGGCTGCTTCATTATTTGAGGGGTTGCGAATGGAACTGAACACTGTGCAAACATCAGCGAACATCCCCATTTCTGAACTTATGATGGAGGGAAGGTCATTGATGAAGCAACTGAAGATGGTTGGGCCTAGGAAACTGCCCTGAGGAACTCCTGCAGAAATGCCCTGAGGCTGAGATGATTGGCCTCCAACAACCACTTTTCTAACGCGCCATATTTTACCTTGGTGATTTGACTCAGTTTAATGAAGGCATTAACACATCGAAAATAAATGGGTCAACCCCTCAATTAAAACAGTGAACAGAGGATTGACAGGCAAACATGTTAA
This sequence comes from Heptranchias perlo, assembly GCF_035084215.1. Lineage (NCBI taxonomy): Eukaryota > Metazoa > Chordata > Chondrichthyes > Hexanchiformes > Hexanchidae > Heptranchias > Heptranchias perlo. The sequence goes on along the minus strand of NC_090331.1, from coordinate 72,773,357 downwards.
GCACTTGCACACTTACATCACAAACATTCATTTTTACACTACATATCTTAGAGGGCTTGATTACTTTTTAATTAAACTAAAAAGTTCTGAAATATCATCGACTAATTAATTAATTTTGAACATTTGATTGAACTTGGATAGTTGCTGGAATGCGAACAATTCAATAAATTATCAATACTCCTGCTATTTGCAGTACCTCACTTCCTCCTGCCACTGGGGGAGCACCTAGACAGAGCAGCAGGTTAGATTGTGGAGCACACAAAACATACACTGGCAAACAGGAGTTGTAAGAATGCTGGGATCGTTTCCTTGACAAGCAGATTTATCACGGGCACCAGACAAATCCTTAACCCCATCACCTTAACTGCTGATCAAGAAACCATCTGGGATTTACCACCCAGTCTACGCAGAGGAGTTAATGATACCTAAATACCAAACCACCCACATCAATCAGTTTGGATTATATTAGCATTTACACGACCAACCTCCCATTGGAATCCACACATGGTACTGAGTGATTGACTTAACCCTTTCCTGCCAATTATGAAAGAAGAAGTTGGAGAACAGAGTCGTGAACCAGCAATTACTTATTTTCCTTAGAATCACAGATAGCAACACTTAAATTGAGTATGCAAATAATTAGTAGATAGTGTCAACTGATGAAATAAATAACTGAGGTTACAAAGGAGTTCAGTTATGTCACAATAATTCAGCAGTAACTGCTGATTATAAATTGACAGTTGAGGTCAGTGTCTCAAGATTGATATAAATTGATGAGATCAATTTAGGATTAGACACCTTACATGACTGACAAGTTAACATTATTAGATAGGCAGTTTATTGAATATATTAAAATCTATATGCTCATTACGAATGTTCCCAGAACTTATATGACCTTTTCCTTATGAGCTGGCGTGGATGAATTTGTTGCCTCGCCTTCCTCTGGGAGGATGGTGTTAGTCTTCTGAGATTGAGTGATGAACCTCGGTCTGTGGAGGTGCTATCTATTCCTTCTGGTTCTTCTGCTTCTGGATAAATTCACCTTCTGGGCTGCTAGCTGTATCTGGACAGCTGGCTTAAATCTCACCTCCCTCCATACCAGGAAATCTTGGACATCTATTTGACACACTTATATCTGCCTGCATCGGACTGCTATATTCGTACAATATTAACTTCTGTAACCTTTCTCTCTCTCTCAGTCAGAAATACATTTTCCAATTTTACGGAGGCACTCTTCGACATATACTAGACAAAGAAATCCTACACCTTCAACTACAAGAACAAATTAAAAATCTAGAACTAAACTAAGAACTAACAACTGAAGATTTGGTTTCAAAACAAACTATTTTTTATATTGTTAATTTACAAAGAAACCTCCAAGATTCTATTGCCCAATCTGAGTGATGTGTTATAATTCAGCCCTTGTGGTGTCAATCACCTCACACAGCAGTGTTGGTACCTCTGATGACCTCCAAATCAATGATGCATTGACACCTAGATATGCCAGGTTTTTCATTTACTTCCTAGCTTTCAGGTCTTTGCTAACAGGAGGGTTGCACATAGGTCTAGATAAGACAGGACACCTTTATATCTCCCTTCACGAGGTGCCTCCGGGTCTGTGGTCTTTTTGCTTTGTCTTCTATCACCTGTAAGGAACGTTTTGTGTGTATAACCCTTCATGGTTTAATTAGCGTTAATCCTTTCCTTTCCCAGCCTTACTATTGATTCCATTTTGAGGAAATATTTAAGGCAATTCTGAGGACATTTGTCCTTTGTCAAATTAATTAACATCTGGAAATCGTAGTTTCCAGCAGTTACCTATTCAGTTGAATGACACCTAGGAAAGGATCCTTATGACAGACGTAATTCTGTTGATTGGTCGCAAGTATTTCTGTTCTGCGTGTGCGATTGCTTTGCTAAAAATTAACATATATAAAGCCATGCTTAATTTAAAGAAGGTTTGCAAGAATTTTCACAAGGTTCCAGAAGGTCTAGCAGAAGGTTGTCAGCAAGTTTCTCGAAAGGACAGAAAGTTAACAGAAATTCTAAAGAACTTTTGAATTAGTTCTGCAAAAAGACTTAAGAGTAACAGCTGGACGACTAAGTGGTGTTAACTGTTTATTTGAACAGACTTAAAATCTGTGAAGTATAACGCAGCTATTAGTGAATAGCTTACATTTCTGAACCCAGTCCGTAAATTAAGATTATACTTTACAGAGAGATAATTTATGTGCAAGGTTAATTTAGTTGGGATGAAGCTGGAAAATGACAGAAGAAAGAAGCTGACAAGAAGGTGACTCAACACAGAAGCCCCCAGAGGAGAAGCCATGCATCCCAGAGGAAGGCAGAATCGCCCAACTGTACACAAGACAACCTACCAAAAGGAAGACATACAGGGCAGATTTTGACAATAGGTTGATAATGGATGATGGCAGGTGGAAACAGCCTGCCCCTTGCTTTTTGATGCTGGTGTGAGGCCTCAGCCCTCAGCTAAGGTCTTGATACTTTTGTCCTAACTACCATGCAATTCAGCAGATCTGAGAATATCTCTATAACCCTCAACTACCTTTCTCGACAGGTGTTGATATAATTCATTGTTAAACGTTTTCATTGATGCATGTTGATCTACTTTTGGGGGAAAAAAGTTCTATTCCTCCACTCTAAACTTGCTCAAAGCTTGTGAATTTTGTAATTGTGTCCTCATGTTCTGTGCTCACTGTCTAAACTAAATAGTCGATGAACTTCTCTACCATAACCATACCATTTGTTATTCTAACGTATGGTGGCCCCAATTTTCGACTTTGGTGGAATCCCACTGCAACTTTGCTGAGGTGGAAGTTCTGCCCATCCAAAAATTCACCCCTGACCCTGGACAATTTCCCTGGGTAACTTAAATATGGCAAAATTGTTACTATTTCTTCAAAAGAATGTCCCCAATCTGCGTTAATTGATCCACCCATTTAAGGGTTGGATTTATCCTACGTCCCTCACCAATCCCGGTGAAAAAAATCCGATGTAGCTGGTGTATCTCCAGAACGAAACCATGCTCTATATCTCCAAATGATTAAAGTACCAGAATACTGAGGACCCATATAAATAACTCCTGCATTATAGCAGTGGGAAAGCTTTGAGAAACCTGGCAGAAAAATAAATCATCATAAAGAACCTTGTGATGTATGCACACATTTTGCTTATGCTGACGCTAATTTCATACAAATTCCATGCACTTATTTTCTTAGAAAACATTTTCTAAGAAAAAAGCATAACAGTTTTTAAACAAATGCAAAATAAACAATAAACTCAAATTAAATGGTATGGTTTAACTGTGTTGGAAATTCACCATTTTGAGTGTCTTTCACACCACCAGCCCCTAGAAGCATCATGAACTCTACTTCTTTGAGTTTATTTTGTGACAGAATAATTAAAATGATGTAAAAGCAAAATGAATACATTCGATGACATCTTTAAATACATATACTGTACTGGTGTTATTTTTGCAACGTATGTGACATGTTTATTTTTTTTGCTGATACAGAGTTCAGTGTCATCAGAATAATGAAGCATTCTTTACATTGACATTTCAGCCCAGCATATAAATACCAAGCTGTAGGAAGCAGTGGCACATTCAGTGAGCGGTTGCCTAACTGTGAACTCAAAATGGGAAAGGTAAGGTTCACGCTTTAATTTCACGCATCGTATTTTTCATTTTTTACATTGGGAAATTACCTCAACTTGTTAAATTATTGATTTATAATTTGACTTTATCTCAGATCACTTTTTACGAAGACAGGAACTTCCAGGGTCGGCACTACGAGTGCAGTACTGACTATGCTGACCTGTCCTCTTACTTCAGCCGCTGTAACTCCATCCGTGTTGAGAGTGACTGGTGGGTGCTGTATGAGAGACCCAATTACATGGGATACCAGTATGTTCTGAGCAGAGGAGAATATCCTGACTACCAGCGCTGGATGGGATTCAATGACAGCATCAGGTCATGTCGCACCTACCCACACGTAAGTTACAAATTTGCAGTCATTACCGGCTATAAATTTGTTGCTCATGTAATTTACATTAACTATAGTCCATTAATCAATTTTCTCCTTCTCTAATGGTTTAACAGTTTATTACAGTCCTTCACTTTTCTTTGTATTGTTGTTTCCACTTTTCATTTAGTGATTGAATACCATGTTTTATTAGCCTGGGTATCTCCTTCAAGCAATGAACTATATCAGAGAAGTTATAATGTCAGTGTTATACTTGAGACACAAAACTAATAGCTCACGATGTTGCTTGCCGTGGTGCTGATCTCTTATACTAGCTACACATCATCTTTATTCTAATAGTTTGTTACATTCCTGCTATTGGTCTCCACATCTTGGCGGGTTAAACATTAAATGATGGGGAAATTGTTCAATTCAATGGGCTAACTCTCTTCTGCAAAGTGCCTCCATATTGTTAGCACTGGAGAAAAGGTCAAATTTTAAAATATGGCAGCAACTCTACTGGACACTTGTGGGTTGAGGTTCACTAATCTGCTGGGGTAGGACAGCTCGTGCTAGGATGAATATATGGAGACAACTGATGCCACGTCAGAATTGGTATGTTGCAGCTATGGTTCATTATATGTAATAGAATAGCAGCAAGGGAATCACAAAGGTTTTACTCATTGGTACGGTTGCAATGATGTTACTCAGTTATCCGCACTTTGCTATGAAGGTGAATAGATTCCTATAAGCAAAGTGCTCTAAATTTTGCTCATTCTGCTTTAGCCTTGCAATTCCTTCCAAGTGATCTGTTTTTATATTAGTCTGTATACTTACAGTCTCATCACAGATATGATATTATTTTTATAACAGTACCGAGGTGGAAACTACAGAATGAGGATTTACGAGCGGCCTGACTTTGGAGGACAGATGATGGAATTCATGGATGACTGTCCATCTGTCTACGATCGTTTCCGCTACCGTGACATTCACTCCTGCCATGTGATGGACGGTTACTGGACCTTCTATGAACATCCCAACTACAGAGGCCGACAGTACTTCATGAGACCCGGTGAATACAGGAGATTCAGTGACTGGGGCGGCAACAGCTCAACTATCGGATCTTTCAGGCGGATGAGGGATTTCTAGATTGTTGCTGTAAAACATAAATTTGCTTTACCAATGTTTTAATGAATATAAATAAAATATCCATTATTGAGTTAGCTGCGTAATGAATTTTTTGAATTTTCCTGGAAACCATTTGGGGGCTTTTCTAAAACGTAATCATAGAATCATAGAAGTTACAACATGGAAACAGGCCCTTAGCCCCAACATGTCCATGTCGCCCAGTTGATTCCATTAAGCTAGTCCCAATTGCCTGCACTTGGCCCATATCCCTCTATTCCCATCTTACCCATGTAATTGTCCAAATGCTTTTTAAAAGACAAAATTGTACCCGCCTCTACTACTGCCTCTGGCAGCTCATTCCAGACACTCATCACCCTTTGAGTGAAAAAATTGCCCCTCTGGACCCTTTTTTATCTCTCCCCTCTCACCTTAAATCTATGTCCCCTCGTTATAGACTCCCCTACATTTGGGAAAAGATTTTGACTATCTACCTTATCTATGCCCCTCATTATTTTATAGACTTCTATAAGATCACCCCTTAACGTCCTACTCTCCAGGGAAAAAAGTCCCAGTCTATCTAACCTCTCCCTATAAGTCAAACCATCAAGTCCCGGTAGCATCCGAGTAAATCTTTTCTGCACTCTTTCTAGTTTAATAATATCCTTTCTATAATAGGGTGACCAGAACGGTACACAGTATTCCAAATGTGGCCGTACTAATGTCTTGTACAACTTCAACAAGACATCCCAACTCCTGTATTCAATGTTCTGACCAATGAAACCAAGCATGCCGAATGCCTTCTTCACCACCCTATCCACCTATGACTCCACTTTCAAGGAGCTATGAACCTGTACTCCTAGATCTCTTTGTTCTATAACTCTCCCCAACGCCCTACCATTAACGGAGTAGGTCCTGGCCCGATTCGATCTACCAAAATGCATCACCTCATATTTATCTAAATTAAACTCCATCTGCCATTCATCGGCCCACTGGCCCAATTTATCAAGATCCCGTTGCAATCCTAGATAACCTTCTTCACTGTCCACAATGCCACCAATCTTGGTGTCATCTGCAAACTTACTAACCATGCCTCCTAAATTCTCATCCAAATCATTAATATAAATAACAAATAACAGCGGACCCAGCACCGATCCCCGAGGCACACCGCTGGTCACAGGCCTCCAGTTTCAAAAACAACCCTCGACAACCACCCTCTGTCTTCTGCCGTCAATCCAATTTTGTATCCAATTGGCTACCTCACCTTGGATCCCGTGAGATTTAACCTTATGTAACAACCTACCATGCGATACCTTGTCAAAGGCTTTGCTGAAGTCCATGTAGACCACGTCTACTGCACAGCCCTCATCTATCTTCTTGGTTACCCCTTCAAAAAACTCAATCAAATTCGTGAGACATGATTTTCCTCTCACAAAACCATGCTGACTGTTCCTAATCAGTCCCTGCATCTCCAAATGCCTGTAGATCCTGTCCCTCAGAATACCCTCTAACAACTTACCCACTACAGATGTCAGGCTCACCGGTCTGTAGTTCCCAGGCTTTTCCCTGCCGTCCTTCTTAAACAAAGGCACAACATTTGCGACCCACCAATCTTCAGGCACCTCACCCGTAGCTGTCGATGATTCAAATATCTCTGCTAGGGGACCCGTAATTTCCTCCCTAACCTCCCATAACGTCCTGGGATACATTTCTTCAGGTCCCGGAGATTTATCTACCTTGATGCGCGTTAAGACTTCCAGCACCTCCCTCTCTGTAATATGTACACTCCTCAAGACATCACTATTTATTTCCCCAAGTTCCCTAACATCCATGCCTTTCTCAACCATAAATACCGATGTGAAATATTCATTTAGGATCTCACCCATCTCTTGTGGTTCCGCACATAGATGACCTTGTTGATCCTTAAGAGGCCCTACTCTCTCCCTAGTTACTCTTTTGCCCTTTATGTATTTGTAGAAGCTCTTTGGATTCTCCTTTGCCTTATCTGCCAAAGCAATCTCATGTCCCCTTTTTGCCCTCCTGATTTCTCTCTTAACTCTACTCCGGCAATCTCTATACTCTTCAAGGGATCCACTTGATCCCAGCTGCCTATGCATGTCATATGCCTCCTTCTTCTTTTTGACTAGGGCCTCAATCTCCCGAGTCATCCAAGGTTCCCTACTTCTACCAGCCTTGCCCTTCACTTTATAAGGAATGTGCTTACCCTGAACCCTGGTTAACACACTTTTGAAAGCCTCCCACTTACCAGACGTCCCTTTGCCTGCCAACAGACTCTCACAATCAACTTCTGAAAGTTCCTGTCTAATACCATCAAAATTGGCCTTTCCCCAATTTAGAATTTTAACTTTTGGGCCAGACCTATCCTTCTCCATATCTATCTTAAAACTAATGGAATTATGATCACTGGTCCCAAAGTGATCCCTCACTAACACGTCTGTCACCTGCCCTTCCTTATTTCCCAAGAGGAGGTCAAGTTTTGCCCCCTCTCTAGTCGGGCCATCCACATACTGAATGAGAAATTCCTCCTGCATACACTCAACAAATTTCTCTCCATCCAAGCCCCTAATGCTATGGCTGTCCCAGTCAATGTTGGGAAAGTTAAAGTCCCCTACTATTACCACCCTATTTTTCTTGCAGCTGTCTGTAATCTCCTTACATATTTGCTCCTCAATTTCCCGTTGACTATTTGGGGGTCTGTAGTACAATCCTATCAAAGTGATCTCTCCCTTCTTATTTTTCAGTTCTACCCATATAGACTCAGTGGGCGAACCCTCGGATATATCCCCTCTCACTACTGCCGTGATGTTCTCCCTAATCAAGAACGCAACTCCCCCTCCTCTCTTACCTCCTTCTCTATCTTTCCTATAGCATCTGTACCCTGGAACATTGAGCTGCCAGTCCTGTCCCTCCCTTAGCCATGTTTCAGTAATAGCTATAACATCCCAGTCCCATGTACCCATGCATGCCCTGAGTTCATCTGCCTTGCCCATCAGACTTCTTGCATTGAAATAAATGCAGTTTAATCTAGACTTCCCTTGGTCTTTGCCCTGCTTTCTCAGACCATCTGTCCGGTCATGTTTTGTACACTCTCCCTTACTGCCTTTTGTTTCTGTCACCACTTTACTTCCCACTGACTTCCTGCATCGGTTCCCATCCAATATTTTACCTTAGTGATTTGACACAGTTTAATGAAGGCATTAACCCTTCATAAATAAGTGGGTTGATACCTCAATTGAAACAGTGAACAGAGGAATGACAGGCAAACATGTTAAGCAGTTGTACACTTACATCACAAACATTCATTTTTACACTACATATCTTAGAGGTTTTGAATACTTCTAAATTAAACTGAAAAGTTCTGAAATATCACCCATTAATTAATTAATTTTGAACATATGATTGAAGTTGGATAGTTGCTGGAATGCGAACAATTCAGTAAATTAACTGTATTCCTGCTATTTACGTAACTCACTTCCTCCTGCCACTGGGGGAGCACCTCGACAGAGCAGCAGGTTAGATTGTGGAGCACACAAAACATACACTGGCAAACAGAAGTTGTAAGAATGCCGAGATCAATACCCTGACAAGCAGATTTATCACGGGCACCAGACAAATCCTTAACCCCATCACCTTAACTGCTCATGAAGAAACCATCTGGGATTTACCACCCAGTCTACGCATAGGAGTTAATGATACCTAAATACCAAACCACCCACATCAATCAGTTTGGATTATATTAGCATTTACACGACCAACCTCCCATTGGAATCCACACATGGTACTGAGTGATTGACTTAACCCTTTCCTGCCAATTATAAAAGAAGTTGGAGAACAGAGTCGTGAACCAGCAATTACTTATTTACCTTAGAATCACAGATAGCAACACTTAAATTTAAACATTGAGTATGCAAATAATTAGTAGATAGTGTCAACTGATGAAATAAATAACTGAGGTTACAAAGGAGTTCAGTTGTGTCACAATAATTCAGCAGTAACTGTTTGCTGATTATAAATTGACAGTTGAGGTCAGTGTCTCAAGATTGATATAAATTGATGAAATCAATTTAGGATTAGATACCTTACATGACTGATAAGTTAACATTATTAGATAGGCAGTTTATTGAATAGATTAAAATCTATATGCTCATTACGAATGTTCCCAGAACTTATATGACCTTATCCTTATGAGCTGGCCTGGATGAATTTGTTGCCTCGCCTTGCTCTGGGAGGATGGTGTTAGTCTTCTGAGATTGAGTGATGAACCTCGGTCTGTGGAGGTGCTATCTATTCCTTCTGGATCCTCTGCTCCTGGATAAATTCACCTTCTGCGCTGCTAGCTGTATCTGGACAGCTGGCTTAAATCTCACCTCCCTCCATACCAGGAAATCTTGGACATCTATATGACACACTTATACCTGCCTGCATTGGACTGCTATATTCGTACAATATTAACTTCTGTAACCTTTCTCTCTCTCTCAGTCAGAAATATATTTTCCAATTTTACAGAGGCATTCTTTTTTTTCTTCGTTCATGGGATGTGGGCGTCGCTGGCGAGGCCGGCATTTATTGCCCATCCCTAATTCTTCTACATATACTAGACAAAGACAACTCCTACACCTTCTACTACAAGAACTAACTTAAAATCTAGATCGAAACTAAGAACCAATAACTGAAGCTGTAGTGTTAGAACAGACCATTTTTTATATTATTAATTTACAAAGAAACTTCCTAGATTCTATTGCCCAATCTGAGTGATGTGTTATAATTCAGTCATTGTGGTGTCAATCACCTCACACAGCAGTGTTGGTACCTCTGATGACCTCCAAATCAATGATGCATTGACACCTAGATATGCCAGGTTTTTCATTTACTTCCTAGCTTCTCAGGTCTTTGCTAACAGGAGGGTTGCACATAGGTCTAGATAAGACAGGACACCTTTATATCTCCCTTCACGAGGTGCCTCCGGGCATGTGGTCTTGATGGTTTGTCTTCTATCACCGGTAAGCAACGTTTTGTTTGTCTCACCCTTCATGGCTTAGTTAGCGTTAATCCTTTCCTTTCCCAGCCTGACTACAGACTCCATTTTGAGGAAACATTTATGGCAATTCTTAGGACATTTTGACATTGTCAAATCAATTGACAGCTGGAAATCATGGTTTCTTACAGATGTCTATTCAGTTGAATGACACCAAGGAAAGGATCTTTATGACAGATTTAATTATCTTGATTGGCCGCTAGTATTTCAGTGCCGTGCGTGCGATTTCCCTGCTAAAAATGAACAAATATAAAACTATGATTAATTTAAAGAAGGTTTCTAAGAATTTTCAGAAGCTTCCAGAAAATCTAGCAGAAGGTTGTCAGCAAGTTTCTCGAACGGACATAAAATTAACAGAAGTTCTAAAGAGTAACAGCTGGAGGACTAAGTGGTGTTAAGTGTTTAAATGAACAGAAGTAAAATCTGTGAAGTATAACATAGCTATTAGTTAATAGCTTACATTTCTGAACCCAGTCCGTAAATTAAGATTATACTTTACAGTGAGTTAATTTGCGTGCAAAGTTAATTAAGCTGTGATGAAGCTGGAAAATGACAGAAGAAAGAAGCTGACAAGAAGGTGACTCAACACAGGCGGTCCCAGAGGAGAATCCATGCATCCCAGAGGAAGGCAGAATTGCCCAACTCTATACAAACCAACCTAACAAAAGGAAGAGATACAGGGCCAGTTTTAACCATAGGTAGCTAACAGATGGGTGGCTGGTGGAATCCGCCTGCCCCTTGTTTGTTGTTACCGGTGTGAGGCCTTAGCACTAAGCTAAGATCTTGATACTTTTGTCCTAACTGCCATGCAAGTCAGCAGATCTTCTAATACCTCTCTAACCCTCAGTTCCCTTTCTTGACAAGTGTGAATCTAATTCATTTTTAAAGGTTATCATTGATCCATGATTATCTACTTTTGAGGGGAAAATATTCTATTCCTCCACTCTAAACTTGCTCAAAGCTTGTGAATTTTGTAATTGTGTCCTCATGTTCTGTGCTCACTGTCTAAACTAAATAGTCGACTAATTTCTCTATCATAACCATACCATTTGTTATTCTAAAGTATGGTGGCCCCAATGTTCCACTTTAGTGGAATCCCACTGCAACTTTGCTGAGGTGGAAGTTCTGCCCGTCCAACAGCTCACCCTGGACCCTGGGCAATTTTCAAGGGTCAGTATAATTTAAATATTGCAAAGTTTTTCTATTTTTTTAAAGCATGTCCCCAATCTGTTTTAACTGATTCACCCATTTAAAGGTTGGATTTATCCTATGTTCCCCAGCAATTCCGGTGGGAAAATCCTGTGGAGCTGGAGTAACTCCTGTACGAATCCATGCTCTATATCACCAAGTGACTTCAGAACCAGAATTCTGAGGACCCCTATAAAGAACTCCTGCACTGTAGCATTGGGAACGTATTGAGAAACCTGGCAGAAAAAAAATCACCATAAATAACCTTGTGATGTATGCACACATCTTGCTAATGCTGACACCAATTTCAAACATATTCCATGCACTTATTTTCTTGTGCAACATTTTCTAAGAAAAAGATTTTAAACAAGCGCATAATAAACAATAAGCTCAAATTAAATGGTATGAATCAATAGAGTTGGAAAATCGCCATTTTGAGTGTCTTTCACACCACCAGCCCCGAGAAGCATCATGAACTCTCCTTTCTTGAGTTTATTTTGTAACAGAATAATTAAAATGACGTAAAAGCGAAATGAATACATTCGATGACATCTTTAAATACATATACTGTACTGGTGTTATTTTTGCAACGTATGTGACATGTTTGTTTTTGCTGATATACAGTTCAGTGTCATCAGAATAATGAAGCATTCTTTACATTGACATTTCAGCCCAGCATATAAATACCAAGCTGTAGGAAGCAGTGGCACATTCTGTGAGCGGTTTCCTAACTGTGAACTCAAAATGGGAAAGGTAAGGTTCACGCTTTAATTTCATGCATCGTATTTTTCATTTTTTACATTGGGAAATTACCTCAACTTGTTAAATTATTGATTTATAATTTGACTTTATCTCAGATCACTTTTTACGAGGACAGGAACTTCCAGGGTCGGCACTACGAGTGCAGTACTGACTGTGCTGACCTGTCCTCTTACTTCAGTCGCTGCAACTCCATCCGTGTTGAGAGTGACTGGTGGGTGCTGTATGAGAAACCCAATTACATGGGATACCAGTATGTTCTGAGCAGAGGAGAATATCCTGACCACCAGCGCTGGATGGGATTCAATGACAGCATCAGGTCATGTCGCACATATCCACACGTAAGTTAAAATTTGTGGCCATTACCGGCTATAAATTTGTTGCTCACATAATTTACATTAGCTATAGTCCATTAATCAATTCTCTGATTCTCTTCTTTAATAGTTTGTTGCCATTTGTCACTTTTCTTTGTTGTTTCCACTCTTCATTTAGTGATTATAGGCCATGTTTTATTAGTCTGGGTATCTCCTTCATGCAATGAGCTGTATCAGAGAAGTTATAATGTCAGTGTTATAATTGAGACACTAAACTAATAGCTCACATTGACTGTAGATGTTGCTTGCCGTGGTGCTGATCTCTTATACTAGCTACACATCATCTTTATTATAATAGTTTGTTACATTCCTGCTATTGGTCTCCACATCATGGCGGGTTAAACATTAAATGATGAGGCAATTGTTTAATTCAATGGGCTAACTCTCTTCTCCAAAATGCCTCCATGTTGTCAGCACCGGAGAAAAGGTAAAAATCTTAAATATGGCAGCAACTGTACTGGACCCTTGTGGGTTGAAGTTCACTAATCTGCTGGGGTAGGACAGCTAGTGCTAGGATGAATATATGGAGACAACTGATGCCACATCAGAACTGGTATGTTGCAGCTATGGTTCATTATATGTAATAGAATAGCAGCAAGGGAATCACAAAGGTTTCATTCATTGATACGGTTGCAATGATGTTGCTCAGTTATCCGCACTTTGTTTTGAGGGTGAATAGCTTCCTATAAGCAAAGTCCTCTAAATTCTACTAATTCTGCTATAGCCTTGCAAATCCTTCCAAGTGATCTGTTTTTCTATTAGTCTGTATACTTACAGTCTCATCACAGATATGATATTATTTATATTACAGTACCGAGGTGGAAACTACAGAATGAGGATTTACGAGCGGCCTGACTTTGGAGGACAGATGATGGAATTCACAGATGACTGTCCATCTGTCTACGATTGTTTCCGCTACCGTGACATTCACTCCTGCCATGTGATGGACGGTTACTGGACCTTCTATGAACAACCCAACTACAGAGGCCGACAGTACTTCATGAGACCCGGTGAATACAGGAGATTCAGTGACTGGGGCAGCTCTTGTGCAACTATCGGATCTTTCAGGCGGATGAGGGATTTCTAGATTGTTGCTGTAAAACATAAATTTGCTTTGCCAATGTTTTAATGAACATAAATAAAATATACATTATTGAGTTATCAGCGTAATGCATTTTTGAATTTTCATGGAAACCATTTTGGGGCTTTTCTAATGCACAATATTTTGCCATAGTGATTTAACTAAGTGGATGCAATTTAAATTAATAGCTGCTGATTATATAGAAACAATTCCTACAAGTGATAGAAAGAAAATACAAATTAACTTTACTTTGTTACATTTCCAGGCCTGTTTAATCTGTGCGAGTCGATTAGATGTACCATATCTTTGTTTACACAGTCAAAAATAACAACTTGCATTAATATAGTGCTGAATCCTCCCAATTTATTTCACCCACATCAAGCCTTGAGGGGAGAGTAAATTTAGGGGAGGTGACCAAAGGCATTGTCAAAATTTTGAGAAATGCCTTTGAGTGATGGGAGAGAAGTCGCAAGGCAGAAGTGTTTAGTAGAACCGTCAAAAGTTGGCTCTGCGACCCATGGTGGAATGGAGTAAGGTGTCAAGGAGGCAAGGGTCAGAAGAGCGGAGGACACACTATTACAGTTTGGACAATTGCTAACAACCTTTATTCGTGCTTGTCTCAAAAGATAGCTTTCATAAGCAACCTCTTATAATCTGAAATTTAACCTATACTTGTTGTGAATGGGTTGTAGTATGCTTCAGGGCCAACAATCTACACTTTTACATAGGGTCATTCTGGATAGAGTCCACTGAAAAGCACTGACCTCTTCGATAGGCAAAAGAAAATGCCGACAAACTACTAATCAGAAACTAATCTAAGAAATATAATTGTACAGAAGCAAGATAGATCAGTAGAATAAGAACAATATCGTTATTAAATCTCTGACACTTTAAACTGTTTTCTGAGGCTAACATAAAACATTTTGGGATTTTTAGAGTCTTTTTTTCTCTTGACTCCTTTAAATGGAGTTTGAACAGATACAAATATGTGCACCATGGATTTCTGTCTCATCACTGCTTACTAGGAGAAGGGAAAGATGGCCACAAAAATAGCAGGACCGCACGAGAGAGGGCTCCACGCTTCTCTGATGATGCTTTGGAGGCCCTGGTGGAAGGGGTGGACGAAAGGAGGACCAACATTACCCATAGGATGGCAGGAGACCCTCCTGACTGCAGCTCTGTAGGCATTGGTAGGCTGTGATGCAGGAAGTCAACGTCAGGAGCATCACACCACGCACATGGGTGCAGTGCCGAAAGAGGTTCAATGATTTGACACGAGTGGTCAAGGTGAGTGAATGCAAGTGTCAAGTGGCACATCCTCCCAACTGCACCAATATTCCATGCACAACGCCCCCCGTCACCCACCCACCAACAAACACTGCCCATCCATACGCAATGCTCCACTGGGCATGCTGCATCTCAAACCGCACATAGAACCACACTTGCAGGCCACATAACCACCACTCAAGTCACACAAACTGGCAGCTATTCGACAATGACAGTCACATCACCCACACACCTTGCAGGATACTCACTGACACACTGTCCTCTGTCGTGCAGGAGAAGGTGGCGCATAACAGCCGGCAGCAGGAGGGACCTGAGGCTGGATGGGCAAGTTTACACATCCTCACCCCCCTGACAGTGCTTCGGATCATTGGGCGGGCTGTCGCTGCAGACTTGACAACATGCCGCGCAGGAGGTCCGGATGAAGGAGGTCTCTGCACATCTAACGCTCCTTCTCCTTTTCCACATCTCCCTCCTCCCATAATCTTTTCTGACTCACGTGCTGCAAATGCTGTCAGCATGCACGTCTTACTTGCTCCTCTCCCCACTCCACATCTCAACCTGTTTCCATTTGTCTTTGCAGATACCCAAGAACATGTGGCAGCACCGTCTGAGGAGGAGGAGGACACTGAAGCCACACTGTCATTCGATCTGACACTAGCTTCCACCAGCTCAGAGACTGACACTGCGCGTCCTTTAGAGGTTAGGTTAGAGGAGGGATCTGCACGTGGTGAGACACTGAGCACAAGTGCGCAGGAGCCGGGGCGGGGGAAACTGATACCACAGGTGCCAGCTCGCTGGAGGGCGAGGCCGCTCACAAGTTCTGCTGCAGAGGAGTCAGATGGGGACTTTGATGGGCTGGGCTGCAGAAGACGGCTGATGGGCGTACACCAACAAATGCTTGGGGCATTGGAAAGACTGCCAGAAAGCCTGAGCACAATGAGAAGGGGCATGGGGGAGTCCAGCTCCAACTTGGCACAAGGCTTTGCGCAGAGCTTGGAGCCCATCCTTTCCAACATGGAACGGGTGGTCACCTCCATCAGCGCACCTGTGGAACCCACCATGATGCAGCATCTGATGACTGATGTCACAGCATCCATTGCAGCACAAGCATCTGCCATCCAAGGTCTGACTGCTGCATTTGGAGCTCAGACTGCTGCTATCGTGGGTCTGGGGACAATTGTGAAACGGGGCTTCGAGGTCATCACAGCACACCAGCAATCCATTCTCCAGCTAATCGCCAGGATTGCTGAGGTGCCGCCTCGTTCAGTGGCGCCATGGCAGTCGGACCTGCTCTCCTCTCTCAGGACAACAGCATTCCTGCTCCCACCCCTGCCACTCCGTTACTGCCCCTGTTATTGACTATTGGCCAGCCAGGCCAGACTGCTGCATCCCATGCTGAGATGGTGCAGTCTGAAGCCGGGCCCTCCTGGCCCAGAGCTGCTCGAGGTCGTCCTCTAAGGCCATCTGCACGCTCCTCGATTGAAGGCCAGCAGCCTTCCACCACTCATGCTCCAGCCACTGGGGAAGCAGCTCATAGGAGCACGAGGATAGGTAAAGGCACACGGACAACAGGCACTAAGGGAATGCACAAGAGTGAATAGTTCTGTTCTGTTTGCATCATTTCATTTATTCATTGATAAATGAGACTTTTGCATTTGGTGATGGTTTTTATTTATGCAATCAGATGGAGGGCGATTTCATTGTCTTGTGGGAGTAGAAAGGTGGGGAGTGTAGGACTGTTGGTGAGTTGGGGGCTGTAGTTCACATTATTGATAGTGGGCACGGATCAGGCGAGCACACACAGCCCTTGCAAACAAGGCATATGGTTCCTGTTGCACCCTTGCGACTTCCTCCACTTCCTCTTCTGGCTCCACCCCCTCCTTCTCCTCTTCAGCCTCTTCCTCCTCCTGCTCCTCCTCAGCCTCTTCCTCCTCAGCCTCCTCCTCCTCCACCTCTGGCTCAGGGTCTTCTCCAATCATTAGTGGCAAAGGCTGGTCCCTCATGATGGTGAGGTTGTGCAGCGTGCAGCAGACCACCACGAATCTGCCCACCCACTCGGGGGAGTACTGCAGGGCTCCTCCAGACCGGTCCAGGCAGCGGAAGTGTTGTTTGAGGAGGCCTATGGTGTGCTCCACGATGTTGCGTGTGGCAGCATGGCTCTCATTAGAGGCCTGCTGTGCAAGTGTGTGTGAATTCCTGACCGGTGTTATGAGCCACGTCGTGTGGGGATAGCCCTTGTCGCCCAGTAGCCAGCCTTTGACTTGTCAAGTCAGGGGAAAGGTAGATGGCACGTTGGACTGCTGCATGACGAAGGCATTGTGACTGCTCCCAGGGTGGCGGGCATCAACCTCCATGATTCGAATCGTGGGGTCGCACACCAACTGCACGTTGAGGGAATGGAAGCCCTTTTGGTTGACGAAGACAGCTGAGTTGATATGGGGGGCACGCAGGGCGATATGCATTCAGTCAATGGCACCCTGCACCATGGATAAGCCAGCAATATGAGCGAACCCCCGTGCTCGCTCGTTCAGCTTGTCTCTTGAAGGGATTCGCAAAATTTCACATGTTCCCCCCACCCCGAAGATTTATTGGAGTTATTAAAGAAACCCTGGTGTGACTGTTTTAAAAAATCCAAGGTCTCTCAAAATGGCTGCAGTCAGACACATGGCCGAGGACCGGCAGATTTGAAATTGCATTCTCAACAACTCGACAGGCTTCGTGTCTCAGACAGGTTTCTTTAAACAATGCAGCTGCATTCTAGCCCTGAGGCAAGCTATCAACATGGCCGGCCAACACATCAAAATTCGAGCAGGAAGTGATCGCAGGACAAAAGGTGAACCATCAAGGTACATTCGGAACAATGGTAAAGCAGTTAGCGAACAGATCGATACAGGAAATGGCCATTCATGTAAATGGGCCAGAGATGGGGTCCTTTGTCTTACGTTTCGTGCTTAAATCAAACAATGAAGCAAGCTGATAAGGTATGAAAAAAACCTGTTACCAAGAGGGTATAACTGGGGCTGCCCAGTATCTCTGGCTTGCTTCTTCTCTCTTCGCCTCTTGGCCCTGTCCTGTCTGTCTGCTAGCAACTAAGAAGGAAGCCATCCAGTAAACCTCGCAACCACATGTCGACGGCAGCAGCAGGCACAGGGGCCAGGCCTTTTCATCTGTTTCACCGGTGAGCATTAATTTTCTGGCCGCCACAAGACAACCTAGCATAAGTGTAAGGTTGGGGGTTAAGGGATATTGCTAAACTTGTGATTTTAGAATTTTCCCTCAATGTGTCCGTTTCTTTCAACCCGATAAGTGTAAGACTGTATTACATCCATAGTGATTTCTTTATCTTCTGTATTATACTGTTTACCTTGTAGTTTTAGTTTTCTTATTAATAAACATTGGTTTTCCTTGTACCAATCCACTGGTCTGTTTGTCTGTCTTTGTTACCACTCGATAAGTCCTCAGCTCAGAATCAGGAAGGGGTAAGCGATTCGCAACCGCACTGCGGGCAGGGCAGCTCAGGAAAACATAACTGGCTGACCGATTATAAGCCCGAGAAACAGTAAAAAAAAGAAACCCCTGACAGAAATGGCGAGCCAGGTAGGAGCTGAGGCGAAAGTGTGTAACAAGGCAGACAGTGGTGCGGAGGAGGAATCCGCAATGGAGATAAGGTTGTCTGCCTATGTGTGCGGCAAGGTAAATATCGCGAAAAAGTGGGTGGGCGATATGTTAAAGCCCGAGCGTCCCATAGATGCAGCCATCCAGTGGACAGCAAGTAAACAGTATAAGAAAGGTATTGAGAAGGCGGTCTGGCTCTTGTGATTTAAAAAGCAGGTCTTTGTACTAGACCGTGCTGTAGCAGTACAAGCAGCCAAGATTAAACAGTTGACCCTAGAGCTGCAGGGAAAGACAGCAGCGGAAGAGAAAGGGGTAGCGGCGCTCGAGGCAATAAGCCAAGAAAGGGCGCAGATGGCAAGGGACCACCAGGCAAAGGTAGAGCGCCTGGAATACCAGATCGCTGAGCTCAAAAGTAGCGCTAGAGGTAGAATGGAACACCTGGAATACCAGGTCAGAGAGGCGAGAGGCAGTGAGGTTCGGTTAATGGATAAGATCCACAGCCTCACGCAAGAATTAAAAGAGCAGGAGGAGAAAGTAGGCGAGGTAAAGGCAGCATATAAGCTGGCCTGCGCCCAGGGGTTTGAGGACGCAGATCATGGCCCCTGCAGGCAAGAAATAGAACGTTTGGGCATGGCCTTAGCGAGGGCGAAGGGCATGGTATGCCTCCTTAGCCCGAAGGCGGGCCAGTCGGATTTTACCGGCAACCCAAACAGGGAAGTCCCACAGGCAGCTCCCAGAACGACACTGGTTAGGGAACCAGAGGCTTCACGGCCACCACCCATAGCCCCGAGTTTTCAGGAGGTCTGGCAGCAAGGGGGGGTGGAGGATGAAGCATTAGGTGAGACCCAGCAATTCCTGGCAGATAGACCAGGACCGGGACCAGTGTACCCCCTCCGACAACAGAGGTACGGCCCGCCCGCCGATGGCGAGGACCTAGGGGCCATCCAGAACCAGTTTGTAGTGCCGCATGGCACCCCACAGCTCAGGGCCATTGTTAGCCATATCCCTAAGCTTACAGGGGTAAGCGATTCGCAACCGCACTGTGGGCAGGGCAGCTCAGGAAAACATAACTGGCTGACCTATTATAAGCCCGAGAAACAGTAAAAAAAAGAAACCCCTTACACTCTGTGGTGAGGGAAGGTGATGAACCTGTTCCTCATCTGATACAGTGCGTCTGTGACCTCCCTTATGCAGCAGTGCACTGCATACTGCGAGATGTTGCACATGTCGCCTGCAGAGGCCTGAAATGCTCCTGAGCCGTAGAAATTCAGTGCCACGGTGACCTTCACAGCTACAGGCAATGCTGTCCTCGCCCTGCTCTGAGGCTGCAGTTGTGGCCGCACCAGTTGACAGATCTCGGTCACGGCCTCCTTGGTGAACCTCAGGCATCGGATGTAATCCTCCTCGGTCATGTGAGGCAAGAGAATTAGTCCCGGAAGGCCCTCATTGAGTAGGGCCTCCTGCTCAGTGCCCGGTGCCTTTTTGTCCTCCGTCTCCTCGCAGCTTGATCTGCTGTGCGTGGCCTCTCTGCATGCACCCAGTCATGCTCAATGCCCAGCGGGAGCCCTGGCATGCCTCCCATGGTTGCCAGGAATGTTGTTGAACCACGGTTGTAACTTTCCGAACCATAAGACAATTCCTGCCAAAACACTCTCATACATAGTCTAGGAACTCTCAGTAGGAATAGAGAGCTTCAAAAAACACTTCCTACTCCACCAGCTGCCAGAAGCAATAATCCAGCAACTAACCTGCAACACCTGCATGGCCCCTTTAAATAGCACTGGTGGGGGTTCCTTCAGGCACTGTAAGATATGTTCAGATGGTTGGGGTTAAGACTGTGCGTTGAGTTGAGCGTTAAGGTCGAAAATGGTGTCTATCACTTTAAATCAGCGTTGCACACTGATTGAACGTATTTTCTCTCTACTTTACATGCTTCCAGCATTCTGTATTTGCGCAAACGTTAACTCCTATACCAAGATGGCGTCTGGCGCACGTCATGCTGGAAACGTGCATGCACGTCCAAGCCATCTTGGATGTCAGAGAGACCATGTCGTGCCGAAACAATGGGCACTACATGGCCCAATTTAGCGTTCATCACATTTTATGATTTGCAGCAGGTCAGAGGCTAGCCTCAATTACAGCATCCTGGCATGTAGGGCTGGAGAAGGTTAGAGAGGTGGAGGAAATTGTAGACTTGAACAAGGATTTGAATGTGAATACATTGGGGAGCTAATGGTGGTTAACTGGAACAGAAATGATAGGGGAACTATGATTCAGTGTGAGATATGATTCGGTTGATATAGCTTTGGATGTGTTATAGTTTATGCAGAGCCAGGAAGGAGTCCATTGGTGCAGATGAAGCTAGAGGTGACAAAGGCATGGTTGAAGGTTTCAGTGGCAATGGGGACGAGTTAGGAGCAGAGGCAGGTGATGTTGACTAACAATCAAGTAACAATAGACCTACGGTCATAATATTCAGAGCTATATTACCTGAAGTTGTTCGGTTCCAACTGGAAATCTTTGGAAAAGCAATGCTATAAACATCTAATCTATACTCTCATCCAGCTTGCCCCTCTCCTATAATTTCAAAGTATTGGCCAAAAGCACTTGCATCCACTCTTGCCACCCTGGATGAATTAGATTTATTAAATATTACTTTTCTTTTGACCCTGCAAGGAATTCTGTCTCCTTTGTTGTTTGGCTAGAATTCTAAGTTACCCATCAGCTGATATTTCCCCAAATGTTGAATGTTTCTGAAGTTATTCCTTGCATTTTTCCCAAAGAATCTAGCAAGGCCCATATTTCATAAATTGGGTCAGTGCTGTTTGTAGCCACCGAGATTATTGGAACAAGTTTAATTTCCTCTTTCTTTTATTTACATCAGTGAGCCAGATAAATAGCTCATTATTTTTGAGACACGTCTGTGGAACCAGAAGTAGAGGCCATTCTATTTGGCCTGGCTGATTATTGATTTATCACCTTACCATTACATCCTCTTCATTCCTTAAATTCCAATTGATTAATATTCAGCTATTTATAACTGTTGCTTTTTCCTATTGTATATGTTTATCCCAACTTATTGTGTGGGTATAATAAAGCAAAACTGCAATAAAGTATATTTTTGAAAAAAAATCTTTATTTAGCAACACAATGAGTACAAAGTTCAAAGACTGAAAACAAAATAAATAATATATCGTCATTGAGTTGGCAAATTCAGAAAACATACAAAGTCTTATTTGAAAAGTAGGACTGTTCTGATAGAAGATCAATGTTCTTTTCCTCTGATTGTATTTTCCTCTGTTCACTAATTTAACAAACGGCAGACATGAGTATCAACCATGCCTATTTTTGTACTATGATGTGGAGATGCCGCATAATTATACTATAATTGTACTATAATTGTACTATAATTATATACACATATTGTACTATAATTGGTGAACAGAAGGTATCTCTGAGGGCCAAACATTACTCTTTTAGCTTAACAAAACCTTTCTTAGAGGCTAAACATTTTAAATAAGCAAATTAACTGATCATTTGTCGCATTGCTGTTTGTGAGACATGCTATGTGCAAAATGGCTGCTGTGTTCACCTACATAACAACAGTGATTGCACATCAAAAATAATGCATTATATGTGAAGTGTTTTGGGATGATTTTAAGAGACACAATGAGGCGTTATATAAATTCTTCTTCCTGTACCTTTACAGTGTACGTAAAAAGGACATTAAAGCATATGTTATCTTTTCAGGTGGTTAATCAGGAAAACAGATATGTTTAAGATTGTGCACTGACTTCCATTTTTTTGCAAGCAATGCAATAAATTTCAGTTATTTCAAGCGAAGCTGGGCTAAAATCTGATACATTAAGAGGAAAATGCCTGAACAGGATCTTGTCACATTGTAACTCAGAAACACAACTTTTTAACCAAATAAACTAAAAGAAAAAGCGGGAACAGGGTACTGAGTTAGACGATCAGCCATGATCATTTTGAATGGCAGAGCAGGCCCGATGGGCCGAACGGCCTACTCTTGCTCCTATTTTCTATGTTTCTATGTAAAAGAAATGCCCAAAACAAAAATACTTTGTTTAGATGATTAAAAGTTAGATGGAGGCAGAAAGGAAAGCTCATAACAAAAGCAATTACTGTCAATTGAGCATTCTTCCAGGTGTTAGGTTGTACTGCAATCTTTAATCATTTATCCGTGAGCTTTCCAGGTAAGTTAATTCAGAGGCTCATGTATGATGTTGCTTGAAAATAAAACATTATGTTTTTCTAAGAAAGTCCGGGGATCGAAAAGCAAATAACAAATGTAATGATCTGTATGGCAATAAAAGTGGGTAATAGCAATTGGAAGCAATAAAACTGTTTCTGACAAAATAGAAAATTAACTTACTCTTAAATTTGGATTTTATTTGTGTTTCAGTGTTGCATTGCTGACTTTAGCAAAATACATCAAAACATACATTCTGAGTACATTAAAAGGAGAACTTTCCACCATCTATACATCTAGTACTTGAGATTTGAAAAGGTCTCCTTTCCGTCTACCTCCAACAATGGGGGGAGAAATTTGACTTCTGGCCAAAACGGCCGCAAAGTAGGAAGGACAAGAGCTTCGTGCCCTGGCCCATGTTGGCCTGAAGTCCGAGCTAAATTTGGCTTCAAGCCTTGATTAATGACCGCCAGCAAGCTGCAGGCATCAAATGAGAGCTCCACTGCAGCTCACTGGTTGGGGACGGAAGGAATCCACCGGCTTACACTGAGCTGGCTGACAGGTTAGACCTGGCGGGGATGTGGGGGGGAGGGGGAGGTGATCCCGGGAAAGGCTTCAAATGGACCGGCAGCGGCTGGAGTTTTTTGTCGGTCCAGAAGGAGCAATCCTGCTTCTCCTGCGACCACTAAAATAGAAACTGAAAATTTCCTGGGACTTTTAATGAACAACCTCCAGTGGTCCCTTTAAGAACCGCTGGTTAAGCCGCTCAACACCTGGAACAACTAGACGGAGCCTGTGCGATGCAAACTCTACTCATTTGTACCTGAATTTCGCATTCGAGGTCCTAAACCGATGTACAATCGCGATTTGGATATTTAAGGAGCCTAATGCCTGCTTCAGTTGGGCCCCCTGGACGACTAAAAGTTGCCTGAGTCAATATAGCATCTATCGCACTTCCAGCGCAGTTCAGGAGCAGCAAATCACAATGCAAAATTCAGAGTTCGAATACCGATTTTAGGCCAGAAAATCAGGTGGCCATGAGTTGAATTTCTCCACTCATTGTGTTCATTTAGACACTCCCAATTCGCAAGCTAGATGTGGATGAGAAAGGCCAATTGACCCATCCTCGCTTATCCACAGTCTCCCATCGCAGCATCTTTAATGCACCATTTCGTGCAGCCACCCACCTGAGGTAGTACATCTCTTTGTAAATTCCATGTCATCCCTGTGAACCATCTATAACAATTAGTAACTGTGCCGTATCACATTGAACTATAACCACCGACTAGTTTTATCAGTACTCTTCCAATTATGAGAGTCAATCAGTAACCACAGCAGCAGCTTCTCCTCTGTATTGAGTTAGAAGCTGGGCTTAATTGATACTGATAAGTTTCAGGCCTGAATTATTATAATAACAAAAATACAGCCCAGACAGTCCCTTCTGCCTAGCATATACATACCAAGCTGTTTATAACCTCTTTGCATAAATCCCTGCCACATTTTGGTCCACATGAGGACGACAAGTACAGAGAAAGTTCATGATGGTTAAAAGCACCATGCCTCATGTATGAACTGCATGTGAACTTTCTTTTTAAAACATTTTTACAAAAATCATGAATACTGTAGACAATTGTCATTCAGATTTGAAATCAACAAAAATACTTAACTCAGCAGAGCTGAAAATCAAACATTTTGTGCGCAATTGTCACCGCACCAGCTCCCAGAAGAATCATAGGCTCTCATTCTTGGATTTGTTTGTCACAGAACAATGAAAATGACACGAAGGCAAAATGAAAGAATCAGTGACAAGCCTGTTACTATGAATGCAGGTATTTTTCTACAATGGATATGCTATGGCTTTTTTCTGCTGATTTTCAGGCCTGAATCATTATAATAACAAAAGTAATGCCCAGAGAGACCCTTCTGCCCAGCATATAAATACCAAGCTGTTTGAGGCAGTGCTACATGCAGTTGGTTGCTTAGCTAACTGAG
Organism: Heptranchias perlo; assembly: GCF_035084215.1. Classification (NCBI taxonomy): domain Eukaryota; kingdom Metazoa; phylum Chordata; class Chondrichthyes; order Hexanchiformes; family Hexanchidae; genus Heptranchias; species Heptranchias perlo. Next base: position 72,748,684 of record NC_090331.1, on the reverse strand, counting down.
AGCTCAAAATGGGAAAGGCAAGACTAACTCTTTCAATTTATATGTTATATTGTAATTACTTAATTTGCTAAATTATTGATTGAAGTTGTCTTGATATTTAACCCGTGTCTCTTTTTTTAGATCACCTTTTACGAGGACAGGAACTTCCAGGGTCGGCACCACGAGTGCAGTACTGACTGTGCTGACCTGTCCTCTTACTTCAGCCGCTGCAACTCCATCCGTGTTGAGAGTGACTGGTGGGTGCTGTATGAGAGACCCAATTACATGGGATACCAGTATGTTCTGAGCAGGGGAGAATATCCTGACTACCAGCGCTGGATGGGATTCAATGACAACATCAGGTCATGTCGCACCTACCCATATGTAAGATATAAATTCATGTCCGTGAGCAGCTGTAAATTGTAAATTATTTTCTCGTATGTTTTATGTCATTTATTATACATCTCTTATTAATAGTCAATACGTTAATATAACCTCCATTCTTTTGTTTAATTCTTTGTTACCACTTTCGTTTAAATTTTGGATGAATTTCATTCCCTTTTTCTTGATTTAATGGTGAACCAAAATGTTATCTATAAGTTATTTTTTAATCCGTACATACGATAATGTACCATATTACTGCTATATAAAATTTTATGCCCCGTACCTCAGTTTTCTCCCCAAGAAACGTACTTATGCTGTAGTACAATTCCATGGGGGAAGCAACTTTATGATACCTCACCAAGTAGCTGATCTACATTTATGACCCTTGAGCATTAATGGGCTGCTTAACTATAGGCGTCGCATATCATCTCAAAACTATCCTCAGCAATATCTGTACATGTGCAGTTTCCAGCAGGAGTCACTGGATAATTATCAGATGTGGGAACCTTGACCATGTTCATCTCGGTCCCCTGTGTAAGGGGGCTGATTGGGAATATTTTTTTAAAAGTTGCTTTTGGCTTCTTTGGGGGTCCAGGCCACTTCTCTGGCCTGGACCTCACTGTTGTTGCTCACATTCGCCCATGTAGAGGTGGGTACACCTTTTCCCACTGGGAATACCATCCTGGATAGATATGCCAGGTTCCAACTGAGCCACTAGAGCTGCAACTCCTGGAATAGGAAGTCTCCCCCTCATTCTCGGCACTGTTCCCTTGGTATTGTTTGCCCTGTAAGGACTGGATGGAGGTACTGCCCCCTACAAGGTAAATTGAATAATCCTGGAAGTGGCACGACAATAGCTAGTTGCTACTTTTCATTCCTGCTGCTAAATTCTCTCAACAGGAATGGAAAACGAAGTGACAAGGCAGTTGTCCCACTGACCCACTCCTTATTAAACTGGCAAACTCCTTTCCCTATGCATCAATGATTACTCCATAATGCCAGTGCTAGCAACAACTTTATTTTCACTACTTCATTTCCATAATGGCTGGAGTAAGACCATGCCCAGTTACAACCAACATGGGCATCCTGCCCAATGAACATTCAGCTGAATCTCCTCATATTAAAAACTTGAAATAATATCCAAATGTTGTAGAAATTGATAAATTAGGCATAGATCACTAAACACAAGTTAAGGTACAAATTCATTATTTGTGCTTTATTTCATGATCACTAAATGGATCTAAACAAAATGATTGTGCCGTAGCCATGTATCTCCTTCCAAATGATCTATATTACTGTATGTACATTATCATACTTATATATTGCATTAAAATGCTATATTATAGTACCGAGGTGGAAACTACAGAATGAGGATTTACGAGAGGCCTGACTTTGGAGGACAGATGATGGAATTCATGGATGACTGTCCATCTGTCTACGATCGTTTCCGCTACCGTGACATTCACTCCTGCCATGTGATGGACGGTTACTGGACCTTCTATGAACAACCCAACTACAGAGGCCGCCAGTACTTCATGAGACCCGGTGAATACAGGAGATTCAGTGACTGGGGTGGCACCAACTCAACGATCGGATCTTTCAGGCGCATGAGGGATTTTTAAAATGGTGTTGAAAATCTGACTTTTTCTTGCTGAAGTACTTCTAAATATAACTGAAATATTCTGAAGTATAAATAAAATACAATTTACTTGACTAATATTTTATGTAATTCATTAAATTGTTCTATGATTAAGATAATGAATAGCTTTTGGATTGAAGAAGCGTAGATAACAATTCCACCAATGATATATATAAAAGTATTGCATATGCTGCTCATCTGTAGCATATCGCCCCTCAAAAGTTGTCATCACCCTTTATGATGTCACACATTTGGTCAAAAATCATGATTGATTGAAATGACCACTGTCTTTTAGCAATCATTTCTGATTGATTAAATGTGAACAAACCAAAATCAGTTGCCAAACGCCACCAATGAGGGACAAGTGACTGGCATAACTTGCGGAATCAAATTGCCCAATTCAAATTTGAAGCTACCATTCACAAAGCAGCAACTTCCAAAAACAAATCACATTGCTCCAATGATATTTTCCAAGTAGTTTCAGTGGCCGTGTTCTTTTCTGACCCTCGGCACAGTATAAGAGTAAGAGCTAAATTTAGATAACATAATAAATACATAAAATAATTACATGATAATTCCTTAAAAAAATTCAAACATCAATTTGGTTCCAATAACTTTCTCGCCCTTTTTCACCAACACCAATGTGCACTCTGTCAGGCCTCTCAATATTAGTCCCACTACAACTATCCTCCCTGTACTTTACGACCAACTCACTCTTTATGATCCCTAATCTAATTGTCTATGTGAAGGAGTTCTTCTTCCACATAACAGGCTACAGCTACCATGAGCTACCACTTGCTCAAAACTCTGGAGTTCATTTCTTTTCTGCTTACTGCAACTTGATGAGAATTTTACCCACAGCAGCTCCCACTCCAGCTCACGTTTTGGTTCCTGCTCTGGTTGTGGCTGATGTTCCTGCTCTTTTTCTTGTTGTCACTCGTGTTCTCCCTCCAGCTCATTATCTGGGTCTCGTGACAGCTCCAGATCTGGCTCCCACTCCCAATGCAGCCAGACACCAAACCTCCCTCGAGAGGTGCTAGACCCCAATCTTTACCCAGATGATGCCTGAATCCAACCCCCTTAGTACTCCCCTATTCCCAGTCCTCACCCAGAGCTGCCAGAACCTGAAATATCCCTGATACTGGACCCTGATATACTCCTGATGCCAGACCCCAATTCTCAATCTGGTGTTGCCACATCCCAACTTACTCCCCCTCCCCCACCCCCCCCCATGCCCCACCAAGTGATGTCAGGCTCCAGCTTCATCCCACAGGACAAATAATCTCCAACCCTCCCACTTTCCCTGGTTTTAGCCTCAGCCTTAACACTGCAGTTTCTCTCTCATGTGTACATGTTGCACCAACTCCCAGACAGCTGATCCCCACTTGATCCTAGTACCCAGCTCTCCCACTCTGTATATCTTGGCTGCCATGTTGTTACTTACCCTGGGCTTTAACAAAGGCATAGAAAATGAGTATACCAGTAAAAGAATATATGTGAGAGCCTTATTGGAGATGTATAGAAGAGAAAGGAGACAAAGGGAAGGAGAGACTTACAGAAACAGCGATAAAGAGTAAGAACAAGTTGCACACAAGTAGAGAGATGCAGTTACCGCAATGAGATAAGTGTGAGAGCTGTAAACAGAGAAAGCAAGAAAGAATGGAAAGCAAAGACAAGAAGGGAGCTAGAAATAATGAGAGAGTGGGATAGAAGCAGAGAAATAAATACAGGAAGAAGGACTTTTTTGTTGTTGAGCAACACCAGTTATCAATAAAAACATAAGACAACTGAGCTTTTTCACATTTATTTTCAGATCTGCTAATTAACATAGGTCAGCATAACAGGTGGACAGCATCGATGCTCTTACAGTCAAGGCTATTCTAATCAACAGTCATAACTGTAATGATTAGTCGGAATCTTCCCTTAGGTTCCATTTGGGAAAGTCACGTGGGGTCATTAATTTGCTCAATGTTTTAGACGATCTTGCTTTGAAATGAAAATCTCAACAATATGCATATATGCCAACTGTGAGCTTTTCATGTGGACATCAGCCTTTTCAGCCCATCTTTGCACTGTTTGCACTGGAGACTGGAAAACAGTTGACTTTGAGCTCCCTGAAATTAACCATGGTGCACCTCTTCTCCAAATTCCAATCCAAACATGTTCTTCCTTGCTGCACCTACATGGTGTTGAAATCGAGATTCACTGAACAATCTCCTGCTCTAAATAATATTTTCCTCAGGAGCAGCTTACCTCCCTCAGGTATCTCCTTCCTGTCCTGCAATCCACAGGCTATTAAACCTCAAGTTTACTCAGGTCATGACCAAGCTCTGACCCCAAGTCTTAGGAAGCTTAATAATATTTGTTTGTCTTTTTGTTGCAAGACCCACAGCACATTATTCAACTCACTGCACCATAACCCAGATAGGTCTTGTCCCGATCCAGTCAAGAAGATTCCATTTCCTTTAACCTTCTGGTAACACCAGGATATATTGGTACTTTGCTCAAGTTTCAGTTTTGCAGAACTCGAGGATTAACCCTTTCTTTTACAGAATGCCTGTAGTGTGTTTTAGAATGACCAGCTATCCTACAATTTGGTGGGAGGATATTTAAAAGGGTTTTGGGCCCTTGGATCAATTGACTCATTTTTGGGTCCCCATGTGAATCTTTTTCTGCCCCAATGTGTTGGTGGCAGGATTTTCAGGCACTGTCTCAGGCAGTGCCCAATCCAACCTACCAACATTCAGCACTTCCCTGAGCTTGATGACTCTCAAGGTAAGACCATGTACTCCCATCAACTATGCATTAAGAGAGGCATGCATAAACAAAAATTGCAAAGAAATGGCTTAATACTTCGAACAACCCTATGGTTGAGAGGGATAAAGAGAGATAGATAGATGGAGAGAGAAAGAGAGAAAGAGAGTCTGTTTGACAGCACAAAGCATCATGTGTTCAGCAGGTCCCAGACAAAGACAGCTACAATGGGGCAAAATGCCTCAGCACAATACAGAAGAACTTTCTGTGGTAGCCTAGGCTGTTCAGCTATGCTTAAAGAACATCCACTTCTAGTGCACACGACGATGGAGGACTATCTGTGTAAAGGGGTCTCTGCAGCATATGGAGCAGGTGGGTGTAGATGCTGATTCACTGTCTTCCTTCAGTGTTAGCCTCAAAAACCCTGCCAAAATCCAATAAGCCAAGGGGCAGCTACGGACAACCAAATAATATAAAGGGTACCAGCTAGTTTACTATCAAAACTCTAACCTTGTAGGACACCAATCACAGCAAATCTGACTAGCTTGATGGACAGTGTCCTTTAGAGGTTCAGGCAGACTCTCAGTTACAAAATATGTGTGATGCTCCAATCAAAAGATTGCAGCTCATTCAACAAGAATTGCATTTTCCATTGCCCTACCAAGAGCCTGCAGAATTTGTTCCAGTGGGTGGGGATTCACTCACACATAACCACTTGAAGCAGATCTTCATTGTAATTCTTCATTGTCTGCATATTAAATGCATCTTAAATTTCAAGGAGCACATGGTTGGAGTAAGCCAATAGGACTACAAATTGCTTGTACGGTCAGTCCCAGCAACCTCTTATGCAAGAAGATGGGCTCCATGTAGAGAGGGTAAAGAAGACCTGACATGGGTGGGGGGGGGGTTGAGGGGGAGGAAGGTGGGGGTGTACTCAAAGAGTGTCATCAAAGATGCAATAAACTTCACCAATCAGTGAAGAATGTTCAAAGGGTGAAGCGAACTGTAAACTCCTATAGAGTGTGGAGGGATAACTGACGAGTAAACAGAGTGTGGAGGGATAACTCACGAGTAAACAGAGTGTGGAGGGATAACTGACGAGTAAACAGAGTGTGGAGGGATAACTGACGAGTAAACAGAGTGTGGAGGGATAACTCACGAGTAAACAGAGTGTGGAGGGATAACTGACGAGTAAACAGAGTGTGGAGGGATAACTGACGAGTAAACAGAGTGTGGAGGGATAACTCACGAGTAAACAGAGTGTGGAGGGATAACTGACGAGTAAACAGAGTGTGGAGGGATAACTCACGAGTAAACAGAGTGTGGAGGGATAACTGACGAGTAAACAGAGTGTGGAGGGATAACTGACGAGTAAACAGAGTGTGGAGGGATAACTCACGAGTAAACAGAGTGTGGAGGGATAACTGACAAGTAAACAGAGTGTGGAGAGATAACACACGAGTAAACAGAGTGTGGAGAGATAACTCACGAGTAAACAGAGTGTGGAGAGATAACTCACGAGTAAACAGAGTGTGGAGGGATAACTGACGAGTAAACAGAGTGTGGAGGGATAACTGACAAGTAAACAGAGTGTGGAGAGATAACACACGAGTAAACAGAGTGTGGAGAGATAACTCACGAGTAAACAGAGTGTGGAGGGATAACTGACGAGTAAACAGAGTGTGGAGGGATAAATCACGAGTAAACAGAGTGTGGAGAGATAACAAACGAGTAAACAGAGTGTGGAGAGATAACTCACGAGTAAACAGAGTGTGGAGAGATAACTGATGAGTAAACAGAGTGTGGAGGGATAACTGACGAGTAAACAGAGTGTGGAGGGATAACTCACGAGTAAACAGAGTGTGGAGGGATAACTGACGAGTAAACAGAATGTGGAGAGATAACTCTCGAGTAAACAGAGTGTGGAGGGATAACTCACGAGTAAACAGAGTGTGGAGGGATAACTGACGAGTAAACAGAGTGTGGAGGGATAACTCTCGAGTAAACAGAGTGTGGAGGGATAACTGACGAGTAATCAGAGTGTGGAGGGATAAATAACGAGTAAACAGAGTGTGGAGGGATAACTCACGAGTAAACAGAGTGTGGAGGGATAACTGACGAGCAAACAGAGTGTGGAGGGATAACTGACGAGTAATCAGAGTGTGGAGCGATAAATAACGAGTAAACAGAGTGTGGAGGGATAACTCACGAGTAAACAGAGTGTGGAGGGATAACTGACGAGTAAACAGAGTGTGGAGAGATAACTGACGAGTAATCAGAGTGTGGAGGGATAACTGATGAGTAAACAGAGTGTGGAGGGATAACTGACGAGTAAACAGAGTGTGGAGGGATAACTGACGAGTAATCAGAGTGTGGAGGGATAACTGATGAGTAAACAGAGTGTGGAGGGATAACTCTCGAGTAAACAGAGTGTGGAGGGATAACTGACAAGTAATCAGAGTGTGGAGGGATAAATAACGAGTAAACAGAGTGTGGAGGGATAACTCACGAGTAAACAGAGTGTGGAGGGATAACTGACGAGTAATCAGAGTGTGGAGGGATAACTCACGAGTAAACAGAGTGTGGAGGGATAACTGATGAGTAAACAGAGTGTGGAGGGATAACTCACGAGTAAACAGAGTGTGGAGGGATAACTCATGAGTAAACAGAGTGTGGAGGGATAACTCACGAGTAAACAGAGTGTGGAGAGATAACTCACGAGTAAACAGAGTGTGGAGAGATAACTCATGAGTAAACAGAGTGTGGAGGGATAACTCTCGAGTAAACAGAGTGTGGAGAGATAACTGATGAGTAAACAGAGTGTGGAGGGATAACTGACGAGTAAACAGAGTGTGGAGGGATAACTGATGAGTAAACAGAGTGTGGAGGGATAACCGACGAGTAAACAGAGTGTGGAGAGATAACTGACGAGTAAACAGAGTGAGGAGGGATAACTGACGAGTAAACAGAGTGTGGAGGGATAACTGACGAGTAAACAGAGTGAGGAGGGATAACTGACGAGTAAACAGAGTGTGGAGAGATAACTCACGAGTAAACAGAGTGTGGAGAGATAACTCACGAGTAAACAGAGTGTGGAGGGATAACTGACGAGTAAACAGAGTGAGGAGGGATAACTGACGAGTAAACAGAGTGTGGAGGGATAACTGACGAGTAAACAGAGTGTGGAGAGATAACTCACGAGTAAACAGAGTGTGGAGAGATAACTCACGAGTAAACAGAGTGTGGAGGGATAACTGACGAGTAAACAGAGTGTGGAGGGATAACACTCGAGTAAACAGAGTGTGGAGGGATAACTCTCGAGTAAACAGAGTGTGGAGGGATAACTCACGAGTAAACAGAGTGTGGAGAGATAACACACGAGTAAACAGAGTGTGGAGGGATAACTCTCGAGTAAACAGAGTGTGGAGGGATAACTCTCGAGTAAACAGAGTGTGGAGGGATAACTGACGAGTAAACAGAGTGTGGAGGGATAACTGACGAGTAAACAGAGTGTGGAGAGATAACACACGAGTAAACAGAGTGTGGAGGGATAACTCACGAGTAAACAGAGTGTGGAGAGATAACACACGAGTAAACAGAGTGTGGAGGGATAACTGACGAGTAAACAGAGTGTGGAGGGATAACTGACGAGTAAACAGAGTGTGGAGGGATAACTCACGAGTAAACAGAGTGTGGAGGGATAACTCTCGAGTAAACAGAGTGTGGAGAGATAACTCACGAGTAAACAGAGTGTGGAGAGATAACTCACGAGTAAACAGAGTGTGGAGGGATAACTGACGAGTAAACAGAGTGTGGAGAGATAACTCACGAGTAAACAGAGTGTGGAGAGATAACTTTCGAGTAAACAGAGTGTGGAGGGATAACTCACGAGTAAACAGAGTGTGGAGAGATAACTCTCGAGTAAACAGAGTGTGGAGGGATAACTCACGAGTAAACAGAGTGTGGAGAGATAACTCTCGAGTAAACAGAGTGTGGAGGGATAACTGACGAGTAAACAGAGTGTGGAGAGATAACTCACGAGTAAACAGAGTGTGGAGGGATAACTGATGAGTAAACAGAGTGTGGAGAGATAACTCTCGAGTAAACAGAGTGTGGAGGGATAACTCACGAGTAAACAGAGTGTGGAGGGATAACTCACGAGTAAACAGAGTGTGGAGAGATAACTCTCGAGTAAACAGAGTGTGGAGGGATAACTCACGAGTAAACAGAGTGTGGAGAGATAACTCTCGAGTAAACAGAGTGTGGAGAGATAACTCTCGAGTAAACAGAGTGTGGAGGGATAACTGACGAGTAAACAGAGTGTGGAGAGATAACTCACGAGTAAACAGAGTGTGGAGAGACAACACACGAGTCAACAGAGTGTGGAGGGATAACTGACGAGTAAACAGAGTGTGGAGGGATAACTGACGAGTAAACAGAGTGTGGAGGGATAACTGACGAGTAATCAGAGTGTGGAGGGATAAATAACGAGTAAACAGAGTGTGGAGGGATAACTCACGAGTAAACAGAGTGTGGAGAGATAACTCACGAGTAAACAGAGTGTGGAGGGATAACTGACGAGTAAACAGAGTGTGGAGGGATAACTGACGAGTGAACAGAGTGTGGAGGGATAACTGACGAGTAATCAGAGTGTGGAGGGATAAATAACGAGTAAACAGAGTGTGGAGGGATAACTCACGAGTCAACAGAGTGTGGAGGGATAACTCACGAGTAAACAGAGTGTGGAGGGATAACTCACGAGTAAACAGAGTGTGGATTGATAACTCACGAGTAAACAGAGTGTGGAGAGATAACTCACGAGTAAACAGAGTGTGGAGGGATAACTGACGAGTAAACAGAGTGTGGAGGGATAACTGACGAGGAAACAGAGTGTGGAGGGATAACTGACGAGTAAACAGAGTGTGGAGAGATAACTCACGAGTAAACAGAGTGTGGAGAGATAACTCACGAGTAAACAGAGTGTGGAGGGATAACTGACGAGTAAACAGAGTGTGGAGGTATAACTCTCGAGTAAACAGAGTGTGGAGGGATAACTCTCGAGTAAACAGAGTGTGGAGGGATAACTCACGAGTAAACAGAGTGTGGAGAGATAACACACGAGTAAACAGAGTGTTCAGGGATAACTCTCGAGTAAACAGAGTGTGGAGGGATAACTCTCGAGTAAACAGAGTGTGGAGGGATAACTGACGAGTAAACAGAGTGTGGAGGGATAACTGACGAGTAAACAGAGTGTGGAGAGATAACACACGAGTAAACAGAGTGTGGAGGGAGAACTCTCGAGTAAACAGAGTGTGGAGGGATAACGGACGAGTAAACAGAGTGTGGAGGGATAACTGACGAGTAAACAGAGTGTGGAGAGATAACTCACGAGTAAACAGAGTGTGGAGGGATAACTGATGAGTAAACAGAGTGTGAAGAGATAACTGACGAGTAATCAGAGTGTGGAGGGATAAATAACGAGTAAACAGAGTGTGGAGGGATAACTCACGAGTAAACAGAGTGTGGAGAGATAACTGACGAGTAATCAGAGTGTGGAGGGATAAATAACGAGTAAACAGAGTGTGGAGGGATAACTCACGAGTAAACAAAGTGTGGAGGGATAACTGACGAGTAAACAGAGTGTGGAGGGATAACTGACGAGTAATCAGAGTGTGGAGGGATAAATAACGAGTAAACAGAGTGTGGAGGGATAACTCACGAGTAAACAAAGTGTGGAGGGATAACTGACGAGTAAACAGAGTGTGGAGTGATAACTCTCGAGTAAACAGAGTGTGGAGGGATAACTGACGAGTAATCAGAGTGTGGAGGGATAAATAACGAGTAAACAGAGTGTGGAGGGATAACTCACGAGTAAACAGAGTGTGGAGAGATAACTTTCGAGTAAACAGAGTGTGGAGGGATAACTCACGAGTAAACAGAGTGTGGAGAGATAACTCACGAGTAAACAGAGTGTGGAGGGATAACTGATGAGTAAACAGAGTGTGGAGAGATAACTCTCGAGTAAACAGAGTGTGGAGGGATAACTCACGAGTAAATAGAGTGTGGAGGGATAACTCACGAGTAAACAGAGTGTGGAGGGATAACTCACGAGTAAACAGAGTGTGGAGAGATAACTCTCGAGTAAACAGAGTGTGGAGGGATAACTCACGAGTAAACAGAGTGTGGAGAGATAACTCTCGAGTAAACAGAGTGTGGAGGGATAACTGACGAGTAAACAGAGTGTGGAGGGATAACTCACGAGTAAACAGAGTGTGGAGGGATAACTGATGAGTAAACAGAGTGTGGAGAGATAACTCTCGAGTAAACAGAGTGTGGAGGGATAACTCACGAGTAAACAGAGTGTGGAGGGATAACTCACGAGGAAACAGAGTTGTGGAGGGATAACTCACGAGTCAACAGAGTGTGGAGAGATAACTCTCGAGTAAACAGAGTGTGGAGGGATAACTGACGAGTAAACAGAGTGTGGAGAGATAACTCACGAGTAAACAGAGTGTGGAGAGATAACACACGAGTCAACAGAGTGTGGAGGGATAACTGGCGAGTAAACAGAGTGTGGAGGGATAACTGACGAGTAAACAGAGTGTGGAGGGATAACTGACGAGTAATCAGAGTGTGGAGGGATAAATAACGAGTAAACAGAGTGTGGAGGGATAACTCACGAGTAAACAGAGTGTGGAGGGATAACTCACGAGTAAACAGAGTGTGGAGAGATAACTCTCGAGTAAACAGAGTGTGGAGGGATAACTGACGAGTAAACAGAGTGTGGAGAGATAACTCTCGAGTAAACAGAGTGTGGAGGGATAACTGACGAGTAATCAGAGTGTGGAGGGATAAATAACGAGTAAACAGAGTGTGGAGGGATAACTCACGAGTAAACAGAGTGTGGAGAGATAACTCACGAGTAAACAGAGTGTGGAGGGATAACTGACGAGTAAACAGAGTGTGGAGGGATAACTGACGAGTAAACAGAGTGTGGAGGGATAACTGACGAGTAATCAGAGTGTGGAGGGATAAATAACGAGAAAACAGAGTGTGGAGGGATAACTCACGAGTCAACAGAGTGTGGAGGGATATCTCACGAGTAAACAGAGTGTGGAGGGATAACTCACGAGTAATCAGAGTGTGGAGAGATAACTCTCGAGTAAACAGAGTGTGGAGGGATAAATAACGAGTAAACAGAGTGTGGAGGGATAACTCACGAGTAAACAGAGTGTGGAGGGATAACTCACGAGTAATCAGAGTGTGGAGAGATAACTCTCGAGTAAACAGAGTGTGGAGGGATAACTGATGAGTAAACAGAGTGTGGAGAGATAACTGATGAGTAAACAGAGTGTGGAGAGATAACTGATGAGTAAACAGAGTGTGGAGGGCTAACTCACGAGTAAACAGAGTGTGGAGGGATAACTCACGAGTAAACAGAGTGTGGAGGGATAACTCACGAGTAAACAGAGTGTGAAGGGATAACTCACGAGTAAACAGAGTGTGGAGGGATAACTCACGAGTAAACAGAGTGTGGAGGGATAACTGACGAGTAAACAGAGTGTGAAGAGATAACTGATGAGTAAACAGAGTGTGGAGAGATAACTCTCGAGTAAACAGAGTGTGGAGGTATAACTCACGAGTAAACAGAGTGTTGAGGGATAACTCACGAGTAAACAGAGTGTGGAGGGATAACTCACGAGTAAACAGAGTGTGGAGGGATAACACACGAGTAAACAGAGTGTGGAGGGATAACTCACGAGTAATCAGAGTGTGGAGGGATAAATAACGAGTAAACAGAGTGTGGAGGGATAACTCACGAGTAAACAAAGTGTGGAGGGATAACTGACGAGTAAACAGAGTGTGGAGGGATAACTCTCGAGTGAACAGAGTGTGGAGGGATAACTGACGAGTCATCAGAGTGTGGAGGGATAACTCACGAGTAAACAGAGTGTGGAGATATAACTCACGAGTAAACAGAGTGTGGAGGGATAACTCACGAGTAATCAGAGTGTGGAGGGATAAATAACGAGTAAACAGAGTGTGGAGGGATAACTGATGAGTAAACAGAGTGTGGAGAGATAACTCTCGAGTAAACAGAGTGTGGAGGGATAACTCACGAGTAAACAGAGTGTGGAGGGATAACTCACGAGTAAACAGAGTGTGGAGGGATAACGCACGAGTAAACAGAGTGTGGAGGGATAGCTCTCGAGTAAACAGAGTGTGGAGGGATAACTCACGAGTAAACAGAGTGTGGAGAGATAACTGACGAGTAATCAGAGTGTGGAGAGATAACTCTCGAGTAAACAGAGTGTGGAGGGATAACTCACGAGTAAACAGAGTGTGGAGGGATAACTGACGAGTAATCAGAGTGTGGAGAGATAACTCTCGAGTAAACAGAGTGTGGAGGGATAACTCACGAGTAAACAGAGTGTGGAGGGATAACTGACGAGTAATCAGAGTGTGGAGAGATAACTCTCGAGTAAACAGAGTGTGGAGAAATAACTCACGAGTAAACAGAGTGTGGAGGGATAACTGACGAGTAATCAGAGTGTGGAGAGATAACTGACGAGTAAACAGAGTGTGGAGAGATAACTGACGAGTAAACAGAGTGTGGAGGGATAACTGACGAGTAAACAGAGTGTGGAGGGATAACTGACGAGTAAACAGAGTGTGGAGAGATAACTCACGAGTAAACAGAGTGTGGAGGGATAACTGACGAGTAAACAGAGTGTGGAGAGATAACTGACGAGTAAACAGAGTGTGGAGGGATAACTGACGAGTAAACAGAGTGTGGAGGGATAACTGACGAGTAAACAGAGTGTGGAGAGATAACTCACGAGTAAACAGAGTGTGGAGGGATAACTGACGAGTAATCAGAGTGTGGAGGGATAACTCTCGAGTAAACAGAGTGTGGAGGGATAACTCACGAGTAAACAGAGTGTGGAGGGATAACTGACGAGTAATCAGAGTGTGGAGAGATAACTCTCGAGTAAACAGAGTGTGGAGGGATAACTCACGAGTAAACAGAGTGTGGAGGGATAACTGACGAGTAATCAGAGTGTGGAGAGATAACTCTCGAGTAAACAGAGTGTGGAGAAATAACTCACGAGTAAACAGAGTGTGGAGGGATAACTGACGAGTAATCAGAGTGTGGAGAGATAACTCACGAGTAAACAGAGTGTGGACGGATAACTGACGAGTAAACAGAGTGTGGAGGGATAACTGACGAGTAAACAGAGTGTGGAGAGATAACTGACGAGTAAACAGAGTGTGGAGGGATAACTGACGAGTAAACAGAGTGTGGAGGGATAACTGACGAGTAAACAGAGTGTGGAGAGATAACTCACGAGTAAACAGAGTGTGGAGGGATAACTGACGAGTAATCAGAGTGTGGAGGGATAACTCACGAGTCAACAGAGTGTGGAGGGATAACTCACGATTAAACAGAGTGTGGAGGGATAACTCACGAGTAAACAGAGTGTGGAGAGATAACTCATGAGTAAACAGAGTGTGGAGAGATAACTCATGAGTAAACAGAGTGTGGAGGGATAACTCTCGAGTAAACAGAGTGTGGAGAGATAACTGATGAGTAAACAGAGTGTGGAGGGATAACTCACGAGTAAACAGAGTGTGGAGGGATAACTCACGAGTAAACAGAGTGTGGAGGGATAAATAACGAGTAAACAGAGTGTGGAGGGATAAATAACGAGTAAACAGAGTGTGGAGGGATAACTCACGAGTAAACAGAGTGTGGAGGGATAACTCACGAGTAATCAGAGTGTGGAGGGATAACTCACGAGAAAACAGAGTTAGGAGGGATAACTGATGAGTAAACAGAGTGTGGAGAGATAACTCAAGAGTAAACAGAGTGTGGAGGGATAACTCACGAGTAAACAGAGTGTGGAGGGATAACTGATGAGTAAACAGAGTGTGGAGGGATAACTCACGAGTAAACAGAGTGTGGAGGGATAACTGATGAGTAAACAGAGTGTGGAGAGATAACTCCCGAGTAAACATAGTGTGGAGGGATAACTCACGAGTAAACAGAGTGTGGAGGGATAACTCACGAGGAAACAGAGTGTGGAGGGATAACTCACGAGTAAACAGAGTGTGGAGGGATAACTCATGAGTAAACAGAGTGTGGAGAGATAACTCTCGAGTAAACAGAGTGTGGAGGGATAACTGACGAGTAAACAGAGTGTGGAGAGATAGCTCTCGAGTAAACAGAGTGTGGAGGGATAACTGACGAGTAAACAGAGTGTGGAGAGATAACTCACGAGTAAACAGAGTGTGGAGAGATAACACACGAGTCAACAGAGTGTGGAGGGATAACTGGCGAGTAAACAGAGTGTGGAGGGATAACTGACGAGTAAACAGAGTGTGGAGGGATAACTGACGAGTAATCAGAGTGTGGAGGGATAAATAACGAGTAAACAGAGTGTGGAGGGATAACTCACGAGTAAACAGAGTGTGGAGGGATAACTCACGAGTAAACAGAGTGTGGAGAGATAACTCTCGAGTAAACAGAGTTTGGAGGGATAACTGACGAGTAAACAGAGTGTGGAGAGATAACTCTCGAGTAAACAGAGTGTGGAGGGATAACTGACGAGTAATCAGAGTGTGGAGGGATAAATAACGAGTAAACAGAGTGTGGAGGGATAACTCACGAGTAAACAGAGTGTGGAGAGATAACTCACGAGTAAACAGAGTGTGGAGGGATAACTGACGAGTAAACAGAGTGTGGAGGGATAACTGACGAGTAAACAGAGTGTGGAGGGATAACTGACGAGTAATCAGAGTGTGGAGGGATAAATAACGAGAAAACAGAGTGTGGAGGGATAACTCACGAGTCAACAGAGTGTGGAGGGATATCTCACGAGTAAACAGAGTGTGGAGGGATAACTCACGAGTAATCAGAGTGTGGAGAGATAACTCTCGAGTCAACAGAGTGTGGAGGGATAAATAACGAGTAAACAGAGTGTGGAGGGATAACTCACGAGTAAACAGAGTGTGGAGGGATAACTCACGAGTAATCAGAGTGTGGAGAGATAACTCTCGAGTAAACAGAGTGTGGAGGGATAACTGATGAGTAAACAGAGTGTGGAGAGATAACTGATGAGTAAACAGAGTGTGGAGAGATAACTGATGAGTAAACAGAGTGTGGAGGGCTAACTCACGAGTAAACAGAGTGTGGAGGGATAACTCACGAGTAAACAGAGTGTGGAGGGATAACTCACGAGTAAACAGAGTGTGAAGGGATAACTCACGAGTAAACAGAGTGTGGAGGGATAACTCACGAGTAAACAGAGTGTGGAGGGATAACTGACGAGTAAACAGAGTGTGAAGAGATAACTGATGAGTAAACAGAGTGTGGAGAGATAACTCTCGAGTAAACAGAGTGTGGAGGTATAACTCACGAGTAAACAGAGTGTTGAGGGATAACTCACGAGTAAACAGAGTGTGGAGGGATAACTCACGAGTAAACAGAGTGTGGAGGGATAACACACGAGTAAACAGAGTGTGGAGGGATAACTCACGAGTAATCAGAGTGTGGAGGGATAAATAACGAGTAAACAGAGTGTGGAGGGATAACTCACGAGTAAACAAAGTGTGGAGGGATAACTGACGAGTAAACAGAGTGTGGAGGGATAACTCTCGAGTAAACAGAGTGTGGAGGGATAACTGACGAGTCATCAGAGTGTGGAGGGATAACTCACGAGTAAACAGAGTTTGGAGATATAACTCACGAGTAAACAGAGTGTGGAGGGATAACTGACGAGTAATCAGAGTGTGGAGGGATAACTCACGAGTCAACAGAGTGTGGAGGGATAACTCACGATTAAACAGAGTGTGGAGGGATAACTCACGAGTAAACAGAGTGTGGAGAGATAACTCATGAGTAAACAGAGTGTGGAGAGATAACTCATGAGTAAACAGAGTGTGGAGGGATAACTCTCGAGTAAACAGAGTGTGGAGAGATAACTGATGAGTAAACAGAGTGTGGAGGGATAACTCACGAGTAAACAGAGTGTGGAGGGATAACTCACGAGTAAACAGAGTGTGGAGGGATAAATAACGAGTAAACAGAGTGTGGAGGGATAAATAACGAGTAAACAGAGTGTGGAGGGATAACTCACGAGTAAACAGAGTGTGGAGGGATAACTCACGAGTAATCAGAGTGTGGAGGGATAACTCACGAGAAAACAGAGTTAGGAGGGATAACTGATGAGTAAACAGAGTGTGGAGAGATAACTCAAGAGTAAACAGAGTGTGGAGGGATAACTCACGAGTAAACAGAGTGTGGAGGGATAACTGATGAGTAAACAGAGTGTGGAGGGATAACTCACGAGTAAACAGAGTGTGGAGGGATAACTGATGAGTAAACAGAGTGTGGAGAGATAACTCCCGAGTAAACATAGTGTGGAGGGATAACTCACGAGTAAACAGAGTGTGGAGGGATAACTCACGAGGAAACAGAGTGTGGAGGGATAACTCACGAGTAAACAGAGTGTGGAGGGATAACTCATGAGTAAACAGAGTGTGGAGAGATAACTCTCGAGTAAACAGAGTGTGGAGGGATAACTGACGAGTAAACAGAGTGTGGAGAGATAGCTCTCGAGTAAACAGAGTGTGGAGGGATAACTGACGAGTAAACAGAGTGTGGAGAGATAACTCACGAGTAAACAGAGTGTGGAGAGATAACACACGAGTCAACAGAGTGTGGAGGGATAACTGGCGAGTAAACAGAGTGTGGAGGGATAACTGACGAGTAAACAGAGTGTGGAGGGATAACTGACGAGTAATCAGAGTGTGGAGGGATAAATAACGAGTAAACAGAGTGTGGAGGGATAACTCACGAGTAAACAGAGTGTGGAGGGATAACTCACGAGTAAACAGAGTGTGGAGAGATAACTCTCGAGTAAACAGAGTTTGGAGGGATAACTGACGAGTAAACAGAGTGTGGAGAGATAACTCTCGAGTAAACAGAGTGTGGAGGGATAACTGACGAGTAATCAGAGTGTGGAGGGATAAATAACGAGTAAACAGAGTGTGGAGGGATAACTCACGAGTAAACAGAGTGTGGAGAGATAACTCACGAGTAAACAGAGTGTGGAGGGATAACTGACGAGTAAACAGAGTGTGGAGGGATAACTGACGAGTAAACAGAGTGTGGAGGGATAACTGACGAGTAATCAGAGTGTGGAGGGATAAATAACGAGAAAACAGAGTGTGGAGGGATAACTCACGAGTCAACAGAGTGTGGAGGGATATCTCACGAGTAAACAGAGTGTGGAGGGATAACTCACGAGTAATCAGAGTGTGGAGAGATAACTCTCGAGTCAACAGAGTGTGGAGGGATAAATAACGAGTAAACAGAGTGTGGAGGGATAACTCACGAGTAAACAGAGTGTGGAGGGATAACTCACGAGTAATCAGAGTGTGGAGAGATAACTCTCGAGTAAACAGAGTGTGGAGGGATAACTGATGAGTAAACAGAGTGTGGAGAGATAACTGATGAGTAAACAGAGTGTGGAGAGATAACTGATGAGTAAACAGAGTGTGGAGGGCTAACTCACGAGTAAACAGAGTGTGGAGGGATAACTCACGAGTAAACAGAGTGTGGAGGGATAACTCACGAGTAAACAGAGTGTGAAGGGATAACTCACGAGTAAACAGAGTGTGGAGGGATAACTCACGAGTAAACAGAGTGTGGAGGGATAACTGACGAGTAAACAGAGTGTGAAGAGATAACTGATGAGTAAACAGAGTGTGGAGAGATAACTCTCGAGTAAACAGAGTGTGGAGGTATAACTCACGAGTAAACAGAGTGTTGAGGGATAACTCACGAGTAAACAGAGTGTGGAGGGATAACTCACGAGTAAACAGAGTGTGGAGGGATAACACACGAGTAAACAGAGTGTGGAGGGATAACTCACGAGTAATCAGAGTGTGGAGGGATAAATAACGAGTAAACAGAGTGTGGAGGGATAACTCACGAGTAAACAAAGTGTGGAGGGATAACTGACGAGTAAACAGAGTGTGGAGGGATAACTCTCGAGTAAACAGAGTGTGGAGGGATAACTGACGAGTCATCAGAGTGTGGAGGGATAACTCACGAGTAAACAGAGTTTGGAGATATAACTCACGAGTAAACAGAGTGTGGAGGGATAACTGACGAGTAATCAGAGTGTGGAGGGATAACTGATGAGTAAACAGAGTGTGGAGAGATAACTCTCGAGTAATCAGAGTGTGGAGGGATAAATAACGAGTAAACAGAGTGTGGAGGGATAACTGATGAGTAAACAGAGTGTGGAGAGATAACTCTCGAGTAAACAGAGTGTGGAGGGATAACTCACGAGTAAACAGAGTGTGGAGGGATAACTCACGAGTAAACAGAGTGTGGAGGGATAACTCACGAGTAAACAGAGTGTGGAGGGATAGCTCTCGAGTAAACAGAGTGTGGAGGGATAACTCACGAGTAAACAGAGTGTGGAGAGATAACTCACGAGTAAACAGAGTGTGGAGAGATAACTGACGAGTAATCAGAGTGTGGAGAGATAACTCTCGAGTAAACAGAGTGTGGAGAGATAACTCACGAGTAAACAGAGTGTGGAGGGATAACTCACGAGTAAACAGAGTGTGGAGGGATAACTGACGAGTAATCAGAGTGTGGAGAGATAACTCTCGAGTAAACAGAGTGTGGAGAAATAACTCACGAGTAAACAGAGTGTGGAGGGATAACTGACGAGTAAACAGAGTGTGGAGGGATAACTGACGAGTAAACAGAGTGTGGAGAGATAACTGACGAGTAAACAGAGTGTGGAGGGATAACTGACGAGTAAACAGAGTGTGGAGGGATAACTGACGAGTAAACAGAGTGTGGAGAGATAACTCACGAGTAAACAGAGTGTGGAGGGATAACTGACGAGTAATCAGAGTGTGGAGGGATAACTCACGAGTCAACAGAGTGTGGAGGGATAACTCACGATTAAACAGAGTGTGGAGGGATAACTCACGAGTAAACAGAGTGTGGAGAGATAACTCATGAGTAAACAGAGTGTGGAGAGATAACTCATGAGTAAACAGAGTGTGGAGGGATAACTCTCGAGTAAACAGAGTGTGGAGAGATAACTGATGAGTAAACAGAGTGTGGAGGGATAACTCACGAGTAAACAGAGTGTGGAGGGATAACTCACGAGTAAACAGAGTGTGGAGGGATAAATAACGAGTAAACAGAGTGTGGAGGGATAAATAACGAGTAAACAGAGTGTGGAGGGATAACTCACGAGTAAACAGAGTGTGGAGGGATAACTCACGAGTAATCAGAGTGTGGAGGGATAACTCACGAGAAAACAGAGTTAGGAGGGATAACTGATGAGTAAACAGAGTGTGGAGAGATAACTCAAGAGTAAACAGAGTGTGGAGGGATAACTCACGAGTAAACAGAGTGTGGAGGGATAACTGATGAGTAAACAGAGTGTGGAGGGATAACTCACGAGTAAACAGAGTGTGGAGGGATAACTGATGAGTAAACAGAGTGTGGAGAGATAACTCCCGAGTAAACATAGTGTGGAGGGATAACTCACGAGTAAACAGAGTGTGGAGGGATAACTCACGAGGAAACAGAGTGTGGAGGGATAACTCACGAGTAAACAGAGTGTGGAGGGATAACTCATGAGTAAACAGAGTGTGGAGAGATAACTCTCGAGTAAACAGAGTGTGGAGGGATAACTGACGAGTAAACAGAGTGTGGAGAGATAACTCTCGAGTAAACAGAGTGTGGAGGGATAACTGACGAGTAAACAGAGTGTGGAGAGATAACTCACGAGTAAACAGAGTGTGGAGAGATAACACACGAGTCAACAGAGTGTGGAGGGATAACTGGCGAGTAAACAGAGTGTGGAGGGATAACTGACGAGTAAACAGAGTGTGGAGGGATAACTGACGAGTAATCAGAGTGTGGAGGGATAAATAACGAGTAAACAGAGTGTGGAGGGATAACTCACGAGTAAACAGAGTGTGGAGGGATAACTCACGAGTAAACAGAGTGTGGAGAGATAACTCTCGAGTAAACAGAGTTTGGAGGGATAACTGACGAGTAAACAGAGTGTGGAGAGATAACTCTCGAGTAAACAGAGTGTGGAGGGATAACTGACGAGTAATCAGAGTGTGGAGGGATAAATAACGAGTAAACAGAGTGTGGAGGGATAACTCACGAGTAAACAGAGTGTGGAGAGATAACTCATGAGTAAACAGAGTGTGGAGGGATAACTGACGAGTAAACAGAGTGTGGAGGGATAACTGACGAGTAAACAGAGTGTGGAGGGATAACTGACGAGTAATCAGAGTGTGGAGGGATAAATAACGAGAAAACAGAGTGTGGAGGGATAACTCACGAGTCAACAGAGTGTGGAGGGATATCTCACGAGTAAACAGAGTGTGGAGGGATAACTCACGAGTAATCAGAGTGTGGAGAGATAACTCTCGAGTCAACAGAGTGTGGAGGGATAAATAACGAGTAAACAGAGTGTGGAGGGATAACTCACGAGTAAACAGAGTGTGGAGGGATAACTCACGAGTAATCAGAGTGTGGAGAGATAACTCTCGAGTAAACAGAGTGTGGAGGGATAACTGATGAGTAAACAGAGTGTGGAGAGATAACTGATGAGTAAACAGAGTGTGGAGAGATAACTGATGAGTAAACAGAGTGTGGAGGGCTAACTCACGAGTAAACAGAGTGTGGAGGGATAACTCACGAGTAAACAGAGTGTGGAGGGATAACTCACGAGTAAACAGAGTGTGAAGGGATAACTCACGAGTAAACAGAGTGTGGAGGGATAACTCACGAGTAAACAGAGTGTGGAGGGATAACTGACGAGTAAACAGAGTGTGAAGAGATAACTGATGAGTAAACAGAGTGTGGAGAGATAACTCTCGAGTAAACAGAGTGTGGAGGTATAACTCACGAGTAAACAGAGTGTTGAGGGATAACTCACGAGTAAACAGAGTGTGGAGGGATAACTCACGAGTAAACAGAGTGTGGAGGGATAACACACGAGTAAACAGAGTGTGGAGGGATAACTCACGAGTAATCAGAGTGTGGAGGGATAAATAACGAGTAAACAGAGTGTGGAGGGATAACTCACGAGTAAACAAAGTGTGGAGGGATAACTGACGAGTAAACAGAGTGTGGAGGGATAACTCTCGAGTAAACAGAGTGTGGAGGGATAACTGACGAGTCATCAGAGTGTGGAGGGATAACTCACGAGTAAACAGAGTTTGGAGATATAACTCACGAGTAAACAGAGTGTGGAGGGATAACTCACGAGTAATCAGAGTGTGGACGGATAAATAACGAGTAAACAGAGTGTGGAGGGATAACTGATGAGTAAACAGAGTGTGGAGAGATAACTCTCGAGTAAACAGAGTGTGGAGGGATAACTCACGAGTAAACAGAGTGTGGAGGGATAACTCACGAGTAAACAGAGTGTGGAGGGATAACTCACGAGTAAACAGAGTGTGGAGGGATAGCTCTCGAGTAAACAGAGTGTGGAGGGATAACTCACGAGTAAACAGAGTGTGGAGAGATAACTCACGAGTAAACAGAGTGTGGAGAGATAACTGACGAGTAATCAGAGTGTGGAGAGATAACTCTCGAGTAAACAGAGTGTGGAGGGATAACTCTCGAGTAAACAGAGTGTGGAGAGATAACTCACGAGTAAACAGAGTGTGGAGGGATAACTCACGAGTAAACAGAGTGTGGAGGGATAACTGACGAGTAATCAGAGTGTGGAGAGATAACTCTCGAGTAAACAGAGTGTGGAGAGATAACTCACGAGTAAACAGAGTGTGGAGGGATAACTCACGAGTAAACAGAGTGTGGAGGGATAACTGACGAGTAATCAGAGTGTGGAGAGATAACTCTCGAGTAAACAGAGTGTGGAGAAATAACTCACGAGTAAACAGAGTGTGGAGGGATAACTGACGAGTAAACAGAGTGTGGAGGGATAACTGACGAGTAATCAGAGTGTGGAGAGATAACTCACGAGTAAACAGAGTGTGGACGGATAACTGACGAGTAAACAGAGTGTGGAGGGATAACTGACGAGTAAACAGAGTGTGGAGAGATAACTCACGAGTAAACAGAGTGTGGAGGGATAACTGACGAGTAAACAGAGTGTGGAGGGATAACTGACGAGTAAACAGAGTGTGGAGAGATAACTCACGAGTAAACAGAGTGTGGAGGGATAACTGACGAGTAATCAGAGTGTGGAGGGATAAATAACGAGTAAACAGAGTGTGGAGGGATAACTCACGAGTCAACAGAGTGTGGAGGGATAACTCACGAGTAAACAGAGTGTGGAGGGATAACTCACGAGTAAACAGAGTGTGGAGAGATAACTCATGAGTAAACAGAGTGTGGAGAGATAACTCATGAGTAAACAAAGTGTGGAGGGATAACTCTCGAGTAAACAGAGTGTGGAGAGATAACTGATGAGTAAACAGAGTGTGGAGGGATAACTCACGAGTAAACAGAGTGTGGAGGGATAACTCACGAGTAAACAGAGTGTGGAGGGATAAATAACGAGTAAACAGAGTGTGGAGGGATAAATAACGAGTAAACAGAGTGTGGAGGGATAACTCACGAGTAAACAGAGTGTGGAGGGATAACTCACAAGTAATCAGAGTGTGGAGGGATAACTCACGAGTAAACAGAGTGTGGAGGGATAACTGATGAGTAAACAGAGTGTGGAGAGATAACTCAAGAGTAAACAGAGTGTGGAGGGATAACTCACGAGTAAACAGAGTGTGGAGGGATAACTCACGAGCAAACAGAGTGTGGAGGGATAACTCACGAGTAAACAGAGTGTGGAGGGATAACTCACGAGTAAACAGAGTGTGGAGGGATAACTCACGAGTAAACAGAGTGTGGAGGGATAACTGATGAGTAAACAGAGTGTGGAGAGATAACTCTCGAGTAAACAGAGTGTGGAGGGATAACTCACGAGTAAACAGAGTGTGGAGAGATAACTCTCGAGTAAACAGAGTGTGGAGGGGTAACTGACGAGTAAACAGAGTGTGGAGAGATAACTCTCGAGTAAACAGAGTGTGGAGCGATAACTCACGATTAAACAGAGTGTGGAGAGATAACTCTCGAGTAAACAGAGTGTGGAGGGATAACTCACGAGTAAACAGAGTGTGGAGGGATAACTCACGAGTAAACAGAGTGTGGAGGGATAACTCACGAGTAAACAGAGTGTGGAGAGATAACTCTCGAGTAAACAGAGTGTGGAGAGATAACTCTCGAGTAAACAGAGTGTGGAGGGATAACTGACGAGTAATCAGAGTGTGGAGGGATAACTCTCGAGTGAACAGAGTGTGGAGGGATAACTGACGAGTAAACAGAGTGTGGAAGGATAACTCACGAGTAAACAGAGTGTGGAGAGATAACTCACGAGTAAACAGAGTGTGGAGGGATAACTGACGAGTAATCAGAGTGTGGAGGGATAACTCACGAGTAAACAGAGTGTGGAGGGATAACTGACGAGTAATCAGAGTGTGGAGAGATAACTGACGAGTAATCAGAGTGTGGAGAGATAACTGACGAGTTATCAGAGTGTGGAGAGATAACTGACGAGTCATCAGAGTGTGGAAGGATAACTCACGAGTAAACAGAGTGTGGAGGGATAACTGACGAGTTATCAGAGTGTGGAGAGATAACTGACGAGTCATCAGAGTGTGGAAGGATAACTCACGAGTAAACAGAGTGTGGAGAGATAACTCACGAGTAAACAGAGTGTGGAGGGATAACTCACGAGTAATCAGAGTGTGGAGGGATAAATAACGAGTAAACAGAGTGTGGAGGGATAACTGACGAGTAAATAGAGTGTGGAGAGATAACTCACGAGTAAACAGAGTGTGGAGGGATAAATAACGAGTAAACATAGTGTGGAGGGATAAATAACGAGTAAACAGAGTGTGGAGAGATAACTGACGAGTAAACAGAGTGTGGAGGGATAACTCACGAGTAAACAGAGTGTGGAGGGATAACTGACGAGTAAACAGAGTGTGGAGGTATAACTCACGAGTAAACAGAGTGTGGAGGGATAACACACGAGTAAACAGAGTGTGGAGGGATAACTGACGAGTAAACAGAGTGTGGAGGGATAACTCACGAGTAAACAGAGTGTGGAGGGATAACTCACGAGTAAACAGAGTGTGGAGGGATAACACACGAGTCAACAGAGTGTGGAGGGATAACTGACGAGTAAACAGAGTGTGGAGTGATAACTCACGAGTAAACAGAGTGTGGAGGGATAACTGACGAGTAATCAGAGTGTGGAAGGATAACTCACGAGTAATCAGAGTGTGGAAGGATAACTCACGAGTAAACAGAGTGTGGAGAGATAACTCACGAGTGAACAGAGTGTGTCGGGATAACTGACGAGTAATCAGAGTGTGGAAGGATAACTCACGAGTAATCAGAGTGTGGAAGGATAACTCACGAGTAAACAGAGTGTGGAGGGATAACTGACGAGTAATCAGAGTGTGGAGAGATAACTGACGAGTAATCAGAGTGTGGAAGGATAACTCACGAGTAAACAGAGTGTGGAGAGATAACTCACGAGTAAACAGAGTGTGGAGGGATAACTCACGAGTAATCAGAGTGTGGAGGGATAAATAACGAGTAAACAGAGTGTGGAGGGATAACTGACGAGTAAATAGAGTGTGGAGAGATAACTCACGAGTAAACAGAGTGTGGAGGGATAACTCACGAGTAAACAGAGTGTGGAGGGATAACTCACAAGTAAACAGAGTGTGGAGGGATAACTGACGAGTAAACAGAGTGTGGAGAGATAACTGACGAGTAAACAGAGTGTGGAGGGATAACTCACGAGTAAACAGAGTGTGGAGGGATAACTGACGAGTAAACAGAGTGTGGAGGGATAACTCACGAGTAAACAGAGTGTGGAGGGATAACTCACAAGTAAACAGAGTGTGGAGGGATAACTGACGAGTAAACAGAGTGTGGAGGGATAACTGATGAGTAATCAGAGTGTGGAGGGATAACACACGAGTAAACAGAGTGTGGAGGGATAACTCACGAGTAAACAGAGTGTGGAGGGATAACTGACGAGTAAACAGAGTGTGGAGGGATAACTCACGACTAAACAGAGTGTGGAGAGATAACTCTCGAGTAAACAGAGTGTGGAGGGATAACTGACGAGTAAACAGAGTGTGGAGGGATAACTCACGAGTAAACAGAGTGTGGAGAGATAACTCACGAGTAAACAGAGTGTGGAGGGATAACTGACGAGTAAACAGAGTGTGGAGAGATAACTCTCGAGTAAACAGAGTGTGGAGGGATAACTGACGAGTAAACAGAGTGTGGAGGGATAACTCACGAGTAAACAGAGTGTGGAGGGATAACTGACGAGTAAACAGAGTGTGGAGGGATAACTGACGAGTGAACAGAGTGTGGAGGGATAACTCACGAGTAAACAGAGTGTGGAGGGATAACTCACAAGTAAACAGAGTGTGGAGGGATAACTGACGAGTAAACAGAGTGTGGAGGGATAACTCACGAGTAAACAGAGTGTGGAGGGATAACTCACAAGTAAACAGAGTGTGGAGGGATAACTGACGAGTAAACAGAGTGTGGAGGGATAACTCACGAGTAAACAGAGTGTGGAGGGATAACTGACGAGTAAACAGAGTGTGGAGGGATAACTCATGAGTAAACAGAGTGTGGAGGGATAACTGATGAGTAAACAGAGTTTGGAGGGATAACACACGAGTAAACAGAGTGTGGAGGGATAACTGACGAGTAAACAGAGTGTGGAGGGATAACTGACGAGTAATCAGAGTGTGGAGGGATAACACACGAGTAAACAGAGTGTGGAGGGATAACTCACGAGTAAACAGAGTGTGGAGGGATAACTCACGAGTAAACAGAGTGTGGAGGGATAACTGACGAGTAAACAGAGTGTGGATGGATAACTCACGAGTAAACAGAGTGTGGAGGGATAACTGACGAGTAAACAGAGTGTGGATGGATAACTCACGAGTAAACAGAGTGTGGAGGGATAACTCACAAGTAACAGAGTGTGGAGGGATAACTGACGAGTAAACAGAGTGTGGAGGGATAACTCACAAGTGAACAGAGTGTGGAGGGATAACTGACAAGTAAACAGAGTGTGGAGGGATAACTCATGAGTAAACAGAGTGTGGAGGGATAACTGATGAGTAAACAGAGTGTGGAGGGATAACTGACGAGTAAACAGAGTGTGGAGGGATAACTCATGAGTAAACAGAGTGTGGAGGGATAACTCACGAGTAAACAGAGTGTGGAGGGATAACTGACGAGTAAACAGAGTGTGGAGGGATAACTCACGAGTAAACAGAGTGTGGAGGGATAACTCATGAGTAAACAGAGTGTGGAGGGATAACTGACGAGTAAACAGAGTGTGGAGGGATAACTCATGAGTAAACAGAGTGTGGAGGGTTAACTGACGAGTAAACAGAGTGTGGAGAGATAACTCACGAGTAAACAGAGTGTGGAGGGATAACTCACGAGTAAACAGAGTGTGGAGGGATAACTGACGAGTAAACAGAGTGTGGAGGGATAACTCACGAGTAAACAGAGTGTGGAGGGATAACTCTCGAGTAAACAGAGTGTGGAGAGATAACTCTCGAGTAAACATAGTGTGGAGAGATAACTCACGAGTAAACAGAGTGTGGAGGGATAACTCACGAGTAAACAGAGTGTGGAGGGATAACTCACGAGTAAACAGAGTGTGGAGGATTAACTGACGAGTAAACAGAGTGTGGAGAGATAACTCTCGAGTAAACAGAGTGTGGAGAGATAACTCACGAGTAAACATAGTGTGGAGAGATAACTCTCGAGTAAACATAGTGTGGAGGGATAACTCATGAGTAAACAGAGTGTGGAGAGATAACTCACGAGTAAACAGAGTGTGGAGGGATAACTCACGAGTAAACAGAGTGTGGAGGGTTAACTCATGAGTAAACAGAGTGTGGAGAGATAACTCACGAGTAAACAGAGTGTGGAGGGATAACTGATGAGTAAACAGAGTGTGGAGGGTTAACTCACGAGTAAACAGAGTGTGGAGAGATAACTCTCGAGTAAACATAGTGTGGAGAGATAACTCACGAGTAAACAGAGTGTGGAGGGATAACTGATGAGTAAACAGAGTGTGGAGGGTTAACTCACGAGTAAACAGAGTGTGGAGAGATAACTCACGAGTAAACAGAGTGTGGAGGGATAACTCACGAGTAAACAGAGTGTGGAGAGATAACTCTCGAGTAAACAGAGTGTGGAGAGATAACTCTCGAGTAAACATAGTGTGGAGAGATAACTCACGAGTAAACAGAGTGTGGAGGGATAACTCACGAGTAAACAGAGTGTGGAGGGATAACTCACGAGTAAACAGAGTGTGGAGAGATAACTCTCGAGTAAACATAGTGTGGAGAGATAACTCACGAGTAAACAGAGTGTGGAGGGATAACTGATGAGTAAACAGAGTGTGGAGGGTTAACTGACGAGTAAACAGAGTGTGGAGAGATAACTCACGAGTAAACAGAGTGTGGAGGGATAACTCACGAGTAAACAGAGTGTGGAGGGATAACTGACGAGTAAACAGAGTGTGGAGGGATAACTGACGAGTAAACAGAGTGTGGAGGGATAACTCACGAGTAAACATAGTGTGGAGGGATAACTCACGAGTAAACAGAGTGTGGAGGGATAACTGACGAGTAAACAGAGTGTGGAGGGATAACTGACGAGTAAACATATTGTGGAGAGATAACTCTCGAGTAAACAGAGTGTGGAGGGATAACTGATGAGTAAACAGAGTGTGGTGGGATAACTGATGAGTAAACAGAGTGTGGAGGGTTAACTGACGAGTAAACAGAGTGTGGAGAGATAACTCACGAGTAAACAGAGTGTGGAGGGATAACTCACGAGTAAACAGAGTGTGGAGGGATAACTCACGAGTAAACAGAGTGTGGAGGGATAACTGATGAGTAAACAGAGTGTGGAGGGTTAACTGACGAGTAAACAGAGTGTGGAGAGATAACTCACGAGTAAACAGAGTGTGGAGGGATAACTCACGAGTAAACAGAGTGTGGAGGGATAACTGACGAGTAAACAGAGTGTGGAGGGATAACTCACGAGTAAACATAGTGTGGAGGGATAACTCACGAGTAATCAGAGTGTGGAGGGATAACTGACGAGTAAACAGATTGTGGAGGGATAACTGACGAGTAAACAGAGTGTGGAGGGATAACTCACGAGTAGACATAGTGTGGAGGGATAACTCATGAGTAAACAGAGTGTGGAGGGATAACTGACGAGTAAACAGAGTGTGGAGGGATAACTGACGAGTAAACATAGTGTGGAGAGATAACTCTCGAGTAAACAGAGTGTGGAGGGATAACTGACGAGTAAACAGAGTGTGGAGAGATAACACACGAGTAAACAGAGTGTGGAGGGATAACTGACGAGTAAACAGAGTGTGGAGGGATAACTCACGAGTAAATATAGTGTGGAGGGATAACTCACGAGTAAACAGAGTGTGGAGGGATAACTGACGAGTAAACAGAGTGTGGAGGGATAACTGACGAGTAAACAGAGTGTGGAGAGATAACACACGAGTAAACAGAGTTTGGAGGGATAACTGACGAGTAAACAGAGTGTGGAGGGATAACTCACGAGTAAACATAGTGTGGAGAGATAACTCTCGAGTAAACATAGTGTGGAGAGATAACTCACGAGTAAACAGAGTGTGGAGGGATAACTCATGAGTAAACAGAGTGTGGAGGGATAACTGACGAGTAAAGAGAGTGTGGAGAGATAACTCTCGAGTAAACATAGTGTGGAGAGATAACTCACGAGTAAACAGAGTGTGGAGGGATAACTGACGAGTAAACAGAGTGTGGAGAGATAACTCTCGAGTAAACATAGTGTGGAGAGATAACTCACGAGTAAACAGAGTGTGGAGGGATAACTGATGAGTAAACAGAGTGTGGAGGGTTAACTCACGAGTAAACAGAGTGTGGAGAGATAACTCACGAGTGAACAGAGTGTGGAGGGATAACTCACGAGTAAACAGAGTGTGGAGAGATAACTCTCGAGTAAACAGAGTGTGGAGAGATAACTCTCGAGTAAACATAGTGTGGAGAGATAACTCACGAGTAAACAGAGTGTGGAGGGATAACTCACGAGTAAACATAGTGTGGAGGGATAACTCACGAGTAAACAGAGTGTGGAGGGATAACTGACGAGTAAACAGAGTGTGGAGGGATAACTGACGAGTAAACAGAGTGTGGAGGGATAACTCACGAGTAGACATAGTGTGGAGGGATAACTCATGAGTAAACAGAGTGTGGAGGGATAACTGACGAGTAAACAGAGTGTGGAGGGATAACTGACGAGTAAACATAGTGTGGAGAGATAACTCTCGAGTAAACAGAGTGTGGAGGGATAACTGACGAGTAAACAGAGTGTGGAGAGATAACACACGAGTAAACAGAGTGTGGAGGGATAACTGACGAGTAAACAGAGTGTGGAGGGATAACTCACGAGTAAATATAGTGTGGAGGGATAACTCACGAGTAAACAGAGTGTGGAGGGATAACTGACGAGTAAACAGAGTGTGGAGGGATAACTGACGAGTAAACAGAGTGTGGAGAGATAACACACGAGTAAACAGAGTTTGGAGGGATAACTGACGAGTAAACAGAGTGTGGAGGGATAACTCACGAGTAAACATAGTGTGGAGAGATAACTCTCGAGTAAACATAGTGTGGAGAGATAACTCACGAGTAAACAGAGTGTGGAGGGATAACTCATGAGTAAACAGAGTGTGGAGGGATAACTGACGAGTAAAGAGAGTGTGGAGAGATAACTCTCGAGTAAACATAGTGTGGAGAGATAACTCACGAGTAAACAGAGTGTGGAGGGATAACTGACGAGTAAACAGAGTGTGGAGAGATAACTCTCGAGTAAACATAGTGTGGAGAGATAACTCACGAGTAAACAGAGTGTGGAGGGATAACTGATGAGTAAACAGAGTGTGGAGGGTTAACTCACGAGTAAACAGAGTGTGGAGAGATAACTCACGAGTGAACAGAGTGTGGAGGGATAACTCACGAGTAAACAGAGTGTGGAGAGATAACTCTCGAGTAAACAGAGTGTGGAGAGATAACTCTCGAGTAAACATAGTGTGGAGAGATAACTCACGAGTAAACAGAGTGTGGAGGGATATCTCACGAGTAAACAGAGTGTGGAGGGATAACTCACGAGTAAACAGAGTGTGGAGAGATAACTCTCGAGTAAACAGAGTGTGGAGAGATAACTCTCGAGTAAACATAGTGTGGAGAGATAACTCACGAGTAAACAGAGTGTGGAGGGATAACTGATGAGTAAACAGAGTGTGGAGGGTTAACTGACGAGTAAACAGAGTGTGGAGAGATAACTCACGAGTAAACAGAGTGTGGAGGGATAACTCACGAGTAAACAGAGTGTGGAGGGATAACTGACGAGTAAACAGAGTGTGGAGGGATAACTGACGAGTAAACAGAGTGTGGAGGGATAACTCACGAGTAAACATAGTGTGGAGGGATAACTCACGAGTAAACAGAGTGTGGAGGGATAACTGACGAGTAAACAGAGTGTGGAGGGATAACTGACGAGTAAACATATTGTGGAGAGATAACTCTCGAGTAAACAGAGTGTGGAGGGATAACTGATGAGTAAACAGAGTGTGGTGGGATAACTGATGAGTAAACAGAGTGTGGAGGGTTAACTGACGAGTAAACAGAGTGTGGAGAGATAACTCACGAGTAAACAGAGTGTGGAGGGATAACTCACGAGTAAACAGAGTGTGGAGGGATAACTCACGAGTAAACAGAGTGTGGAGGGATAACTGATGAGTAAACAGAGTGTGGAGGGTTAACTGACGAGTAAACAGAGTGTGGAGAGATAACTCACGAGTAAACAGAGTGTGGAGGGATAACTCACGAGTAAACAGAGTGTGGAGGGATAACTGACGAGTAAACAGAGTGTGGAGGGATAACTCACGAGTAAACATAGTGTGGAGGGATAACTCACGAGTAAACAGAGTGTGGAGGGATAACTGACGAGTAAACAGAGTGTGGAGGGATAACTGACGAGTAAACAGAGTGTGGAGGGATAACTGACGAGTAAACATAGTGTGGAGAGATAACTCTCGAGTAAACAGAGTGTGGAGGGATAACTGACGAGTAAACAGAGTGTGGAGAGATAACACACGAGTAAACAGAGTGTGGAGGGATAACTGACGAGTAAACAGAGTGTGGAGGGATAACTCACGAGTAAATATAGTGTGGAGGGATAACTCACGAGTAAACAGAGTGTGGAGGGATAACTGACGAGTAAACAGAGTGTGGAGGGATAACTGACGAGTAAACATGGTGTGGAGAGATAACTCTCGAGTAAACAGAGTGTGGAGGGATAACTCACGAGTAAACAGAGTGTGGAGGGATAACTCACGAGTAAACATAGTGTGGAGAGATAACTGACGAGTAAACAGAGTGTGGAGAGATAACTCTCGAGTAAACAGAGTGTGGAGAGATAACTCACAATTCACTCGTGACTTAAGAAAAAAGGAAAAATGCTCACTAGACCAATCCTCTGGGAATAACGGATGAAATCCTGGATTTGTTATATATATTACTGGAAATGCTGCAGCCCAGGATGATGTAGTGCTGGTCAGGGTGGATGATGAGGCTTTAGCTTGTTGGATTTGGAAGATCAAGGAGGAATGTAAAAGAATGCAGTGAAGGGGCAGGAAAATAAGATTGGAGCAGATAGCTCCTGTTGAACAGCTCGCACTGGTCCAGGGGTGATGGGCTGAATGGGCTCCCTCTGTGCTGCGATTTCTATGAGTCAGCCATGATTTTATAATCTGGGCTGAGACAGGAGATTGGGCACCAGTTTTTAAAATTGTGGCGGTTCCTCCCTCTTGGGGACGAAGGTGCTGGGACTGCTTTAAGTTTCTTGCAAATTTCTCGCACTTTCTTCAGGGCCCATAGATATTTCCAACCAAGGATCACTTGTAACATTCTTGGAGAATTTGACAGTCTGTCTGTTGATTCCAGGAGTTTTGTTCAGAATTTACACACAGCCCAACTGGCAAACATGGCATTTTGTTCTTAGAACCATAGAACCAGAAAGGGGCCATTCGGCCCATCGTGTCTGCACCGGCTCGTAGAAAAACCAGGTGCCCATTCTAATCCCACCTTCCAGCACCCGGTCCGTAGCCCTGCAGCTTACAGCACTTTAGGTGCAGGTCCAGGTACTTTTTAAAAAGAGATGAGGGTCCCTGCCTCTACCACCAATTTGGGCAGCGAATTCCATACACCCACCACCCTCTGGGTAAAAAAGTTTTTCCTCATGTCCCCTCTAATCCTTCCACCAATCAGCTTAAATCTATGTCCTCTAGTTCTTGAACTTTCCGCTAGGGGAAACAGGTACTTCCTGTCTACTCTATCTGGGCCCCTCATAATTTTGTACACCTCAATCAAGTCACCCCTCAGCCTCCTCTGCTCCAAGGAAAACAACCCCAGCCTATCCAATCTCTCCTCGTAGCTGCAATTTTCAAGCCCTGGCAACATTCTTGTAACTCTTCTCTGCACTCTGTCCAGAGCAATTACGTCCTTCCTGTAATGTGGTGACCAGAACTGCGCACAATACTCCAGCTGTGGCTTTACCAGCATTTTATACAGTTCCATCATTACATCCCTGCTTTTGTATTCTATACTTCGGCTAATAACGTCGAGCATTCCGTATGCCTTCTTCACAACCTTATCTACCTGTATTGCTACCTTCAGGGACCTGTGTGCATGCACTCCAAGGTCTCTCACTTCCTCTACCCCTCTCAATATTTTCCCGTTTAGTGCGTATTCCCTTTTACTGTTTGCCCTCCCTAAGTGCATTACCTCACACTTCTCCGGGTTGAACTCCATTTGCCACTTTTCCGCCCACTTCACCAACCCATTGATATCTTCTTGGAGTCTACAGCTATCCTCTTCACTATCAACTACACGGCCAATATTTATGTCATCTGCAAATTTGCCAACCATGCCCCCTACATTCAAGTCCAAATCATTAATACATACCACAAACAGCAAGGGACCCAACACTGAGCCCTGTGGCACACCATTGGAAACAGATTTCCATTCGCAAAGACATCCATTGACTTTTACCCTTTGTTTCCTGTTACTGAGACAATTTTGGATCCAATTTGCCACATTTCCCTGTATCCCATGGGCTTTTACCTTTCTGACCAGTCTGCCATGTGGGACCTTGTCAAATGCTTTACTAAAATCCATGTAGACAACATCCACTGCACTACCCTCATCAATCCTCCTTGTCACTTCCTCAAAGAATTCAATCAGACTTGTAAGGCATGACCTTCCCTGAACAAATCCATGCTGACTATCCCTGATTAAACCATGCCTTTCCAAGTGACAGTTTATCCTATCTCTCAGTATTGATTCTAATAGTTTGCCCACCACTGAAGTAAGATTGAATGGCCTGTAATTGTTCGACCTTTCCCTCGTATTCTTTTTAAACAATGCTATTACGTTTGCAATCTTCCAGTCCTCCGGTACCTCCCCTGTATCTAGTGAGGATTGGAAAATGATCCTCAGAGCATCAGCTATTTCCTCCCTGGCTTACTTCAATAGCCTAGGAAACAATCCATCCGGCCCTGGTGACTTATCAACTTTCAAGGATTCCAGTCCCTCTAGTACTTCCTCTCTCGTTATGTTTACCTTATTCAATATTTCACACCTCTCCTCTTTAACTACTATGTCTGGATCATCCCTTTCCTTTGTGAATATGGAGACAAAATATTCATTTAAAACCCTATCCACATCCTCTGCTTCTACACACAAGTTACCCATATCATCCCTGATAGGTCCCACCTTTTCCTTAGCTATTCTCTTGTTCTTAATGTACTGATAAAGCA
Source organism: Heptranchias perlo (assembly GCF_035084215.1). Taxonomy (NCBI): domain Eukaryota; kingdom Metazoa; phylum Chordata; class Chondrichthyes; order Hexanchiformes; family Hexanchidae; genus Heptranchias; species Heptranchias perlo. The sequence continues at coordinate 72,713,887 of NC_090331.1, read as the reverse complement.
TCTTTGGGTTTTCTTTAATCTTACTAGCTAATATTTTTTCATGCCCTCTCTTTGCTCTCCTTATTTCCTTTTTTACGTCATCCCTGTACTTTCTCTACTCCTCTAGGCTTTCTGCAGTATTTAGTTTTCTGTGACAGTTACAAGCTTTCTTTTTCTGCTTTATCTTGCCCCGTATACTTCTAGACAACCAGGGGGCTCTAGATTTGGCAGTGCCACCCTTTTTCTTTGAGGGAACGTGTCTGCATTGTACCCATTCATGGTGGGTATGCACAAGTTTTTACAGGTTAAGTCCACTATTTTCTTGTTAAATTGCCACCATAGCATTTTACACTCTTACTGGTAGATTAGGCACTTAGGTGGGCTATCCAATTATATACAAGTTGAAATTTTGCAATCCACTAGGTTAATAGCCAGAGCCACATGACCTTTTGAAAGAAGAGTGTGTGAGTGAGCCAGAGCATCACACAGAAAGGGGGTGATTTTAAATCGCAAGAATGGGTGGGTTGGGGGCGGGTGGGAGTCGAAAATAGTTGTTTTTTTGGGGTCCCAACCGCAAAAATTTTCGGACTTTGCATTCCCAGTGGGAAGCCTGTATTTTTACGCGCTGATGTTAAACCCAGAAATAAAGCCGGGTTGCGGTCACGACTCAAAAAACAACTATTTTCAACTCCCACCCGCCCCCAACCCACCTGTTCTTGGGGTTTACAATCACCCCCAAACACTCCCAATATGCAGTCTCACAAACTAAAATGAGTGGAAGTGTTTTCTTGACATCAGAAGACATGCCAGGATAAAAGTGTCCAATACCTGGAAATTTCATTATATTGCTCTGAGGTACTTACCTAAGGAGGAGAAAGCAACAATGTATCCCAGGAAGATGGACAGCAAGAGAAAAAGATGATGGAATATGCACTTTTGGGCCTAATATTTAGGTTTGTCATATTTAGGTTTGGTTGTAGGATTTATCAGTGTAAAACATTCCGGCTGAGAAATTTGTGCAGCGCCGGAAACCAGTGCAAAATGGTCTCAAACACCCACCTGAAAGCGTTTGCCTGAAGCTCACTGGAAATTGGGCCTCAGGCCTCACCTGCATAAAGCTGGTAAGCTGCAGATGTTAATCAGATGTCCCGATGCAGCTCAACGATCTGTTGTGAATTTTCAGGTGGACCTTGATTTAAGCGGCCTGTGCTCCCACTGTAAACAGGGAAGGTCGCATTAATATAGACAAACAGGGATCAACTGACATTGTCAGGACCCCAACGTCATTTTAGTGTCAATCAGCATCGCCACAGCTATTTCCTCAACCTGCCCACAACCATATGGTACAGGTTGAGGGGGGTGGGGTGGCCATTTACAGCTTAAAGAAATCATTAGCTGCATTAAGGGAAAGTTGGAAGCAGGTCGGACAATCATATTTTCTGATGCTGCTGGCCCTTGATCAGCGGTGGCTCTGCTGGTTCTCCCACCCTCCCAAATGGCAAGCTGCCTATAAGCAGTGTGACTCGTGCTGGCAGCTCACCTTCCACATGTAAATAAGGCCTGAAACCAAAACCGATGGGGCTTCGGGCCGATCTCATCAGTTGGGGAGGGTAGTTACCTCACTTGTCCCCCACATGATCTGCGTCATGTACCAAATCACCCCTATTGCCTCTTCATATTCATTTACTTAAATACAGAAATGTCCACAGTGAGTTAGCAGTTATCTTTAGAAATATATAACAATATTCTCCAATGGATAGAAACATTGCAAGAATATTTAAAATGGATTTAATATCAGTTAAAAATGTAAAACAACAGGTCATCCAGTTCTCTGCATTGTATAGACATCATCTCATACACCTTGGGGTTCGATTTTGATCTTTGGTTGGCTGACTACCGGAGCTTGTGGTCTGGCTGAGGATGCTGACTGGCGGAGGATGCTGACTGGTGGAGGATGCTGACCGGCGGAGGGTGCTGACCGGCGGAGGGTGCTGACTGGCGGAGGGTGCTGTCTGGTGGAGGATGCTGACTGGTGGAGGGTGCTGACCGGCGGAGGGTGCTGACCGGCGGAGGGTGCTGACTGGCGGAGGGTGCTGACTGGCGGAGGGTGCTGACCGGCGGAGGATGCTGACCGGCGGAGGGTGCTGTCTGGTGGAGGATGCTGTCTGGTGGAGGATGCTGACTGGCTGAGCATGCTGTCTGGTGGAGGATGCTGACTGGCGGAGGGTGCTGACTGGCGGAGGGTGCTGACTGGTGGAGGGTGCTGACTGGTGGAGGGTGCTGACTGGCTGAGCGTGCTGTCTGGTGGAGGATACTGACTGGTGGAGGGTGCTGACTGGCGGAGGATGCTGACCAGCTGAGTGTGCTGACTGGTGGAGGGTGCTGTCTGGCGGAGGATGCTGACTGGTGGAGGATGCTGACTGGCGGAGGATGCTGACCAGCTGAGTGTGCTGACTGGTGGAGGGTGCTGTCTGGCGGAGGATGCTGACTGGTGGAGGATGCTGACTGGTGGAGGATGCTGACTGGCGGAGGATGCTGACTGGTGGAGGATGCTGACTGGCGGAGGGTGCTGACTGGCGGAGGGTGCTGACTGGTGGAGGGTGCTGACTGGCGGAGGGTGCTGACTGGTGGAGGATGCTGACTGGCGGAGGGTGCTGACTGGTGGAGGGTGCTGACTGGCGGAGGATGCTGACTGGTGGAGGATGCTGACTGGTGGAGGATGCTGACTGGTGGAGGATGCTGACTGGTGGAGGATGCTTACTGGCTGAGCGTGCTGACTGGTGGAGGATGCTGACTGGCGGAGGATGCTGACTGGTGGAGGATGCTGACTGGCTGAGCGTGCTGACTGGTGGAGGATGCTGACTGGCGGAGGGTGCTGACTGGCGGAGGATGCTGACTGGCGGAGGGTGCTGACTGGTGGAGGATGCTTACTGGCTGAGCGTGCTGACCGGCGGAGGATGCTGACTGGCGGAGGGTGCTGACTGGCGGAGGATGCTGACTGGTGGAGGATGCTGACTGGCTGAGCGTGCTGACTGGTGGAGGATGCTGACTGGCGGAGGGTGCTGACTGGCGGAGGATGCTGACTGGCGGAGGGTGCTGACTGGTGGAGGATGCTGACTGGTGGAGGATGCTGACTGATGGAGGATGCTGACTGGTGGAGGATGCTGACTGGCTGAGCGTGCTGACTGGTGGAGGATGCTGACTGGCGGAGGGTGCTGACTGGCGGAGGATGCTGACTGGCGGAGGATGCTGACTGGCGGAGGATGCTGACTGGCGGAGGATGCTTACTGGCTGAGCGTGCTGACTGGTGGAGGATGCTGACTGGCGGAGGGTGCTGACTGGCGGAGGATGCTGACTGGCGGAGGATGCTGACTGGCTGAGCGTGCTGACTGGCGGAGGATGCTGACTGGCGGAGGGTGCTGACTGGTGGAGGATGCTTACTGGCTGAGCGTGCTGACTGGTGGAGGATGCTGACTGGTGGAGGATGCTGACTGGTGGAGGATGCTGACTGGTGGAGGATGCTGACTGGCGGAGGGTGCTGACTGGCGGAGGGTGCTGACTGGCGGAGGGTGCTGACTGGCGGAGGGTGCTGACTGGCGGAGGATGCTGACTGGTGGAGGATGCTGACTGGCTGAGCGTGCTGACTGGCGGAGGGTGCTGACTGGCGGAGGGTGCTGACTGGCGGAGGGTGCTGACTGGCGGAGGATGCTGACTGGTGGAGGATGCTGACTGGCTGAGCGTGCTGACTGGCGGAGGATGCTGACTGGTGGAGGATGCTGACTGGCTGAGCGTGCTGACTGGTGGAGGATGCTTACTGGTGGAGGATGCTGACTGGTGGAGGATGCTGACTGGCTGAGCGTGCTGACTGGCGGAGGATGCTGACTGGTGGAGGATGCTGACTGGTGGAGGATGCTTACTGGCTGAGCGTGCTGACCGGCGGAGGGTGCTGACTGGTGGAGGATGCTGACTGGCGGAGGGTGCTGACTGGCGGAGGATGCTGACTGGTGGAGGATGCTGACTGGCGGAGGATGCTGACTGGTGGAGGATGCTGACTGGCTGAGCGTGCTGACCGGCGGAGGGTGCTGACTGGCGGAGGGTGCTGACTGGCGGAGGGTGCTGACTGGCGGAGGATGCTGACTGGTGGAGGATGCTGACTGGCTGAGCGTGCTGACTGGCGGAGGATGCTGACTGGTGGAGGATGCTGACTGGCTGAGCGTGCTGACTGGTGGAGGATGCTTACTGGTGGAGGATGCTGACTGGTGGAGGATGCTGACTGGCGGAGGATGCTGACTGGTGGAGGGTGCTGACTGGTGGAGGATGCTGACTGGCGGAGGATGCTGACTGGCTGAGCGTGCTGACCGGCGGAGGATGCTGACTGGTGGAGGATGCTGACTGGTGGAGGATGCTTACTGGCTGAGCGTGCTGACCGGCGGAGGGTGCTGACTGGTGGAGGATGCTGACTGGCTGAGCGTGCTGACTGGCGGAGGATGCTGACTGGTGGAGGATGCTGACTGGTGGAGGATGCTTACTGGCTGAGCGTGCTGACCGGCGGAGGGTGCTGACTGGCGGAGGGTGCTGACTGGCGGAGGATGTTGACTGGTGGAGGATGCTGACTGGCTGAGCGTGCTGACTGGCGGAGGATGCTGACTGGTGGAGGATGCTGACTGGCTGAGCGTGCTGACTGGTGGAGGATGCTTACTGGTGGAGGATGCTGACTGGTGGAGGATGCTGACTGGTGGAGGGTGCTGACTGGTGGAGGATGCTGACTGGCTGAGCGTGCTGACTGGCGGAGGATGCTGACTGGCGGAGGGTGCTGACTGGTGGAGGATGCTGACTGGCGGAGGGTACTGACCGGCGGAGTGTGCTGACTGGTGGAGGATGCTGACTGGCGGAGGGTGCTGACTGGTGGAGGATGCTGACTGGCGGAGGGTACTGACCGGCGGAGTGTGCTGTCTGGTGGAGGATGCTGACTGGCGGAGGATACTGACCGGCGGAGGGTGCTGACTGGTGGAGGATGCTGACTGGTGGAGGATACTGACCGGCGGAGGGTGCTGACTGGTGGAGGATGCTGACCGGCGGAGGGTACTGACCGGCGGAGGGTGCTGACTGGTGGAGGATGCTGACTGGTGGAGGATACTGACCGGCGGAGGGTGCTGACTGGTGGAGGATGCTGACTGGTGGAGGATACTGACCGGCGGAGGGTGCTGACTGGTGGAGGATGCTGACTGGTGGAGGGTGCTGACTGGTGGAGGATGCTGACTGGCGGAGGATACTGACCGGCGGAGGGTGCTGACTGGTGGAGGATGCTGACTGGTGGAGGATACTGACCGGCGGAGGGTGCTGACTGGTGGAGGATGCTGACTGGCGGAGGATGCTGACTGGCGGAGGATGCTGACTGGTGGAGGATGCTTACTGGCGGAGGATGCTGACTGGCGGAGGGTGCTGACTGGTGGAGGATGCTGACTGGTGGAGGATGCTGACTGGCGGAGGATGCTGACTGGCGGAGGGTGCTGACTGGTGGAGGATGCTGACTGGCTGAGCGTGCTGACTGGCGGAGGATGCTGACTGGCGGAGGATGCTGACTGGCGGAGGGTGCTGACCGGCGGAGGGTGCTGACCGGCGGAGGATACTGACCGGCGGAGGGTGCTGACTGGTGGAGGATGCTGACTGGTGGAGGATGCTGACTGGCGGAGGGTGCTGACTGGCGGAGGATGCTGACTGGCGGAGGATGTTGACTGGCGGAGGTTGCTGACTGGTGGAGGATGCTGACTGGTGGAGGGTGCTGACTGGTGGAGGATGCTGACTGGTGGAGGGTGCTGACTGGCGGAGGATGCTGACTGGCTGAGGATGCTGACTGGCTGAGCGTGCTTACTGGCGGAGGATGCTGACTGGCGGAGGATGCTGACTGGCGGAGGATGCTGACTGGCGGAGGGTGCTTACTGGCTGAGGATGCTGACTGGTGGAGGATGCTGACTGGTGGAGGATGCTGACTGGCGGAGGATGCTGACTGGCGGAGGGTGCTGACTGGCGGAGGGTGCTGACTGGTGGAGGATGCTGACTGGCGGAGGGTGCTGACTGGTGGAGGGTGCTGACTGGCGGAGGATGCTGACTGGCTGAGCGTGCTGACTGGCGGAGGATGCTGACTGGCGGAGGATGCTGACTGGCGGAGGGTGCTGACCGGCGGAGGGTGCTGACCGGCGGAGGATACTGACCGGCGGAGGGTGCTGACTGGTGGAGGATGCTGACTGGTGGAGGATGCTGACTGGCGGAGGGTGCTGACTGGCGGAGGATGCTGACTGGCGGAGGATGTTGACTGGCGGAGGTTGCTGACTGGTGGAGGATGCTGACTGGTGGAGGGTGCTGACTGGTGGAGGATGCTGACTGGTGGAGGGTGCTGACTGGCGGAGGATGCTGACTGGCTGAGGATGCTGACTGGCTGAGCGTGCTTACTGGCGGAGGATGCTGACTGGCGGAGGATGCTGACTGGCGGAGGATGCTGACTGGCGGAGGGTGCTTACTGGCTGAGGATGCTGACTGGTGGAGGATGCTGACTGGTGGAGGATGCTGACTGGCGGAGGATGCTGACTGGCGGAGGGTGCTGACTGGCGGAGGGTGCTGACTGGTGGAGGATGCTGACTGGCGGAGGGTGCTGACTGGTGGAGGGTGCTGACTGGCGGAGGATGCTGACTGGCTGAGCGTGCTGACTGGCGGAGGGTGCTGACTGGTGGAGGATGCTGACTGGTGGAGGATGCTTACTGGCTGAGCGTGCTGACTGGCGGAGGATGCTGACTGGTGGAGGATGCTGACTGGCGGAGGGTGCTGACTGGTGGAGGATGCTGACTGGTGGAGGATGCTGACCGGCGGAACGTGCCAACTAGTGGAGCGTGCTGATCAGCGGAGCGTTTTTAAAAATTCGTTCACGGGATGTGGGCGTCGCTGGCGAGGCCGGCATTTATTGCCCATCTCTAATTGCCCTTGAGAAGGTGGTGGTGAGTCGCCTTCTTGAACTGCTGCAGTCCGTGTGGTGACGGTTCTCCCACAGTGCTGTTAGGAAGGGAGTTCCAGGATTTTGACCCAACGACGATGAAGGAACGGCGATATATTTCCAAGTCAGGATGGTGTGTGACTTGGAGGGGAACGTGCAGGTGGTGTTGTTCCCATGTGCCTGCTGCTCTTGTCCTTCTAGGTGGTAGAGGTCGCAGGTTTGGGAGGTACTGTCGAAGAAGCCTTGCTGCAGTGCATCCTGTGGATGGTACACACTGCGGTTGAGGTTCTCCCAATCTCATGAGAACAGCCAGCTGCATCTGTCCAACACTTACTTTTCCCCACCAGCTATCCTTTTGTCTTTCAATTTATGTCAAGCCGTAGACACATGGAGCGGGGTGGGGGGGAGGTGGGGGGGGTGTGAAATTCAACTTTGGTGATGGTGCGATGCGGGTGGTAGTAGATTGGCCACCCATTATACACCCAGCCTGATTTTTCCTTTCCACTGAAGTCCGGCGGGGTATATAAAGGGTGACCAATCTGCTACCGCCTATTTTGCGCCCCTGCTGAAGTTGAATTTCACCCCCATTAGCTTGAGGAAATAAAAGAAAAGTGTTGTAAACAACTTCACAATGCAGTTCCCTCTGAAAGTCTCAGGGATACTGAGAGAAGTTGTGTTGAGATGGTCGGTTCTACTGCTTTATGTAATTGTGTCTAATTTATCTTGTAATTCTCTGACCTAAAGACTTACTTTCCCTGGTCCTACAGATGACTGGACATGTAGCAATGGCCACACTGCCTCTTGACTCCTGCAACATACCTGCCTGTATGATGGTTCATTCAGTGAGCACAGACTAGCAAAGGTTCTTCGGACACAGAATCTTGGCACCAGCGGATTATGGTTTCACAGCCACGATTCTCCACAATGTTGAATTTCGAGTCTCAGCTGTACAACTGTGGAGAAATTTTGATCACAAGTCAACCTCTTTTTCCAAAAGAATGAGAACCCCCACCCCGGCCAAAGTAGAATCAACACCAGGCCACTTTTGCTAATGTCCTAGTGATCAGTTCAGAGGAGCCCAAGGAATCATCCAATCCCCTACCTGCTCAACCACAGTTCAAGACCGCCCATGGTCAAGAGTGATTGAAAGAACAACGTAGAGAATCTTACTTTCAAATATAAAAATGGGGAAGTATAAACAGTACAATACTGTGCAGGGACTGAATTTTAAACCAAAAAGCAATTATCATCTGTAGCTGCTGCCTGTAAATACTATCTACAAAACTGCTGTTGCAAAGACAGTTACACCTTTTTTTTATTCGTTCATGGGATGTGGGCGTCGCTGGCGAGGCCAGCTTTTATTACCCATCCCTAATTGCCCTTGAGAAGGTGGTGGTGAGCCGTCTTCTTGAACCGCTGCAGTCCACGTGGTGACGGTTCTCCCACAGTGCTGTTAGATCGGGAGTTCCAGGATTTTGACCCAGCGACGATGAAGGAACGGCGATATATTTCCAAGTCGGGATGGTGTGTGACTTGGAGGGGAACGTGCAGGTGGTGTTGTTCCCATGTGCCTGCTGCTCTTGTCCTTCTAGGTGGTAGAGGTCGTGGGTTTGGGAGGTGCTTTCGAAGAAGCCTTGGCGAGTTGCTGCAGTGCATCCTGTGGATGGTACACACTGCAGCCACTGTGCGCCGGTGGTGAAGGGAGTGAATGTTTAGGGTGGTGGATGGAGTGCCAATCAAGCGGGCTGCTTTATCTTGGATGGTGTCGAGCTTCTTGAGTGTTATTGGAGCTGCACTCATCCAGGCAAGTGGAGAGTATTCCATCACACTCCTGACTTGTGCCTTGTAGATGGTGGAAAGGCTTTGGGGAATCTGGAGGTGAGTCACCCGCCACAGAAGACCCAGCCTCTGACCTGCTCTCGTAGCCACAGTATTTATATGGCTGGTCCAGTTAAGTTTCTGGTCAATGGTGACCCCCAGGATGTTGATGGTGGGGGACTCGGCAATGGTACTGTCGTTGAATGTCAAGGGGAGGTGGTTAGACTCTCTCTTGTTGGAGATGGTCATTGCCTGGCACTTATCTGGTGAGAATGTTACTTGCCACTTATGAGCCCAAGCCTGGATGTTGTCCAAGTCTTGCTGCATGCGGGCACGGACTGCTTCATTATTTGAGGGGTTGCGAATGGAACTGAACACTGTGCAATCATCAGCGATCATCCCCATTTTTGACCTTACGATGGAGGGAAGGTCATTGATGAAGCAGCTGAAGATGGTTGGGCCTAGGACACTGCCCTGAGGAACTCCTGCAGCAATGTCCTGGGGCTGAGATGATTGGCCTCCAACAACCACTACCATCTTCCTTTGTGCTAGGTATGACTCCAGCCACTGGAGAGTTTTCCCCCTGATTCCCATTGACTTCAATTTTACTAGAGCTCCTTGGTGCCACACTCGGTCAAATGCTGCCTTGATGTCAAGGGCAGTCACTCTCACCTCACCTCTGGAATTCAGCTCTTTTGTCCATGGTCGGACCAAGGCTGTAATGAGGTCTGGAGCCGAGTGGTCCTGGCGGAACCCAAACTGAGCATCGGTGAGCAGGTTATTGGTGAGTAAGTGCCGCTTGTTAGCACTGTCGACGACACCTTCCATCACTTTGCTGATGATTGAGAGTAGACTGATGGGGCGGTAATTGGCCGGATTGGATTTGTCCTGCTTTTTGTGGACAGGACATACCTGGGCAATTTTCCACATTGTCGGGTAGATGCCAGTGTTGTAGCTGTACTGGAACAGCTTGGCTAGAGGCGCAGCTAGTTCTGGAGCACAAGCCTTCAGCACTACAGCTGGGATGTTGTCGGGGCCTATAGCCTTTGCTGTGTCCAGTGCACTCAGCCATTTCTTGATATCACGTGGAGTGAATCGAATTGGCTGAAGACTGGCTTCTGTGATGGTGAGGATATCAGGAGGAGGCCGAGATGGATCATCCACTCGGCACTTCTGGCTGAAGATGGTTGCAAACGCTTTAGCCTTGTCTTTTGCACTCACGTGCTGGACTCCGCCATCATTGAGGATGGGGATGTTTGCAGAGCCTCCTCCTCCCGTTAGTTGTTTAATTGTTCACCACCATTCACGACTGGATGTGGCCGGACTGCAGAGCTTTGATCTGATCTGTTGTTTGTGGAATTGCTTAGCTCTGTCTATAGCATGTTGCTTCCACCTCATATCAAAATACTTCTAGTTACACTTGAAGGAAGCTTATGGGAAATCCAACCTGAAGAATAGAGTCAGCTTACAGTTATATGGCAGCTGAAAATACTCACAACTGTGACCAAACCAAATTTTGCCCGTCTGTTTTCCCCAGTTTGGAAGCAGACCCAAATGGCTATACTGCACTTGGTGAAACAAATGTCGGAAACTGATGTGAGGCCATAATTGTCAAAAGTGCAGCAGAATTAGGGTATAGGAAGCACAATGAATTTAATACTTTGTTTTTCTTTGCAAAAGAACAATTAAAATGAAGTGGAAGCAAAATGAAAAGATTCAATGACACATCAGGTGTCTTTAAGGTGTTTCTTTGTAACGCTGGGAGGTGTTTTGTTTCTTTTTTGCTGATTTTCAGTCCTGAATAATTAGAATAACAAAGGTATAGCCAAGAGAGGCCTTTCTGCCCACCATATAAATACCAAGCTGTGTGTAACAGTTAAACAGTCAGTCAGTTGCTAAGCTAACTGTGAGCTCAAAATGGGAAAGGCAAGGACAACCTTTATATTTTATTTATTATAATTATTCATCAAATGTCTCTTAATTTTCTAAATTAGTGACTGAAAGTGATTTTTGTTCACCACAGATCATCTTTTACGAGGACAGGAACTTCCTGGGTCGGCACTACGAGTGCAGTACTGACTGTGCTGACCTGCACTCTTACTTCAGCCGCTGTAACTCCATCCGTGTTGAGAGTGACTGGTGGGTGCTGTATGAGAAACCCAATTACATGGGATACCAGTATGTTCTGAGGAAGGGAGAATATCCTGACTACCAGCGCTGGATGGGATTCAATGACAACATCAGGTCATGTCGCACCTACCCATATGTAAGTTACAGTTTGGCGGTTTATATGTTCAGTACTGACTGAGGACAAGAAAATAATCACTGTGGTCAGCAATAGAATTTGTGGGTGTCTTCTCTAAAAAATGTTTGCCATTACTCCCAGCCTGTTATCTCTATGTGTTTGCTGTGTCTTGCTGAGATTGCTATTAAGAGTAGTGAAGTTACGCAGGTAGGTTCTCAGGAGTATATTTGTCTGAACATTAGAAAAGAGAATTATGTGTGCCATATGATTTCAGATGCTGCAAATCTTATAAAGCCTGGTTAATTGGATAATTTAGTTGTTTTTATTGATCAAATTTAAGGAGTGCATTATTGGATTGGAACTTTAGAATATGAAAAAGTTTAACAGTTTTGATGCCGAAATGTTCTTGAATAGAACTTGCTGATGGGCATGCAACCATTATTCTTATAGGTTGTAACCCTAACAATTCTGTAAGTCTAGTTGAGGCATGAACTTGAGCTCATCCAAAACTCTGCTGCCTGTATCCTAACTCACACCAAGTCCTGTTCACCCATCATCCCTGTGCTCGCTGACCTACACTGGCTCCCAGTCTGGCAATGCCTCGATTTTAAAATTCCCATCCTTGTTTTCAAACCCCTCCATGACCTCACCCCTTCCTATCTCTGTAACCTCCTCCAGACCTACAACCCTCCAAGATCTCTGCATTCCTCCAATTCTAGCCTCTTACGCATCCCCAATTTCCATCGCTCCACCATTGGTGGCTGTGCCTTCAGCTGCCTAGGCCCTAAGCTCTGGAATTCCATCCCTAAACCTCTCCACCTCCTTACCTCTCCTCCTTTAAGACACTCCTTAAAACTTACCTCTTTGACCAAGCTTTTGATCGCCTGCCCTAATATTTCCTTGTGTGGCTCAGTGTCAAATTTCGGTTGATAATGCTCCTGTTAGGTGCTTTGGGACGTTTTACTACATTAAAAACACTATATAAATGCAAGTTGCTGTTGTTGTTGTTGAAAGCATGGAACTGGAAAAAAAACTATTTGCCACATCAAGTTCTTTCATTGTTCAGAGTGTATATAATCTAACCCAGCCACTTAATCTCTTCAGGTAACATTATGCAAAAAGAAAGCTCTGATCCTCAAAGATAATCCAGCAAAACTCCAAAATGTTCATGTATTCTGACATCCTTATTATTGAACTTGGCTTGTGTTTGATAATATTATGGCCTTTAGCCTCTCCTATCTCTAGACTGAACAGCAGAGTACCACTGCGTGTTGAGAAGTAATTAATTGCCACAGGCTCCAATGAGATGCCTATCCAGATTGATTCTGAAGGAGCGAAGCTCCACAATCTCAAATACTTTCCCCGAGAATCTGTTCCAAATATCTAGTACTCTGTGGGGGGGGTTAGGGGATGGGGGTGAGGTTTCTTCTAATCTCTACTCTCACTGGACATTTAGGCATCTTAAACTTGTGATAAATCACTCAATCTCAGTCCCAAGAACAAAAATAATTCAAATTTTACTCCAGTTAAGAAACCATTCATTTATATAGATTAATTAGGCTCAAATCTTTGCAAACATTTCACTGTTTACAGTATAAAATTGACACATTGTTTGCATGGTGATAACAAGGAAATGACTCAGGAAATGTTACTAAATTGTTTCAGCTTTACTCTCATTAACATATAAGAACTCAACAATAAGCTACTTGCTTTCAACTACCGCCCTTTTCTACATATATACCGAATATATATTTATAGCTGCATCGCTAATATGATCTTATTTATATTACAGTACCGAGGTGGAAACTACAGAATGAGGATTTACGAGAGGCCTGACTTTGGAGGACAGATGATGGAATTCATGGATGACTGTCCATCTGTCTACGATCGTTTCCGCTACCGTGACATTCACTCCTGCCATGTGATGGACGGTTACTGGACCTTCTATGAACATCCCAACTACATGGGAAGGCAGTACTTCATGAGACCCGGTGAATACAGGAGATTCAGTGACTGGGGCGGCTCTTGTGCAACTATCGGATCTTTCAGGCGCATGAGGGACTTCTAGATTGTTCTTGAAAAGAACGATTTTGTCTTGCTGAAATATTTCTGACCATAATAAAATACATTTTGCTTGATATTTTTGAATATAATTCACTTATTTTGGAATCTCCCAGACTGGAACAGTAATTGCATTGAGGAGGATCTCATGCAGAGTATTTTAGCTCAATGATCTCAGCTAATGAAATCATTAAACCAAGGATATAGAAGTAAGTTCTATCCATAAAATTACAATAGGTGGTTGTATATCAGCTGAGCTTCTTTATAATTAATATTCAAAATTAGCTACTATCAAATATCAGTGAAACAGATGTACAGTTCTTTTAGGTTCCAGTGATTATTTACAGCCCTAATCTTCCACGTCACGTTTTACACCAGTTGTAAATGACTGGAAAACCATGTTCACCATAGGCCAGACTGCTATCTAAATATGGCTAGCAATGTCACTGTGCCAAAAATGGATGTTATTCATGGTTATTAATTTGGATCATGGCAGCCTCATTAAATTTCACATTTCTGTTGACTATGTCAGTCAGCTCTATGAGCATAAAATCATAGAATGGTTACAGCACAGAAGGAGGCCATTCGGCCCATCGAGCCCATGCCGGATCTTACTCTAATTGACAGAGTGCCTTGCTATCTATTGTCTTTCACAGAATTCAGTAAAATGTGTCAGACATATTCTAGAAAGATTTGAATAGGCCCATCTTTGTACAAAATGGGTCAATAATTTAAGCAGTCAGACTGTTGCAGTGATTGGTTTGATTTACATTTTTTTCCCATTGAGATCACTGTTCTAGTCAACCAATGTTTCTCTGAGCACTATAGGGGAGATTCTCTTGGGTATGCACCCAGACATATTGGGGTTGATTTTATAATGGTGGTGGGTTGGCAGCGGAGGGGCGAAGGTGCACATGGCAAACCTTACTCATGCTCCCCCTCCACCTCCTGGTCCCCCTTCCCCTCCTGCTGCTGCTCCTCCTCCCCCTCCTGCTCCTGCTCCCCCTGCCCTTCCTGCTCCTTCTCCTTCTCCTGCTCCTTCTCCTCCTTTTGCACCTTCTCCTCCTTCTGCTCCTTCTCCACCTCCTGCTCCTTCTCCCCTTCCTGCTTCCACAAAACATACTGTTTCCGACGTGATCACGTGGTGATTGCTGATGATTAACGTCCTCTCCAGGTTTTGTGCCCGGCAACCAGCCTAATTGACAGGCTGGCTGCTGTCAGGAGCTGCAACGTGGGGGGGTGGTGTGGGGGGAGAAAAAGAGAGAGAGCGAGATATCATTCGGCGCTGGAACAGAAGACGGGGGGTGGGGAGGAGAGTGGAAGATCCGGGGGGAGAATGGAAGATCGGGGGTGAAGAGGGGAAGATCGGGGGGGTGGGGGGGTGGTGAGGGGAAGATGGGGGCATGAAGAGGAGGACATCGGGAGGACATTGGGGAGATGAAGAGGGGAAGATCAGAGAGGGAGACGCTGGACATCGGAGTAGGATACAAAGGTAGGTTCATTTTGTGTTTTAACTTCCTTCTATGATGTTTTATGTAATGTATTTAGTTTCTTCTTTCCTGATCTGGCTCTTCGGCGTGAATCAGAAGCAGTGGGCAAGCCATCCAGGTAAGTAAAAAATCGTTACAATTATTTCATCTGTCACAGGTAAAGTGCCTTAAGTACTGGTACATTTGGCTCTTTAACTGTCATCTCGCCGGCTTTAATTGCCGGTGGGACTTCTGTTTCCGGGTCACCGGCGTGCACACAGGTGGGTCCCTGGGAAACTCGGAAGTCGACGGGTTGGAGTCGGCTTCCGAACCCAAATGGGATTTCCGTGATTTTTGGAGCCCCCCCGCCCCCAACGCACCCGCAATTGCCCCCTAAAATTGAGCCCATTGGATTGCCTGGGCACATTAAATATTGCAAAATCGGCGGGTCAGAGTGCACACTTGTAACGAAACCCACCCAATTGGCTATCCAGTGTGCCTAGGAGAAGACCCAGGAGAATCTTCCTTTATTATGTCCTAGAGCTGGACCTGCATGAGAAGGTCATCTGATCACCACAATCTTCAGAGATTGTACATGGGCATCTCATACTCCAACGTCCCTTTGAATAAAATAAAACATTCTCCTAACCTCCCTTCTTTTGGTGATGATCTTTAAATTCATGGACTTTAGTAACTGGCTCATTGGCCAATGGAAATAACTTTCCCCTATTTAACTTATCAAAACCCCATATGATTTTGAAGACTCCTATGAGGTGTTCTCTTAAACTTCTCTGCTCTAATTAAAATAGCCCCAGGTTCTTTAGTCTCTCCTCAGAACTAAAAGCTCATATTGCTTATATCATCTTAGTGAATGTCTTCTGCACCGTTCCATGGTCTTGACATCTTTCCTAAAGTAAGGTGCCCAAAACTGGAGACAACATTTTAATTGCAACCCAACCAATGAGTTTTTCAGATTTATCATTCCCTCTTTGCATGTGTACCCCATTCGCCTATTTATATCATCCAGATATTGCACCCACTTTTAAAGATTTGTGTCTATGAATCCCTAAGTCTCCCTGCTGCTGTATTCCTTTGAAAGTTTGAGTGTACACAATGGAACCAGTATTTTAAGACTTATAATGAAACATCACCTATCTTATGCGACTGCAATATTCTGTGTTATAATTAACCTCCAATGGGAGACCACCTACTGAACGTGACCAGCACCAGGTTCTGGATGATAGTGTCTAATTGTTTTACCTGGAATTAATGACCTCACTAGTTCCAGGAAGCAGTATTTGGACATAAATTTAGACAATAGAATTTTGTATGTAAAGGAAAAAAAATGACAGGGAACAACTTTGTGGGCTGAATCTTACTTACAAAATTGTCTTTAGAGGTCTTGATTGAAAATCGTTTCCACCTGTACAGTGTTAAGGTGAAGATTCCGAATGTCTATGGCAAAATAAATGGTCTTAGAAGACAGATTCCACTGTACTTCCTAAATTTATTTAAATATATCATCCCACATTTCTCTGTGTTAAACTTCATCTGACATATATCTGCCCAATCTACTAATGGAAGGAGTCTTACAACACCAGGTTATAGTCCAACAGCTTTATTTGAAATCACAAGCTTTCGGAGGCTTCCTCCTTCGTCAGGTGACTCACCCGACAAAGGAGGAAGCCTCCGAAAGCTTGTGATTTCAAATAAAGCTGTTGGACTATAACCTGGTGTTGTAAGACTCCTTACATTTGTCCACCCCAGTCCATCACCGGCATCTCCACAACAATCTACTAACCTATGTCCTCCTGTTTTCGCTTACAGTCCTCTTCACAGCTAATCTTTCTCCCTATTTTTGTGTTGACTGCAAATTTTCATATTGTGTCCAAAGCCCAAGTCTAGATCATTAATATATATTATATTGAGAAGAGCAATGGTCCCAACAGTGATGTCTGAGGTAATATTCCTCTCGTTTACCCCTGGAGAGATAGCATACAGAGAACATTTATCTCATTTCATAACACTCACTCATACAAAACAAGCTGGGGGCACAATAGCAACGGGCACAGTAATGTCCTGCTCACTCCAATTCAAGGTGCACCTCAGAAAGAGTACTGTCAGCAGAAACACCATACAAACTAAGCAAGCAAAGCCCTGGCACCAGGAGAGAAGTGGTCTGGGCACATGCGACCTGTTTCGAATGCTCTGGCGGTTGCTATCATCTACCTAAGTATGTTCTGCTCATTGGCCAAGGATTGCAAAGCTACCAAGAGAGAAGTAGGACAGATGTGGTCCAGGGAATGTAGAGTGTGAGGTTGAGGAAGGTGCCTGGCTGATTCACAACTCACAAGAGGAGGCGCAAGTGGAGGGCAGGGCAGGAGAGAGGACTGATGAGGTGACTTTCCTACTGTAGTCAGGCCCTTATTTTTGTGTTGTCCGAAAATATTCATATTGTGTCCCAAACCCAAATCCAGATTATTAATGTATATCTTATATTGAGAAGAGTAATGGTCCGAACACTGATATCTGGGACCATCACTATTTACACCTGTGCTGTCCAAAAACAAGCATCAACCACTATTCTCTGTCTTCTGTCCTTCCTACCCATGCTACCACATTCCCTTTAATGCCGTGTGCCTTAATTTGGTCAAGGCACATCCTGTGGAGCACTTTATCAAAGGGCTTTTGAAAATTCATATAAACAGCATCCACTATTTCCTTTGTAATAAACTCTGTTGTTTCCTCAAAGAATTCAATTAAATTTATCAGATGTGACTTGCATTTCACAAATTCATGCTGGCTGATCTTAATTAACCCATATATTTTTTGGTCAGATAATGCAGTGTTACCTTTAGCCGATGGTGGCATCTTGGGCATCTGCACCCATTTCCCGCCCCCCCCCACCACCGACAAAGAGGCCTCCAGAACAATCAGTGCATCCAAAATGGATACTATGGCTACTTATGTAGGTGTCAGGATACAGGACCAGGCTGTCCACACACCTGCTGTGGCAATGCAACCTGTTAATAGCCCTCCCAGGACTCAGAGACCTTGAGATGAAAGCCACCTCTGAGCCAAGAGGTTCACAATATCACAGCTCAGCCAAGCAACACTGGCATCTCTGGCTTCCAGGTATAATCTCAATGCAGCATCAGCATAGGCTTAAAAGTAGCACAGAGAGGCATAGTGGCAGTAAGAAGCACTCTGTAAATATCTACGTGCATGGTAAAAGCACTTTGTGAATTGAAGTTCAGTGTTCTGAAGTTAGTCCGATTTTTGTTTTTTTTCCATTTGATGGGATGTTTGAGGTCAGTTTGCAACAGGATGCAGCGTTTCTTCTATTCCTCATTACTGTCAGCCTTGTCTCATTGGTAGCACTCTTGTCTCTGAGTCAGAGGTTGTGGGTTCAAGCCCCACTCCAGAGACTTGAGCACATAATCTAGGCTGACACTTCAGTGCTGCACTGAGGGAGTGCTGCACTGTGGGAAGTGATGGGGTGTTCTCCCCAGTGTCCTGGCCAATATTTAACCCTCAACCAACATCACTTAGAACAGATTATCTGGTCATTTTTCTCATTGCTGTTTGTGGGATCTTGCTGTGCGCAAATTGGCTGCCTCATTTTCTCCATTAGAGCATGACGACACTTCAAAAGTACTTCATTGGCTGTAAAGCACTTTGGGATGTCCTGAGGTCATGAAAGGAGTTATATAAATGCAAGACCTCTCCTTTACTGAACCATTGCTTCCTTAGGCGGATCTCTTCTAAAGACATCGTTGAAGGAACAGCAGGTTCTATAGAGTTTGGTGGAAGGATATCTTCTAGTTTGTCCTCCTTTGATGTAGCCTTATCCTATGTGCCTCTCTCATTTCCTCTTCCACCTATTCTTGTTCTGCCTCTGTTGTAAAGACATATATGGCAATGGCCATAGTGAGCCCCCTGATAAGGCTCAATGACAGAAGGGAGGGAAGCAGAAGATTTCCCTGAAACTGGTAAAAGGCAGCCTGCAGAATCTTTTCTTAGTTGTAAGCTGAGAAAAGATTTTTCTGATCACTAAGTCAAAACTGTTTTAAACAAACTTTGTGGACATTCAAAGCTAGTGAACTCAGCGACTTCCTGGTTTGACAAGTCATGCAGGTAATCACCCCTCCTTTCTCCAGGTTTATCGTAAGTCAGGTGCAGTTCTGGCGTAAATGGTGGAATTTCTGGGACAGCAGCTTTTGCCTTCATTATCCTGTCATTTGCAAACATACTCCACTTTGGAGATGGATACATTTCTACCAGCAGCCAATTCTATCAGAATTTAACATGTATCTTAGTTTTAGACTCCAGCATTACACATCAGCATGTGGCTTGACAGTGAATACAATGGGCCAGATATGGTGACCAGCTTGTGCTGACTTTGTTTCTTTCCCATCTCAGCCACTTGGGTCAGATCTAGTTGGTTGTATTATACTTTGGGTAACAAATTTTGGCATCATGACTGTTACTAAAGTCCAGAATGATCTCCGGTATGGGAAGCACAAAAGGCTCATTTATTTCACAGGACAATTAAAATGACATGGATGCAAAACAAAAAGGATCATTGACACATCGGGTGTCTTTCAGGTGCTTTTTCAGCAATCATAGGATATGTTTTATTCCTATTTTGCTGACATTGAGCTCTGGAGCATTTAAATTACAAAAACATTGCTGGAGTGGCCTTTCTGTCCAACATATAAATACCAAGCTGTAGGAAGCAGTGCTACGTTTAGTCAGTTATTTGTTAACTGAGCACTAAAATGGGAAAGGCAAGACTAATTTTTATTTTATAAATTATATTCTAATCATTACATATCTTTTAATTTGCTAAATTATTGATTCAAGTTATATCTTTTTTCCACAGATCATCTTTTACGAGGACAGGAACTTCCAGGGTCGGCACTATGAGTGCAGTTCTGACTGTGCTGACCTGTCCTCTTACTTCAGTCGCTGCAACTCCATCCGTGTTGAGAGTGACTGGTGGGTGCTGTATGAGAGACCCAATTACATGGGATACCAGTATGTTCTGAGCAGAGGAGACTATCCTGACTACCAGCGCTGGATGGGATTCAATGACAGCATCAGGTCATGTCGCACCTACCCACATGTAAGTGACAGTTTTGTGATTCGTGAAGGCGATGCTACTTGAGAGCTAAAAATGGTCACCAACCTCAAGTATTGGGCTTGTGGGTGTTATCTGTGAAATTTCTTTCTCTTCTAGACTGTTATGTCGACGTGTAAGCTACATTTAGCTGACTTGATTTTTGAAATAGTTATTAATATTTACAGTTTAGGTCATAATAATACACCTACTTAAACTTTAAGAAAAGGAGAATTCTCTGCCTTGTGTTTTTTCAGACTGCATTATAAAAATCTGATTATTTAATTGAATGATTTAGTTCATATTCGTCAGATATTAAGAGCTGAAAACCAAATGATTGGATTGGAGTTTTAAGATATATGAAGATCATATGCTACTGGGCTGGCATGTTATTAGATAGAACAGATCAGCCATGAGATCACAGATCAGCCATGATCTTATCAAATGGCGAAGCAGGCACGAGGGGCTGAATGGCCTACTCCTGTTCCTATGTTCCTATGTTCCATTCAGTGCCGTGGGATCTTTGAAACGTATAAATCTCATTGAAACATATAAAATTCTGATAGGGCTGGATGGACTGATGCAGGGAGGATGTTTCCCCTGGGTGGGGGGTCCAGAACGAGGGGTCACAGTCTCAGGATACGGGGTAGGACATTTAGGACTGAGATGAGGAGAAATTTCTTCACTCAGAGGGTGGTGAACCTGTGGAATTCTCTACCACACAAGGCTATGGAGGCCAAGTCACTGAATATATTTAAGAAGGAGCTAGATAGATTTCTAGACACAAAAGGCATCATAAGAACATAAGAACATAAGAAATTGGAGCAGGAGTAGGCCAATCGGCCCCTCGAGCCTGCTCCGCCATTCAATAAGATCATGGCTGATCTGATCCCAACCACAAATCTAAAGAACACAAGAAGTCGGAGCAGGACCCGGCCACATAGCCCCTGGGCCCTCTCCGCCACCCACAGGGCATTGACCGATCCGAACTCAGCTTCATGTCCAATTTCCTGCCCGCTCCCCATAACCCCTAATTCCCTTTACTTCTAGGAAACTGTCTATTTCTGTTTTAAATTTATCTAATGATGTAGCTTCCACAGCTTCCTGGGGCAGCAAATTCCACAGACCTACCACCCTCTGAGTGAAGAAGTTTCTCCTCATCTCAGTTTTGAAAGAGCAGCCCCTTATTCTAAGATTATGCCCCCTAGTTCTAGTTTCACCCATCTTTGGGAACATCCTTACTGCATCCACCCGATCAAGACCCTTCACAATCTTATATGTTTCAATAAGATCGCCTCTCATTCTTCTGAACTCCAATGAGTAGAGTCTCAATCTACTCAACCTCTCCTCATATGTCCGCCCCCTCATCCCCGGGATTAACCGAGTGAACCTTCTTTGTACTGCCTCGAGAGCAAGTATGTCTTTTCTTAAGTATGGAGACCAAAACTGTATGCAGTATTCCAGGTGCGGTCTCACCAATACCTTATATAACTGCAGCAATACCTCCTTGTTTTTATATTCTATCCCCCTAGCAATAAAAGCCAACATTCCGTTGGCTTTCTTGATCACCTGCTGCACCTGCATACCAACTTTTTGATTTTCTTGCACGAGGACCCCCAGATCCCTTTGTACTGCAGTACTTTCCAGTCTCTCGCCATTAAGAAAATAACTTGCTCTCTGATTTTTCCTGCCAAAGTGCATAACCTCACATTTTCCAATATTATATTGCATCTGCCAAATCTCCGCCCACTCACCCAGCCTGTCTATATCCCCTTGCAGGTTTTTTATGTCCTCCTCACTCTCTACTTTCCCTCCCATCTTTGTATCATCTGCAAATTTTGATATGTTGCACTCGGTCCCCTCCTCCAAATCGTTAATATAGATTGTAAAGAGTTGGGGACCCAGCACCGACCCCTGTGGAACACCACTGGTTACTGGTTGCCAGTCCGAAAATGAACCATTTATCCCAACTCTCTGCTTCCTGTTCGATAACCAATCCTCCACCCATGCCAGAATATTACCCCCAATCCCGTGATTTTTTATCTTAAGTAATAATCTTTTATGTGGCACCTTGTCGAATGCCTTCTGGAAGTCTAAATACACTATGTCCACTGGTTCCCCTTTATCCACCCTATACGTTATATCCTCGAAGAACTCAAGCAAATTTGTCAGACATGACTTCCCCTTCATAAAGCCATGCTGACTTTGTCCTATTAAATTATGCTTATCTAAATGTTCCGTTACTGTCTCCTTAATAATAGACTCCAAAATTTTACCCACCACAGATGTTAAGCTAACTGGCCTATAATTTCCAGCCTTCTGCCTACTACCCTTTTTAAATAACGGTGTTACATTAGCAGTTTTCCAATCTGCCGGGACCTCTCCTGAGTCCAGGGAATTTTGGAAAACTATCACCAAAGCATCCACAATCCCTACTGCCACTTCCCTCAAGACCCTAGGATGGAAGCCATCAGGTCCAGGGGATTTATCCGCCTTGAGTCCCATTATTTTACTGAGTACCATCTCCTGAGTGATTTTAATCGTATTTAGCTCCTCCCCCCCGAGGGGTATGGGGAGAGAGCGGGAATATGGTATTGAGATAGAGGATCAGCCATGATCATATTGAAAGGCGGAGCAGGCTCCAAGGGCTGAAAGGCCTACTCCTGCTCCTATTTTCAATGTTTCTATGCTTCTAACTGACTGACAGGCATGCTATTGTTCCCAATCATCATACCCCTAACAGACTTACATTTAAAGCTCTGAGAGGGACTACCCCTATTAAGAAACCGGCCTTCTCTACAGGCTAAAATCAGTACTGATTTATCTTTGTTATAAAATTTAATTATATAAAATTAACACAATAGCTGCATGGTGCCATGAAGACTACAGCATAATGACTGGTTTCACTAAATTCTCTAAGCCTTGTTCTGGTTGGTAATAATATCATCTGAACCCGGGTACCTCATTTTCTAGATATAAAAAAGATTAATTTACAACTGAATCACAAATATGATCTTATTTCTATTACAGTACCGAGGTGGAAACTACAGAATGAGGATTTACGAGAGGCCTGACTTTGGAGGACAGATGATGGAATTCATGGATGACTGTCCATCTGTCTACGATCGTTTCCGCTACCGTGACATTCACTCCTGCCATGTGATGGACGGTTACTGGACCTTCTATGAACAACCCAACTACAGAGGCCGTCAGTACTTCATGAGACCCGGAGAATACAGGAGATTCAGTGACTGGGGCGCCACCAATGCAACCATCGGATCTTTCAGGCGTATGAGGGACTTCTAGATTGCTGCTGTAAAATATGATTTTATTTTGCTGAAATGCATTAATAATAAAATCTCCTTCACTTAATTGTCCATCGTCTTCATTTATTTTGGGATTTTCATGAAAAACGGTAATGATGTCTGGGAGTCTCACGCAGAATATTTTACCACAGTGATGTGAACTAGTGAAGATGTTTTAAAAGAAATAACCAATTATATAGAAATAAGTGACAATAAGATGCATATTATTTGAGCTTTATTTATTATATTTAATGTGTGAGATTCTCAATAACATTCTGGACGGGCAGCATCACTCTTCTTGGATATATAATTAGGGATTGAAACTCC
This sequence comes from Heptranchias perlo, assembly GCF_035084215.1. Classification (NCBI taxonomy): domain Eukaryota; kingdom Metazoa; phylum Chordata; class Chondrichthyes; order Hexanchiformes; family Hexanchidae; genus Heptranchias; species Heptranchias perlo. Next base: position 72,690,576 of record NC_090331.1, on the reverse strand, counting down.
TCTGTTACTTTTAACACGCTAGTTAACACATTTGTGCCAAATTTCTGTGTGCGTTAATTTAAGTCGTTAACTTGTAAAATAAATAGGCTATGACTTTGTTAAAATAATGTAAATGGTAATTTGGCATGTGCTCTTTAACCAGTGAGCTTAATGATGTGCACACAGAGAAATTCTGATCTCTTACAGTTAGAATCTCCCATCTAAAACAAAAATATATCAAACACAACATTAAAGTCAGATTCTAGCTGAAACCTCAGAAAGAATGTTAATCTGAAAACACTGTTCCTGCCATTTGTACCAGGAATGTGTGATAATAAAAGAGCTGGTGATTTATTTTTGGATATCACACAAGGTTCTGTCAATTATAATTTAATTAATTACAAGCAGACATAACTGATGTTCTGGGTTCAAATGATTTCCTTCAGGTCAATGACAAGGCCAATGACAAATGACTGTTCATGGTTTTCAAAGGGCGGGAGTGATTTATTCAAGACTTTCAGTATTGGGGATTCAACATTTTTTCCACCCCATCTCAGCATCAGGCATACACTGGTGATATATAACACAGGTTAGATGCTCTACCATGGAGCAATATGGGGCCCCTGGTAAAACTCACGATAATGTAGACAAACTGCACACAACAGTTGCATCAGTTTTATTTAAGCATAGTATATTGTGATATGATTTGCTTAATCATTAATGCAATGTGTAAACATTCTACGGGCCTATTTCTTCATGCATTTTACTACACATTTGTGGTTTGATGGATTGGGGCGGGGGGGAAGGGCCTGTGCAGGGTTGCGGAGGACCCTTGAATGCCCAGGGCCCCAAGAATTCTTATCTGGCTCTGCAAGAACAAGTACTAAATGGTCAGTAATTTTTGTTTTTATCTTTTCAAACTTTTAGCACACACTTACACAGCAGGTTCAGTCAGTTAACATACTATTCACATGGGAATTCTTACGGTGAAATTTACAGGGATGTACCAGGCTGCCTGTGTTTGATTGTCATTTTATGAGAGAAGCAGGGTGCAGGATCCAGGATGTAGGAAGCACAAAGGACCAGCAACTCTCATTCTTTGTTTCTTTTTCTATAGAATAATTAAAATGATATGAAAGGAAAATAAACAGTGACACATCAGGTGTCTTTCAGTTCTTCCACTATAATGTACATGACATGTGTTGTCTTTGTTTTTAGCTGTCTTTTAGTTGTGAAGCATTAGAATAACAAAAGTTCTTTCCAGAATCCTGTCCAACATATGAAGTTGCACAATGCTACATTCAGTAATTTGGTTAACTCAAAATGGGAAAGGCAAGGCCAAACTCTTTAATTTTCTTCAATACAATTGATTCAATATCTGTTAATTTGTGAAATAATTGATTTAAATTATGTCTCTTTTCCTCAGATCATCTATTACGAGGACAGGAACTTCCAGGGTCGACACCATGAGTGCAGTACTGACTATGCTGACCTGTCCTCTTACTTCAGCCGCTGTAACTCCATCCGTGTTGAGAGTGACTGGTGGGTGGTGTATGAGAAACCCAATTACATGGGATATCAGTATGTTCTGAGGAAGGGAGAATATCCTGACTACCAGCGCTGGATGGGATTCAATGACAGCATCAGGTCATGTCGCACCTACCCATATGTAAGTGACAAATTGATTTGTGTGCTGTTCACTGATTGAGGACCAGAAAATGGTTACTGTGCTCAGTAATTGAATTTGTAAATGCATATAGAGTACAAGGTAGTCATGCTCACACTGTATAGTGCTGGTCACAGCCTGAGGACTGCATCCTAGTCACCGAGACACAAGGGGGACAGACATTCAAGCAACATTGTAGAGAAGAGCCAATAAGCTGATACCTAGCAACAGAGATAAAAAGAGCAAACTTGAAAGTACTTGCATTGATATAGCACCTTTCATGACTTAAAGATGTGCCAAATGTTTCACAGCCATTGAAGTAGTTTTAAAGTGTAGTACGAATACACAGGATCTGCTCAGATGAGGAGGAACGCGATGGACACCTACAGACGCTGAAAGACGCCCTCGTAAGAACGGGATATGACGCTCGACTTGTCGATCGACAGTTCCGACGGGCCACAGCGAAGAATCGCATAGACCTCCTCAGAAGACAAACACGGGACGCAACCAACAGAGTACCCTTCGTCGTCCAGTACTTCCCCGGAGCGGAGAAACTACGCCATGTTCTCCGCAGCCTTCAACATGTCATCGATGACGACGAACACCTCGCGAAGGCCATTCCCACACCTCCACTACTCGCCTTCAAACAGCCACCCAACCTCAAACAGACCATCGTTTGCAGCAAATTACCCAGCTTTCAGGAGAATAGCGTCCACGACACCACACAACCCTGCCACGGCAACCTCTGCAAGACATGTCAGATCATCGACACGGATACCACCATCACACGAGAGGACACCACCCACCAAGTACATGGTTCATACTCCTGTGACTCGGCCAACGTTGTCTACCTCATACGTTGCAGGAAAGGATGCCCCGGAGCATGGTACATTGGCGAGACCATGCAGACACTGCGACAACGGATGAACGGACACCGCGCAACAATCGCCAGACAGGAGGGTTCCCTCCCAGTCGGGGAACACTTCAGCAGTCAAGGACATTCAGCCACCGATCTTCGGGTAAGCGTTCTCCAAGGCGGCCTTCGAGACACACGACAACGCAAAATCGTCGAGCAGAAATTGATAGCCAAGTTCTGCACCCATGAGGACGGCCTCAACCGGGATCTTGGGTTCATGTCACGCTACACGTAACCCCACCAGTGAGGAGAAAAAAAAGTTATCTGTTTTTAATATTCTCTCTCTCTCTGCCATTTGGGTCTCTTTCTCTCTGTCTGTGTAATTTGACACAATGTATATTCAGTGTACTGGGACGTACTGTTCTCTGTGGCTAATCTGTCTGAACACCAACGACACATTTTGATTGGTGTGATGGTGTCCCAGCCTAATATAAGATATGCGATTTGAGAACCTTTCACTCATTCACCTGACGAAGGGGATAATCTCCGAAAGCTTGTGATTTTAAAATAAATTTGTTGGACTATAACCTGGTGTTGTAAGATTCCTTACATTAGTGCAAAGCTAGGAATACGACTGTTTAATTCAATTAATTAAATATTCTTAATATTAAATATTTAGAACCAAAACCCAAACTGAGAAATTACAGGATGGAACTTGCCATATGTTATTGGTTTTACTGTAACGGCTTTGTGAATTAAATAAAAAAGAGAAACCTATGTACGGTCTACCAGCATAGAGAGATTTAACCTCAGCCTGAAGAGAAATAAAACAGAACCTTAGTCAAATTAAGTAACCAACAAGTATCCATTTGGTTAGCAAGAATCAGTCCTGAATTTATGTTATGAATATTTCACTATATTGCAGTACAGAAATAGCTGCATGATCATAAGGCTATAATGTAATTAAATTTGGAAGATTTTACAACATCTCATCTTTCATCTTGTTTTTAATAATATTATCTGCACCTCTTGAAAAACTCCCTCTCCCCAAGGTATATCATTTCTACATATTACTGAAATATACATTTATAGCTCATCCAAATATGATCTTATTTCTATTACAGTACAGAGATGATTCCTACAGACTGAGGATTTACGAGAGGCCTGACTTTGGAGGACAGATGATGGAATTCATGGATGACTGTCCATCTGTCTACGATCGTTTCCGCTACCGTGACATTCACTCCTGCCACGTGATGGACGGTTACTGGACCTTCTATGAACATCCCAACTACAGAGGCCGTCAGTACTTCATGAGACCCGGTGAATACAGGAGATTCAGTGACTGGGGCGGCTACAGCTCAACTATTGGATCTTTCAGGCGCATGAGGGATTTCTAGATTGTTCTTGAAAAACATGATTTTACATGTTTTGTGGACATATTTTAGAATATAAATAAAATACCCTTTACTTGATTATCCCTCATCCTAATTCATTTATTTTTAGATTTTCATTAAATTGTACAAAACAGTAATGGTACCTGAGAGTCTCATGCACAACTTTTTACCACATTGATCTTAACTAATGAGCATCTATAAAGTAAAAAACTATCAATGTTGAAATAAATTTTGTCCATGATATTTATAATTTAAAATACCAATTCCATGAAAGAGCGACTGAAAGTGTAAGTCATATTTAATGAGGACTGCTTCTCCCACAAAGAGAATGGTGAAGGACATGAAATCTTTATGCCCCTTTGTAACTTTCTGCTCCCACATAGTCAACTTATTGAGACTCCTAACTTAGTGTCATCTGCAAACTTGGATATATAATTCTCTATTCCTTCATCCAAGACATTGATATATATAGTAAAAAGCTGAGGCTCCAGTACAGATCCCTGGGCAACACCGCTTGTCACATTCCACCAGTCAGAGAACATTCCCTTTATCCTTAGTCTCTATCTCTTTCCTCCCAACCAATTCCCAACCCATGTCGCAAGGTTATCTCCAATTCCGTGAGCTTTTATTCTTGCTAACAACCTCTTGTGCGGAACCTTATCAAATGCCTTCTGAAGTCCATATGGACCACATTCACAGACATTCCCCTGTCCACCATGTTGGTGACCTCCTCAAAAAATTCAACTAGATTAGATAGACAGATGTACCTTTCACAAATCCATGCTGATTCTCTCTGATCCGCTTACACTTGTTCAAGTGCTCAGTCATTCTGACCCTGATGATGGACTCCAGTAACTTCCCCACAACTGACATTAAAATGACAGATCTATAGTTTCCTGGCTTTTCCCTCCCTCTTATCTTAAATAATAGACTCCTCCAACTTATCTATCATCCCAACCATATCCATCACCAATGCATGCCTATGAGATCAATAATGCTGAATCATTATTTGTGTGAAGGTTGAGCCCTTGAGATCTGGGTCTCTAGGTTTCTCAGCAGAGGGCAGTTGTTTCTCCACCCTCCATGAAGGAAAGGCACTCTCCCTCTCTTCCACTCCCAGGTCGTCATTGTAACTATTGCTTGGAGCTTCATCCTGTGAAATCCCTTCGGAATCACTACTTCCTCCCAAGTGGGCGTCTGTGGTGGCGGAGCATGTAAGTTGCCATTATGGAGTTGGTGAAGGTGGGAAATTGTGCAGCTTGAAGCACCCAGCTTCTCCTCTAGCCAGTTCTCCTTTTCCTCCAAGCCATTGCCTGGGATGTTAAAAACATTAAAGCTTCTTTAACTGTGTAAACAATCATATGCCTCTTTGAGAAAACAATGGCTGCGTCAATACCTATTTAAATACTTTGAAATTCCACATGAATCTGAAGCTTACTGTGCTCTCTCTAGCCCTGCCTTTACCAACCTTCTCATGGCACTTAACTTTTACTTCTCCATCTCCCAGCGCCTCACCTGTGTGCCTTCCAACAAATCTTCCTCCTCATGTACACTCAAACTTCACAAAGCATGTGTTCCTCCTCCCATTGTGTTTCGTTGTTTCTGGTTGTGCTTAACCTTTTCCTTCGCAAGGACAGAACACAGCAATGAAGGAATCTGAGTGGCAATTACAATTCACCCAGGTGTCTGCATCCATCCCATGATTATAATGCCTGCAGGTGGCGGCTCCCATTGAACAGCTCTTCTTTAAGACCATGGCAGGCAAATTGGGTTTGGATAGTGCTTTGGAGTTAACGAGGTGCAGAAGTCACTTGTGAATAGTGCAGGTTTCCTTTCACCCAGTAAATGGCACAGAAAGAGTATGATAGGTAAGGGGGGATCATGCTTTTTTCACTCTTACAGGATGTGCATGGGGAATAATTCCTTCACTTATCTTGGCAAACATTGTGAAGTTATTAAATCTCTCCCTGCATTGTGTGATAGGTCGTGGGGTACTGGAGGTTGCACTGACAGCCTCTGCCACCTCCCCCGATAATGTTTGTACCCGAGTCTTATGGGGCTTTATGTTCTCAGTGCCCAGGAGTCAGTAACTTCTCGTCCTCACTTCAGGGAGCAGAATCCACAACTGTATCAGAAAGCCTTGGGGCCAGTTGTTGCTGCTGAACCTCCCCCTCCCCTCCCGTCCCCCAGAGGATGCTTCTCCTTCAGTCATTCCTACAGTCTTTCCATTGCTTTGGTGTGGTTCCAACATCGACAAAAAGCAAACGGCCCTTTAATCAATGGCAGCATTTAAAGTACTGCAGCATAACATGATTCCCCCCACCCCCCCAACCCCTGCCAGAGGTGGTAAGCCAAGGACCAATGGTCTCAACACTGCAAACCCACCATGCTTACACAATGGAAGGCATTATAGGAAAAAGCAATAGGTTAGCACTGGAGTCACATGGACAAGCTGATGTCTCAAACCACTGCTAACCCACCAATCGGAGAAAAATCCAGCCTAATATCTACTAATTTTCTTTTAAACTACAAAAAGTTGCACAACAAATTAATGAACTTGCATTTGTATAGAACATTTCACATCCTCAGGATGTGCCAAAGGGCTTTACAGCCAATTAATTATTTTTGAAGTGTAGTCATGGTTGTTTTGTAGACAAACTCAGAAACAATCTTGTGTACAGCTAGGTCTCACAAACAGCAAATGAGATAAATGACCAGATAATCTGGTTTAGTGATGTTGGTTGAAGGAGGAATGTTGGCCAGGACACTGGGAGAACTCCCTGCCATGCAGGCTGTTCCACCTCAACAAACAGATGGGACCTCAGTTTAACATCTCATCTGACAGACAGCACCTTTGACAATGAACCAATCCCTCATTACTGCACTGAAGTGTCTGCCTAGATTATGTGCTCAAGAACAGGAGTGAGGTTTGAACCCATACTTTTCTGACTCAGAGACAAGGGGCATAATTTTAACATGACAGCAGGAACTCAGCGGGTGAGTGAATAGTCACATGGGAAACCCAGAAAAAATGTCCATACGTCGGCGCGAGTGATTGTGACTAAATTGAAGGCTCTTAATGTAACTTTCGGGTTTCACGTCTCCAAGCTGCGCATTGGGCCGTACTGCAAACCCGAATGACGTGCTGGGAACTGGAGTATTTAAAAGGCCATTGCAACCATGGATTTTGAAGGAGAAAGGTGGAATGTGCAGAGATGCAGCATCAAAGGACTAAGGCAGCACCGCAGTTTAACGACTCTTCGCTTGAGTTGCTACTGGCTGGGGTGAGGAGCAGGAGGGAGATACTGTACCCAGCTGATCGGAGGAAGTGTCCTGCCTCTGCCACCCTGAAGGCCTGGCATGAGATGGCAGAGGAACTGAGCAGCAGGAGCACGATGGCAAGGTCGTGGGTGCAGTGCAGGAAAGGCTTTAATGACCTGACCAGGTCAGGAAAAGAGAGTACAGTTACTGATTCACCTACATCATGTGGTATACATTACCCCCCTCTCACTCTGTCTTGCCAAGCCTACTCCATCACATCACTCCTCACACCCACTTAAGTCTCATTATCAACTTACCTTCACTTTCTGTGCGCTTCCTCATCTCCCCATTTGTGAACCCACCACTCCCACTCACCCCAATCCTGATGCAATGTGATGAATCTGTCTGATACTCACCCTCTGATGCATCTGTTTCATTGGTATCCTCACCCAAAGCAATGCATTCACTGGGTGACCACGTCACCTTCACTCACTCACAAGTCTGTTCTTTCTCCCCTTGAAGGATAAGTGAGCGCAAAATGCATGGGAGAGGAGTAGGACCGGAGGGGGGCCCACTACAACTAGTTGTCCTGACAGAGGAAGAGGAGGTGGCGTGGATCTCAGCCGCAGGGTTGAATGCCTGGCTGTCGGAGATGGCGAAACTGGTGACCCAAAAACAGCTGGTGACAGAACTTTAACGTCCTTGCCGCACATGATGAATTGATGTTATCAATGATTGACCTGTTGCACACCTCAGTTTGTTCATTGCAAACTAACTTCTACGATGATTGTTAATATTGCTTTATGTTCTCTTCCAGGGCCTTCACGGATTGATGAGGAGGCACGCGCCATAGAAGATGGCTATTCCTCAGAGGAGTTCCATTCCTCTGAGGGTGCACCATCACATCATATCCAGCTATGCACCAGCACAGATACTGGCACCTCGGTGGGTCCTGTTAGACAGATAGTTGGGTTATCAACTGGTGATTCACCACTTACAAGTGAGCACAAGCAGTCACTGGTGGCAGGGGCAGCTGTGGAGTGTCCGTGTCAGTGGACGCACTCCTTTCCAAGCTCTGCTCAGCTGGACACAGATGCTGAACCCTGGTGTCCATTGTTGAGAATGAGAATGATAGACGTACAGCTGCACCTTTGTGAGGTACTGGAAAATGTGCCATGCACTCTCTCCACAATAGCGGAGAGCATGGAGGAGTCCACCTCCAGCATTAGTGGAATGGTGGCACTGGTAAGTGTGGGGGTGTCTGCTATGGAGAGAATGTCAGCCTCCATTGACCTTCAAGCACGGCTCGCAATTGAGTCCATTCAGGCCATGACAACAGCTGTCCGGACTTTGGATGCCAAGTTGTCTGCCGCCTTAAACAAGGATGGTGTGTTGCCTCCCTGGTGCAAGGATCAAGGATGTCTCGGAGCGGCTACAGAACATTTTGGAGGGGGAGGGCGAACAACCAGCTGTCGTGGTGCACATAGGCACCAACGATATAGGTAAAAAAGGGGATGAGGTCCTAAAAGCAGAATATAGGGAGTTAGGAGGTAAATTAAAAAATAGGACCTCAAAGGTAGTAATCTCAGGATTGCTGCCAGTGCCACGTGCTAGTCAGAGTAGAAATAGGAGGATATTTCAAATGAATACGTGGCTAGAGGAATGGTGCAAGGGGGAGGGATTCAAATTCCTGGGACACTGGAAACGGTTCTGGGGGAGGTGGGACCAGTACAAACCGGACGGTCTGCACCTGGGCAGGGCCGGGACCGCTGTCCTAGGAGGAGTGTTTGCTAGTGCTGTTGGGGAGGGTTTAAACTAAAGTGGCAGGGGGTTGGGAACCTGAGCAGGGAGAGAGAGGAAAGCGTAACAGGAAGGGACAGAAGGTATGGAGTAATAGGTAAAGTGTTAAAAAAGGAAAAAGCAGGAACTAAGCGTCACAAAACAGATTTGAAAGTTCTTTATCTGAATGCACGTAGCATTCGTAATAAAATGGACGAGTTAACGGCACAAATAACTACGTATGGGTATGATCTTGTGGCCATTACAGAAACATGGCTGCAGGGTGACAACGACTGGGAATTAAATATGCCAGGGTATTTAACAATCAGGAAGGACAGGCAGGAAGGAAGGGGAGGTGGGGTGGCTATGTTAATAAAGGAAGGAATCACTGTAATACAGAGAAGTGATATTGGGACAAAGCATCAAGATAATGAAACAGTTTGGGTGGAGATAAGGAATAATAAGGGAAAAAAAACATTAGTGGGCGTAGTATATAGGCCTCCTAATAGTTGCAACTCTGCTGGAAGAAGTATTAATCAGGAGATAGTCGGGGCATGTAATAAGGGAACAGCCATAATTATGGGGGATTTTAATTATCATATTAACTGGACAAATCAAATTGGGCAGAGCAGCCTTGAGGACGAGTTCATTGAGTGCATCAGGGATGGATTTCTTGAGCAGTATGTAACTGATCCTACAAGGGGGCAGGCAACCTTGGACCTGGTCCTGTGTAATGAGTCAGGATTAATTAATAATGTCCTAGTTAAGGATCCCCTTGGAACGAGCAACCACAACATGGTTGAATTCCATATCCAATTAGAGGGTGAGAAGGTTGATTCTCAAACAAGCGTACTGAGCTTGAATAAAGGAGACTATGATGGTATGAGAGCGGAATTGATTAAAGTGGACTGGGAAAATAGATTAAAGGGTAAGACGGTACATGAGCAGTGGTGTTCATTTAGGGAGTTATTTTACAACTTTCAAAATAAATATATTCCACTGAGGAAAAAAGGGTGTAAAAGAAATGACAGCCACCCGTGGCTAAGTAAAGAAATCAAGGATAGTATCCGACTAAAAACAAGGACATATAAGGTAGCCAAACTTAGTGGAAGGATAGAAGATTGGGAATTCTTCAAAAGACAGCAAAAAGTAACTAAAGGATTGATTAAGAAAGGGAAGTTAGATTATGAAAAGAAATTAGCAAAAAATATAAAAACAGATAGCAAGAGTTTCTATAGTTATATAAAAAGAAAAAGGGTGGCTAAGGCAAACATAGGTCCCTTAGAGGATGAGACCGGGAAATTAATGGTGGGAAACATGGAGATGGCAAAAATGCTGAACAAATATTTTGTTTCAGTCTTTACAGTAGAGGACACTAAGAATATCCCAACACTGGACAAACAGGGGACTCTCGGGGGGGAGGAGCTAAATACGATTAAAATCACTCAAGAGATGGTACTCAGTAAAATAATGGGACTCAAGGCGGATAAATCCCCTGGACCTGATGGCTTCCATCCTAGGGTCTTGAGGGAAGTGGCAGTAGGGATTGTGGATGCTTTGGTGATAGTTTTCCAAAATTCCCTGGACTCAGGAGAGGTCCCGGCAGATTGGAAAACTGCTAATGTAACACCGTTATTTAAAAAGGGTAGTAGGCAGAAGGCTGGAAATTATAGGCCAGTTAGCTTAACATCTGTGGTGGGTAAAATTTTGGAGTCTATTATTAAGGAGACAGTAACGGAACATTTAGATAAGCATAATTTAATAGGACAAAGTCAGCATGGCTTTATGAAGGGGAAGTCATGTCTGACAAATTTGCTTGAGTTCTTCGAGGATATAACGTATAGGGTGGATAAAGGGGAACCAGTGGACGTAGTGTATTTAGACTTCCAGAAGGCATTATTACTTAAGATAAAAAATCACGGGATTGGGGGTAATATTCTGGCATGGGTGGAGGATTGGTTATCAAACAGGAAGCAGAGAGTTGGGATAAATGGTTCATTTTCGGACTGGCAACCAGTAACCAGTGGTGTTCCACAGGGGTCGGTGCTGGGTCCCCAACTCTTTACAATCTATATTAACGATTTGGAGGAGGGGACCGAGTGCAACATATCAAAATTTGCAGATGATACAAAGATGGGAGGGAAAGTAGAGAGTGAGGAGGACATAAAAAACCTGCAAGGGGATATAGACAGGCTGGGTGAGTGGGCGGAGATTTGGCAGATGCAATATAATATTGGAAAATGTGAGGTTATGCACTTTGGCAGGAAAAATCAGAGAGCAAGTTATTTTCTTAATGGCGAGAGACTGGAAAGTACTGCAGTACAAAGGGATCTGGGGGTCCTAGTGCAAGAAAATCAAAAAGTTGGTATGCAGGTGCAGCAGGTGATCAAGAAAGCCAACGGAATGTTGGCTTTTATTGCTAGGGGGATAGAATATAAAAACAAGGAGGTATTGCTGCAGTTATATAAGGTATTGGTGAGACCGCACCTGGAATACTGCATACAGTTTTGGTCTCCATACTTAAGAAAAGACATACTTGCTCTCGAGGCAGTACAAAGAAGGTTCACTCGGTTAATCCCGGGGATGAGGGGGCGGACATATGAGGAGAGGTTGAGTAGATTGAGACTCTACTCATTGGAGTTCAGAAGAATGAGAGGTGATCTTATTGAAACATATAAGATTGTGAAGGGTCTTGATCGGGTGGATGCAGTAAGGATGTTCCCAAAGATGGGTGAAACTAGAACTAGGGGGCATAATCTTAGAATAAGGGGCTGCTCTTTCAAAACTGAGATGAGGAGAAACTTCTTCACTCAGAGGGTGGTAGGTCTGTGGAATTTGCTGCCCCAGGAAGCTGTGGAAGCTACATCATTAGATAAATTTAAAACAGAAATAGACAGTTTCCTAGAAGTAAAGGGAATTAGGGGTTATGGGGAGCGGGCAGGAAATTGGACATGAAGCTGAGTTCGGATCGGTCAATGCCCTGTGGGTGGCGGAGAGGGCCCAGGGGCTATGTGGCCGGGTCCTGCTCCGACTTCTTGTGTTCTTTAGATTTGTGGTTGGGATCAGATCAGCCATGATCTTATTGAATGGCGGAGCAGGCTCGAGGGGCCGATTGGCCTACTCCTGCTCCAATTTCTTATGTTCTTATGTTCTTATGTTCTAGGAGACAGACATTTTAGCCGTGGCCTTAGAACACGTCACAGATCTGCTCCAAGCTCTTGTCCAGCAGGGTGGTAGGAGTGATGTGGCGTTGGCCCAGGAGAGGGATGATGGCGAAAGGGGACATGGAAGTGGAGACTCAAAGTGCTCCCACATCTCACCCGTTGCTCCCCCCTCAACTAGTTCCCACAATGCTGCCTCTTCTCCCAATGGCCATGTCTGCCCCTGCACAGGTGCAGGCGCAGCAGTCTTTGGTGGGGCCCTCACGGGCTCCAAAATCCAGAGGCCATAGGCAAGAGCATCTCAGCAGTCAGGGCAGGGATCTGAGCAACCTGCCACTACCTCTGCTGAAGCCACAGGGGATGCAACACAGAGAAGCAATAGGAAGAGGAAGGCAAAGTTTTGTGATCACCAAGGGGATGCACAAGGGTGTCTGATGCAATGTCATGTTTTTCATTTATATTTGTTTCTTCTTACCTGCACATTAAATGTTACTATTGTCACCACCACTGCCACGTTTTGTCCATTCTTGAGTCCCTTTTGTAAAAGAGCCCTTTCATGTGTTTCATTATGAACACCAAGGCTTGATGCCACCCATTGGATGTGTTGACAATGGGTGTATGCATGGTTGAAGGACTGTTTTGTGCAAATGGAAGGGAGGGAGGCTGGTGTTGGTGGTGGTGGTGGTTGTTCCAGGCGGCCTGAGTAGTTCACTATCTTCAGTTTGAAGATCTCTTTATGATATGAGTGTTAGATATGAGTGACTCCGTGACATCACAAGCAGCCATGTGCAGCAATGTGCACCGCTGCTCTGGCGATAGGTTCCCCATCTTCGTCCTCCTCCTCCTCCTCATTGTCTTCTTCAATTCTGCTGGCAGGTGCGGATGCTTCACGAGCACATTGGAGTTCCTTCACTTGTAATCCACTCTGTTGAGCGATGTTGAGCAGGACGCAACACATGACTATTATTCTGCACACCCTTGCTGGTGAATACTGAAGGGCTCCCCCAGATCGATCCAGGCACCGGAAGCGCATCTTCAGCATTCCTAAGGCTTCTTTAATGATAGATCTAGTGGTGATGTGACTGTCATTGTACCGCTGCTGTGCTTCATTGGTGGGGTTCCTCAGAGGTGTCATGAGTCGCATTTGCAGGGGGTATCCCTTGTCTCTAAGGAGTCAGCCCTTAAGTATGTCTTGTGCGTGAAAGAGGGCCGGGATAATGGATTCGTGCATAATGAAGGAACCATGGCAGCTGCCAGAAACAAAAGATGGGTGTAGAGGAGCTGTAAATGGCAACAGCAGAACCATTACCAGCACCTGCCATCCGAAAAAATGGGAGCAGTGGTTATGATTTTTACAGCTCCTCTAGACTCATCTTTTGATTCTTTACTTGTCCCATTACCACCCTCCTTGCCTTGCACCATCATCCCTTTTGTCATTTAATCACTCCTGCCCTCCACCCTATCACAGACCCTCCCTTTTGTTCTTTCCTCCCCTCTCCTTTCTCCCTCCCCACCTTTCCCTGGCTCTGTGCTTGCTTAAAAACTGTTAAATCTTTAACTTCTTCCAGTTCTGACGAAGGGTCATCGACCTGAAACATTAACTCTGTTTCTTTCTCCACAGATGCTGCCTGACTTGCTGAGTTTCTCCAGCATTTTCTGTTTTTATTTCAGATTTCCAGCATCCGCAGTATTTTGCTTTTGATTTAGGGAATTTATTATACTTAGCTATGAATCGAAAGGTACACCAATATCAATACGAGCTGGGATATGTGTTTCCTTGCTCGGCTGCGTCATCTCACAAACATACATGTTCCCCAATTGTTTCTCACATTATGTATACATTCACATCCTCTTAAATAACGGCAGATCAAAGTTATTCAACCAGAGAAGTTGATTGGCCACCTTGTATGTTGCAGAAACCATGATAAATCCTCATTCAATTTCAATTTAATTATTTTTTTAAAAAGATACATAATTACCATGAGACAAAAGTCCGGTTTTCATTTCAGATGGTAGAAGGGTTTCTGTAAAGTTTAGACTTTGAGGGGGAAGAGAAATACTTGGTGTAAAAGACAAATCCAATTCTTGGAGCCAGCTTTCCAATGGTAGGGATTGGGGGGAAGGATTTCAGGTCACACAGGATAGTAAAATCAAGGGCCCGATGTTAGCAGGCCTGCGGGTTCCCGGCGGGGGGGCTATCGGGCGCGTGGGTAACGCGCCCGGTGAAATGAGTGCATCCCCCGTGCGATCACAGGATAATTGAAGTCATTTACCTGTGGTTACGGGTTTTCCACTGCTCAGCTGCGCGTCGGCGGCCTGCGCATGCGCAGTGACGTCTGAGTGATGGTGGAGCTCTATTTAAAGGGGCAGTCCACCAATGCTCCTCCTGCTGCAAACAAGAAGTAGCACACCATGGAGCACCCCAGGGGTAAGGCTGCCCCACGATTTTCTGACGACTCACTCCAGCTGCTGCTGGACGGGGTAAGGAGGAGGAGGGAGACGTTGTTCCCCAGCGATGGAAGGAAGTGCCCTGCCTCCGCCACCAGGAAGGCATGGGCGGAGGTGGCGGTGGAGGTTAGCAGCAGGGGCAACACCACAAGAACATGGATCCAGTGTCGCAAGAGATTCAATGATCTCACTAGGTCAGGCCAAGTGAGTACACTAACGCATTCTCCCACACTCCGTCTTCCACATCACCTCTAACACCACACAACCCCTTCTGCACTGCCACCACAACGCTCTCGCATCAATCCTCACAGCCACTCAACTATCATCCTCACCGTGCCTGCACGTACTCACCGCCCCTGTCCCCATTCGAACACTACCACACACCCCAATCCCCATACAATGGGATGGGCATGTGGCACACGCATCCTCCCATCCATCTCCCACACGCTCAACCCACCCACACCAATGCTTGAATTGTCTCACAATGCAATCATCACTCAATCACGCATCTGTGTTTTGCCTTGACAGGAGAAGAGATGCAAGAACGCCTGGGAAAGGGCACGCACCGGAGTGGGCCCGCCACACGAGGTGGTTCTAACGCACGCAGAGCTGGACGCCTTGGAGATCAGCCACATGCTGCATTGCCTGTCCGTGGTGGATGGCGAGGCTGGGTCTGCAGAAACGTCCGGTAACGGAAAGCTGACACTCAGCACTCATGATCGCGAATGATCTTAGCATCACTTGGCATCTGCCGCACCTCAACATTTGTCCACATGCCTGATATTGCCCTTTGTTCTCTTGCAGGGCCGTCTGCGAGCGCCGTGTCTGTGGAGGGCGATTCCTCAGAGGACATGCCGGTCTCTGAGGGTCCATCGTCACATATGAGCCATGCATCCACCAGCGCAGATACACACATCTCGGTGGGTCCCCCTCCTCAATTAGTTGGGATTGCACATGGTGAGTCACCGTGCACATGTGAGCACGAGCAGACCCTGGTGGCAGGGGCAGCCGCGGAGGGTCCGCGTCGGTGGGAGCACTCTTCTCCAGGCTCTGCTCAGCCGGATCCAGATGCTGAACCCAGGGGGCCACCAGTCAAAAGGAGAGTCGTCGAGGGGCACCAGCACATTGCTGAGGTGCTGGAGAGCAGGTGCCACGCGCACTCTCCACAATCGCGCAGGTGATGGAGGAGTCCAACTCCTGCATGAAGGCAATGGTGGCACAAGTACAGGAGGGTATCCGCGAGATAGTGTCGCGGGTAGTTGCGGGAATGTCTGCGATGGAGGAAAGGCTAGCCTCCCTCGAGCGTCACGCACAGCTCAACATTGAGTCCACCCAGGCCCTGACAACGGCTGTTCGGATTCAGGGTGAGCAACATTCTGCCACCATAAACAGGCTGACAGATACATTAGAGGTGGCCTTGCAAGGTCTCACACAGGTCATCCAAACTGCCGTCCAGCAGGGTGGAAGGAGTGATGTGGGCCTAGGTCATGAGAGGGAAGATGGTGAACGGGGACATGGAAGTGGGGACGCTACTCAAAGTGCCCCCACGTCTCACCCGTTGCTCCCCTCTCAACCAGTACCCGCAATGGTGCCTCCTCTCCAGGTGGCCGAGTCTGCCCCTGCACAGGTGCAGGAGGAGCAGTCTGTGGAGGTGCCCTCACGGGCACCGAAACCCAGGGGGCGTCGGCCCAAAGCATCTACCAGGTCAGGGCACGAACAAGAGCAACCTGCCACTACCTCTGCTGGAGCCACAGGGGTAGCACCACGTAGGGGTTCCCGCAAACGTAAGGCTAGGGTGTTATGAACACAAAGGGAATGCACCAGGGTGTATGACAATTTGTTATGTTTTTATTTATACTCGTTTACTCCACATACACAATAAACACAATTGTTCTCACCACTACTGCCACCTCTTGTCCATTCTTGAGCAGCTTGTGCAATAGGTCCCTTTCGTGGGGCTCATCATGACGACAAACACATGGTCCCACCCATTGGGTCACACTACAGTGGGTGCAGGAGTAATCGCACCACTCTTCTGTGGAGGGGGCAGGTATGGCCGCTCCTCTGTCCAGGTAATGAGGTCTGGATGCCTCAGACAGTCTGATGTTAGGAGAACCGTTGACATATGAGTGCCTCCCTGGCCTGACGAGCATCCAGGTGAGCCGGTGTTCGGCCCATGGGTCCTTCCTCCTCCTCTTGCTCCTCCTCCTCCTCCTCCTCATCGTCGTCCTCAATATGGGTGGCGGATGTGCATGGGGCCTCCTCCAGCGGCACCCCTCTCTGTAGTGCCATGTTGTGCAGGGCACAACAGACAACTATAATGCGTCCCACTCTGCGTGGCGCGTATTGGAGCGCTCCCCCAGAACGATCAAGGCACCTGAAGCGCATCTTGAGCACCCCTATAGCCTGCTCAATTGTAGACCTGGTAGCAATGTGGCTGTCATTATATCCACGCTGTGGCTCGGTGGTGGGGTTCCTCAGAGGTGTCATAAGCCACGTGTGCAGGGGATATCCCTTGTCGCCGAGGAGCCAGCTGTGGCCGGTGTTGGGAGCTTGGAAGAGGGGCGGGACGGTGGACTCCCTGAGGACGAAGGCATCGTGGCAGCTGCCAGGGTATCTGGCGCACACGTGTAGGAATCTCTGGCGGTGGTCACAGATGAGCTGGGCGTTCATGGAGAGATGCCCCTTCCTGTTGATGAACAGTCCTGGCTCATGTGGAGGTGCCCGTATTGCTATATGGGTGCAATCGATTACACCCTGCACCCGTGGGAAGCCAGCCACAGCATGGAATCCAACCGCCCTCTCCATCTGGCTGCGCTCATCCATGGGGAAGTTGATGTAGTGCGAGGCCCTGTGGAACAACCCATCGGTAACCTGCCTTATGCACTTGTGTGCAGACGACTGACAGACCCCGGTGATGTCCCCGGTGGCACCCTGGAAGGATCCGGAGGCGAAGAAGTTGAGGGCAGTGGTGACTTTGATGGCGACGGGTAAGAAGATGCTGCTTGGTCCATCCTGGAGCAGCTCGTCATTAAGGAGGCTGAAGATGTCGGCGACTACCTGGCGACTGACTCTGAGTCTCCGTGTGTACTGCTCCTCAGAGAGGTCCAGGAAGCTGAGCCTCGGTCTGTGGACCCTGTGGCGAGGGTAGTGCCTCCTGCGACGCATCTCTCTCTGCGGTTGCCCTCCCTCCTGCTGTGCAGGTGGATGTGCCACAGCACCGTGTTGTGGGGCTCCATGTGTCTGAGGCGGACGGCGTGGCCTGCGAGGCTGCTGAGGCTGTTCGTCCTCCGAGGAGGTCAAGGCGGCCCCCATCTGGAAGGTGTAGGTCTGAGGGGTTCTGCAAGGTAGGTAAGTGTGTCCTCGCGGTGAATCTTCTTGCTAGGAGGAGGGTGGTGGAGGGCAAGCGTTGCCCTTTGTGACGGAGTGGCCTCCTGCGTTGGTGAAGGGTCTCCCCCCACCCCCCAACCCCCCACCCCCCCCACCACCCCCACCCCCACCTGTGGAATGCACCTTGCCAGCTGCCACAGGCTGCTGGCTGCAACACGTCCATTTGAACTGGGAGTGTTTCCCCCAGTATGGGAAACAGTCTCAGTTCAGTGTAAAATCCCACCCCTCCTAATAAAACAGCTCAATCAGGCCTGTAAACGACCTGAACGAGCAAGATAAATACTTACAAGTGGCATCCCGCTGGCTTTAATTGCCTGCGGGATTCCCACCTGCGGGGTCTGCGCGCGCACGCCGGCGCGTCCGTGGGGAACCCGGAAGTGGGCAGGTTCGAGACGGGATCCAGTCCCGCTCCGGGATTCCCCAATTTTCGGGGCCCCCCCACCGAGAACGCACCCGATAGCGGGTGGTAAAATCAAGCCCCAAAAGTCCAATAGATGAAATAAGGACCAAGATTAAAACTAAGAGGTGGCAGCTGTTGGTTGGACTTGTGAGAGTCACTTCATAACTTCGAACCCTAAATTCTGGATTCGCTTTTTGTGATTTTCTCTGGACTGGCTCCAGTGTTTTAATTTTTTTGTGAAGGTTTGCACAAAATAGGGCCAATTTTGAGTCCTGGCTGTTCTTGTTAAGAGACACTGGAGCCATTTAGAGGCCTCGGCTCCATTTCCAATCCACTGATGATCTGCAGGGGCCAAATGGGTACTCCACTGGAGCTCGTCGACCTGCTAAAAAAAAATTAGTTATTTCCCAAGCCGTTTAATGTGTGGCCTCCAGCAGCCCCTGTAAGGGCTATGGGTTACGCTGCTCACCGTCTGGTATAATTGGGTGCAGCTTGCATGGTGCTGCTCTGCCAATTTGTACTTTGAAATTTCAATAGGGGTCTAGGGTTGCCAACACTGGTTGGACATATTCCTGGAGGTGTTATCACATGACCTCCTGCCTCCAATCACCCTGCCCCCACCATTGGTCGCCCAACATGTCTGATATTTTTATAATTCAAAAACAAACGTGTTCCCAGAACATTTTTTTAAAAATGTAATTTTTTTAATGCCCCTAGGTTTCTCCTGGGTTTCTCGCAGCAGTGCCCTGGAGATTAATCTTTAATTCCTGGAGACTCGAGGGTTGACATCCATATTGGGGTCCTATATACGCCATAAGCCCTCAATTTGCATATTTTAATAAGGTTCCCGCCTGATTTGGGGGGCGGGGGGATGTGCCTGGTTCGTCCTAAATTTAACAGGACTAGACAGACTAGATGCAGGGAGGATGTTCCCGATGGCTGGGGAGTCCAGAACCAGGGGTCACAGTCTCAGGATACGGGGTATGCCATTTAGAACTGAGATGAGGAGAAATTTCTTCACTCAGTGGTTGGTGAACCTGTGGAATTCTCTACCACAGAAGGCAGTGGAGGCCAAATCATTAGATGTATTCAAGAAGGAGATAGATATATTTCTTAATGCTAAAGGGATCAAGGGATATGGGGAAAAAGCAGGAACAGGGTACTGAGTTAGACGATCAGCCATGATCATTTTGAATGGTGGAGCAGGCCCGAAGGGCCGAATGGCCTACTCTTGTTCCTATTTTCTATTTTCTATGTTTCTATGTCCTTGTAAAAGCTCTGGGCAAAATGGTGGCGGGCAGGATCGGAACGGGAACGGGACTGTAAGTGCAGCACTCCGATTTTAGGGCCGCTACCACCCCATTTCCGCCCAGCAGACCGAGTTAAAATTGGCACTAATATTTTAAATGGGGTCTCAGCAAAGTTAGAATAACTTTCTTTGACATTATCAAACTGTCATCTACTGTCGCAATGCATTCCAGAATTTTGGTCAGCCTTTCTTGGGCCATTTTCCTAATTGGTTCTGAGGTTTTTGAATACTTTTTTGATATTAGTTACGTGGTCATAAAGCTCAGTGTCATCAACAAATCTTATAATTTTAAAAGCCCTACTCTCCTTCAAGCCATTTAAAACCAGTGTAAATAGTAGGGGACCACAGTAGATCCTTGCAGGACTCAGCAGGTTGAGGGATGGCTTATATGCTTCCAAAATCATGCTGACTATTCCAGATTTTGTCTGTGTTCTTTAGATTGATATCAATAGTACCATGTATAATGCTTTTCAGCATTTCCCCACTAAAATCTGATATACAATTTCCAAAATCCTTAGATTTATTCATTTTTATAGTCATACCACTCTGGATGTCCACCATTGTATAACCCAGCCAATTGTTGGTGGACATTTTTGTCCCCCACCTTGATCAGTTTAGCAGGTGATCACACTGCATCATTGTAAACAGAACGGGATGTTTTTGGAATTGAAACTGTTCCAAAAGTTCAGCAGAACCAGAGTATAGCAAGCACAGAACAATCTCAATCTTTATTCTTTTTTTCATGCAACAATTAAAATGACACGTTGGCAAAAGGGAAAGAGGTGATTTGAAGTGATTCTTTTCAATGCATGTGACACGTGTTTAGTTGCTTTTTTGCTGATTTTCAGTCCTGAATCATTAGAATGGCAAAAGTACAGTAGCATATAAATACAAAGCTGTATGAAGCAGGGCTATGATTAGTCAGTCACCAAGCTAACTGTCGACTCAAAATGGGAAAGGTAAGGATTTTGTATACGTTGCATTATAATTCTTCATTAAATATTTCTTAGTTTGACAATTTAGTAATTGAACTTATGTCTCTTCTCAGATCATCTTTTACGAGGACAGGAACTTCCAGGGTCGGCACTACGAGTGCAGTACTGACTATGCTGACCTGTCCTCTTACTTCAGCCGTTGCAACTCCATCCGTGTTGAGAGTGACTGGTGGGTGCTGTATGAGAGACCCAATTACATGGGATATCAGTATGTTCTGAGCAGAGGAGAATATCCTGACTACCAGCACTGGATGGGATTCAATGACAGCATCGGGTCATGTCGCACCTACCCATATGTAAGTTGTTATTTTGTCCTTTGTGTTCCGTAGTAATTGAGGTTTAATGAATGATGAATACGCTCAGCATTGAGTCTGTGGGTGTCAAATGGGTAATTTCATGTCTATTGTGGCTTCTTATGTGCTGCATTTAACTGCCCTCATTTCTGGAACAGCAGTAAGGCCAGTTAGGTTCTTAAGTTATAAAAAGAGTATTCCATGTTCTATATGATATGTACACTGGTGATAAACATTATACACCCCGCCTGATTTTACTTTCCATTGTCAAAATCTATAGCTATATATTTAAGCTTTTTTTTCTAATATGATCTTATTTCTATTACAGTACCGAGGTGGAAATTACAGAATGAGGATTTACGAGAGGCCTGACTTTGGAGGACAGATGATGGAATTCATGGATGACTGTCCATCTGTCTACGATCGTTTCCGCTACCGTGACATTCACTCCTGCCATGTGATGGACGGTTACTGGACCTTCTATGAACAACCCAACTACAGAGGCCGACAGTACTTCATGAGACCCGGTGAATACAGGAGATTCAGTGACTGGGGCGGCAACAGCTCAACTATCGGATCTTTCAGGCGCATGAGGGACTTCTAGATTGTTCTTGAAAAACATGATTTTGTCTCTCTGAAATTTTCTTAAGATTAATAAAATATCCTCTACTTAACAAACATCTTGATTCATTTATATTTGGATAATGGTGAAAATCACAGAGAAATCTGATGGAAATCTCAGGTTGGGCTCTCGTGCCGAGTATTTTATTCTTTGATCTCAGCTCATGAATTGATTTCAATTTAGTAAATGCAGATTTAAGAATGAATGTTGTCCATGATAGTAACAATACAATACATGGACTTCATGAAAGTGAACATCAAAATGTAAGTCATGAATGAGGGCTGCTTGTCCCATGAATGAAATCCAAGGTTCTCATTTCGATATCATCTCAGTTGACTAAAGGAAACCTGGAATAAGAATCAGGCACTTTTAAAGTAAAAATATCCACAGCATTTAGTCCAGCTTCACTCTCGTCCTCAACTCCAAGAGAATGTAACTCCTTTTTAAAGTAAAAACATTGAAGATCACATCAGAAAACAAAATTATAGTGAAACCCACTTCCAATGTTCACCACATTCAGTGAAGAAGTGGATATATTGCTTATTGTAGAAATTCAAAACTCACGTTTGATTCAATGCTGTAACTGTACACACGCTCGTGGTTCTCACTGTAAGTCGATTGTACAACTCAAATCTCAGTAGCAAAAATACTTCCAGGGAACTTATTGGATGGGCTGCGAGAAGGATTTTTAACGAAATCCTGGCTATCTTGCAGTCAGGAAAATGACACTTCCAACGGAGAGTCGATTTGATTGAAGTGCACTCTGCTCCGACATCGCCTGGGAGATCAGCCCTGAAACCTGAGAGAGCAGGCAGTGAAAATAATGAGAAGGTTTGGATCACTGAGCTCTTCTCCACTGTGAAGGGCAAGTTGTGGTCTCACTGTGGATTGACGGAGATCGCAGGAGGTAACATGGCTTTGGGGAGGTAGGATAGGTCCAGTTGTGATGCTCCAACCATCATGCGTGTGGGGCAGCCCTGATGGCCTTTTCCTACCCTACATTTTTGTACGTTCGTATGTTTTCAGGAACCATTTTTGCCATTAAAAGATAAAACATTCACCATGGTTTTATACACAGCAGAATATGTACAATTGGCTAAGTCATGAGTGTATAGTGGCTTAACATTATATTAAAAATCTAGATGTCGAATTTCACTTCCTGTATTCTTTATTTTTACTTATCAGGTGCAAAAAGTCAATTCCACACTTAGCACTTTTTCATTCCACGATTTAGTTAAAAAATTTAATGATTTAACTGACAGTGCTGCTTCTAAATTAACCCAAGTAGAAAAGTTGCTAGTTTGATAAAATATAAATTTACGAATCACAGGAGGTTCTGTTATTGCACTCAGTCAGGTAAGGTGCACATTTGCACTATTTGCCAAATCAATCGCAACTCTGCAACTGGTTCCTTGTTGGAATGTAACCTCAGTCATATTTTTATTAAAAGTCATAATTGATATTCTGTATTGAAGTGACCTTCCTCAGCTCACTGACTTGAACAATGACCAATAATAAATGTTTCTTATCTGTTTTTAATCATTTGTCTACTTTACCCCCTTATATAAGCTTCGAGATTTATGGATCAAATACAGCAAAGGACGGGGGCAAATTGTCACACTACAATCCTCTGCACAGTCTTGTTCCCAACCCAAGTTGTTCTGTTTTGAGGGAGCTCAAAATAGAACTGGATTACTCCTCAATCAACAGGAAAAGGCAGTGGGAAATTACAGTGATCTCTGGGAAAGCAGTGATCCCTGGGAGAGTGCACAGATCTCAGGGAGATGACAATGAACTCACATCTTTTTTCCAAGTTATCTCTAAGGACACCTATCTGGCCCTTAACACTTGCCACTTGGACAAAGACAGCTGAAAGCTACTTTCAATCTTTGTCGTTGTTTTCCACATTTTAACGTTCCATCGTTCTCTTATTTATTTGAATATTCCTATTAGTTGTCCCGGTCATTGAAACAAAAAAGCAGACAGTAAGTTTCTATCCGAGACTCTGTTTAAACGAAATAAACAATGTATGATCTGTAATTTGTGTTAATAAACACCACCTACAATATGGCTGCACATGAAGGCAATAATGTCATCAGATTGGTGCTGGCTGTGATATCATTGTTTGAAGGTTTTTGGGAGGGGGCAGTGGTGCAATCTGGAAACTAAACTCACTCGCAATTATACATCAATCAGATGTGTACAAGGCAATGACCGAATCGACATGCTTTTGTACGTTTGTCTTCATCTTGGCCAGTTTGGGAGCAGAACCAGGCGGCTACACCAAACCATTTGAAACAGACCTGGGCGACTTTGGATCTGAGATTGTTCCAGAACTGCTTTGTTCAAACAACAATTAAAATGACAGGAAGGCAAAGGGGAAAGAATAAATGAAACATCAGGAATCTTTCAGGTGTTTTCTATAATGAATGCAACATGTGTTTTGTTGATTTTTGCTGATTTTCAATCCTGAATCATTAGAATAACAAAGATACAGCCCAGAGTGGCCTTTCTGCCCAGCATATAAATACCAAGCTGTGTGAAGCAATGAAACATTCAGTCAGTTACTAATCTAACTGTGAGCTCAAAATGGGAAAGGTAAGGAGAACTCAGAATTTATTCTTTGTATTGTAATTCTTCAATCTCCTAGTTTGAGAAATTATTAACTTACAAATCTATATCTTTCCACAGATCATCTTTTACGAGGACAGGAACTTCCAGGGTCGGCACTACGAGTGCAGTACTGACTATGCTGACCTGTCCTCTTACTTCAGTCGCTGCAACTCCATCCGTGTTGAGAGTGACTGGTGGGTGCTGTATGAGAGACCCAATTACATGGGATACCAGTATGTTCTGAGCAGTGGAGAATATCCTGACTACCAGCACTGGATGGGATTCAATGACAGCATCGGGTCATGTCGCACCTACCCATATGTAAGTTGTTATTTTGTCCTTTGTGTTCCGTAGTAATTGAGGTTTAATGAATGATGAATACGCTCAGCATTGAGTCTGTGGGTGTCAAATGGGTAATTTCATGTCTATTGTGGCTTCTTATGTGCTGCATTTAACTGCCCTCATTTCTGGAACAGAGGAAGGCCAGTTAGGTTCTTAAGTTATAAAAAGAGTATTCCATGTTCTATATGATATGTACACTGGTGATAAACATTATACACCCCGCCTGATTTTACTTTCCATTGTTTTCCGCCACTGCCCAAAGTGAAAATCTATAGCTATATATTTAAGCTTTCTTTGCTAATATTATTTTCTTTCTACTACAGTACCGAGGTGGAAACTACAGAATGAAGATTTACGAGAGGCCTGACTTTGGAGGACAGATGATGGAATTCACGGATGACTGTCCATCTGTCTACGATCGTTTCCGCTACCGTGACATTCACTCTTGCCATGTGATGGACGGTTACTGGACCTTCTATGAACAACCCAACTACAGAGGCCGACAGTACTTCATGAGACCCGGTGAATACAGGAGATTCAGTGACTGGGGCGCCACCAACGCAACTGTCGGATCTTTCAGGCGTATGAGGGACTTCTAGATTGTTCTTAAAAAACATCATTTTGTCTCTCTGAAATAGTCTTAAGATTAATAAAATCTCGTCTACTTAACAAACATCTTGGTTCATTTATTTTTGGATGATGATCAAAATCACATAGAAATCTGATGGAAATCTCAGGCTGGGGTCTCATGCCGAATATTTTACCTCTGATCTCAGCTAATGAATTGATTTCAATTCAGTAAATGCAGCTTTAGGAATGAATGTTGTCCATGATAGTAACAATACAATACATGGACTTCATGAAAGTGAGCATCAAAATGTAAGTCACGATGAATGAGGGCTGCTTGTCCCATGAATGAAATCCAAGGTTCTCATTTCAATATCATCCCAGTTGACTAAAGAAAACCTGGAATAAGAATCAGGCACTTTTAAAGTAAAAATATCCACAGCATTTAGCCCAGCTTCACTCTCGTCCTCAACTCCAAGGGAATGTAACTGCTTTTTAAAGTAAAAACATTGAAAATCACATCAGAAAACAAAATTATAGTGAAATCCACTTCCAATGTTCACTACTTTCAGCGAAGAAGTGGATATATTGCTGATGTAGAAAGGCAAAAATCACGTCTGATTCGATGCTGTAATTATAAACACGCTCATGGTTCTCACTATAAGTCAATTGTACAAGTCAAACCTCAGTAGCAAAAATACTTCTGGATTACTTATTGGATGGGCTGCGAGAAGGATTTTTAATGAAATCCTGGCTATCTTGCAGTCAGTAAAATGACACTTCTAATGGAGAGTCGATTTGATTGAAGTGCACTCTGCTCCGACATCGCCTGGGAGACCAGCCCTGAAACCTGAGAGAGCAGGCAGTGAAAATAATGAGAAGGTTTGGATCACTGAGCTCTTCTCCACTGTGAAGGGCAAGTTGTGGTCTCACAGTGGATTGATGGAGATAGCAGGAGATAACATGGCTTTGGGGAGTTGGATAGGTCAATTGTGATGCACTCACTCACCTAACGAAGGAGGAAGCCTCCAAAAGTTTGTGATTTCAAATAAAGCTGTTGGACTATAACCTGGTGTTGTAAAACTCCTTACATTTGTCCACCCCAGTCCATCACCGGCATCTCCACATCCCAGCTATCATGCATGTGGAGCAGCCTTGATATACCTGCTGGTCTTTTCCTACCCTTCATTTTTGTATGTTCGTATGTTTTCAGGAACTACTTATTGGTGTTAATACATAGAATGTCTATTAGGATTTTATACACAGCAGAATATGTACAATTGGCTAAGTCATGAGTGTATAGTGCATTAACATTTTACTATATTAAAAACCTGGATGTCGAATTTCACTTCCTGTATTCTTTATTTTTACTTATCAGGTGCACAAAGTCAATGCCATCCTGAGTATTTTGTTTTTTCCACGATTTATTTAAAAAATGTAATGATTTAACTGACAGTACTGCTTCTAAACTACCCTGAGTAAAAAAGTTGCCCGTTTGATAGAATATGAATTTATGAATCACAGGAGGTTCTGTTATTGCACTCAGTCAGGTAAGGTGCACATTTACACTATTTGCCAAATCAATCACAAGACTGCAATTGGTTCCATGTTGGAATACAACTTTAGTCATATTTTTGTTAAAAGTCATAATTGACATTCAGTATTGAAGTGACCTTCCTCAGGTCAGTTACATGAACAATGATCAATGATTAATGTTTCTTATCTGTTTTCAATCATTGGTCTACTTTCCCCCCCTTATGTAAGCGTCAAGATTTATGGGTCAAATACAGCAAAGGTTTGGGGCCAAAGTATCACAGCTACAATCCTCTGCACAACCTTGTTCCCAACCCAAGTTGCACTGCTTTGAGGGAGCTCAAAATAGAACTGGATCACTCCTCAATTAACAGAAAAAGGCAGTGGGAAATTACAGTGATCTCTGGGAAATTATAGTGATCTCTGGGAAAGTACAGTGATCCCTGGGAGGGTACACAGATCTCAGGAAGATCACAATGATCTCACATCCTTTTTTCCAAGTTATTTCTAAGGGGACCTACCTGGCCTCTAAAACTGTGTCGCTTGGACAAAGAAAGCCTAAAGCCTGAGAGAGCAGGCAGTGAAAATAATGAGAAGGTTTGGATCACTGAGCTTTTCTCCATTGTGAAGGACAAGTTGTGGTCTCACAGTGGATTGATGGAGATAGCAGGAGATAACACGGCTTTGGGGAGGTAGGATAGGTCCAGTTGTGATGATCCAGCCATCATGCGTGTGGGGCAGGCTTGATGGACCTGCTGGCCTTTTCCTACGCTTCATTTTTATATGTTCGTATGTTTTCAGGAACCACTTATTGCCATTAAAAGATAGAACGTTTACCAGCGGAATATGTACAATTTGCCAAGTCATGCGTGTGTAGTGCATTAACATTTTACTATATTAAAAATCTAAGATGTCGAATTTCACTTCCTGTATTCTTTATTTTTACTTATCAGGTGACAAAGTCAATTCCATCCTGAGCCCTTATTTCATTCCACGATTTATTTAAAAAATATGAAAATAAAAATATTTAAACTGACAGTACTGCTTCTAAACTACCCCGAGTACAAAAGTTGCTCGTTTGATAGAATATGTATTTATGAATCACAGGAGGTTCTGTTATTGCTCTGAGTCAGGTAAGGTGCACATTTGCACTATTTGCCAAATCAATCACAAGACTGCAACTGGTTCCTTATTGGAATACAACCTCAGTCATATTTGTATTAAAAGTCATAACTGGTATTCTGTATTGAGATGGCCTTCCTCAGGTCAGTGACTTGAAGAATAACCAATAATAAATCGGTCTTATCTGTTTTTAATCATTTGTCTACTACTCCCCCTTTATATACGCTTGAAGATTTATGGATCAAATACAGCAAAGATTTGTGCCGAATTAGCGCAGCTACAATCCTCTGCACAGTCTTGTTCGCAACTCAAGTTGCGCTGATATGAGTGAACTCAAAATAGAAATAGATTGCTCCTCAAATAACAGGAAAAGGCAGTGTTCGCTGGGAAATTACAGTGATCTCCCGGAAAGTGCAATGATCTCACATCCTTTTTTCCAAGTTATCTCTAAGGAGAACTCTCCGGCCATTTCCACTTTGCCGTTGGGACAAAGAAAGCTGAAAGCTCCTTTCAATCTCTGACGTTGTCTCCCACATCTTAACTTTCTATTGTTCTCTTACTGATTTGAATATTCCTATTAGAAGTCACGAATTTTGAAACAAAAAAGCAGACAGTAAGTTTCAATCAAAGACTCTGTTTCAACTAAATAAACAATGTATGATCTGTAATTTGTGTTAATAAATACCACCCACAATATGGTTGCACATGAAGGCAATAATGTCATCAGATTGATGCCGGCCGTGACATCATTGAATGAAGGATTTGGAGAGGGGGCAGTGGTGCAATCTGGAAACTAAACTCACTCGTAATTATACATCAACCAGATGAGTACAAGGCAATAACCGAATCGACATGCTCTGGATATCTTTGTCTTGATCTCGGCCAGTTTGGGAGCAGAATCAGGCGGTTAAACCAAACTATTTGAAACAGACCTGGGTGACTTTGTATCTGTGATTGTCCCAGAAGTGCTTTGTTCAAACAACAATTAAAATGACAGGAAGGAGAATGGGAAAGAATAAATGACACATCAGGCATCTTTCAGGTGTTTTTCTACAATGAATGCAACATGTGTTTTGTTGATGTTTGCTGATTTTCAGTTCTGAATCGTTAGAATAACAAAGATACAGCCCAGAGAGGCCTTTCTGCCCAGCATATAAATACCAAGCTGTGTGAAGCAGTGAAACATTCAGTCAGTTACTAATCTAACTGTGAGCTCAAAATGGGAAAGGTAAGAACTCAGATTTTATATATTGTGTTAGAATTCTTCATTCTCCCTCTTCATTAATTTGCAAATCTATATCTTTCCACAGATCATCTTTTACGAGGACAGGAACTTCCAGGGTCGGCGCCACGAGTGCAGTACTGACTGTGCTGACCTGTCCTCTTACTTCAGCCGCTGCAACTCCATCCGTGTTGAGAGTGACTGGTGGGTGCTGTATGAGAGACCCAATTACATGGGATACCAGTATGTTCTGAGCAGAGGAGAATATCCTGACTACCAGCGCTGGATGGGATACAATGACAACATCAGGTCATGTCGCACATACCCATATGTAAGTTACCTTTGATGATTTGTATATGTTACCCAGATTGAGGACTAGTAAATGATAACTTGCTGAGCAATTGAGCTGTCGGTGTCAACTGAGAAAACAAGTAAGCGGTTTTCACGTGTAGTAAAGCTTTGAGTGCGGTATATCTAAATGATCTTATATTTGTAATAATTATTAAGATACACATTTACGTTCTTATGAGCATAATTATCCAACCTTAAAAGACTAGGTGACATATGATCTGTGTACCAGTCCAAAGTTTCAATAAAATACGGGAATATAATTGGATGAATTAGTTCACAATAATTAACCAATTAGAATTGAATGCCTAATTGTTCGATTGGAAGTTTGGAATGTAAAAATACCACCCACAGTGAGACTCAGAACTTAAGCACCTTATCGTTAATCACCTATCGTAAATAGTTAAGAAAAGCAAGAGAGACCATGTAATCTCAATCTAAAAAAGGAATGATATTGACATTAAAAATGTCCTATCTGAATGTGTCCTAATAGAATCAGTCCTGAATTTGCTGTTACAAACATTTTACTGTTTCTCTGTATCAGTCTACACAAGAGCCGCTTACTGTTCAGAAACATCATCTGTAACCTTTCTTAAGCTCCCTTCTCACCAGGAGGCTGTCTTTCTAGACACTGAACATTTATAGTTTCTTCACTAATATGATCTTATTTATATTACAGTACAGAGGTGGAAACTACAGAATGAGGGTTTACGAGAGGCCTGACTTTGGAGGACAGATGATGGAATTCATGGATGACTGTCCATCTGTCTACGATCGTTTCCGCTGCCGTGACATTCACTCCTGCCATGTGATGGACGGTTACTGGACCTTCTATGAACATCCCAACTACAGGGGCCGACAGTACTTCATGAGACCCGGTGAATACAGGAGATTCAGTGACTGGGGTGGCAACAGCTCAACTATCGGATCTTTCAGGCGCATGAGGGACTTCTAGATTATTCTTGAAAAACATGATTTTGTCTCTCTGAAAGTGACTTAAGATTAATAAAATCTCCTCTACTTAACAAACATCTTGATTCATTTATTTTTAGATTATGGTGGAAATCACAGAGAAATCTGATGGAAATCTCAGGCTGGGGTCTCATGCCGAGTATTTTACCTCTTTGATCTCAGCTAATGAATTGATTTAAATTCAGTGAATGCAGATTTAGTAATGAATGTTGTCCATGATATTGACAATACAATGCACGGACTTCATGAAAGTAAGCATCAAAATGTAAGTCACGATTAATGAGGGCTGCTTGTCCCATGAATGAAATCCAAGGTTCTCATTTCTATATCATCTCAGTTGACTAAAGGAAACCTGGAATAAGAATCAGGCACTTTTAAAGTAAAAATATCCACAGTATTTAGTCCAGCTTCACTCTCGTCCTCAACTCCAAGAGAATGTAACTGCTTTTTAAAGTAAAAACATTGAAGATCACATCAGAAAACAAAATTATAGTGAAATCCACTTCCAATGTTCACTACTTTCAGTGAAGAAGTGGATATATTGCTCATGTAGAAATGCAAAAACCGCATTTGATTCAATGCTGTAACTGTACACACGCTCGTGGTTCTCAATGTAAGTTGGTTGTACAACACAAAACTCAGGAGGAAAAATATTTCCAGGGTACTTATTGGGTGGGCTGCAAGAAGGATTTTTTTAATGGAATCCTGGCTATCTTGCAGTCAGGAAAGCGATCCTTCTAACGGAGAGTCGATTTGATTGAAGTGCACTCTGCTCCGACATCGCCTGGGCGACCAGCCCTAAAACCTGAGAGAGTAGGCAGTGAAAATAATGAGAAGGTTTGGATCACTGAGCTCTTCTCCACTGTGAAGGACAAGTTGTGGTCTCACAGTGGATTGATGGAGATCGCAGGGGATAACATGGCTTTGGGGAGTTGGATAGGTCCAGTTGTGATACTCCAGCCATCATGCATCTGGAACAGGCTTGATGGACCTGCTGGTCTTTTTCTACCTTCATTTTTGTATGTTTGTATGTTTTGAGGAACCACTTATTGCCATTAATACATAGAACATGGTTTAACACACAGCAGAATATGTACATTTGGGCACGTCATGAGTCTGTAGTGCATTAACATTTTACTATATTAAAAATCGAGATGTCGAATTTCATTTCCTGTATTCTTTATTTTTACTTATCAGGTGACAAAGTCAATTCCACCCAGAGCCCTTATTTCATTCCATAATTTATTTTAAAAATGTAGTGATTTAACTGACAGTACTGCTTCTAAACTACACTGAGTACAAAAGTTGCTGGTTTGATAGAATACGAATTTATGAATCACAGGAGGTTCTGTTATTGCACTCAGTCAGGTAAGGTGCACAGTTCACTATTTGCCAAATCAATCACAACTCTGCAATTGGTTCCTTGTTGGAATGCAACCTCAGTCATATTTTTATTAAAAGACATAATTGATATTCTGTATGGAAGTAATCTTCCTCAGGTCAGTGACATTAACAATGATCAATAATAAATGGGTCTTATCTGTTTTTAATCATTGGTCTACTTTCCCCCCCTTATATAAGCTTCAGGATTTATGGGTCAAATACAGCAATGATTTGGGGCCAAAGTATCACAGCTACAATCCTCTGCACAACCTTGTTCTCAACCCAAGTTACGCTGATTTGAGGGGGCTCAAAATTGAACTGGATTAGTGCTCAAATAACAGGAAACGGCAGTGTTCTCTGGGAAAGTACAGTGTTGTCTGGGAGAGTACACGGGTCTCAGGGGACATACAATGATCTCACATCCTTTTTCTCAACTTATCTCTAAAGGGAGCTATCTGACCTTTAACACTTTACTGTTGGGACAAATCAAGCCAGAAGCTACTTTCAGTCTCTGCAGCTGTTTTGATATGGTGGCGGTTGGCAGCGGCAGAGGGTGTGTGAAAACTTACCTTTTCCGGCACGATCGCGATGTAATTGATGGTGATTAAAATTCTTTCAGAATTTCGCACCCCGCAGTCAGCCTGATTGACAGGCTGGCTGGCGACAGGAGCAGCAAATCCGAGGGGGCAGGAGACAAACACAGAGAGCGAGACCTCATCCTGTGCTGGAACAGAGAGTGGAGGACGTTGAAGATCGGGGAGTGGGGGAGGGTGGAAGAATGGAAGATTGGGGGGGAGAGGGGACGATCGGGGGGGGGAAGCTCGAGGAGGGAGGGGGAAATTGGGGAAGAGAGTCCAGCTCGGGGGGAAAGGGGCAGTTTGGGGTAGGGGAGAGAGGGTGATCGGAGAGGGATATTGAGGGGGGGGGAGAGGGGCAGATCAGAGAGGGACATCAGGGGGGGAGAGGGATATCGGAGAAGGACATCGGGTGAGGGGAGAGGGACATCGGAGAGGGAGACATCGGGGGGAGAGGGGGACATCGGAGTCGTAGACATCGGACATTGGTGCAGGGTGGAAAGGTAGGTTTATTTTGCTTTTAACTCTGTGCAATGGTTTTTTATTTAACTTATTTTGTTTATTTTTGCCTGATCTGACGTGACCAGGCGTGAATCAGAAGCTGTGGGAAAGCCGCCCAAGTAAGTTTAAAATCGTTTCAACTATCTACTATGTCAGAAGTAAAGTACCTTAAGTACCTCAACGAGGTACATTTGGTTCTTTAACTATCATGCCGACGGGACTTCTGGTAGCGTGAAGCGGGCGCGCTCACAGGCTCGTCTGTGGGCAACTCGGAAGTCGGCGGGTTGGAGCCGACTTCCGAACCCTCTTGGGATTTTTGCCATTTTCACAGCCCCCCTCCCCCCCACTCCCAACGCACCCACAATTTGATTTTAAAATTGAGCCCCTTAACTTTGTATTGTTCTCTTAATTATTTGAATATTCATATTAGAAGTCCCGAATTTTGAAACAAAAAAAGACAGTAAGTTTCCATCCAAGTCTCTATTTAAACTAAATAAACAATTTATGATCTGTAAATTGTGTTAATATACACCATCCACAATATGGCTGCACATGAAGGTAATAATGTCATCAGATTGGTGCTGGCTGTGATATCATTGTATGAAGGTTTTTGGGAGGGGGCAGTGGCGCAATCTGGAAACTAAACTCACTCGCAATTATACATCAATCAGATGTGTACAAGGCAATAAACGAAGGAACATGCTCTGGATACGTTTGTCTTTACCTCGGCCAGTTTGGGAGCAGAACCAGGCAGTTACATCAAACTATTTGAAACAGACCTGGGTCACTTTGGATCTGAGATTGTTCCAGAACTGCTTTGTTCAGCAACAATTAAAATGACAGGAAGGCAAAGAGGAAAGAATAAATGACACATCAGGAATCTTTCAGGTGTTTTTCTGCAATGAATGCAACATGTGTTTTGATGATTTTTGCTGATTTTCAATCCTGAATCATTAGAATAACAAAGATACAGCCCAGAGAGGCCTTTCTGCCCAGCATATAAATACCAAGCTGTGTGAAGCAGTGAAACATTCAGTCAGTTACTAATCTAACTGTGAGCTCAAAATGGGAAAGGCAAGAAGAACTCAGATTTTATACTTTGTATTATAACTCTTCAATCTCCTAGTTTGAGAAAATATTAATTTGCAAATCTATATCTTTCCACAGATCACCTTTTACGAGGACAGGAACTTCCAGGGTCGGCACCATGAGAGCAGTACTGACTGTGCTGACCTGTCCTCTTACTTCAGCCGCTGCAACTCCATCCGTGTTGAGAGTGACTGGTGGGTGGTGTATGAGAGACCCAATTACATGGGATATCAGTATGTTCTGAGCAGAGGAGAATATCCTGACTACCAGCGCTGGATGGGATTCAATGACAACATCAGGTCATGTCGCACATACCCATATGTAAGTTGATGGTTTGTATATTTAACCCAGATTGAGGACAAGTTAATGACAACTTGTTGAGCAATTGAGTTTGTCAATGTCAACTGCGAAAATACTTCAGCTGTTTTCACGTGTAGTAAATCTTTGTGTGTGGTATATCTAAATGACCTGATATTTGTAATAATAATAATAAAGATACAGTTAGGTTCTGAAGAGCATAATTATCCAAACCTAAAAGATTAGGTGACATATATGATCTGTGTACCAGTCTATAGTTTCCATAAAATATTGGATGAATTAGTTCACAATAATTAACCATTTAGAACTGAAAAGCTAATTGTTAGATTGGAATTATAGAATGTAAAAATACCACCTACTGCAAGACCCTGATCTTAGGCATCTTATCATTAATCACATGACTTAAAAGTAAAAAAAATGGAACCATCAAATTGCAATCTGAAAAAGGGATAAATATTGATACTAAAAATGTCCTATCCGTATGAGCCCAAACAGAATCAGTCCTGAATTTGCTGTTACAAACATTTCACTGTTTTTCTGCATCATTTACACAAGCATGTCTTGGTTACTTCAGTTAGCAGAGAATCAACTTTTTCAATAGATGTTACTGAACTGATTCTTGCTTTTCAGAAACATCATCTGCAACCTTTCTTAAGCTCCCTTCTCACCAGGAGGCTGTCTTTCTAGACACTGAACATTTATAGTTTCTTCACTGATATGATCTTTTTATATTACAGTACAGAGGTGGAAACCACAGAATGAGGGTTTACGAGAGGCCTGACTTTGGAGGACAGATGATGGAATTCATGGATGACTGTCCATCTGTCTACGATCGTTTCCGCTACCGTGACATTCACTCCTGCCATGTGATGGACGGTTACTGGACCTTCTATGAACAACCCAACTACAGAGGCCGACAGTACTTCATGAGACCCGGAGAATACAGGAGATTCAGTGACTGGGGCGGCAACAGCTCAACTATCGGATCTTTCAGGCGCATGAGGGACTTCTAGATTGTTCTTGCAAAACATGTTTTTGTCTCTCTGAAGTGGTCTTAAGATTAATAAAATCACCAGCGCTTAACAAACATTGTCATTTATTTTTAGATTGTGGTGGAAATCACTTAGAAATCTGATGGAAATCTCAGGCTGGGCTCTCATGCCGAGTATTTTACCTCTTTGATCTCAACTAATGAATTGATTTAAATTCAGTGAATGCAGATTTAGGAATGAATGTTGTCCATGATATTGACAATACAATGCATGGACTTCACGAAAGTGAACATCAAAATGTAAGTCACGATGAATGAGGGCTGCTTGTCCCATGAATGAAATCCAAGGTTCTCATTTCTATATCATCTCAGTTGACTAAAGGAAACCTGGAATAAGAATCAGGCACTTTTGAAGTAAAAATATCCACAGCATTTAGTCCAGCTTCACTCTCGTCCTCAACTCCAAGAGAATGTCACTCCTTTTTAAAGTAAAAACATTGAAAATCACATCAGAAACCAATATTATAGTGAAACCCACTTCCAATGTTCACCACATTCAGTGAAGAAGTGGTTATATTGCTCATTGTTGAAACGCAAAAGCCACATTTGATTCAATGCTGTAATTGTACACATGCTCGTGGTTCTCAATGTAAGTCAGTTGTACAACTCAAAAAAATGACACTTCTAATGGTGAGTTGATTTGATTGAAGTGCACTCTGCTCCGACATCGCCTGGGAGAGCAGCCCTGAAACCTGAGAGAGCAGGCAGTGAAAATAATGAGAAGGTTTGGATCACTGAGCTCTTCTCCACTGTGAAGGGCAAGTTGTGGTCTCACAGTGGATTGATGGAGATAGCAGGAGATAACATGGCTTTGGGGAGGTAGGATAGGTCCAGTTGTGATGCTCCAGCCATCATGCGTGTGGGGCAGGCTTGATGGACCTGCTGGCCTTTTCCTATCCTTCAATGTCGTATGTTCGTATGTTTTCTGGAACCACTTATTGCCAATACTACATAGAACATTTACCATGTTTTATACACAGCAGAATACGTACAATTGACAAAATCATGATTGTGCAGTGGTTTAATATTATATTATACCAAAAATCTAGATATCAAATTTCACTTCCTGTATTCTTTATTTTTACTTATCAGGTGCACAAATCGTTCCATGATTTATTTTAAAAATCTAGGGCCATGCAGACACTGCGACAACGGATGAACGGACACCGCGCAACAATCTCCAGACAGGAGGGTTCCCTCCCAGTTGGGGAACACTTCAGCAGTCAAGGACATTCAGCCACCTATCTTCGGGTAAGCGTTCTCCAAGGCGGCCTTCGAGACACACGACAACGCAAAATCGTCGAGCAGAAATTGATAGCCAAGTTCCGCACCCATGATGACGGCCTCAACCGGGATCTTGGGTTCATGTCATGCTACACGTATCCCCACTAGCGAAAAAAGAGTTATCTGTTTTTAATACAACTGATCATTCTCTCTCTTTCTCTTCCTTTTGGATGTTTCTCTCTCTCTCTCTCTGTCTTTGGGTTCTGACCGTTTGTATATTCAGTAGTCCTGTATGTAATGTCTCTCTGTCTGAACACTAAACGACTCCTTTGATTGCCTTGACAACTGGCAGTTGGAAAGATTATCTGTAATCACCAGGCATCGTTCTCTGACTATATATGCGGTACCTTCCATGGAATCCCACACTCACCTGACGAAGGAGAAAGCCTCCGAAAGCTTGTGTTTTTCAAATAAAACTGTTGGACTATAACCTGGTGTTGTAAGATTCCTTACATTTGTAGCTGTGAAGGTCACCGTGGTGCTGAATTTCTAAGGCTCAGGAGCATTTCAGGCCTCTGCTGGCGACATGTGCAACAAGACGTACTGTACCAGATGAGGATCAGTTTCAACACCTTCCCTTTGCACAGGGACAAGCAGAACGAGTGAGCACAGGGGTTCACCCGCATTGCTGGCTTATCCATGGTGCAGGGTGCCATTGACTGAATGCATATCGCCCTGCGTGCCCCACATATCAACTCAGCCACTTTTGTCAACTGAAAGGGCTTCCACTCCCTCAACGTGCAGCTGGTGTGTGATCACACGCATCGAATCATGGAGGTCGATGCCCGCTACCCTGGGAGCAGTCACGATGCCTTTGTCATGCGGCAGTCCAAAGTGCCAGCTATCTTTCACCTGACTCGGCAAGTCAAAGGCTGGCTACTGGGTGACAAGGGCTATCCCCACACGACGTGGCTCATAACACCGGTCAGGAATCCACACACACGTGCACAGCAGGCCTATAATGAGAGCCATGCTACCACACGCAACATCGTGGAGCACACCATAGGTCCCCTCAAACAACACTTGTGCTGCCTGGACCGGTCTGAAGGAGCACTGCAGTACTCCCCTGAGTGGGTGGGCAGATTCGTGGTGGTCTGCTGCATGCTACACAACCTCGCCATCATGAGGGACCAGCCTTTGCCACCAATGATTAGAGAAGACCCTGAGCCAGAGGTGGAGGAGGAGGAGGCTGAGGAGGAAGAGGCGGAGGAGAGGGTGGAGCTGGAAGAGGTAGTGGAGGAAGATGCAAGTGTGCAACAGGAATCACACGCCTTGCCTGCAAGGGCTGTGCGTGCTCGCCTGATCCGTGCCCGCTATTAATAATTGGGACTACATCCCCCAACTCACCAACAGTCCTACATTCCCCACCTTTCCCCTCCCACAAGACAATCAAATCACCCTCCATCAGATCACACATTGGTGTCCCCAGCTCATTGCATAAATAAAAACCACCACCAAATGCAAAATCAAAGTCTCATTTATCAATGAATAAATGAAATTATGCAAACATGACAGAACTATTCACCCTTGTGCATTCCCTTAGTGCCTGTTGTCCGTGTGCCTTTACCTATCCTCGTGCTCCTATGAGCTGCTTCCCCAGTGGCTGGAGCATGGGTGGTGGAAGGCTGCTGGCCTTCAATGGAGGAATGTGCAGATGGCCTTGGAGGACGACCTCGAGCAGCTCTGGGCCTGGAGGGCCCGGCTTCAGACTGCACCATCTCAGCATAGGCTGCAGCAGTCTGGCCTGGCTGGCCGACAGGCAACAACAGGGGCACTGGCGGAGTGGCAGGGGTGGGAGCAGGTCCGACTGCCATGGCGCCACTGCCACTCTCCCTGGGCGGCGCCTCAGGATTCCTGGTGATCAGCTGGAGAACGGATTGCTGGAGTGCTGTGATGTCCTGGAAGCCCCGTTCCACAGTGGTCCCCAGAGCCATGATAGCAGCAGTCTGAGCTTCCAACGCAGCAATCTGAGCACTAAATACAGCAGTCAGATCTTGGATGGCAGATATTTGTGCTTCAGTGAAAGCTGTGACATCAGTCATCAGACGCTGCATCATGGTGGGTTCCACAGGTGCGCTGATGGAGGTGACCACCCGTTCCATGTTGGAAAGGATGGGCTCCAAGCTCTGCGCAAAGCCTTGTGCCAAGTTGGAGCTGGACTCCTCCATGCCCCTTCTCATTGTGCTCAGGCTTTCTGGCAGTCTTTCCAGTGCCCCAAGCATTTGTTGGTGTACGCCCATCAGCCGTCTTCTGTAGCCTGGCCCATCGAAGTCCCCATCTGACTCCTCTGCAGCAGAACTAGTGAGCGACCTCGCCCTCTGGCGAGCTGGCACCTGTGGTATCAGTTTCCCCCGCCCCGGCTCCTGCGCACTTGTGCTCAGTGTCTCACCACATGCAGATCCCTCCTCTAACCTGACCTCTAAAGGACACGCAGTGTCAGTCTCTGAGCTGGTAGATGCGAGTGTCAGATCGAGTGACGGTGTGGCTTCAGTGTTCCCCTCCTACTCCTCCTCAGAAGGTTCTGCCAAAAGTTCTTAGATATCTGCAAAGACAAATGGAAACAGGTTGAGTTGCGGAGTGGGGAGAGGAGCGAGTAAGAGGTGCGTGCTGACAGCATCTGCTGCACGTGAGTCAGAAAAGATTATGGGAGGAGGAAGATGTGGAAAAGGAGAAGGAGCATTAGATATGCAGAGACCCCCCTTTCATCGGGACCTCCAGCACGGCATGTTGTCACAGCTACAGCGAAGGCCCGCCCAATGATCCTAAGTGCAGTCTCCTCGAGGGGGGTGAGGACGTGTAAATGTGCCCGTGCACCCTCAGGCCCCTCCTGCTGCCAGCTGTTATGTGCCACCTTCTCCTGCAAGACAGAGGACAGTGTGTCAGTGAGTATCCTGCGAGGTGTGTGGTTGATGTGACTGTCATGGTCGAATAGCTGCCAGTTTGTGTGAGCTGTGAGTGATGGTTGTGTGGCCTGCAAGTATGGGTGAGATGCAGCATGCTGAGTGCAGCATTGCGTATGGATGGGCAGCGTTTGTTGATGCGTGGTTGACGGGAGGTGTCGTGCATGGAACAGTGGTTCAGTTGGTAGGATGTGGCACTTGACACTCGCATTCACTCACCTTGACCACTCGTGTCAAATCATTGAACTTCTTTCGGCAATGCACCCACGTGCATGGTGCAGCGCTCCTGGCGTTTAGTTCCTGTGCCACAGTCTGCCAATGCCTGCAGAGCTGCAGTCTGGAGGGTCTCTGGCCACCCTGCTGGTACATGTTGGCCCTCCTTTCTCCATGCCTTCCACCAGGGCCTCCAGAGAATCATCAGAGAAGTGTGGGGCCCTCTCCCATGCCGGTCCAGCTTTCCTCATGGCCATCTTTCCCTCTTGCAAGTAAGCTGTGTACCTGCCATTTGAAATGTGCACCTGCACCTTTAAGAGGTGCAGGCTGCTGATGATGTGCGCTGTGCACGCCCCATTTCCAACTTCCTCATTCTCCGTGCAGCCTCTCAGCAGCGCGGGTTGTGCTGGCTGCTCAGAGATATCATGATAAGTATCATGCAGTTTACACGCTGCCTGCATAGGGTCCATCGGGCATGGGGTTCTAGCGCATCACACTACCCCCACCCGAAACGGACCCTTTTCCAATTTTTTCCCGCGTAGTGATTTAACTGACAGTGCTGCTTCTAAACTAACCCGAATACAAAGGTTGCAAGTTTGGTAAAATATGAATTTATGAGTCACAGGAGGTTCTGTTATTGCACTCAGTCAGGTAAGGTGCACATTTGCACGATTTGCCAAATCAATCACAACTCTGCAATTGGTTCCTTGTTGGAATGTAACCTCAGTCATATTTTTATTCAAAGACATAATTAATATTCTGTATGGAAGTGACCTTCCTCAGGTCAGAGACATTAACAATGATCAATAATAAATGGATCTGATCTGTTTTTAATCATTGGTCTATTTTCCCCCCCTTATATAATCTTCAAGATTTATGGGTTAAATGCAGCAAAGGTTTGGGGCCAAAGTATCACAGCTTTGTAAGGGGTTTTGTTTCCAGGGCTTATTGTAGGTCAG
Source organism: Heptranchias perlo (assembly GCF_035084215.1). Taxonomy (NCBI): domain Eukaryota; kingdom Metazoa; phylum Chordata; class Chondrichthyes; order Hexanchiformes; family Hexanchidae; genus Heptranchias; species Heptranchias perlo. The sequence goes on along the minus strand of NC_090331.1, from coordinate 72,650,028 downwards.
CCAGTTATGTTTTCCTGAGCTGCCCTGCCCGCTGTGCGGTTTCGAATCGCTTTCCCCTTCCTGATTCTGAGCTCAGGACTTATCGAGTGGTAACAAAGACAGACAAACAGACCAGTGGATTGGTGCAAGGAAAGCCAATGTTTATTAATAAGAAAACTAAAACTACAAGGTAAACAGTATTATACAGAAGATAAAAGGAATCGCTATGGATGTAATACAGTCTTACACTTAACGGGGTGGAAGAAAACGGACACATCGAGGGAAAATTCTAAAATCACAATTTTAGCAATACCCCTTTAACTCCCACCCTTACACCTAGCTAGGTTGTCTTGTGACGGCCAGAAAAAAAAATAATGCTCACCGATGAAACGGATGAAAAGGCCTGGCCCCTGTGCCTTGCTGCTACCGTCGACACGTGGTTGCGATGTTTACTGGACGGCCTTCCTTCTTGGTTGCTAGCAGGCAAACAGGACACCGGGCCGAGGCGAAGAGAAAAAGAGAGAGAGAGGTTCTGGGACGCCCCAGTGATACCCTCCCGGTGACAGGTTATTTTCGCGCCTCATCAGTTTGCTCCATTGTCCGATTTGGGCGTGAAAACGTAAGACAAGAGGGCCCCGATCTTGGCCCATTTACATTAATGGCCGGTACCTGTACTGATCTGTTCCATAACTGCTTTCCATTGTTCCGAATGTCCCTTGATGGGCTATCTTTAGACCTGGGATTACTCCTGCTCGAATTTTGATTGTGTGATCCGGCAACGTTGATGGCTTGCCTCAGGGCATGAATGCAACTGCATTGTTCAAAGAGCCCTGTCTGCTCTTGTGGAAAGGTGTTTACAGACGTGTTAAACACGGAGCCTGCCAAGCTGTCAGAGAATCCAATTTCAAATGCTGCAGGCCTTTGGCCATGTGTCTGACCGCAGCCATTTTGAGAGACCCTGGATTTTTTAAAACACAGTCACACCAGGGTTTCTTTAATAACTCCAATAAATCTTTGGGGGCGGGGGGGGGGGAACATGTGAAATTTTGCGTAACCCTTCAGCTTCAATCTTCTGCACAGTCTTGTTCCCAATCCAAGTTGCGCTGCTTTGAGGGAGCTCAAAATAGAACTGGATCTCTCCTCAATCAACAGGAAAAGGCAATTGTAAAGTGTTTTCTGAGAAAGTACAGTGATCTCTGGGAAAATACAGTGTTCTCTGGAAAAATACAGTGTTCTCTGGGAGAGTACAGTTATCTCTGGGAGAGTACAATGAGCTCTGGGAGAGGACAGTGATCTCTGGAAAATTATAGTGTTCTCTGGGAAAATACAGTGATCTCTGGAAGAGGACAGTGATCTGTGGGAGAGTGTAGTGATCTGTGGGAGAGTGTAGTGATCTGTGGGAGAGTGTAGTGATCTGTGGGAGAGTGTAGTGATCTGTGGGAGAGTATAGTGATCTGTGGGAGAGTATAGTGATCTGTGGGAGAGTATAGTGATCTGTGGGAGAGTACAGTGATCTGTGGGAGAGTACAGTGATCTGTGGGAGAGTGTAGTGATCTGTGGGAGAGTACAGTGATCTGTGGGAGAGTGTAGTGATCTGTGGGAGAGTGTAGTGATCTCTGGGAGAGTGTAGTGATCTGTGGGCGAGTGCAGTGATCTGTGGGAGAGTATAGTGATCTGTGGGAGAGTACAGTGATCTGTGGGAGAGTATAGTGATCTGTGGGAGAGTGTAGTGATCTCTGGGAGAGTGTAGTGATCTGTGGGAGAGTGTAGTGATCTCTGGGAGAGTGTAGTGATCTCTGGGAGAGTGTAGTGATCCCTGGGAGAGTGTAGTGATCCGTGGGAGAGAGTAGTGATCTCTGGGAGAGTGTAGTGATCTGTGGGAGAGTGTAGTGATCTCTGGGAGAGTGTAGTGATCTGTGGGAGAGTGTAGTGATCTCTGGGAGAGGACAGTGATCTGTGGGAGAGTACAGTGATCTGTGGGAGAGTATAGTGATCTGTGGGAGAGTGTAGTGATCTGTGGGAGAGTGTAGTGATCTGTGGGCGAGTGCAGTGATCTGTGGGAGAGTGTAGTGATCTCTGGGAGAGGACAGTGATCTGTGGGAGAGTACAGTGATCTGTGGGAGAGTATAGTGATCTCTGGGAGAGTGTAGTGATCTGTGGGAGAGTGTCGTGATCTGTGGGAGAGTGTAGTGATCTGTGGGAGAGTGTAGTGATCTGTGGGAGAGTGTAGTGATCTGTGGGAGAGGACAGTGATCTCTGGGAGAGTACAGTGATCTCTGGGAGAGTGTAGTGATCTGTGGGAGAGTGTAGTGATCTGTGGGAGAGTATAGTGATCTCTGGGAGAGTGTAGTGATCTCTGGGAGAGTGTAGTGATCTCTGGGAGAGTGTAGTGATCTCTGGGAGAGTGTAGTGATCTCTGGGAGAGTGTAGTGATCTCTGGGAGAGTGTAGTGATCTGTGGGAGAGTACAGTGATCTCTGGGAGAGTGTAGTGATCTCTGGGAGAGTGTAGTGATCTCTGGGAGAGTATAGTGATCTCTGGGAGAGTACAGTGATCTGTGGGAGAGTGTAGTGATCTCTGGGAGAGTGTAGTGATCTGTGGGAGAGTGTAGTGATCTGTGGGAGAGTGTAGTGATCTCTGGGAGAGTGTAGTGATCTGTGGGAGAGTGTAGTGATCTCTGGGAGAGTGTAGTGATCTGTGGGAGAGTGTAGTGATCTCTGGGAGAGTATAGTGATCTCTGGGAGAGTACAGTGATCTGTGGGAGAGTACAGTGATCTCTGGGAGAGTGTAGTGATCTGTGGGAGAGTGTAGTGATCTCTGGGAGAGTGTAGTGATCTCTGGGAGAGTGTAGTGATCTGTGGGAGAGGAGAGTGATCTCTGGGAGAGTGTAGTGATCTGTGGGAGAGGAGAGTGATCTCTGGGAGAGTGTAGTGATCTGTGGGAGAGTGTAGTGATCTGTGGGAGAGTGTAGTGATCTGTGGGAGAGTACAGTGATCTCTGGGAGAGTGTAGTGATCTGTGGGAGAGTGTAGTGATCTCTGGGAGAGTGTAGTGATCTGTGGGAGAGTACAGTGATCTCTGGGAGAGTGTCGTGATCTCTGGGAGAGTGTAGTGATCTCTGGGAGAGTGCAGTGATCTCTGGGAGAGTGTAGTGATCTGTGGGAGAGTATAGTGATCTCTGGGAGAGTATAGTGATCTGTGGGAGAGTGTCGTGATCTCTGGGAGAGTATAGTGATCTCTGGGAGAGTGTAGTGATCTGTGGGAGAGTGTAGTGATCCGTGGGAGAGTGTAGTGATCTCTGGGAGAGTGTAGTGATCTGTGGGAGAGTGTAGTGCTCTGTGGGAGAGTATAGTGATCTCTGGGAGAGTGTAGTGATCTGTGGGAGAGTGTAGTGATCTCTGGGAGAGTGTAGTGATCTGTGGGAGAGTGTAGTGATCTCTGGGAGAGTGTAGTGATCTCTGGGAGAGTGTAGTGATCTGTGGGAGAGTGTAGTGATCTCTGGGAGAGTGTAGCGATCTCTGGGAGAGTGTAGTGATCTGTGGGAGAGTGTAGTGATCTCTGGGAGAGTGTAGTGATCTGTGGGAGAGTGTAGTGATCTCTGGGAGAGTGTAGTGATCTCTGGGAGAGTATGGTGATCTGTGGGAGAGTGTAGTGATCTGTGGGAGAGTATAGTGATCTGTGGGAGAGTACAGTGATCTCTGGGAGAGTATAGTGATCTCTGGGAGAGTGTAGTGATCTCTGGGAGAGTACAGTGATCTGTGGGAGAGTGTAGTGATCTCTGGGAGAGTGTAGTGATCTCTGGGAGAGTGTAGTGATCTGTGGGAGAGTGTAGTGATCTCTGGGAGAGTGTAGTGATCTCTGGGAGAGTGTAGTGATCCGTGGGAGAGAGTAGTGATCTCTGGGAGAGTGTAGTGATCTCTGGGAGAGTGTAGTGATCTCTGGGAGAGTGTAGTGATCTCTGGGAGAGTGTAGTGATCTGTGGGAGAGTGTAGTGATCCGTGGGAGAGAGTAGTGATCTCTGGGAGAGTGTAGTGATCTCTGGGAGAGTGTAGTGATCTCTGGGAGAGTGTAGTGATCTCTGGGAGAGTGTAGTGATCTCTGGGAGAGTGTAGTGATCTCTGGGAGAGTGTAGTGATCTGTGGGAGAGTGTAGTGATCTCTGGGAGAGTGTAGTGATCTCTGGGAGAGTGTAGTGATCTCTGGGAGAGTGTAGTGATCTGTGGGAGAGTGTAGTGATATGTGGGAGAGTATAGTGATCTCTGGGAGAGTGTAGTGATCTGTGGGAGAGTGTAGTGATCTCTGGGAGAGTGTAGTGATCTGTGGGAGAGTGTAGTGATCTCTGGGAGAGTGTAGTGATCTCTGGGAGAGTACAGTGATCTCTGGGAGAGTGTAGTGATCTCTGGGAGAGTGTAGTGATCTGTGGGAGAGTGTAGTGATCTGTGGGAGAGTGTAGTGATCTCTGGGAGAGTACAGTGATCTCTGGGAGAGTGTAGTAATCTGTGGGAGAGTGTAGTGATCTCTGGGAGAGTGTAGTGATCTCTGGGAGAGTGTAGTGATCTGTGGGAGAGTGTAGTGATCTCTGGGAGAGTGTAGTGATCTCTGGGAGAGTGTAGTGATCTGTGGGAGAGTGTAGTGATCTCTGGGAGAGTGTAGTGATCTGTGGGAGAGTATAGTGATCTCTGGGAGAGTGTAGTGATCTGTGGGAGAGTGTAGTGATCTCTGGGAGAGTGTAGTGATCTCTGGGAGAGTGTAGTGATCTGTGGGAGAGTGTAGTGATCTCTGGGAGAGTATAGTGATCTGTGGGAGAGGACAGTGATCTCTGGGAGAGTGTAGTGATCTGTGGGAGAGTGTAGTGATCTCTGGGAGAGTATAGTGATCTCTGGGAGAGTGTAGTGATCTGTGGGAGAGTGTAGTGATCTCTGGGAGAGTACAGTGATCTGTGGGAGAGTGTAGTGATCTCTGGGAGAGTGTAGTGATCTCTGGGAGAGTGTAGAGAGTATAGTGATCTCTGGGAGAGTGTAGTGATCTCTGGGAGAGTGTAGTGATCTGTGGGAGAGGATAGTGATATCTGGGAGAGTGTAGTGATCTCTGGGAGAGTGTAGTGATCTCTGGGAGAGTGTAGTGATCTGTGGGAGAGTGTAGTGATCTCTGGGAGAGTATAGTGATCTGTGGGAGAGTGTAGTGATCTGTGGGAGAGTGTAGTGATCTCTGAGAGAGTGTAGTGATCTGTGGGAGAGTGTAGTGATCTGTGGGAGAGTATAGTGATCTGTGGGAGAGTGTAGTGATCTGTGGGAGAGTGTAGTGATCTGTGGGAGAGTGTAGTGATCTCTGGGAGAGTACAGTGATCTCTGGGAGAGTGTAGTGATCTGTGGGAGAGTGTAGTGATCTCTGGGAGAGTGTAGTGATCTGTGGGAGAGTACAGTGATCTCTGGGAGAGTATAGTGATCTCTGGGAGAGTGTGGTGATCTGTGGGAGAGTACAGTGATCTCTGGGAGAGTGTAGTGATCTCTGGGAGAGTGTAGTGATCTCTGGGAGAGTACAGTGATCTCTGGGAGAGTATAGTGATCTCTGGGAGAGTGTGGTGATCTGTGGGAGAGGAGAGTGATCTCTGGGAGAGTGTAGTGATCTCTGGGAGAGTACAGTGATCTGTGGGAGAGTGTAGTGATCTGTGGGCGAGTGCAGTGATCTGTGGGAGAGTACAGTGATCTCTGGGAGAGTGTAGTGATCTCTGGGAGAGTGTAGTGATCTGTGGGAGAGGAGAGTGATCTCTGGGAGAGTACAGTGATCTGTGGGAGAGTGTCGTGATCTGTGGGAGAGTGTAGTGATCTGTGGGAGAGTGTAGTGATCTGTTTGGAGAGTGTAGTGATCTCTGGGAGAGGACAGTGATCTGTGGCAGAGTGTAGTGATCTCTGGCAGAGTGTAGTGATCTGTGGGAGAGTGTAGTGATCTCTGGGAGAGTACAGTGATCTGTGGCAGAGTGTAGTGATCTCTGGGAGAGTGTAGTGATCTGTGGGAGAGTGTAGTGATCTCTGGGAGAGTACAGTGATCTCTGGGAGAGTGTAGTGATCTCTGGGAGAGTATAGTGATCTGTGGGACAGTTGTAAGGGGTTTCTTTTTTTACTGTTTCTCCGGCTTATAATAGGTCAGCCAGTTATGTTTTCCTGAGCTGCCCTGCCCGCAGTGCGGTTGCGAATCGCATACCCCTTCCTGATTCTGAGCTGAGGACTTATCGAGTGGTAACAAAGACAGACAAACAGACCAGTGGATTGGTACAAGGAAAACCAATGTTTATTAATAAGAAAACTAAAACTACAAGGTAAACAGTATAATACAGAAGATAAAGAAATCGCTATGGATATAATACAGTCTTACACTTATCGGGTTGAAAGAAACGGACACATCGAGGGAAAATTCTAAAATCACAAGTTTAGCAATATCCCTTAACCCCCAACCTTACACTGATGCTAGGTTGTCTTGTGGCGGCCAGAAAATTAATGCTCACCGGTGAAAACAGATGAAAAGGCCTGGCCCCTGTGCCTGCTGTTGCCGTCGACATGTGGTTGCGAGGTTTACTGAATGGCCTTCCTTCTTAGTTGCTAGCAGACAGACAGGATAGGGCCAAGAGGCGAAGAGAGCAGCTAGAGAGAGAGATACTGGGCAGCCCCAGTTATACCCTCTTGGTAACAGGTTTTTTTCATACCTTATCAGCTTGCTTCATTGTTTGATTTAAGCACGAAACGTAAGACAAAGAACCCCATCTCTGGCCCATTTACATTATGGCCGTTTCCTGTATCGATCTGTTCGCTAACTGCTTTACCATTGTTCACCTTTTGTCCTGCGATCACTTCCTGCTCGAATTTTGATGTGTTGGCCGGCCATGTTGATAGCTTGCCTCAGGGCTAGAATGCAGCTGCATTGTTTAAAGAAACCTGTCTGAGACACGAAGCCTGCCAAGTTGTTGAGAATGCAATTTCAAATCTGCCGGTCCTCGGCCATGTGTCTGACTGCAGCCATTTTGAGAGACCTTGGATTTTTTAAAACAGTCACACCAGGGTTTCTTTAATAACTCCAATAAATCTTCGGGGTGGGGGGAACATGTGAAATTTTGCGAATCCCTTCACTCCCCCCTGTGGATACTTAAACTTGCTTGAAGTGTCCATGGAAGGTGAGCAAAGATTTCTGACTGTCGCAAACAACCTTCCCCTTCATTTACCTATCCCTAATCCCTCGACACATACATTCCCTTACTTGGAGAGAACCCCAGTGTATGGCAGGCATTCGGATAGAAAACAAGGTTGAAGTACAACAATCCCAGCACGGAGGGGTCCAAATACCCCTGCACCACTTGGGATGAAACAGTATTTCGCATACTATACAACACAACAATGAACAATCTTTATTCAAAATAACATCAAAACGTAAACATTACTTTATTGAAAACAACAAACGGAAGGGACCATCTTTATTAAAATAATGAAACAGGCTGCCATCACTCGCAAGGGATGCGTCCCCGAACTCACACGGGTGTTTCGTCTACCCGAGCATACTGGTCCTTCCATACCCTTTGTGTCCTAACTACTACCTCGAGACCCCTATTCCTACACTGGACGCAAACCAGGTAGAGGACGATCCCGAGCTGACAGATTACTAGCACGTGTGATGCCAGACGAATCCAGGAGGGGACCTCTATATTCTCAAAGATGTCCCATCAGGGTGGGGTCGTAATACTCAGAATATCGGCCCCTATCTGGACAGTCATCTGTTCCAGCGTGTAAAAGTGTTTTTGGGACACCCCTACTGCTTTTAATAATTTAACGAGGTGTTCTGGGAGAGGGGGGGATCTGATAGCCAAAGTGGGCTACATACTTTTGGAGGTTGGTGAAATTCTCTTTCACAGTGAGGTGAACAGTGGATGGTTCAGGGATGGGGACAATTCGTATCTGTGCCACTTGAACTTCTGCCTCGGGTTTAAAGCAGAAACTGCTGTCACTCACCGCACACCAGCTGTGCTGACCATGCTGGTAGTGAGACGCTGCTGTGGTGACGCAATATGTCCCACCTCCTATATACGCCACCTGTGGGGGAACATGGCCTTGTGCCATGGCTTCCATGGTGCAGTTTATCGGCTTCGCGTCAGCAGCTCTGAACCTGCACTGCGGATTTGAATAGGCGTTCAAGTGCTGGGGACACAGGATTATGTGTGATCCCCGGCTCTGGCACCCCGAGAGGTCAGTACCAGTCATACCATGCTCCCACTTTATGACGTAGGATGGGACCGCTGTGAAACGAACGTGTGCACCCCCCTGAATGACACCAATGTTCTCCACCCTGTACACCGGCGTGGGTCGGGCCGTCCCGCCCATGACTGGCATCCTTACAACTATCCCTATGATGGTGTGGTTGGAACGCCCACAGTCCACTGGGACTGGGTAGGCCTCAGAAGCTAAGCGGAGCTGGCACGGACTTAATGTATTCTCAAAAGGGTGGAGGGCTGCGAGGTGTTTGTTGCTGATCCAGGAGGGGACTAAACCTTGCTTTAAATCCTCCAGATTGCTGCGGGCCTCGCCCAGCAACCATGCCCCATACAGCACGCACACTTCATTCTGCGCCGCCTGGTCTGACGTATTCCGACCCTCCCTAATGAGCACATTCACCGTCTCTGCATGCTTTTCCAGCTCCGCTATGATCTCCTTTAAGTGGAGAGTCATGGCCTGATCTTCGTGCAGTTCCGAACCCACCACCTTATTCGCATCGATTAATATTTTCTTTAATTGAGTTTTTAAACCATTAATCTGGGTCTGCAGCTCGATGTCATCTAAGCTGTTGATGACAGAAGACCCCGGGTGAAAACCAGTTAAGACATCGTTAAAAACACCCCTTCTTTGTCTCCCAATCCCGTCCAAAAGCTCATGGGTGTATAGTCTGGTTCTTGAAGGGATTCGCAAAATTTCACATGTTCCCCCCACCCCGAAGATTTATTGGAGTTATTAAAGAAACCCTGGTGTGACTGTTTTAAAAAATCCAAGGTCTCTCAAAATGGCTGCAGTCAGACACATGGCCGAGGACCGGCAGATTTGAAATTGCATTCTCAACAACTTGGCAGGCTTCGTGTCTCAGACAGGTTTCTTGAAACAATGCAGCTGCATTCTAGCCCTGAGGCAAGCTATCAACATGGCCGGCCAACACATCAAAATTCGAGCAGGAAGTGATCGCAGGACAAAAGGTGAACCATCAAGGAACATTCGGAACAATGGTAAAGCAGTTAGCAAACAGATCGATACAGGAAATGGCCATTAATGTAAATGGGCCAGAGATGGGGTCCTTTGTCTTACGTTTCGTGCTTAAATCAAACAATGAAGCAAGCTGATAAGGTATGAAAAAAATCTGTTACCAAGAGGGTATAACTGGTGCTGCCCAGTATCTCTCTCTTGAGCTGCTCTCTTCGCCTCATGGCCCTATCCTGTCTGTCTGCTAGCAACTAAGAAGGAAGGCCATTCAGTAAACCTCGCAACCACATGTCGACGGCAGCAGCAGGCACAGGGGCCAGGCCTTTTCATCTGTTTTCACCGGTGAGCATTAATTTTCTGGCCGCCACAAGACAACCTAGCATAAGTGTAAGGTTGGGGGTTAAGGGATATTGCTAAACTTGTGATTTTAGAATTTTCCCTCGATGTGTCCGTTTCTTTCAACCCGATAAGTGTAAGACTGTATTACATCCATAGCGATTTCTTTATCTTCTCTAATATACTGTTTACCTTGTAGTTTTAGTTTTCTTATTAATAAACATTGGTTTTCCTTGTACCAATCCACTGGTCTGTTTGTCTGTCTTTGTTACCATTCGATAAGTCCTCAGCTCAGAATCAGGAAGGGGTAAGCGATTCGCAACCGCACTGCGGGCAGGGCAGCTCAGGAAAACATAACTGGCTGACCTATTATAAGCCCGAGAAACAGTAAAAAAAGAAACCCCTTACAGAAATGGCGAGTCAGGCAGGAGCTGAGACGAAAGTGTGTAACAAGACAGACAGTGGTGCGGAGGAGGAATCCGCAATGGAGATAAGGTTGTCTGCCTATGTGTGCGGCAAGGTAAATATCGCGAAAAAGTGGGTGGGCGATATGTTAAAGGCCGAGCGTCCCATAGATGCAGCCATCCAGTGGACAGCAAGTAAACAGTATAAGAAAAGTATTGAGAAGGCGGTCTGGCTCTTGTGTTTTAAAAAGCAGGTCTTGGTACTAGACCGTGCTGTAGCAGTACAAGCAGCCAAGATTAAACAGTTGACCCTAGAGCTGCATGAAAAGACAACAGCGGAAGAGAAAGGGGTAGCGGCGCTCGAGGCAATAAACCAAGAAAGGGCGCAGATGGCAAGGGACCACCAGGCAAAGGTAGAGCGCCTGGAATACCAGATCGCTGAGCTCAAAAGTAGCGCTAGAGGTAGAATGGAACACCTGGAATACCAGGTCAGAGAGGCGAGAGGCAGTGAGGTGAGGTTAATGGATAAGATCCACAGCCTCACCCAAGAATTAAAAGAGCAGGAGGAGAAAGTAGGCGAGGTAAAGGCAGCATATAAGCTGGCCTGCGCCCAGGGGTTTGAGGACGCAGATCATGGCCCCTGCAGGCAAGAAATAGAACGTTTGGGCATGGCCTTAGCGAGGGCGAAGGGCATGGTATGCCTCCTTAGCCCGAAGGCGGGCCAGTCGGATTTTACCGGCAACCCAAGCAGGGAAGTCCCACAGGCAGCTCCCAGAACGACACTGGTTAGGGAACCAGAGGCTTCACGGCCATCACCCATAGCCCCGAGTTTTCAGGAGGTTTGGCAGCAAGGGGGGGTGGAGGATGAAGCATTAGGGGAGACCCAGCAATTCCTGGTAGATAGACCAGGACCGGGACCAGTGTACCCCCTCCGACAACGGAGGTACGGCCCGCCCGCCGATGGCGAGGACCTAGGGGCCATCCAGAACCAGTTTGTAGTGCCGCATGGCACCCCACAGCTCAGGGCCATGGTTAGCCATATCCCTAAGCTTACAGTGAGGGGAGACCCGTCTCTACACTTCCGTGAGATAGAGCAGGCAGCGTGCGTTAATGACTGCGATGAAGCAGAACAAGCAAAAATGCTGCTGTTTTCTCTGGGGGGTGACCTCCTCCAAACCTTATCAGATGAGTGCAAAAGGGTGCAGAAAGATTACGAGGAGTTAAGGGATGAGATATTGGAGGCCATGGGACTAAATGATGGGAGTCCGTTCGCCCGGGTGGGAAGAACGGTACAGCTTCCAGGCGAGTCCCCACAGGCTTTCGCAGACAGGCTGCGGCCAGTCTACCGGAGCGCATGCCCGGGAATGCCAGGGCGGACACTCCTGAACAGAGATCAATTAGCCCACTGGCTCCGCTGTCTCATGACAAACTGCCTGCCCCAAATTCGAACACGAGCTGCGGCCTGGTTTGACCCCCGTAGCCCCCAGACCACCGAGGAAACGGTGATCCGCCAGCTCACGATAGCATTTAAAAATATCAGGGGTATCGAGACGCCCCAACCCAAGGGGAAAGTCCACGAGGTTAAATCAGGGGCCCAGCATAAAAGGGAATGGCACCAGGAAGGGAATCGTCCCGCCCAGGCTAAGTTAAACTGCTTTGGGTGCGGGAAGGATGGCCACTTGCGCAAAGATTGTAAAAACCCCTGGAAGGATACTAAGGGAAAGAATCCCACCGCCCTAGCCCAAAAGGCAGCGACGGTGGAGGCAGAGGCAGGAATTGCCCCCGCTGCCATGGAGTCATTTTTTGAGGCCATGCGATCTTTTATGGCCAGCCAGGGAAGAATAGCAGCCACTACTGGTGTGGTAGCTCCCTCAGCCCCCCCTGACGATGCCCCGCTATGACTAGAGAAGAAAGCGCAGATCGGTCAGCAGGAGGTGAAATTCCTGGGCCTGACCGTCCGCACAGGGGAAAGAGCCATAGACAAGGCTAGAAGGGAAGCGGTCCAAGAGCTATCGGTCCCCAGTACTGTGGAGGTGAAAAAGCAGGCAGCTGGGATCGAACCCGAGGTTAGAAATCCCCAGCTCCCAGCAGGTCACAGCTCACAGGCAGCACCTGCAGGTGCAGTCAGGGGAGGAGTCACCCAGACCCCTGTCCAAACCACTCCCCCTCTCTTCTGGGACTCAGGTGGGGAGGAGGAGGAGCCCGAGGCAGGTAACCCCACCCCCGACCCAGGTTTTGAACCTGGAGAGGAAGACTCTCAGCCTCCGGCAGCAGGCAGCGAAGGGTTGCCTGTCCCCAGCTCAGACTTGGGAAGGGAGGAGCCACAGGGGAAAAGCCCCCAGCCAGCGAGGGCTGCGACCCACAGCAAGGGTCCGCTCGCCAGGGTAGCCCCACCAACAGCACTTCCTAGGAGGTCCCCTCGGACACCCCAGCCAAGGAAGACATGGTCGCCGGCTCCCCAGTTTAAAAGGGCTACCTCCCGTGCTAAAGTTAAGTCGAAAGACAAAGGTCCTCAGCCAGCAGTCGCGGGCTGTGAGGGACCGGAAGTAAAGGTCAGTACAGCCAAGCCGCAGGGAGCAGCCTGCAGCAGTCCTGACAGAATTTGAGCTGGCCGCTCGGAGACGGGCGGCGGATGTATATAACTTTAGCAGTTAAGTTTGTAGTTTTAAGTTAAGATGTATAGGTTTATTATAAGGTGTGGAACCGTAATGTAATTTTAAGATGGAACCGTTCCAGTGTTGTCAACGTGAGCCGAGGTCGAGGGACCCGCTCACACTTCATCCGAGTCAGGCAGCCTATAGGGAGCCCGGCCAGATGTTAAATTTTATCAGTTTGATTTTTCAGATGGTGACAGAACCAGACTAAACACCCACAGCTTTTGGACAGGATTGGGAGACAAAGAAGGGGTGTTTTTAACGATGTCTTAACTGGTTTTAACACGGGGTCTTCTGTCATCAACAGCTTAGATGACATCGAGCTGCAGACCCAGATTAATGGTTTAAAAATGCAATTAAAGACAGGGTGGAGAACATTGGTGTCATTCAGGGGGGTGCACACGTTCGTTTCACAGCGGTCCCATCCTACGTCATAAAGTGGGAGCATGGTATGACTGGTACTGACCTCTCGGGGTGCCAGAGCCGGGGATCACACATAATCCTGTGTCCCCAGCACATGAACGCCTATTCAAAACCGCAGTGCGGGTTCAGAGCTGCTGACGCGAAGCCTATAAACTGCACCATGGAAGCCATGGCACAAGGCCATGTTCCCCCACAGGTGGCATATATAGGAGGTGGGACATATTGTATCACCACAGCAGCGTCTCACTACCAGCATGGTCAGCACAGCTGGTGTGCGGTGAGTGACAGCAGTTTCTGCTTTAAACCCGAGGCAGAAGTTCAAGTGGCACAGATACGAATTGTCCCCATCCCTGAACCATCCACTGTTCACCTCACTGTGAAAGAGAATTTCACCAACCTCCAAAAGTATGTAGCCCACTTTGGCTACCAGATCCCCCCTCTCCTAGAACACCTCGTTCAATTATTAAAAGCAGTAGGGGTGTCCCAAAAACACTTTTACACGCTGGAACAGAAGACTGTCCAGATAGGGGCCGATATTCTGAGTATTACGACCCCACCCTGGTGGGACATCTTTGAGAATATAGAGGTCCCCTCCTGGATTCGTCTGGCATCACACGTGCTAGTAATCTGTCAGCTCGGGATCGTCCTCTACCTGGTTTGCGTCCAGTGTAGGAATAGGGGTCTCGAGGTAGTAGTTAGAACACAAAGGGTATGGAAGGACCAGTATGCTCGGGTAGACGAAACACCCGTGTGAGTTCGGGGACGCATCCCTTGCGAGTGATGGCAGCCTGTTTCATTATTTTAATAAAGATGGTCCCTTCCGTTTGTTGTTTTCAATAAAGTAATGTTTACGTTTTGATGTTATTTTGAATAAAGATTGTTCATTGTTGTGTTGTATAGTATGCGAAATACTGTTTCATCCCAAGTGGTGCAGGGGTATTTGGACCCCTCCGTGCTGGGATTGTTGTACTTCAACCTTGTTTTCTATCCGAATGCCTGCCATACACTGGGATTCTCTCCAAGTAAGGGAATGTATGTGTCGAGGGATTAGGGATAGGTAAATAAAGGGGAAGGTTGTTTGCGACAGTCAGAAATCTTTGCTCACCTTCCATGGACACTTCAAGCAAGTTTAAGTATCCACAGGGGGGAGTGAAGGGATTCGCAAAATTTCACATGTTCCCCCCACCCCGAAGATTTATTGGAGTTATTAAAGAAACCCTGGTGTGACTGTTTTAAAAAATCCAAGATCTCTCAAAATGGCTGCAGTCAGACACATGGCCGAGGACCGGCAGATTTGAAATTGCATTCTCAACAACTTGGCAGGCTTCGTGTCTCAGACAGGTTTCTTTAAACAATGCAGCTGCATTCTAGCCCTGAGGCAAGCTATCAACATGGCCGGCCAACACATCAAAATTCGAGCAGGAAGTGATCGCAGGACAAAAGGTGAACCATCAAGGTACATTCGGAACAATGGTAAAGCAGTTAGCAAACAGATCGATACAGGAAATGGCCATTAATGTAAATGGGCCAGAGATGGGGTCCTTTGTCTTACGTTTCGTGCTTAAATCAAACAATGAAGCAAGCTGATAAGGTATGAAAAAAACCTGTTACCAAGAGGGTATAACTGGGCTGCCCAGTATATCTCTCTCAGTATATCTCTCTCTTGAGCTGCTCTCTTCGCCTCTTGGCCCTGTCCTGTCTGTCTGCCAGCAACTAAGAAGGAAGCCATCCAGTAAACCTCGCAACCACATGTCGACGGCAGCAGCAGGCACAGGGGCCAGGCCTTTTCATCTGTTTTCACCGGTGAGCATTAATTTTCTGGCCGCCACAAGACAACCTAGCATAAGTGTAAGGTTGGGGGTTAAAGGGGATATTGCTAAACTTGTGATTTTAGAATTTTCCCTCGATGTGTCCGTTTCTTTCAACCCGATAAGTGTAAGACTGTATTACATCCATAGCGATTTCTTTATCTTCTGTATTATACTGTTTACCTTGTAGTTTTAGTTTTCTTATTAATAAACATTGGTTTTCCTTGTACCAATCCACTGGTCTGTTTGTCTGTCTTTGTTACCACTCGATAAGTCCTCAGCTCAGAATCAGGAAGGGGTAAGCGATTCGCAACCGCACTGCGGGCAGGGCAGCTCAGGAAAACATAACTGGCTGACCTATTTTAAGCCCGAGAAACAGTAAAATAAGAAACCCCTTACATTCTGTCAACGTTTGAAAAATCAAACTGATAAAATTTACGGAACATCTCTTTTAAGAGGGCTTGATACAACTGTGCGGTCTCTGTGGGGCACCACGCGGGTAGGTGTATCTCGGTGAGGTTTAAAATCACGGAGGCTACCGCGTAGTGCACCCCTTGATACAGCACCTGGTCTGTAGGTACGAGCACCAAGCCGTTCCCTGGTCCCTTGGTGGTGGCGGGGCATCCCTCTACTATCATACGTGACGTCACAGTCGTGGGCAGGGGCTGTCGGGGGCGGGTTACTAATTCAGTGGCATTAACCGAGATTGGGGAGTATGGGATCACGCATGCGCTCAGGCGCAATTTCCAGTCCATCCCCCTCCCGTTATCTTGCCACTGGCTGTGGAAAATGATGGAAATGCCTGTGGGGCAGACTTTCTCTGAACCCCACATACAGACATAGATCCCCTGATCCGGTTCCCACCATTTGTCCCAGCACACACTTAACCCTCCCTGGGTCCCTGTGATGGTCCTGTGGGTGTTATTCCCTAACCTTTCCCACTCTACCCTGGGGTTCCCCATATCCTTACTTAATTTCCTAAGCCACTACCACCTATCCAGGGGAACATTGCCTTTACATGACAAACATATTCCTTTTCCCACGGTGACGCTAATCCTTGGGGTGATAATTCGTATCCTCGGGCACTGGAGGGAGGTTTCCCTGTATGAAAAACCGGCCTGGCTCGAGTACTGGGTCGAATTTGACCCCAGCCATCCGGGCCAGCTCCCCTCGTGAGTGTACAAGGTGATTTCATCCGCCTCGCGTAGGCCACTCCCATCGTGGGCGAGGGGCGCCGTTTTTCCGGAGCATCCGAAGATGTGGTGGTCCTCGGTGTCGCCCCTTCTCGCGAGGCTCAGTCCAGACAGGGCGAGCAGGATCACTCCTTCGAACATTCCCTGTAAAAGATAAAGAACATCTGGCCGGGCCCCATACAGGCTGCCTGGCTTGGGTGAAGTGTGAGCGGGTCCCTGGACCTCGGCTCACGTAGACAACACTGGAACGGTTCCATCTTAAAATTACATCACGGTTCCACACCTTATAATAAACCTATACATCTTAACTTAAAACTACAAACTTAACTGCTAAAGTTATATACATCCGCCGCCCGTCTCCGAGCGGCCAGCTCAAATTCTGTCAGGACTGCTGCAGGCTGCTTCCTGCGGCATGGCTGTACTGACCTTTACTTCCGGTCCCTCACAGCCCGCGACTGCTGGCTGAGGACCTTTGTCTTTCGACTTAACTTTAGCATGGGAGGTCGCCCTTTTAAACTGGGGAGCCGGCGACCATGCCTTCCTAGGCTGGGGTGTCCGAGGGGACCTCCTAGGAAGTGCTGTTGGTGGGGCTACCCTGGCGAGCGGACCCTTGCTGTGGGTCGCAGTCCTCGCTGGCTGGGGGCTTTTCCCTTGTGGCTCCTCCCTTCCCAAGTCTGAGCTGGGGACAGGCAACCCCTCGCTGCAGGCTGCCGGTGGCTGAGAGTCTTCCTCTCCAGGTTCAAAACCTGGGTCGGGGGCGGGGCTACCTGCCTCGGGCTCCTCCTCCTCCCCACCTGAGTCCCAGAAGAGAGGGGGAGTGGTTTGGACAGGGGTCTGGGTGACTCCTCCCCTGACTGCACCTGCATGTGCTGCCTGTGAGCTGGGAGCTGCTGGGAGCTGCTGGGAGCTGGGGATTTCTAACCTCGGGTTCGATCCCAGCTGCCTGCTTTTCCACCTCCACAGTACTGGGGACCGATAGCTCTTGGACCGCTTCCCTTCGAGCCTTGTCGATGGCTCGTTCCCCTGCGCGGACGGTCAGGCCCAGGAATTTCACCTCCTGCTGGCCGATCCACGCTTTCTTCTCTAGTCATAGCGGGGCATCGTCAGGGGGGGCTGAGGGAGCTACCACACCTGTAGTGGCTGCTATTCTTCCCTGGCTGGCCATAAAAGATCGCATGGCCTCAAAAAATGACTCCATGGCAGCGGGGGCAATTCCTGTCTCTGCCTCCCCCGTCGCTGCCTTTTGGGCTAGGGCGGTGGGATTCTTTCCCTTAGTATCCTTCCAGGGGTTTTTACAATCTTTCCGCCAGTGGCCGTTCTTCCCGCACCCATAGCAGTTTAACTTAGCCTGGGCGGGACGATTCCCTTCCTGGTGCCATTCCCTTTTATGCTGGGCCCCTGGTTTAACCTCGTGGACTTTCCCCTTGGGTTGGGGCGTCTCGATACCCCTGATATTTTTAAATGCTATCGTGAGCTGGCGGATCACCGTTTCCTCGGTGGTCTGGGGGCTACGGGGGTCAAACCAAGCCGCAGCTCGTGTTCGAATTTGGGGCAGGCAGTTTGTCATGAGACAGCGGAGCCAGTGGGCTAATTGATCTCTGTTCAGGAGTGTCCGCCTTGGCATTCCCGGGCATGCGCTCCGGTAGACTGGCCACAGCCTGTCTGCGAACGCCTGTGGGGACTCCCCAGGGAGCTGTACCGTTTTCCCCACCCGGGCGAACGGACTCCCATCATTTAGTCCCATGGCCTCCAATATCTCATCCCTTAACTCCTCGTAATCTTTCTGCCCCCTTTTGCACTCATCTGATAAGGTTTGGAGGAGGTCACCCCCCAGAGAAAACAGCAGCATTTTTGCTTGTTCTGCTTCATCGCAGTCATTAACGCACGCTGCCTGCTCTATCTCACGGAAGTGTAGAGACGGGTCTCCCCTCACTGTAAGCTTAGGGATATGGCTAACCATGGCCCTGAGCTGTGGGGTGCCATGCGGCACTACAAACTGGTTCTGGATGGCCCCTAGGTCCTCGCCATCGGCGGGCGGGCCGTACCTCCGTTGTCGGAGGGGGTACACTGGTCCCGGTCCTGGTCTATCTACCAGGAATTGCTGGGTCTCCCCTAAAGCTTCATCCTCCACCCCCCCTTGCTGCCAGACCTCCTGAAAACTCGGGGCTATGGGTGGTGGCCGTGAAGCCTCTGGTTCCCTAACCAGTGTCGTTCTGGGAGCTGCCTGTGGGACTTCCCTGCTTGGGTTGCCGGTAAAATCCGACTGGCCCGCCTTCGGGCTAAGGAGGCATACCATGCCCTTCGCCCTCGCTAAGGCCATGCCCAAACGTTCTATTTCTTGCCTGCAGGGACGATGATCTGCGTCCTCAAACCCCTGGGCGCAGGCCAGCTTATATGCTGCCTTTACCTCGCCTACTTTCTCCTCCTGCTCTTTTAATTCTTGCATGAGGCTGTGGATCTTATCCATTAACCTAACCTCACTGCCTCTCGCCTCTCTGACCTGGTATTCCAGGTGTTCCATTCTACCTCTAGCGCTACTTTTGAGCTCAGCGATCTGGTATTCCAGGCGCTCTACCTTTGCCTGGTGGTCCCTTGCCATCTGCACCCTTTCTTGGCTTATTGCCTGGAGCGCTGCTATCCCTTGCTCTTCGGCTGCTGTCTTTTCCTGCAGCTCCAGGGTCAACTGTTTAATCTTGGCTGCTCGCGCTGCTACAGCACGGTCTAGTACCAAGACCTGCTTTTTAAAACACAAGAGCCAGACCGCCTTCTCAATACCTTTCTTATACTGTTAACTTGCTGTCCACTGGATGGCTGCATCTATGGGACGCTCGGCCTTTAACATATCGCCCACCCACTTTTTCGCGATATTTACCTTGCCGCACACATAGGCAGACAACCTTATCTCCATTGCGGATTCCTCCTCCGCACCACTGTCTGTCTTGTTACACACTTTCGCCTCAGCTCCTGCCTGACTCGCCATTTCTGTAAGGGGTTTCTTTTTTTACTGTTTCTCGGGCTTATAATAGGTGAGCCAGTTATGTTTTCCTGAGCTGCCCTGCCCGCAGTGCGGTTGCGAATCGCTTACCCCTTCCTGATTCTGAGCTGAGGACTTATCGAGTGGTAACAAAGACAGACAAACAGACCAGTGGATTGGTACAAGGAAAACCAATGTTTATTAATAAGAAAACTAAAACTACAAGGTAAACAGTATATTAGAGAAGATAAAGAAATCGCTATGGATGTAATACAGTCTTACACTTATCGGGTTGAAAGAAACGGACACATCGAGGGAAAATTCTAAAATCACAAGTTTAGCAATATCCCTTAACCCCCAACCTTACACTGATGCTAGGTTGTCTTGTGGCGGCCAGAAAATTAATGCTCACCGGTGAAAACAGATGAAAAGGCCTGGCCCCTGTGCCTGCTGTTGCCGTCGACATGTGGTTGCGAGGTTTACTGGATGGCTTCCTTCTTAGGTGCTAGCAGACAGACAGGACAGGGCCAAGAGGCGAAGAGAGAAGAGCAAGAGAGAGATACTGGGCAGCCCCAGTTATACCCTCTTGGTAACAGGTTTTTTTTTCATACCTCATCAGCTTGCTTCATTGTTTGATTTAAGCACGAAACGTAAGACAAAGGACCCCATCTCTGGCCCATTTACATTATGGCCGTTTCCTGTATCGATCTGTTCGCTAACTGCTTTACCATTGTTCCGAATGTACCTTGATGGTTCACCTTTTGTCCTGCAATCATTTCCTGCTCGAATTTTGATGTGTTGGCCGGCCATGTTGATAGCTTGCCTCAGGGCTAGAATGCAGCTGCATTGTTTAAAGAAATCTGTCTGAAACACGAAGCCTGCCGAGTTGTTGAGAATGCAATTTCAAATCTGCCGGTCCTCGGTCATGTGTCTGACTGCAGCCATTTTGAGAGACCTTGGATTGTTTAAAACAGTCACGCCAGGGTTTCTTTAATAACTCCAATAAATCTTCGGGGTGGGGGGAACATGTGAAATTTTGCGAATCCCTTCAGATACCTGGGAGATTACAGTGATCTCTGAAAAAATACAGTGTTCTCTGGGAAATTATTGTGTTCTCTGGTAAAGTAGAATGATCCCATCGAGATTAAAACGGTCAATGCAGAAGCATAATGTTATCTCGGAAAGTACAGTGATCTATGGAAAAGCACAATGATCTCTGGGAAAGTATAGTGATCTCACATCCTTTTTTCCAAGTTATTTCTAAGGAGACCTATCTGGTCTTTAACACTTTGCCGTCGGGACAAACAAAGCTGAAAGCTACTTTCAATCTTTGTCATTGTTTTCCACATCTTAACTTTCTATTGTTCTCTAACTTATTTGAATATTCCTATTTGTTGTCCTGAACGTTAAAACAAAAAAGCAGACAGTAAGTTTCTTTTCAAGACACTGTGTAAACCTAATAAACCAAGTATGATCTGTAATTTGTGTTAATATACACCACCCACAATATGTGGGAAATGGTGAACTTGTCCACTTTGGCAGGAGGAATAGAAAAGCAGTATATTATTTAAATGGAGAGAGATTGCAGAACTCTGAGGTGCAGAGGGATCTGGGTGTCCAAGTACATGAATCACAAAAAGTTAGTATGCAGGTACAGCAAGTGATCAGGAAGGCAAATGGAATGTTGTCATTTATTGCAAGGGGAATGGAATATAAAAGTAGAGATGTTTTGCTACAGTTGTACAGGGCATTGGTGAGACCACATCTAGAATACTGTGTGCAGTTTTGGTCTCCTTATTTAAGAAAGGACATAATTGCTTTAGAGGCGGTTCAGAGAAGGTTCACTCAACAGATTCCTGGGATGAGGGGTTCATCTTATAAGGAAAGGTTGGACAAGTTGGGCCTGTATAGACTGGAGTTTAGAAGAATGAGAGGTGGTCATATTGAAACATGTAAGATCCGGAGGGGACCAGAAGGGGCAGAAGCTGAGAGGATTTATCCCCTTGTGGGAGAGACTCGAACTCGGGGCCACCGTTTAAAGATAAGGGGTCTCCCATTTAAGACAGCGATGAGGAGAATGTTTTTCTCGCAGAGGGTCATGAGTCTGTGGGACTCCCTTCCTCAGAGAGCGGTGGAGGCAGGGTCATTGAATATTTTTAAGGCTGAGTTGGATGGATTCCTGATGATCAAGGGTGTCAAAGGTTATAGTAGGTAGACAGGAAAGTAGGGTTGAGGTCACAATCAGATCAGCCATGATCTTATCAAATGGCAGAGCAGGCTCGAGAGGCCGAATGGCCTAATCCTGCTCTTAATTCGTATGTTTGTATTAATATGGCTGCACATGAAGGTAATAATGTCATCAGATTGGTGCTGGCTGTGATATCATTGTCTGAAGGTTTTTGGGAGGGGGCAGTGGCGCAATCTGGAAACTAAACTCACTCGCAATTATACATCAATCAGATGTGTACAAGGCAATAAACGAAGGAACATGCTCTGGATACGTTTGTCTTTATCTCGGCCAGTTTGGGAGCAGAACCAGGCAGTTGCACCAAACCATTTGAAAGAGACCTGGGTCACTTTGGATCTGAGATTGTTCCAGAACTGCTTTGTTCAGCAACAATTAAAATGACAGGAAGGCAAAGAGGAAAGAATAAATGACACATCAGGCATCTTTCAGGTGTTTTTCTACAATGAATGCAACATGTGCTTTTTTGCTTTTTGCTGATTTTCAATCCTGAATCATTAGAATAACAAAGATACAGCCCAGAGTGGCCTTTCTGCCCAGCATATAAATACCAAGCTGTGTGAAGCAGTGAAACATTCAGTCAGTTACTAATCTAACTGTGAGCTCAAAATGGGAAAGGCAAGGAGAACTGATTTTATACATTGTATTGTATCTCTTCAAACTCCTAGTTTGAGAAAATATTAATTTGCAAATCTGTATCTTTCCACAGATCATCTTTTACGAGGACAGGAACTTCCAGGGTCGGCACTACGAGTGCAGTACTGACTATGCTGACCTGTCCTCTTACTTCAGCCGCTGCAACTCCATCCGTGTTGAGAGTGACTGGTGGGTGCTGTATGAGAGACCCAATTACATGGGATATCAGTATGTTCTGAGCAGAGGAGAATATCCTGACTACCAGCGCTGGATGGGATTCAATGACAGCATCGGGTCATGTCGCACCTACCCATATGTAAGTTACCTTTGATGGTTTGTATATTTTACCCAGATTGAGGACAAGTTAATGACAACTTGCTGAGCAATTGAGTTTGTCAATGTCAACTGGGAAAACACTTCAGCTTTTTTCACATTGAGTCAAGCTTTGTGCGTATTATATCTAAATGACCTGATATTTCTTATAATAATAAAGATACACAGCTTGGTTCTTAAGAGTATAATTATCCAAACTTAAAAGAGCTGAATTCCAGATGTGAGGCGCGAGTGACTGCCCTTGACATTAAGGCAGCATTTAACCGAGTGTGGCATCAAGGAGCCCTACGAACATTGAAGTCAATGGGAATCAGGGGGAAAACTCTGCAGTGGCTGGAGTCATGCCTGGCACAAGGGAAGATGGGAGTGGTTGTTGGAGGCCAATCATCTCAGCCCCAGGGCATTGCTGCAGGAGTTCCTCAGGGCAGTGTCCTTGGCCCAACCATCTTTAACTGCTTCATCAATGACCTGCGCTCCATAATAATGTCCGAAATGGTGATGTTCGCTGATGATTGCACAGTGTTCAGTTCCATTCGCAACCACTCAGATAATAATGCAGTCCGTGCCCGCATGCAGCAAGACTTGGACAACATCCAGGTTGGGGCTGATAAGTGGCAAGTAACATTCATGCCAGACAAGTGCCAGGCAAAGATCATCTCCAACAATAGAGAGTCTAACCACCTCCACTTGACATTCAATGGAATTACCATTGCTGAATCCCCGACCATCAACATCCTGGGGGTCACCATTGACCAGAAACTTAATTGGACCAGCATACATAACTACTGTGGCTACAAGAGCAGGTAAGGGGCTGGATATTTTGCGGCAATGGACTCACCTCCTGACTCTCCAAAGCCTTTCCACCATCTACAAGGCACAAGTCAGGAGTGTGATGGAATACTCTCCACTTGCCTGGATGAGTGCAGCTGCAACAAAACTCAAGAAGCTCGACACCATCCAGGACAAAGCAGCCTGGTTGATTTGCACTCCATCCCACACTCTAAACATTCACTCCCTTCACCACCGGCACACTGTGGCCGCAGTGTGTACCATCGACAGGATGCATTGCAGCAACTCGCCAAGGCTTCTTCGACAGCACCTCCCAAACCCGCAACCTCTACCACTTAGAAGGACGAGGGCAGCAGACACATGGGATCAGCACCACCTGCACGTTCCCCTCCAAGTCACACACAATCCCGACTTGGAAATATATCACTGTTCCTATATCCTTGTTGGGTCAAAAACATGGAATTCCCTACCTAACAGCACTGTGGGAGAACCTTCACCACACGGACTGCAGCGGTTCGAGAAGGCGGCTCACCACCACCTTCTCAAGGGCAATTAGGGATTGTTAATAAATGCTGGCCTTGCCAATGACGGCTATATCCTATGAACGAATATAAAAAATCTAGGTAACAAATGATCTGTGCACTAGTCTAAAGTTTCAATATGATACGGGAATATAATTGGATGAATTGGTTCACAATAATTAACCAATTAGAATTGAATGCCTAATTGTTCGATTGGAAGTTTGGAATGTATAAATAACACCTACAGTGAGACTCAGAACTTAGGCATCTTATCTTATCATTTACACAAGAGCTGCTTTGTGACTTCAGTTAGGAGAGAATCAGTTGCTTCAATAGATGTCACTGAACGGTCTCTTGCTTTTCAGAAACATCATCTGTAACCTTTCTTAAGCTCCCTTCTCACCAGGAGGCTGTCATTCTAGACACTGAACATTTATAGTTTCTTCACTGATATGATCTTATTTATATTACAGTACA
Source organism: Heptranchias perlo (assembly GCF_035084215.1). Taxonomy (NCBI): domain Eukaryota; kingdom Metazoa; phylum Chordata; class Chondrichthyes; order Hexanchiformes; family Hexanchidae; genus Heptranchias; species Heptranchias perlo. Next base: position 72,626,032 of record NC_090331.1, on the reverse strand, counting down.
GAGGTGGAAACTACAGAATGAGGATTTACGAGAGGCCTGACTTTGGAGGACAGATGATGGAATTCATGGATGACTGTCCATCTGTCTACGATCGTTTCCGCTACCGTGACATTCACTCTTGCCATGTGATGGACGGTTACTGGACCTTCTATGAACATCCCAACTACAGAGGCCGTCAGTACTTCATGAGACCCGGTGAATACAGGAGATTCAGTGACTGGGGTGGCTACAACTCAACTATCGGATCTTTCAGGCGCATGAGGGACTTCTAGATTGTTCTTGAGAAACATGATTTTGTCTCTCTGAAACAGTCTTAAGATTAATAAAATCTCCTCTACTTAACAAACAAGTTTGTCAGTTATATTTAGTTAATGGTGAAAATCACAGAGAAATCGCATGGAAATCTCAGGCTGGGCTCTCATGCCGAGTATTTTACCTCTTTGATCTCAGCTAATGAATTGATTTCAATTTAGTAAATGCAGATTTAGGAATGAACGTTGTTCAAGATATTGACAATACATGCTTTCCCTTTCATTAATCCATGTTGACTTTGTCTAATCCCGCTGATATTTTCTAAAAATCCTGTTAACACATCCTTTATAAAAGACTCTAGCAAATTCCTTACTACTGATGTTAGGCGAACTGGTCTGTAGTTCCCTGTTTTCTCTCTCCCTCCCTTTTGAAATAGTGCAGTTCCATTTGCCAGCCTCCAATCTGCAGGAACTGTTCCATAATCTATAGAATTCAGGAAGATGACAACTATTGCATCCACTATTTGCATGGCTACCTCTTTTAGTGCTCTGGAATGCAGTTTATCAGGCCCTGGGGATTTATCGACTTTCAGTCCCATTAATTTCCCCAGCACAATCTTTTTATTGATACTAATTTCCTTTCATTCCTCCATCTCACTCGTTCTTTGGTTCCCTCGCATTTCTGGTAAGTTGTTTGTGTCGTCTTCTGTGAAGACAGAACCAAAGTATTTGTTTAATTGCTCTGCCATTTCCTTGTTCCCCATTATAAATTCTCCCGTTTCTGACTGTAAGGGGCCGACATTTGTCTTCACTAATCTTTTTCTTTTTACATACTTGTAGAAGCTTGTACAGTCCACTTTTATGTTCATTGCAAGTTCACTTTCGTACTCTATTTTTCCCCTCTTAATCAATCCCTTGTCCCTTATTTGCTGAATTCTAAACTGTTCCCAATCCTCAGGCTTGCTGCTTTTTCTGGCAACTTTATATGACTCCTCATTGGATCTAATACTATCTTTAATTTCTTTTGTTAGCCATGGTTGGGCCGCTTTTCCTTTTGTGTTTTTTGCGCCAGAAGGAATGTATAATTGTTGCAATTCATGCATTCGTTCCTTAAATGTGAGCCATTGCCTATCCACCATCATGCCTTTTAATGAAGCTTCCCGATCTATCAGAGCCAACTCACTCCTCATACCTTCATAGTTTCCTTTCTTTAGATTTAGGATCCTAGTTTTGGATTGGACTACTTCACTTTCCATCTTAATGAAGACTTCTATCATGTTAAGGCCACTCTTCCCCAAAAGGACCCGCACAACAAGATTATTTATTAATCCCTTCTCATTGCACAATACCCAATCTAGGATAGCCTGTTCCCTGGTTGGCTCCTCAATGTACTGGTCTAAAAAATCATCTCGTACACACTCCAGGAATTCATTTGGTTTGGCCAGTCTGTATGTAGATTAAAGTCACCCATGATTACTGTAGTACCCTTGTTACATGCATCTCTAATTTCCTGTTTGATGCCATCCCCGACATTACCATTATTGTTTGGAGGCCTATAGACTACTCCCACCAGTGTTTTCAGCCCCTTGATGCTTCTTAACTCCACCCAGACTGATTCTACATCTTGATTTTCTGAGCCATTATCCTTTCTCACTGTTGCTCTGATTTCATCCTTTACTAACAATGCCACCCCACCTCCTTTTCCTTTTTGCCTGTCCTTCCTAAATATCGAAAGCCCTTGGATATTCAGCTTCCAGCCTTGGTCACCCTGCAGCCAAGTCTCTGTAATTGCAATTATATCATATCCGTTTACATCTATGTGTGCTGTTAATTCATCTTCATTATTACGAATGCTTCGTGCATTCAGATACAGTGCCTTTAGATTTGTCTTTTTAACATTTTTAGACATCTTAACATTTTTATGTACTCTCGCCCCATTAGTCTTATTACCATTTTTTCTTACCCGGACTCTATTTGTTAGTGCACTCTTTTGTTTGTACGGTCTGTCCCTTCCTGACACAACCTGGTTATCCTTACCCCAATCACGTTCCTGCACTGCCTCCTTGTCTTTACTCTTTAACATGCTCGATTTCTCTCCAGCGGGACCCTTCCCCCCCACTTCTTTAGTTTAAAGCCCTATCTACCTCCCTAGTTATTTGATTTGATAGAACTCTGGTCCCAGCACAGTTCAGGTGTAGTCTGTCCCAACGGAACAGCTCTCTCTTTCCCCAGTACTGGTGCCAGTGCCCCATGAATCGAAACCCACTTCTCCCACACCAATCTTTGAGCCACGCATTCATCCCTCTGATCTTATTGACCTTATGCCAATTTGCTCGTGGCTCAGGTAATAATCCAGAGATTATTACCTTTGTAGTTCTGCTTTTTAATTTAGTCCCTAGCTGCTCAAACTCTCTCAGTAGAACCATTTTCTTAGTCCTACCAATGTCATTGGCACCAATATGGACCACGACAACAAGGTCCTCCCCCTCCCACTCCAAGTTCTTCTCCAGCCCGGAGGAGATAACCTTAACCCTGGCACCGGGTTGGCAACATAGACTTTGGGACTCATGCTCCTGGCTGCAGAGAACAGTGTCTATCCCCCAAACTATACTGTCGCCTACTGCAACCACCTTCCTTTTTACTCCCCCCACTTGAACGGCTTCGTGTACCACGGTGCCGTGGTCAGTTTGCTCGTCCTCCCTGCAGTCCCACACCTGTCCACAAGGTTTGCAAGTACTTCAAATCTATTGGACAAGCCCAGGGACTGAGTCTCCTGCAATAATGCCTCCTGGACCCCCGAACCTGCCTCACTCACACTCACACACTCCTGTCCCTGACCACGTGTCAGTTCTAAAGTATCTAATCTAAGGGTTGTGACTGCCTCCTGGAGCAAAAGGTCCAGGTAGCTTTCTCCCTCCCTGATGTCTCGCAACATCCGCAGCTCGAACTCCAGCTCCTCAACTCGAGGCCGAAGTTCCTCGATCCGCAGACACTTACTGCAGATATAGTCACCCTGGACAATAATGTCCATAAGTTCCCACATATTGCAGCAGGAACACATCTCTTGTTATCCCATTATTTTATTTATTTAATTAATTAAGAGTTAAACAAATTATTTACCTCATTTAATTTATTAGATTAATTAAATTAAGTTTAGTTTTTAAAATTTAGTTATCTGCTATATGTTAACTCAGAACTTAGCCCACAGTCACTACCAATCACTTACCTGCCTCACCTGTGACGTCACACTGCAGATTTCTCTGATTGCAGGTCTGCTGAAAAAAATAAGCTTCAGCAAGTATATAAAAAGGAAGAGGGTAGCTAATGTAAACATTGGTCCATTAGAGGATGAGACTGGGGAAATAATAATGGAAAACAATGAAATGGCAGAGGAATTGAACAGATATTTGGTATCTGTCTTCACAGTAGAAGACACTAATAACATCACAATAATAGTAGAAAATCAAGGGGCAAAGTGGGGGGAGGAACTAAAAACAATCACTATCACTAGAGAAAAAGTACTAGGTAAACTAATAGGTCTAAAGGCTGACAAGTCCCCTGGACCTGATGGCTTGCATCCGAGGGTCTTCAAGGAAGTGGCAGGTGAAGGGTTCTCAAAATTCCCACATTTTTCATATCATCAACGAGGATATGACTTTTGGAATTTTATTTGAAGACGTATCAACTGCTAATTTTAAAACATGGATCCCTGCAAGACATGCCTGGACTTGTTGCGACAGAGTGGATTGTTCCTGAAAACCAGACAATGAGAGTAGACAGAATACGCATTCTTCCCTTTAAAACAATCAACCCAGAGAAAGACTTCAGCTTACATGAAACTAAAGCCCATCAAAACCTTGCATAAATTATCGCTACTAACTACTAAAAGCAGGAAGCCAACAATCACCTGAAGAACACAAAGAACTAACCTTGTTTTGGGAATCAGATAAGAAATTCGAAAGTCAGTATAACTGGGGACCAGTTATGAAGCAGGGTTTTTTTTTTTGGTTTTGGAGCAGGTTCTAAGCAGTTCAGCTTTAAAACAGCAGTTTTGAAGCAGCAAGAAGGCAGCCACAGCCCTGCACGAAGATCGTCCACCCACAACTGCGCCTTACCGTACCAACAGACTCTATCCAACTGAAGAACCTTCGCAGATTCCACAGACCAGGGCCACGTGGGGACGGCAGGGCCCAGAGGACACAAAGAGCGGACCCCAAAACTGCAACCGGCTTACCTGGCTGGATTTCGAACTGTCAAGGAACCCTGGTTTGGTGAGCATGATTCCTGACCTCTCCTAGTTCAATTTAGTTAGGTTTTGGGGGTGGGACAAGGGTAAGGGGATTAGTAGGGTGATTTTCCCTCGTTATGCCGTGTGTTCCCCATTCTGAACTAAGTGTACTTTGTATCTCAGTATTATCCGAATGTTATAAGTTCATTTGTGATTTCAATAAACCCAGTTTCTTTTCTTGTACCAAAACCAGTTGTCTGCTGCATTTTTTGTCACAACCCCCAAATAAGTCCAAGGTCTAGAACCCAGGGAGTGGGAGCGATTCGGACCGCTCAGTAGTCAGAGGTGAAGCTGACACAGACCACCACCCCCTACAGCTTGTAGGACCTCATCCCGTTTTTTACCTATATTGTTGGTACCTGTGTGCACCACGACAACTGGCTGTTCACCCTCCCCCTCCAGAATGTCCTGCAGCCGCTCCGAGACATCCCTGACCCTTGCACCAGTGAGGCAACATACCATCCTGGAGTCTCGGTTGCGTCCGCAGAAACGCCTGTCTATTCCCCTTACAATCGAGTCCCCTATCACTATAGCTCTGCCACTCTTTTTCCTGCCCTCCTGTGCAGCAGAGCCAGCCACGGTGCCATGAACCTGGCCGCTGTCACCTTCCCCTGGTGAGCCATCTCCCCCAACAGCATCCAAAACGGTATACCTGTTTGAGAAGGGGATGGCCACAGGGGACCCCTGCACTACCTGCCTGCACCTCTTACTCTGCCTGGTGGTCACCCATTCACTTCCTGCCTGTACTCCCTTTACCTGCCGTGTGACCAACTCGCTAAACGTGCTATCCACGAGTTTCTCTGCATCGCGGATGCTCCAGAGTGAATCCACCCGCAGCTCCAGCTCCGAGATACGATCGGTCAGTAGCTGCAGGTGGACACACTTCCTGCACACATGGTCGGCAGGGACACTGGTAGTGTCCATGACTTCCCACATCTTGCAGGAGGGGCATATCACGGGTGCGAGGTCTGCTGCCATTACTTGCCTTAGCTCAGTTACCCCTTTTAAATTACGTTGAAATTAGAAAATGTTAACTGTACTAGGGACCTAGGTTCACTAAAAAAAAACACTACCTGCTATAAAACCTGCAGACCTTCCCTTTCTTATTGCTTTACTGACAGTAAAATGGGAGAAATACTCACCTGAACCTCCTTACCAATCAGCTCCGGTCTCACCACTCACCAACCCGCTTCACCTGTAATGTCACTCGTTGATTTTTATTGGAACGCGATCGTTCCACTCCCGCTCTCGCTCTGCGCTGTTTTTATCCCCGCTCCGCTCTCATTGTTTCCCGCCGCTCCGGTGAACTCCCGCTCTCGCTGTGCGCTGTTTTTAACCCCGCTCCGCTCTCACTGTTTTCCGCCGCTCCGCTTATTTAGTTTAAAGCCCTATCTACCTCCCCAGTTATTTGATTTGATAGAACTCTGGTCCCAGCATGGTTCAGGTGTAGTCTATCCCAACGGAACAGCTCTCTCTTTCCCCAGTACTGGTGCCAGTGCCCCATGAATCGAAACCCACTTCTCCCACACCAATCTTTGAGCCACGCATTCATCCCTCTGATCTTATTGACCCTATGCCAATTTGCTCGTGGCTCAGGTAATAATCCAGAGATTATTACCTTTGTAGTTCTGCTTTTTAATTTAGTCCCTAGCTGCTCAAACTCTCTCAGTAGAACCTTTTTCTTAGTCCAACCAATGTCATTGGTACCAATGTGGACCACGACAACAGGGTCCTCCCCCTCCCACTCCAAGTTCTTCTCCAGCCCGGAGGAGATAACCTTAACCCTGGCACCGGGTTGGCAACATAGACTTCGGGACTCATGCTCCTGGCTGCAGAGAACAGTGTCTATCCCCCAAACTATACTGTCTCCTACTGCAACCACCTTCCTTTTTACTCCCCCCCACTTGAACGGCTTGGTGCACCATGATGCCGTGGTCAGTTTGCTCGCACTCCACGCAGTCCCACGCTTGTCCACAAGGGTTGCAAGAACCTCAAATCCATTGGACAAGCACAGGGACTGAGGCTCCTGCAATACGACCTCCTGGACCCCCGAACCTGCCTCACTCACAGTCACACCCTCCTGTCCCTGACCACGTGTCAGTTCTAAAGTATCTAATCTAAGGGGTGTGACTGCCTCCTGGAGCAAAAGGTCCAGGTAGCTTTCTCCCTCCCTGATGTCTCGCAACATCCACAGCTCGAACTCCAGCTCCTCAACTCGAGGCCGAAGTTCCTCGATCCGCAGACACTTACTGCAGATGTAGTCACCCTGGACAAAAATGTCCATAAGCTCCCACATATTGCAGTAGCAGCTCATCTCTTGTTATCCCATTATTTTATTTATTTAATTAATTTAGAGTTAAACAAATTATTTTCCTTGTTTAATTTGAGATTAATTCAATTAAGTTTAGTTTTTAAAATTTAGTTATATGCTACATGTTAACTCAAAACTTAGCCCACAGTCACTACCAATCACTTTCCTGCCTCACCTGTGACGTCACACTGCAGTTTTCTCTGATTGCAGGTCTGCTGAAAAAAATAAGCTTCGACAAGTATATAAAAAGGAAGAGGGGAGCTCAAGTAAACATTGGTCCATTAGAGGATGAGACTGGGGAAATAATAATGGAAAACAAGGAAATGGCAGAGGAATTGAACAGATATTTTGTATCTGTCTTCACAGAAGAAGACACGAATAACATCACCATAATAGCAGAAAATCAAAGGGCAAAGTGGGGGGAGGAACTAAAAACAATCACTATCACGAGAGAAAAAGTACTAGGGAAACTAATGGGTCCAAAGGCTGACAAGTCCCCTGGACCTGATGGCTTGCATCCGAGGGTCTTAAAGGAAGTGGCTACAGAGATAGTAGATGCATTGGTTGTAATCTTCCAGAATTCACTAGATTCTGGAAAGGTCCCAGCGGATTGGAAAACCGCAAATGTAACACCCCGATTCAAGAAGGGAGTGAGACAGAAAGCAGGTAACTATAGACCAGTTAGCCTAACATCTGTCATTGGGAAAATGCCAGAATCCATTATTAAGGAAGTAGTAGCAGGACATTTGGAGACTCAAATACAATCAAGGAGAGTCAACATGGTTTTATGAAGGGGAAATCATGTCTGACAAATTTATTAGAGTTCTTTGAGGAAGTAACGGGCATGGTGGATAAAGGGGAACCAATGGATGCAGTATATTTGGATTTCCAAAAGGCATTCGATAAGGTGCCACATAAAAGATTACTGCACAAGATAGGAGCTCATGGTGTTGGGGGAAATTTACTGGCATGGATAGAAGACTGGCTAGCTAACAGAAAACAAAGAGTCGGAATAAAAGGGTCATTTTCAAAATGGTTATATGTAACTAGTGAGGTGCCGCAGGGATCAGTGCTGGGGCCTCAACTATTTACAATATATATCAATGACTTGGATGAAGGAACAGAGTGTCTTGTGGCCAAATTTGCTGATGATACAAAGATAGGTGGAAAAGCAAATTGCGATGAGGACACAAAGTGCCTCCAAATGGATACTGACAGGTTAAGCGAATGGGCAAAAATTTGGCAGATGGAATATAATATGGGAAAATGAACGTCATCCAATTTGGGAGGAAAAATAAAAATGCAAAATATTATTTGAATGGAGAAATACTACAAAATGCTGCTGTACAGAGGGATCTGGGTGTCCTCGTACATGAAACACAAAAAGTCAACATACAGGTGCAGCATGTAATCCGGAAGGCAAACGGAATACTGGCCTTTATTTCCAGGGGGATGGAGTACAAAAGCAGGGAAGTCATGCTACAAATGTACAGGGTGCTGGTGAGTCCACACCTGGAGCCCTTATTTAAGGAAGGATATCCTTGCATTGGAGGCAGTTGAGAGAGGGTTCACTAGGTTGATTCCGGGTATGGAAGGGTTGTCTTATGAGGAAAGATTTAACAGCTTGGGTGTATACTCATTGGAGTTTAGAAGAATGAGAGGAGATCTTATTGACACATACAAGATTCTGAGGGGACTCGATAGGGTCGATGCTGAGAGGACGTTACCCTTCATGGGGAATCTAAAACGAGGGGGCATAGTCTCAGAATAAGGGGTTACTCCAAAAAGCTGTGGAGGCTGAATCATTGAATACAATCAAGGCTGAGTTGGACAATGTTTTGATCAGCAAGGTAGTCAAGGATATAGGGAAAGTGCAGGAAGGTGGAGTTGAGGTAAAAATCAGATCAGCCATGATCTCATTAAATGGCGGAGCAGGCACGAGGGGCCGAATGGCCTACTCCTTCTCCTATCTCTTATGTTCTTATGGTCTTATGCTGCTGCTTTAATCCCGTTCTCAGTCTGCTGCTGCTCAGGTCTGCCGCTGCTCTGCGGAAAAAGCTCGGAAAAGCAAGGCAAAGCAGCACCTCCTTCCCCCACTTCACCGAACTCCCACACTTCCCAAACTCTCAAGTTTATCACTCTGTCCCCACTGCACTCAGTGCCGTTGCACTCACAGGCCCCTGTTATTTCCACTGTTTGTGACTCAGACGAGTCAGCCCTGCTCTGCTACTCTTTCAGGAACCAGTTTAATCCAGCGAACTAATTAACTAACGACAGCAGCTCTCCAGTAGGAGAGCTTGCTTGTTTGTCTCTTCTTAAGCCTGACAAACTTAAAAATTTAAAGTTTAAAATTGAACTGAAACAGTCGATCATAGTTAACAGTTAATAGCAATTAACACCAGATTTTAAAGATTTTAAACTAGAATTTATACAACTCAAAACTCAGGAGGAATAATATTTCCAGGGTACTTCTTGGATGGACTGCAAGAAGAATTTTTAACGAAATCCTGGCTATCTTGCAGTCAGTAAAATGACACTTTTAATGGAGAGTCGATTTGATTGAAGTGCACTCTGCTCCGACATCACCTGGGAGACCAGCCCTGAAACCTGAGAGAGCAGGCAGTGAAAATAATGAGAAGGTTTGGATCACTGAGCTCTTCTCCACTGTGAAGGACAAGTTGTGGTCTCACAGTGGATTGATGGAGATAGCAGGAGATAACATGGCTTTGGGGAGGTAGAAAAGGTCCAGTTGTGATGCTCCAGCCATCATGCGTGTGGGGCAGCCCTGATGGATCTGTTGGCTTTTTCCAACCCTTCATTTTTGTGTTCGCTGGGAAAGTACAGTGATCTTTGGGAAAGTACAATGATCCCATAGAGATTAAAATGCTCCATGCAAAAGCACAGTGTTCTCTGGGAAATTACAGTGATCTCTGGGAAAGTACAGTGATCTATGGAAAAGCACAGTGATATCTGGGAAAGAGCAATGATCTCACATCCTTTTTTCCAAGTTATCTCTAAGGAGAACACTCCGGTCTTTAACACTTTGCCTTCAGGACAATGAAAGCTGAAAGCTCCTTTCAATCTCTGACGTTGGTTTCCACATCTTAAATTTCCATCGTTCTCTTACTTATTTGAATATTCCTATTAGTTGTCGCTGACTGAAAAACAAAAAAGCAGACAGTAAGTTTCTATCAAAGACTCTGTTTCAACTAAATAAACAATGTATGATCTGTAATTTGTGTTAATAAACACCACCCACAATATGGTTGCCCATGAAGGCAATAATGTCATCAGATTGATGCCGGCCGTGACATCATTGAATGAAGGATTTTGGGAGGGGGCAGTGGTGCAATCTGGAAACTAAACTCACTCGTAATTATACATCAACCAGATGTGCACAAGGCAATAACCGAATCGACATGCTCTGGATATCTCTGTCTTCATTGCCAGTTTGGGAGCAGAACCAGGCGGTTACACCAAACTATTTGAAACAGACCTGAGTGACTTTGTATCTGTGATTGTCCCAGAAGTGCTTTGTTCAAACAACAATTAAAATGACAGGAAGGCCAAGGGGAAAGAATAAATGACACATCAGGCATCTTTCAGGTGTTTTTCTACAATGAATGCAACATGTGCTTTGATGATTTTTGTTGAGTTTCAATCCTGAATCATTAGAATAACAAAGATACAGCCCAGAGAGGCCTTTCTGCCCAGCATATAAATACCAAGCTGTGTGAAGCAATGAAACATTCAGTCTAACTGTGAGCTCAAAATGGGAAAGGCAAGGAGAACTCAGATTTTATACTCTGTATTATAATTCTTCAATCTTCTAATTTGAGAATTTATTAACTTGCAAATCTATATCTTTCCACAGATCATCTTTTATGAAGACAGGAACTTCCAGGGTCGGCACTACGAGTGCAGTACTGACTATGCTGACCTGTCCTCTTACTTCAGCCGTTGCAACTCCATCCGTGTTGAGAGTGACTGGTGGGTGGTGTATGAGAGACCCAATTACATGGGATATCAGTATGTTCTGAGCAGGGGAGAATATCCTGACTACCAGCGCTGGATGGGATTCAATGACAACATCAGGTCATGTCGCACATACCCATATGTAAGTTACCTTTTATGATTTTTATATTTGACCCAGATTGAGGACAAATTAATGACAACTCGCTGAGCAATTGAGTTTGTCAATGTCAAATGGGAAAACACTTCAGCTGTTTTCACTTGTATTAAGGCTTTGTGTGTGGTATATCGAAATGACCTGATATTTGTCATGACAATGAAGATACATAGCTTGGTTATGAACAGTTTAATTATCCAAACTTAAAAGACTAGGTGAAATATTGCGCACGCTTTTAGTAATGAAAAACGGGTGGGTTGGGAGTGGTGGGGGCTTTCAAAATCTCAACCATTTCAGACCCACCCCTAACCCACCCCCATTCCACCTTTTTACCGGGGTGGGATGAGGGGGTGGGTGGCCAAGCCACTCCCAGGAGGCTGGTCAGACTTTAAAACCTTTCATTGACGCTGCAGGCCTCCAATTTTCCACAGTGAATCAAGGTCCCTAGTGTAGTTAACATTCTCTAAATTGAGAACAATTTAAAGGAGTAAACTCCTTAAAGGGAGTGGTAAGTAGTTTTTCTTTCCTTTTTTTTTCTCTTGACATTGTAGTTGTTCTTAAGCTAATTTAAGGGTTAAGTCATGGCAGGAGATCCCAGCGCCGTGTCATGTTCCTCTTGTGGGATGTGGGAATTCAGGGCTCCTTCCTGTATCCCTGATTCCTTCACCTGCGGGAAGTGTGTCCAGCTGCAGCTATTGTTTGACCGCTTGACGGCTCTGGAGCTGCGGATGGACTCACTTTGGAGCATCCGCGATGCTGAGAAAGTCGTGGATAGCACGTTCAGTGAGTTGGTCACACCGCAGATAAAAATTACTGAGGGAGATAGTGAATGGGTGACCAACAGACAGAGGAAGAGTAGGAAGGCAGTGCAGGGGTCCCCTGCGGTCATCTCCCTCCAAAACAGGTATACCGTTTTGGATACTGTTGGCGGAGATGACTCACCAGGGGAAGGTGGCAGTGGCCAGGTTCATGGCACCGTGGCTGGCTCTGCTGCACAGGAGGGCAGGAAAAAGAGTGGCAGAGCTATAGTGATAGGGGACTCGATTGTAAGGGGAATAGACAGGCGTTTCTGCGGACGCAACCGAGACTCCAGGATGGTATGTTGCCTCCCTGGTGCAAGGGTTAAGGATGTCTCGGAGCGGCTGCAGGACATTCTGGAGGGGGAGGGTGAACAGCCAGTTGTCGTGGTGCATATAGGCACCAACGATATAGGTAAAAAACAGGATGAGGTCCTACAAGCTGAATTTAGGGAATTAGGAGTTAAACTAAAGAGTAGGACCTCAAAGGTAGTAATCTCAGGATTGCTACCAGTGCCACGGGTTAGTCAGAGTAGGAATGACAGGATAGCTAAGATGAATACGTGGCTTGAGAGATGGTGCAAGCTGGAGGGATTCAAATTCCTGGGCCATTGGAACCGGTTCTGGGGGAGGTGGGACCAGTACAAATTGGACGGTCTGCATCTGGGCAGGACTGGAACCAATGTCCTAGGGGGAGTGTTTGCCAGTGCTGTTGGGGAGGGTTTAAACTAATGTGGCAGGGGGATGGGAACCGATGCAGGAAGTCAGTGGGAAATAAAGTGGTGACAGAAACAAAAGGCAGTAAGGGAGAGTGTACAGAACATGACCGGACAGATGGTCTGAGAAAGCAGGGCAAAGACCAAGGGAAGTCTAGATTAAACTGCATTTATTTCAATGCAAGAAGTCTGATGGGCAAGGCAGATGAACTCAGGGCATGGATGGGTACATGGGACTGGGATGTTATAGCTATTACTGAAACATGGCTAAGGGAGGGGCAGGACTGGCAGCTCAATGTTCCAGGGTACAGATGCTATAGGAAAGATAGAGCAGGAGGTAAGAGAGGAGGGGGAGTTGCGTTCTTGATTCGGGAGAACATCACGGCAGTAGTGAGAGGGGATATATCCGAGGGTTCGCCCACTGAGTCCATATGGGTAGAACTGAAAAATAAGAAGGGAGAGATCACTTTGATAGGATTGTACTACAGACCCCCAAATAGTCAACGGGAAATTGAGGAGCAAATATGTAAGGAGATTACAGACAGCTGCAAGAAAAATAGGGTGGTAATAGTAGGGGACTTTAACTTTCCCAACATTGACTGGGACAGCCATAGCATTAGGGGCTTGGATGGAGAGAAATTTGTTGAGTGCATTCAGGAGGAATTTCTCATTCAGTATGTGGATGGCCCGACTAGAGAGGGGGCAAAACTTGACCTCCTCTTGGGAAATAAGGAAGGGCAGGTGACAGAAGTGTTAGTGAGGGATCACTTTGGGACCAGTGATCATAATTCCATTAGTTTTAAGATAGCTATGGAGAAGGATAGGTCTGGCCCAAAAGTTAAAATTCTAAATTGGGGAAAGGCCAATTTTGATGGTATTAGACAGGAACTTTCAGAAGTTGATTGGGAGAGTCTGTTGGCAGGCAAAGGGACGTCTGGTAAGTGGGAGGCTTTCAAAAGTGTGTTAACCAGGGTTCAGGGTAAGCACATTCCTTATAAAGTGAAGGGCAAGGCTGGTAGAAGTAGGGAACCTTGGATGACTCGGGAGATTGAGGCACTAGTCAAAAATAAGAAGGAGGCATATGACATGCATAGGCAGCTGGGATCAAGTGGATCCCTTGAAGAGTATAGAGATTGCCGGAGTAGAGTTAAGAGAGAAATCAGGAGGGCAAAAAGGGGATATGAGATTGCTTTGGCAGATCAGGCAAAGGTGAATCCAAAGAGCTTCTACAAATACATAAAGGGCAAAAGGGTAACTAGGGAGAGAGTAGGGCCTCTTAAGGATCAACAAGGTCATCTAAGTGCGGAACCACAAGAGATGGGTGAGATCCTGAATGAATATTTCACATCGGTATTTACGGTTGAGAAAGGCATGGATGTTAGGGAACTTGGGGAAATAAATAGTGATGTCTTGAGGAGTGTACATATTACAGAGAGGGAGGTGCTGGAAGTCTTAACGCGCATCAAGGTAGATAAATCTCCGGGACCTGATGAAATGTATCCCAGGACGTTATGGGAGGTTAGGGAGGAAATTGCGGGTCCCCTAGCAGAGATATTTGAATCATCCACCGCTACAGGTGAGGTGCCTGAAGATTGGAGGGTAGCAAATGTTGTGCCTTTGTTTAAGAAGGGCGGCAGGGAAAAGCCTGGGAACTACAGACCAGTGAGCCTGACATCTGTAGTGGGTAAGTTGTTAGAGGGTATTCTGAGGGACAGGATCTACAGGCATTTGGAGAGGCAGGGACTAATTAGGAACAGTCAGCATGGTTTTGTGAGAGGAAAATCATGTCTCACGAATTTGATTGAGTTTTTTGAAGGGGTAACCAAGAAGATAGATGAGGGCTGTGCAGTAGACGTGGTCTACATGGACTTCAGCAAAGCATTTGACAAGGTACCGCATGGTAGGTTGTTACATAAGGTTAAATCTCATGGGATCCAAGGTGAGGTAGCCAATTGGATACAAAATTGGCTTGACGACAGAAGACAGAGGGTGGTTGTCGAGGGTTGTTTTTCAAACTGGATGCCTGTGTCCAGCGGTGTGCCTCAGGGATCGGTGCTGGGTCCGCTGTTATTTGTTATTTATATTAATGATTTGGATGAGAATTTAGGAGGCATGGTTAGTAAGTTTGCAGATGACACCAAGATTGGTGGCATTGTGGACAGTGAAGAAGGTTATCTAGGATTGCAACGGGATCTTGATAAATTGGGCCAGTGGGCCGATGAATGGCAGATGGAGTTTAATTTAGATAAATGTGAGGTGATGCATTTTGGTAGATCGAATCGGGCCAGGACCTACTCCGTTAATGGTAGGGCGTTGGGGAGAGTTATAGAACAAAGAGATCTAGGAGTACAGATTCATAGCTCCTTGAAAGTGGAGTCACAGGTGGATAGGGTGGTGAAGAAGGCATTCAGCATGCTTGGTTTCATTGGTCAGAACATTGAATGCAGGAGTTGGGATGTCTTGTTGAAGTTGTACAGGGCATTGGTGAGGCCACACTTGGAGTACTGTGTACAGTTCTGGTCACCCTATTATAGAAAGGATATTATTAAACTAGAAAGAGTGCAGAAAAGATTTACTAGGATGCTACCGGGACTTGATGGTTTGACTTACAGGGAGAGGTTAGACAGACTGGGACTTTATTCCCTGGAGAGTAGGAGGTTAAGGGGTGATCTTATAGAAGTCTATAAAATAATGAGGGGCATAGATAAGGTCGATAGTCAAAATCTTTTCCCAAAGGTAGGGGAGTCTATAACGAGGGGGCACAGATTTAAGGTGAGAGGGGAGAGATACAAAAGGATCCAGAGGGGCAATTTTTTCACTCAAAGGGTGGTGAGTGTCTGGAACGAGCTGCCAGAGGCAGTAGTAGAGGCGGGTACAATTTTGTCTTTTAAAAAGCATTTGGACAGTTACATGGGGAAGATGGGTATCGAGGGATATGGGCCAAGTGCAGGCAATTGGGACTAGCTTAGTGGTATAAACTGGGCGAAATGGACATGTTGGGCCGAAGGGCCTGTTTCCATGTTGTAACTTCTATGATTCTATGATTCTATGATTCTAGTTTCTGATTTCAACCCCGAGGGGCTGAGATTTCTGGGGCTTCTCTTTTCTGCCACTTGAAAGGAGGCTAGGAGGTCCGAGACTAACAGATAGGTGCCTTACTGACACAGCTTGTGGGTTCGGAGGAGCAGGAATGCTTCCCCCAGGCCCAACCAGCCTACCTGCAGTGAACCCCCAATGATAGCTGAACCCCCGCGATGATCCCGAACCGTCTCCCAATGATAGCGGACACGTGCCCCCGAACCCCGACCCTTCCCCACAGTCAGGAATCCCTGCCCCCGATCTCCGCTCACCCTCAATGATCGCAGACCCCCAACCCCCAAAAACGATCCTGCCCCCAACAATCACGGACGCCCACTATGACCCCCAACCCCTCCAAATTTCATGGACATCTGTGACTGACCCCCGATCCCTCCTGCCCTTGACTGACTCCCCCCAGGAGTCCTCTGCCAACCCATGCCCCCTTGCCAATGCATGCACCATGCCAACCCATGTCCATGTGCCAACCCATGCCTCATGCCAACCCATGGCCCCTGAGTCCCCATGCCCCTGTGGCCCATGATGCTGTGCCCCCATGCTCCTGTGCTCGAATGCCCCCTGTGCCAACCCTGTCCCCCATGCCCCCCCACACCCATACAAATAAAGATTTACCTGAAGACTTACATGAACGCATCCTCTCCCTGGCTGTTTTCCCATCTGATTGAGACCAGCCTGTCAATCAGGCGAGTCAGTCGGACGGCAAACGAACACAAAAAAGACGTCCTTACGTCAATATCGTGAGGATGTCCAGGGAAGCCGTACTTCTGGGTTTTCTTTCCGCAATTTGAGCCCCCCCGCCCAATTCCCGGCTGGGAGTCAAAATGATGCCCATGATCTGTGCACCGGTCCAAAGTTTCAATAAAATGCGAGAATATAATTGGATGAATTAATTCACAATAATTAACCAATTAGAACTTAAAGCCTAATTGTTCGATTGGAAGTTTGGAATGTAAAAATACCATCTACAGCGAGTCTCAGAACTTAGGCATCTTATCTTATCAATTACACATGAGCTGCTTGGTGACTTCAGTGAGCAGAGAATCTGCTGCTTCAATGGATGTCACTGAACGGTCTCTTGCTATTCAGAAACATCATCTGTAATCTTTCTTAAGCTCCCTTCTCACCAGGAGGCTGTCTTTCTAGACACTGAACATTTATAGTTTCTTCACTAATATGGTCTTTTTATATTACAGTACAGAGGTGGAAACCACAGAATGAGGATTTACGAGAGGCCTGACTTTGGAGGACAGATGATGGAATTCATGGATGACTGTCCATCTGTCTACGATCGTTTCCGCTCCCGTGACATTCACTCCTGCCATGTGATGGACGGTTACTGGACCTTCTATGAACATCCCAACTACAGAGGCCGTCAGTACTTCATGAGACCCGGTGAATACAGGAGATTCAGTGACTGGGGTGGCTACAGCTCAACTATCGGATCTTTCAGGCGCATGAGGGACTTCTAGATTATTCTTGAGAAACATGATTTTGTCTCTCTGAAATAGTCTTAAGATTAATAAAATCTCCTCCACTGAACAAACGAGTTTGTCATTTACTTTTGGATTATCGTGGAAATCACAGAGAAATCTCATGGAAGTCTCAGGCTGGGGTTTCATGCCGAGTATTTTATTCTTTGATCTCAGCTAATGAATTGATTTCAATTCAGTAAATGCAGATTTAGGAATGAATGTTGTCCATAATATTGACAATACAATGCATGGACTTCATGAAAGTGAGCATCAAAATGTAAGTCACTATGAATGAGGGCTGCTTGTCCCATGAATGAAATCCAAGGTTCTCATTTCTATATCATCTCAGTTGACTAAAGGAAACCTGGAATAAAAATCATGCATTTTTAAAGTGAAAATATCCACAGCATTTAGTCCAGCTTCACTCTCGTCCTCAACTCCAAGAGAATGTCACTCCTTTTTAAAGTAAAAACATTGAAGATCACATCAGAAAAGAAAATTATCGTGAAATCCACTTCCAATGTTCACCACATTCAGTGAAGAAGTGGATATATTGCTCATTGTGGAAATGCAACAAACACATTTGATTCAATGCTGTAACTGTACACACGCTCGTGGTTCTCAATGTAAGTCGGTTGTACAACTCAAAACTCAGTAGGAATAATATTTCCAGGTTGCTTATTGGATGGACTGTGAGAAGGATTTTTTACAAAATCCTGGCTATCTTGCAGTCAGGAAAATGACACTTCTAACGGAGAGTCGATTTGATTGAAGTGCACTCTGCTCCGACATCGCCTGGGAGACCAGCCCTGAAACCTGAGAGAGCAGGCAGTGAAAATAATGAGAAGGTTTGGATCACTGAGCTCTTCTCCACTGTGAAGGACAAGTTGTGGTCTCACAGTGGATTGACGGAGATCGCAGGAGATAACATGGCTTTGGGGAGGTAGGATAGGTCCAGTTGTGATGCTCCAGCCATCATGCATGTGGGGCAGCCTTGATGGATCTGCTGGCCTTTTCCTACCCTTCATTTTTGTATGTTCATATGTTTTCAGGAACCACTTATTGCCGTTAATACATAGAATGTTTTCCAGAGTTTAATATAGAGCAGAATATGTACAAATGGCCAAGTCGCTGGTGTGTCGTCGCTTAACATTGTCCAATATTGAAAATCGAGATGTCGAATTTCACTTCCTGTATTCTTTATTTTTACTTATGAGGGGCACAACGTCAATCCCATCCTGAAAATTTTGTTTATTCCACGATTTAGTTTAAAATTGTAATGATTTAACTGACAGTACTGCTTCTAAACTACCCCGAGTACAAAAGTTGCTAATTTTGTAAAATACAAATTTATAATCACAGGAGTTTCTGTTATTGCACTCAGTCAGGTAAGGTGCACATTTGCACGATTTGCTGAATCAATCACAACTCTGCAATTGGTTCCTTGTTGGAATGCAACCTCAGTCATATTTTTATTAAAAGACATAATTGATATTCTTTATGGAAGTAATCTTCCTCAGGTCAGTGACATTAACAATGACCAATAATAAATGGGTCTTATCTGTTTTCAATCATTGGTCTACTTTCCCCCCCTTATATAAGCTTCATGATTTATGGGTCAAATACAGCAAAGGTTTGGGGCCAAAGTATCACAGCTACAATCCACTGCACAACCTTGTTCCCAACCCAAGTTGTGCTGCTTTGAGGGAGCTCAAAATCGAACTGGATTACTCCTCAATTAACAGGGAAAGGCAGTGGGAAATTACAGTGCTCTCTGGGAAAGTTCTGTGATCTCTGTAAAATACAGTGATCTCTGGGAGAGTATAGTGATCTCTGCGAGAGTACAGTGATCTCTGGGAAAGTACAGTGATCTCTGCGAGAGTACAGTTATCTCTGGGAGAGTAGAGTGATCTCTGCGAGAGTACAGTTATCTCTGGGAGAGTATAGTGATCTCTGGGAGTTCACAGTGATCTCTGGAAAAATACAGTGTTCTCTGGGAAATTATTGTGTTCTCTGGGAAAGTACAGTGATCTATGGAAAAGCACAGTGATCTCTGGGTAAGTGCAATGATCTCACATCCTTGTTTCCACGTTATCTCTCAGGAGACCTCCCCGGTCTTTTCACTTAGCCTTCAGAACAAATAAAGCTGAAAGCTACTTTCAAACTCTGTCATTGTCTCCCACATCTTAACTTTCTATTGTTCTCTTACTTATTTGAATAATCTTATTTGTTGTCCCGAACATTAAAACAAAATGGAGACAGTAAGTTTCTTTCCAAGACAAGGTGCAAACCAAATAAACAAAGTATGATCTGTAATTTGTGTTAATATACACCATCCACAATATGTGGGAAAAGGTGAACTTGTCCACTTTGGCAGGAGGAATAGAAAAGCAGTAGATTATTTAAATGGAGAGAGATTGCAGAACTCTGAGGTACAGAGGGATCTGGGTGTCCGAGTCCATGGATCACAAAAAGTTAGTATGCAGGTGCAGCAAGTGATTAGGAAGTCAAATGGAATGTTGTCATTTATTGCAAGGGGAATGGAATATAAAAGTAGAGATGTTTTGCTGCAGTTGGACAGGGCATTTGTGAGACCACATCTAGAATACTGTGTGCAGTTTTGGTCTCCTTATTTAAGAAAGGACATAATTGCTTTAGAGGCGGTTCAGAGAAGGTTCACTTTACCGATTGCTGGGATGAGGGGGTTATCTTATCAGGAAAGGTTGGACAAGTTGGGCCTGTATCGACTGGAGTTTAGAAGAATGAGAGGTGGTCTTATTGAAACATATAAGATCCTGAGGGGACTAGAAGGGGTAGATGCTGAGTGGATGTTTCCCCTTGTGGGAGAGACTAGAAATAGGGGCCACAGTTTCAAAATAAGGGGTCTCCCATTTAAGACGGAGATGAGGAGAAATTTTTTCTCTGAGGGTCATGAGTCTGTGGGACTCCCTTCCCCAGAGAGCGGTGGAGGCAGGGTCATTGAATATTTTTAAGGCTGAGTTGGATGGATTCCTGATTAACAAGGGAATCAAAGGTTATAGTAGGTAGACAGGAAAGTAGGGTTGAGGTCATAATCAGATCAGCCATGATCTTATCAAATGGCAGAGCAGGCTCGAGAGGCCGAATGGCCTAATCCTGCTCTTAATTCGTATGTTTGTATGTATATGGCTGCACATGAAGGTAATAATGTCATCAGATTGGTGCTGGCTGTGATATCATTGTCTGAAGGTTTTTGGGAGGGGGCAGTGGTGCAATCTGGAAACTAAACTCACTCGCAATTATACATCAAACAGATATGTACAAGGCAATAAACGAAGGAACATAATCTGGATTTGATTGTTTTTATCTCGGCCAGTTTGGGAGCAGAACCAGGCGGTTACACCAAACCATTTGAAACAGACCTGGGTGACTTTGGATCCATGATTGTTCCAGAACTACTTTGTTCAGCAACAATTAAAATGACTGGGAGGCAAAGAGGAAAGAATAAATAACACATCAGGCATCTTTCAGGTGTTTTCTGCAATGAATGCAACATGTGCTTTGTTGCTTTTTGCTGATTTTCATAGGAACATAGGAACAGGAGTAGGCCATTCAGCCCCTCCTGCCTGCTCCGCCATTTGATGAGATCATGGCTGATCTGTGATCTAACTCCATATACCGGCCTTTGGCCCATATCCCTTAATACCTTTTGTTGCCTGTTAGCGTAAAATTTGGCCTGTTCGGTTAAAGGCAACGATGAAGTGACTATTGGGTACATGGCGGTGGTCTTTACCCTAAAACCACACTGAAATGCGCTGTGTGTAGATTAGACTAACCCTAATTAAAGCTTAAACACAACAAATGGACACTACTAAACGAAATGGATTCTGTGACTGTGGGAAAGACAGTTAAAAGTGTTGAGTTTGTACATTCCAAAACTGGCTTACAGTCTGGGAATTGTAAGGGGTTTCTTTTTTTTACTGTTTCTCGGGCTTATAATAGGTCAGCCAGTTATGTTTTTCCTGAGCTGCCCTTCCCGCAGTGCGGTTGCGAATCGCTTACCCCTTCCTGATTCTGAGCTGAGGACTTATCGAGTGGTAACAAAGACAGACAGACAGACCAGTGGCTTGGTACAAGGAAAACCAATGTTTATTAATAAGAAAACTAAAACTACAAGGTAAACAGTATAATACAGAAGATAAAGAAATCGCTATGGATGTAATACAGTCTTACACTTATCGGGTTGAAAGAAACAGACACATCGAGGGAAAATTCTAAAATCACAAGTTTAGCAATATCCCTTAACCCCCAACCTTACACTTATGCTAGGTTGTCTTGTGGCAGCCAGAAAATTAATGCTCACCGGTGAAAACAGATGAAAAGGCCTGGCCCCTGTGCCTGCTGTTGCCGTCGACATGTGGTTGCGAGGTTTACTGAATGGCCTTCCTTCTTAGTTGCTAGCAGACAGACAGGACAGGGCCAAGAGGCGAAGAGAGCAGCTACCTGCCAGAAATATACTGGGCAGCTTCAGTTATACCCTCTTGGTAACAGGTTTTTTTCATACCTTATCAGCTTGCTTCATTGTTTGATTTAAGCACGAAACGTAAGACAAAGGACCCCATCTCTGGCCCATTTACATTATGGCCGTTTCCTGTATCGATCTGTTTGCTAACTGCTTTACCATTGTTCCGAATGTACCTTGATGGTTCACCTTTTGTCCTGCGATCACTTCCTGCTTGAATTTTGATGTGTTGGCCGGCCATGTTGATAGCTTGCCTCAGGGCTAGAATGCAGCTGCATTGTTTAAAGAAACCTGTCTGAGACACGAAACCTGCCAAGTTGTTGAGAATGCAATTTCAAATCTGCCGGTCCTCGGCCATGTGTCTGACTGCAGCCATTTTGAGAGACCTTGGATTTTTTAAAACAGTCACACCAGGGTTTCTTTAATAACTCCAATAAATCTTCGGGGTGGGGGGAACATGTGAAATTTTGCGAATCCCTTCAGAATACAAAAGACATTTCACAACGAACTGATAAAACGATAGAACCAGACTGCGTGAAACAAAGGCATACTGTCTTAAGGTGATAACAGTTGTTTTAATTTGATTGGTTAATATGTAAACAGTCTGTTGTTGCTATGCAAACTTAATTGGTTAATGTGTAAGCAGTCCGTTGTTGCCATGCGGGCTTAATTGGTTAATTTGTGTAATCAAGATTAATGATGTAAAAGCTACTGAAAATCTGTATTTCAAAGGTATAAAAAAGCATGACAACCATTTTAAAGTTGAGAAAATTGACTGCGTGCACTGCGGATGTCCAGCGGTTCTCCCAAAGCTTTGTCCAATAAACTGCATGTTGAATCTTTAAGTCTGACTCCGAGTGGTGATTTTTTTTTCGTTGCCAAAAAGCTATCTATCTCAGATTGAAATTTAGCAATTGAGCTAGTATCAATTGCCGTTTGCGGAAGAGAGTTCCAAACTTCTGCAACGCTTTGTGTGCAGAAATGTTTTCTAATCTCACTCCTGAAAGGTCTGGCTCTAATTTTTAGACTGTGCCCCCTACTCCTAAAATCCCCAATCTATCCACCCGATCTGTTCCCCTTAATATCTTATAAACTTCGATCAGATCACCGCTTAACCTTCGAAACTCGAGAGAATACAACCCCAATTTGTGTAATCTCTCCTCGTAACTTAACCCTTGAAGTCCGGGTATCATTCTAGTAAACCTACGCTGCACTCCCTCCAAGGCCAATATGTCCTTCCGAAGGTGCAGTGCCCAGAACTGCTCACGGTACTCCAGGTGCGGTCTAACCAGGGTTTTGTATAGCTGCAGCATAACTTCTGCCCCCTTGTACTCTAGTCCTCCAGATATAAAGGCCAACATTCCATTAGCCTTATTGATTATTTTCTGCACCTGTTCATGACACTTCAATGATCAATGTACCTGAACCCCTAAGTCCCTTTGGACATCCACTGTTTTTAACTTTTTACCATTTAGAAAGTACCCTGTTCTATATCCTTTTTTGATCCAAAGTGGATGACCTCACATTTGTCTACATTGAATTCCATTTGCCACAGTTTTGCCCATTCACCTAATCTATCAATATCGCTTTGTAATTTTATGTTTTCATCTACACTGCTTATAATGCCACCAATCTTTGTGTCATCGGCAAGCTTAGATATGAGACTTTCTATGCCTTCATCTAAGTCGTTAATAAATATTGTGAATAATTGAGGCCCCAAGACAGATCCCTGCGGGACTCCACTAGTCACATCCTGCCGATGTGAGTACCTTCCCATTATCCCTACTCTCTGTCGCCTTTCGCTCAGCCAACTTCCTAACAAGTCCGTACTTTTCCCTTGATTCCATGGGCTTCTATCTTAGCTAACAGTCTCTTTTATGTGGGACCTTATCAAATGCCTTCTGGAAGTCCATATAAATAACATCCATTGACATTCCCCTGTCCACTACTTTAGTCATCTCTTCAAAATATGCATCAGGTTTGTCAGGCACGACCTACCTTTCACAAATCCATGCTGGCTCTCTCTGATTAACTGAAAATTCTCGAGGTATTCAGTCACCCTATCCTTAATTATAGACTCCAGCATTTTCCCCACAACAGATGTTAGGCTAACTGGTCTATAATTCCCCAGTTTCCCTCTCTCTCCTTTCTTAAAAAGCAGAGTGACATGTGCAATTTTCTAAACGAGAGGGACAGTTCCTGAATCTAGAGAACTTTGAAAGATTATAGTTAGGGCATCCGCAATGTGCTCACCTCCTTCCTTTAAAACCCTGGGATGGAAACCATCTGGTCCTGGGGATTTGTCACTCTTTAGTGCTATTATTTTCTTCATTACTGTTGCTTTACCTATGTTAATTTTATCGAGTCCCTGTCCCCGATTCAATATAAGTTTTCTTGGGGTTTCCGGCATGCTATCCTCTTTTTCGACTGTAAATACTGACGCAAAGTAATTGTTCAACATGTCCGCCATTTCCCCATTGTCAATGACAATATCCCCACTTTCAGTTTTTAAGGGGCCAACACTGCTCCTGACCACCCTCTTTTTCCTCATATAACTATAAAAGTTCTTCGTATTGGTTTTGATATCCCTTGCGAGTTTCTTTTCATACTCTCTTTTTGCAGCTCTTACCATCTGTTTTGTGACCCTTTGTTGATCTTTGTATCTTTTCCATTCGCCAGGATCTGTGCCATTTTTTGCCTTTTTGTATGCCCTTTCCTTACGTCTTATACTGTCCCTTACCTCTTTAGTTGTCCATGGTTGTTTTTTTTGGCAAGTAGAGTTCTTGCCCCTCAGGGGTATAAACCGATTCTGTGTCACGTTAAATGTTTCTATAAACATTTCCCACTGATCATCAGTCGATTTACCCATTAACAGATTTGCCCAGTTTACTGTGGACAGTCTCTGTCTCATCCCATTGAAGTCGGCCTTGCCCAAGTCTAGAATCTTAGCAGCTGATTCACTTTTTTCCCTTTCAAACACAACATTGAACTCGATCATGTTATGATCACTATTGGATAGATGTTCACGCACAGTTAAGGCGTTAACTAAATCTGGTTCATTACTCATTACTAAATCTAGTATGGCTTGCCCCCTTGTCGCCTCTTGGACATACTGCAGCAGAAAACTATCCCGGACACACTCAAGAAATTCACTACCTTTCTGAAAGTTGCTAGTCTGCTTTTCAATCCTGAATCATTAGAATAACAAAGGTACAGCCCAGAGAGGCCCAGAGAGGCATTTCTGCCCAGCACATAAATACCAAGCTGTGTGAAGCAGTGAAACATTCAGTCAGTTACTAATCTAACTGTGAGCTCAAAATGGGAAAGGCAAGGATAACTCAGATTTTATACATTGTATTATAACTCTTCAATCTCCTAATTTGAGAGAATATTAATTTGCAAATCTATATCTTTCCACAGATCATCTTTTATGAAGACAGGAACTTCCAGGGTCGGCACTACGAGTGCAGTACTGACACTGCTGACCTGTCCTCTTACTTCAGCCGCTGTAACTCCATCCGTGTTGAGAGTGACTGGTGAGTGCTGTATGATTATCCAAATTTAAAAGTGCTGAATTCCAGAGGTGAGATGAGAGTGACTGGCCTTGACATCAAGGCAGCATTTGACCGAGTGTGGCATCAAGGAGCCCCAGTAAAATTGAAGTCAATGGGATTCATGGGGAAAACTCTCCAGTGGCTGGAGTCATACGTAACAGAAAGGAAGATGGTAGTGGTGGTTGGAGGCTAATCATCTCAGCCCCAGGACATTGCTGCATGAGTTCCTCAGGGCAATGTCCTCGGCCCAACCATCTTCAGCTGCTTCATCAATGACCTTCCCTCCATCATAAGGTCAGAAATGGTGATGTTCGCTGATGATTGCACAGCGTTCAGTCCCATTTGCAACCCCTCGGATAATGATGCAGTCCGTGCCCGATTGCAGAAAGACTTGGACAACATCCAGGTTTGGGCTGATAAGTAGCAAGTAACATTTGCGCCACACAAGTGCCAGGCAATGACCATCTCCAACAAGAGAGAGTCTAACCACCTCCACTTGACATTCAATGGCAATACCATTGCTAAATCCCCCACCATCAGCATCCTGGGGATCACCATTAACCAGAAACTTAACTGGACCAACCACATAACAAGTGGCTACAAGAGCAGGTCAAAGACTGGATATTCTGCGGCGAGTGACTCACCTCCTGACTCCCCAAAGCCTTTCTAGCATCTATAAAGCATAAGTCAGGAGTGTGATGGAATATTCTCCATTTGCCTGGATGATTGCAGCTCAACAACGCTCAAGAAGCTCGACTCCATCAAGGTCAAAGCAGTCCGCTTGATTGGCACCCCATCCACCAGCCTAAATATTCACTCCCTTCATCACCGACGCACCGTGGCTGCAGTGTGTACCATCTACAGGATGCACTGCAGCAATTCGTCCAGGCTTCTTCGACAGCACCTTCGAAACCCGCAACCTCCACCACCTAGAAGGACAAGGGCATGGGCACATGGGAACTCCACCATCTGCACGTGTCCATCCAAGTTACACATCATCCCGACTTGGAAATATATCACCATTCCTTCATCGTCGCTGGGTCAAATCCTAGAACTCCCTACCTAACAGCACTGTGGGAGAACCTTCACCACACGGACTGCAGCAGTACAAGAAGGCGGCTCACCACCACCTTCTCGAGGGCAATTTGGGATTGTTAATAAATGCTGGCCTTGCCAGTGATGCCTACATCTTATGACCGAGCCTAAAAATAACGAGGTGACGTATGAGCTGTGCACCAGTCCAAAGTTTCAATAAAATACGGGAATATAATTGGAAGAATTAGTTCACATTAATTCACCAATTCGGACTGAAAGGTTAATTGTTCGATTGGAAGTTTGGAATATAAAAATACCACCTGCAGCGAGTCTCAGAACTTAGGCATCTTATCTTATCATTTACACAAGAGCTGCTTGGTGACTTCAGTTCGGAGAGAATCAGTTGCTTCAATAGATGTCACTGAACGGTCTCTTGCTTTTCAGAAACATCATCTGTAACCTTTCTTAAGCTCCCTTCTCACCAGGAGGCTGTCTTTCCAGACACTGAACATTTATAGTTTCTTCACTAATATGATCTTTTTATATTACAGTACACAGGTGGAAACCACAGAATGAGGATTTACGAGAGGCCTGACTTTGGAGGACAGATGATGGAATTCATGGATGACTGTCCATCTGTCTACGATCGTTTCCGCTACCGTGACATTCACTCCTGCCATGTGATGGACGGTTACTGGACCTTCTATGAACATCCCAACTACAGAGGCCGACAGTACTTCATGAGACCCGGTGAATACAGGAGATTCAGTGACTGGGGTGGCTACAGCTCAACTATCGGATCTTTCAGGCGCATGAGGGACTTCTAGATTATTCTTGAGAAACATGATTTTGTCTCTCTGAAATAGTCTTAAGATTAATAAAATCTCCTCTACTTAACAAACGAGTTTGTCATTTACTTTTGGATTATAGTGGAAATCACAGAGAAATCTCATGGAAGTCTCAGGCTGGGGTTTCATGCCGAGTATTTTATTCTTTGATCTCAGCTAATGAATTGATTTCAATTCAGTAAATGCAGATTTAGGAATGAATGTTGTCCATGATATTGACAATACAATGCATGGACTTCATGAAAGTGAGCATCAAAATGTAAGTCACTATGAATGAGGGCTGCTTGTCCCATGAATGATATCCAAGGTTCTCATTTCTATATCATCTCAGTTGACTAAAGGAAACCTGGAATAAAAATCGGGCATTTATAAAGTGAAAATATCCACAGCATTTAGTCCAGCTTCACTCTCGTCCTCAACTCCAAGAGAATGTAACTGCTTTTTAAAGTAAAAACATTGAAGATCACATCAGAAAAGAAAATTATCGTGAAATCCACTTCCAATGTTCACCACATTCAGTGAAGAAGTGGATATATTGCTCATTGTGGAAATGCAAAAAACACATTTGATTCAATGCTGTAACTGTACACACGCTCGTGGTTCTCAATGTAAGTCGGTTGTACAACTCAAAACTCAGTAGGAAGAATATTTCCAGGTTGCTCATTGGATGGACTGTGAGAAGGATTTTTTACAAAATCCTGGTAATCTTGCAGTCAGGAAAATGACACTTCGAATGGAGAGTCGATTTGATTGAAGTGCACTCTGCTCCGACATCGCCTGGGAGACCAGCCCTGAAACCTGAGAGAGCAGGCAGTGAAAATAATGAGAAGGTTTGGATCACTGAGCTCTTCTCCACTGTGAAGGACAAGTTGTGGTCTCACAGTGGATTGATGGAGATCGCAGGAGACAACATGGCTTTGGGGAGGTAGGATAGGTCCAGTTGTGATGCTCCAGCCATCATGCGTGTGGGGCAGCCTTGATGGACCTGCTGGCCTTTTTCTACCCTTCATTTTAGTATGCTCGTATGTTTTCAGGAACCACTTATTGCCGTTAATACATAGAATGTTTTCCAGAGTTTAATATAGAGCAGAATATGTACAATTGGCCAAGTCACTGGTGTGTCGTCGCTTAACATTGTACAATATTGAAAATCGAGATGTCGAATTTCACTTCCTGTATTCTTTATTTTTACTTATGAGGGGCACAACGTCAATCCCAACCTGAAAATTTTGTTTATTCCACGATTTAGTTTAAAATTGTAATGATTTAACTGACAGTACTGCTTCTAAACTACCCCGAGTACAAAAGTTGCTAATTTTGTAAAATACAAATTTATGAATCACAGGAGGTTCTGTTATTGCACTCAGTCAGGTAAGGTGCACATTTGCACGATTTGCTGAATCAATCACAACTCTGCAATTGGTTCCTTGTTGGAATGCAACCTCAGTCATATTTTTAATAAAAGACATAATTGATATTCTTCATGGAAGTAATCTTCCTCAGGTCAGTGACATTAACAATGACCAATAATAAATGTTTTCAATCATTGGTCTACTTTCCCCCCCTTATATAAGCTTCATGATTTATGGGTCAAATACAGTAAAGGTTTGGGGCCAAATTATCACAGCTACAATCCTCTGCACAACCTTGTTCCCAACCCAAGTTGCGCTGCTTTGAGGGAGCTCAAAATCGAACTGGATCACTCCTCAATTAACAGGAAAAGGCAGTGGGAAATTACAGTGCTCTCTGTAAAATACAGTGATCTCTGCGAGAGTACAGTTATCTCTGGGAGAGTAGAGTGATCTCTGCGAGAGTACAGTTATCTCTGGGAGAGTAGAGTGATCTCTGGGAGTTCACAGTGATCTCTGGAAAAATACAGTGTTGTCTGGGAAATTATTTTGTTCTCTGGGAAAGTATAGTGATCTATGGAAAAGCACAGTGATCTCTGGGTAAGTGCAATGATCTCACATCCTTGTTTCCACGTTATCTCTCAGGAGACCTCCCCGGTCTTTTCACTTAGCCTTCAGAACAAATAAAGCTGAAAGCTACTTTCAAACTCTGTCATTGTCTCCCACATCTTAACTTTCTATTGTTCTCTTACTTATTTGAATAATCTTATTTGTTGTCCCGAACATTAAAACAAAATGGAGACAGTAAGTTTCTTTCCAAGACAAGGTGCAAACCAAATAAACAAAGTATGATCTGTAATTTGTGTTAATATACACCATCCACAATATGTGGGAAAAGGTGAACTTGTCCACTTTGGCAGGAGGAATAGAAAAGCAGTAGATTATTTAAATGGAGAGAGATTGCAGAACTCTGAGGTACAGAGGAATCTGGGTGTCCGAGTACATGGATCACAAAAAGTTTGTATGCAGTTACAGCAAGTGATTAGGAAGTCAAATGGAATGTTGTCCTTTATTGCAAGGGGAATGGAATATAAAAGTAGAGATGTTTTGCTGCAGTTGGACAGGGCATTGGTGAGACCACATCTAGAATACCGTGTGCAGTTTTGGTCTCCTTATTTAAGAAAGGACATAATTGCTTTAGAGGCGGTTCAGAGAAGGTTCACTTTACCGATTGCTGGGATGAGGGGGTTATCTTCTGAGGAAAGATTGGACAAGTTGGGCCTGTATACACTGGAGTTTAGAAGAATGAGAGGTGGTCATATTGAAACATATAAGATCCTGAGGGGACTAGAAGAGGTAGATGCTGAGTGGATGTTTCCCCTTGTGGGAGAGACTAGAACTAGGGGCCACAGTTTCAAAATAAGGGGTCTCCCATTTAAGACGGAGATGAGGAGAAATTTTTTCTCACAGAGGGTCATGAGTCTGTGGAACTCCCTTCCCCAGAGAGCGGTGGAGGCAGGGTCATTGAATATTTTTAAGGCTGAGTTGGATAGATTCCTCATTAACAAGGGAATCAAAGGTTATAGCAGGTAGACAGGAATCACAATCAGATCAGCCATGATCTTATCAAATGGCAGAGCAGGCTCGAGAGGCCGAATGGCCTAATCCTGCTCTTAATTTGTATGTTTGTATGTATATGGCTGCACATGAAGGTAATAATGTCATCAGATTGGTGCTGGCTGTGATATCATTGTCTGAAGGTTTTTGGGAGGGGGCAGTGGTGCAATCTGGAAACTAAACTCACTCGCAATTATACATCAATCAGATATGTACAAGGCAATAACCGAAGGAACATAATCTGGATTTGATTGTTTTTATCTCGGCCAGTTTGGGAGCAGAACCAGGCGGTTACACCAAACCATTTGAAACAGACCTGGGTGACTTTGGATCCATGATTGTTCCAGAACTACTTTGTTCAGCAACAATTAAAATGACTGGGAGGCAAAGAGGAAAGAATAAATGACACATCAGGCATCTTTCAGGTGTTTTTCTACAATGAATGCAACATGTGCTTTGTTGCTTTTTGCTGATTTTCATAGGAACATAGGAACAGGAGTAGGCCATTCAGCCCCTCCTGCCTGCTCCGCCATTTGATAAGATCATGGCTGATCTGTGATCTAACTCCATATACCGGCCTTTGGCCCATATCCCTTAATACCTTTGGTTGCCAAAAAGCTATCTGTCTCAGATTTAAATTTAGCAATTGAGCTAGTATCAATTGCCGTTTGCGGAAGAGAGTTCCAAACTTCTACAACGCTTTGTGTGTAGAAATGTTTTCTAATCTCACTCCTGAAAGGTCTGGCTCTAATTTTTAGACTGTGCCCCCTACTCCTAAAATCCCCAATCTATCCACCCTATCTGTTCCCCTTAATATCTTATAAACTTCGATCAGATCACCGCTTAACCTTCGAAACTCGAGAGAATACAACCCCAATTTATGTCATCTCTCCTCGTAACTTAACCCTTGAAGTCCGGGTATCATTCCAGTAAACCTACGCTGCACTCCCTCCAAGGCCAATACGTCCTTCCGAGGGTGCGGTGCCCAGAGCTGCTCACGGTACTCCAGGTGCGGTCTAACCAGGGTTTTGTATAGCTGCAGCATAACTTCTGCCCCCTTGTACTCTAATCCTCTCGATATAAAGGCCAACATTCCATTTGCCTTCTTGATTATTTTCTGCACCTGTTCATGACACTTCAATGATCGATGCACCTGAACCCCTAAGTCTCTTTGGACAGCCACGGTTTTTAACTTTTTACCATTTAGAAAGTACCCTGTTCTATATCCTTTTTTGATCCAAAGTGGATGACCTCACATTTGTCTACATTGAATTCCATTTGCCACAGTTTTGCCCATTCACCTAATCTATCAATATCGCTTTGTAATTTTATGTTTTCATCTACACTGCTTACAATGCCACCAATCTTTGTGTCATCGGCAAGCTTAGATATGAGACTTTCTATGCCTTCATCCAAGTCGTTAATAAATATTGTGAATAATTGAGGCCCCAAGACAGATCCCTGCGGGACTCCACTAGTCACATCCTGCCTATGTGAGTACCTTCCCATTATCCCTACTCTCTGTCGCCTTTCGCTCAGCCAACTTCCTAACCAAGTCCGTACTTTTCCCTTGATTCCATGGGCTTCTATCTTAGCTAACAGTCTCTTTTATGTGGGACCTTATCAAATGCCTTCTGGAAGTCCATATAAATAACATCCATTGACATTCCCCTGACCACTACTTTACTCATCTCTTCAAAAAATGCATCAGGTTTGTCAGGCACGACCTACCTTTCACAAATCCATGCTGGCTCTCTCTGATTAACTGAAAATTCTCGAGGTATTCAGTCACCCTATCCTTAATTATAGAATCCAGCATTTTCCCCACAACAGATGTTAGGCTAACTGGTCTATAATTCCCCAGTTTCCCTCTCTCTCCTTTCTTCAAAAGCAGAGTGACATGTGCAATTTTCAAAACGAGAGGGACAGTTCCTGAATCTAGAGAACTTTGAAAGATTATAGTTAGGGCATCCGCAATGTGCACACCTACTTCCTTTAAAACCCTGGGATGGAAACCATCTGGTCCTGGGGATTTGTCACTCTTTAGTGCTATTATTTTCTTCATTACTGTTGCTTTACCTATGTTAATTTTATCGAGTCCCTGTCCCCGATTCAATATAAGTTTTCTTGGGGTTTCCGGCATGCTATTCTCTTTTTCGACTGTAAATACTGACGCAAAGTAATTGTTCATCATGTCCGCCATTTCCCCATTGTCAATGACAATATCCCCACTTTCAGTTTTTAAGGGGCCAACACTGCTCCTGACCACCCTCTTTTTCCTCATATAACAATAAAAGTTCTTCGTATTGGTTTTGATATCCCTTGCGAGTTTCTTTTCATACTCTCTTTTTGCAGCTCTTACTATCTGTTTTGTGACCCTTTGTTGATCTTTGTATCTTTTCCATTCGCCAGGATCTGTGCCATTTTTTGCCTTTTTGTATGCCCTTTCCTTACGTCTTATACTGTCCCTTACCTCTTTAGTTGTCCATGGCTTTTTTTTTGGCAAGTAGAGTTCTTGCCCCTCAGGGGTATAAACCGATTCTGTGTCACGTTAAATGTTTCTATAAACATTTCCCACTGATCATCAGTCGATTTACCCATTAACAGATTTGCCCAGTTTACTGTGGACAGTCTCTGTCTCATCCCATTGAAGTCGGCCTTGCCCAAGTCTTGAATCTTAGCAGCTGATTCACTTTTTTCCCTTTCAAACACAGCATTGAACTCGATCATGTTATGATCACTATTGGATAGATGTTCACGCACAGTTAAGGCGTTAACTAAATCTGGTTCATTACTCATTACTAAATCTAGTATGGCTTGCCCCCTTGTCGCCTCTTGGACATACTGCAGCAGAAAACTATCCCGGACACACTCAAGAAATTCACTACCTTTCTGACAGTTGCTAGTCTGCTTTTCAATCCTGAATCATTAGAATAACAAAGGTACAGCCCAGAGAGGCCCAGAGAGGCATTTCTGCCCAGCACATAAATACCAAGCTGTGTGAAGCAGTGAAACATTCAGTCAGTTACTTATCTAACTGTGAGCTCAGAATAGGAAAGGCAAGGATAACTCAGATTTTATACATTGTATTATAACTCTTCAATCTCCTAATTTGAGAGAATATTAATTTGCAAATCTATATCTTTCCACAGATCATCTTTTATGAAGACAGGAACTTCCAGGGTCGGCACTACGAGTGCAGTACTGACACTGCTGACCTGTCCTCTTACTTCAGCCGCTGTAACTCCATCCGTGTTGAGAGTGACTGGTGAGTGCTGTATGATTATCCAAATTTAAAAGTGCTGAATTCCAGAGGTGAGATGAGAGTGACTGGCCTTGACATCAAGGCAGCATTTGACCGAGTGTGGCATCAAGGAGCCCCAGTAAAATTGAAGTCAATGGGATTCATGGGGAAAACTCTCCAGTGGCTGGAGTCATACGTAACAGAAAGGAAGATGGTAGTGGTGGTTGGAGGCTAATCATCTCAGCCCCAGGACATTGCTGCATGAGTTCCTCAGGGCATTGTCGTGTGCCCAACCATCTTCAACTGCTTCATAAATGACCTTCCCTCCATCATAAGGTCAGAAATGGTAATGTTCGGTGATGATTGCACAGCGTTCAGTCCCATTCGCAACCCCTCGGATAATGATGCAGTCCGTGCCCGCATGCAGAAAGACTTGGACAACATCCAGGTTTGGGCTGATAAGTAGCAAGTAACATTTGCGCCACACAAGTGCCAGGCAATGACCATCTCCAACAAGAGAGAGTCTAACCACCTCCACTTGATATTCAATGGCAATACCATTGCTAAATCCCCCACCATCAGCATCCTGGGGATCACCATTAACCAGAAGCTTAACTGGACCAACCACATAACAAGTGGCTACAAGAGCAGGTCAAAGACTGGATATTCTGCGGCGAGTGACTCACCTCCTGACTCCCCAAAGCCTTTCTACAATCGATAAGGCATAAGTCAGGAGTGTGATGGAATATTCTCCACTTGCCTGGATGATTGCAGCTCAACAACGCTCAAGAAGCTCGACTTCATCCAGGTCAAAGCAGCCCGCTTGATTGGCACCCCATCCACCAGCCTAAATATTCACTCCCTTCATCACCGGCGCACCGTGGCTGCAGTGTGTACCATCTACAGAATGCACTGCAGCAATTCGTCCAGGCTTCTTCGACAGCACCTTCGAAACCCGCAACCTCCACCACCTAGAAGGACAAGGGCATGGGCACATGGGAACTCCACCATCTGCACGTGTCCATCCAAGTTACACATCATCCCGACTTGGAAATATATCACCATTGCTTCATCGTCGCTGGGTCAAATCCTAGAACTCCCTACCTAACAGCACTGTGGGAGAACCTTCACCACACGGACTGCAGCAGTACAAGAAGGCGGCTCACCACCACCTTCTCGAGGGCAATTTGGGATTGTTAATAAATGCTGGCCTTGCCAGTGATGCCTACATCTTATGACCGAGCCTAAAAATAACGAGGTGACGTATGAGCTGTGCACCAGTCTAAAGTTTCAATAAAATATGGGAATATTATTGGAAGAATTAGTTCACATTAATTCACCAATTCGGACTGAAATGTTAATTATTCGATTGGAAGTTTGGAATATAAAAATACCACCGACAGCGAGTCTCAGAACTTAGGCATCTTATCTTATCATTTACATAAGAGCTGCTTGGTGACATCAGTTCGGAGCGAATCAGTTGCTTCAATAGATGTCACTGAACGGTCTCTTGCTTTTCAGAAACATCATCTGTAACCTTTCTTAAGCTCCCTTCTCACCAGGAGGCTGTCTTTCCAGACACTGAACATTTATAGTTTCTTCACTAATATGATCTTTTTATTTTACAGTACAGAGGTGGAAACTACAGAATGAGGATTTACGAGAGGCCTGACTTTGGAGGACAGATGATGGAATTCATGGATGACAGTCCATCTGTCTACGATCGTTTCCGCTACCGTGCATTCACTCCTGCCATGTGATGGACGGTTACTGGACCTTCTATGAACATCCCAACTACAGAGGCTGACAGTACTTCATGAGACCCGATGAATACAGGAGATTCAGTGACTGGGGTGGCGACAGATCAACTATCGGATCTTTCAGGCGCATGAGGAACTTCTAGATTGTTCTTGAGAAACATGATTTTTTCTCTCTGAAATAGTCTTCAGATTAATAAAATCTCCTCTACTTAACAAAAAAGTTTGTCATTTATATTTGGATAATGGTGGAAATCACAGAGAAATCTCAGGTTGGGCTCTCATGCTAATGAATTGATTTCAATTCAGTGAATGGAGATTTAGGAATGAACGTTGTCCATGATATTGACAATACAATGCATGGACTTCATGAAAGTGAACATCAAAATGTAAGTCACTCTGAATGAGGGCTGCTTGTCCAATGAATGAAATCCAAGATTCTCATTTCTATATCATCTCAGTTGACTAAAGGAAACCTGGGATAAGAATGAGGCACTTTTAAAGTGAAAATATCCACAGTATTTAGTCCAGCTTCACTCTCGTCCTCAACTCCAAGAGAATGTAACTGCTTTTTAAAGTAAAAACATTGAAAATCACATCAGGAAACAAAATTATAGTGAAATACACTTCTATGTTCCCCACTTTCAGTGAAGAAGTGGATATATTGCTCATGTTAAATGCAAAAATCACCTTTGATTCAATGCTGTAACTGTACACACGCTCGTGGTTCTCAATGTTAGTCAGTGGTATAACTCAAAACTCAGTGGGAATAATATTTGCAGGTTACTTTTTGGATGGGCTCTGAGAAGGATTTTTAAAGAAATCTTGGTAATCTTGCAGTCGGGAAAATGACACTTCTAACAGAGAGTCGATTAGATTGAAGTCGGTGTTTCCACATCTTAACTTTCTATTGTTCTCTTACAGATTTGAATATTCCTATTCGTTGTCCTGAACTTTAAAACAAAAAAGCAGACAGTAAGTTTCTATCAAAGTATGATCTGTAATTTGTGTTACTAAACACCACCCACAATATGGCTGCACATGAAGGCAATAATGTCATCAGATTGATGCCGGCCGTGATATCATTGTTTGAAGGGTTTTGGGAGGGGGCAGTGGTGCAATCTGGACTAAACTCACTTGCATCAACCAGATGTGTACGAGGCAATAACTGAAGCAACATGCTCTGGATATGTCTGTCTTGATCTCGGCCAGTTTGGAAGCAGAACCAGGGGGTTACACCGAACTATTTGAAACAGACCTGGGTGATTTTGGAACCGTGATTTTGCCAGAACTGCTTTGTTCAAAATTAAACTGGCAGGAAGGCAAAAGGGAAAGAATCAATGTCACATCAGGAATCTTTCAGGTGTTTTTCTACAATGAATGCATCATGTGTTTTGTTGATTTTTGCTGATTTTCAGCCCTGATTAATTAGAATAATTTTAGTAGTAGTCGAAGGTTTATTGCAGTTGTAAAGCTTATTGGGAGTAGTAGGGCTTATAAATTATAAATTTAATTAAGAAAAATAATAAATC
The DNA here is from genome assembly GCF_035084215.1 of Heptranchias perlo. Taxonomy (NCBI): domain Eukaryota; kingdom Metazoa; phylum Chordata; class Chondrichthyes; order Hexanchiformes; family Hexanchidae; genus Heptranchias; species Heptranchias perlo. Next base: position 72,589,535 of record NC_090331.1, on the reverse strand, counting down.
ATTGCAGTTGTTGTTAAGCTAACTTAAGGGTTAAGTCATGGCAGGAGATCCCAGACCCGTGTCATGTTCCTCTTGTGGGATGTGGGAATTCAGGGATCCTTCCTGTGTCCCTGGTTCCTTCACCTGCAGGATGTGTGTCCAGCTGCAGCTACTGTCTGACCGCTTGACGGCTCTTCAGCTGCGGATGGACTCACTTTGGAGCATCCGTGATGCTGAGGAAGTCGTGGATAGCACGTTCAGTGAGTTGGTCACACCACAGATAAAAATTACTGAGGGAGATAGTGAATGGGTGACCAACAGACAGAGGAAGAGTAGGAAGGCAGTGCAGGGGTCTCCTGCGGTCATCTCCCTCCAAAACAGGTATACCGCTTTGGATGCTGTTGGGGGAGATGGCTCACCAGGGGAAGATGACAGCGGCCAGGTTCATGGCACCGTGGCTGGCTCTGCTGCATAGGAGGGCTGGAAAAAGAGTGGCAGAGCTATAGTGATAGGGGACTCGATTGTAAGGGGAATAGACAGGCGTTTCTGCGGACGCAACCGAGACTCCAGGATGGCATGTTGCCTCCCTGGTGCAAGGGTCAGGGATGTCTCGGAGCGGCTGCAGGACATTCTGGAGGGGGAGGGTGAACAGCCAGTTGTCATGGTGCATATAGGTACCAACGATATAGGTAAAAAACGGGATGAGGTCCGACAAGCTGAATTTAGGGAGTTAGGAGTTAAACTAAAAAGTAGGACCTCAAAGGTAGTAATCTCAGGATTGCTACCAGTGCCACGGGCTAGTCAGAGTAGGAATGACAGGATAGCTAGGATGAATACGTGGCTTGAGAGATGGTGCAAGAGGGAGGGATTCAAATTCCTGGGCCATTGGAACCAGTTCTGGGGGAGGTGGGACCAGTACAAATTGGACGGTCTGCATCTGGGCAGGACTGGAACCAATATCCTAGGGGGAGTGTTTGCTAGTGCTGTTGGAAAGGGTTTAAACTAATGCGGCTGGGGGATGGGAACTGATGCAGGAAGTCAGTGGGAAGTAAAGTGGTGACAGAAACAAAAGGCAGTAAGGGAGAGTGTACAGAACATGACCGGACAGATGGTCTGAGAAAACAGGGCAAAGACCAAGGGAAGTCTAGATTAAACTGCATTTATTTCAATGCAAGAAGTCTGATGGGCAAGGCAGATGAACTCAGGGCATGGATGGGTACGTGAGACTGGGATGTTATAGCTATTACTGAAACATGGCTAAGGGAGGGGCAGGACTGGCAGCTGAATGTTCCAGGGTACAGATGCTATCGGAAAGATAGAGCATAAAGGTAAGAGAGGAGGGGGAGTTGCGTTCTTGATTAGGGAGAACATCACGGCAGTAGTGAGAGGGGATATATCCGAGGGTTCGCCCACTGAGTCTATATGGGTAGAACTGAAAAATAAGAAGGGAGAGATCACTTTGATAGGATTGTACTACAGACCCCCAAATAGTCAACGGGAAATTGAGGAGCAAATATGTAAGGAGATTACAGACAGCTGCAAGAAAAATAGGGTGGTAATAGTAGGGGACTTTAACTTTCCCAACATTGACTGGGACAGCCATAGCATGAGAGGCTTGGATGGAGAGAAATTTGTTGAGTGTATTCAGGAGGAATTTCTCATTCAGTATGTGGATGGCCCGACTAGAGAGGGGGCAAAACTTCACCTCCTCTTGGGAAATAAGGAAGGGCAGGTGACAGAAGTGTTAGTGAGGGATCACTTTGGGACCAGTGATCATAATTCCATTAGTTTTAAGATAGCTATGGAGAAGGATAGGTCTGGCCCAAAAGTTAAAATTCTAAATTGGGGAAAGGCCAATTTTGATGGTATTAGACAGGAACTTTCAGAAGTTGATTGGGAGAGTCTGTTGGCAGGCAAAGGGATGTCTGGTAAGTGGGAGGCTTTCAAAAGTGTGTTAACCAGGGTTCAGGGTAAGCACATTCCTTACAAAGTGAAGGGCAAGGCTGGTAGAAGTAGGGAACCTTGGATGACTCGGGAGATTGAGGCCCTAGTCAAAAAGAAGAAGGAGGCATGTGACATGCATAGGCACCTGGGATCAAGTGGATCCCTTGAAGAGTATAGAGATTGCTGGAGTAGAGTTAAGAGAGAAATCAGGAGGGCAAAAAGGGGACATGAGATTGCTTTGGCAGATAAGGCAAAGGAGAATCCAAAGAGCTTCTACAAATACATAAAGGGCAAAGAGTAACTAGGGCCTCTTAAGGATCAACAAGGTCATCTATGTGCGGAACCAGAAGAGATGGGTGAGATCCTAAATGAATATTTCACATCGGTATTTAAGGTTGAGAAAGGCATGGATGTTAGGGAACTTGGGGAAATAAATAGTTATGTCTTGAGGAGTGTACATATTACAGAGAGGGAGGTGCTGGAAGTCTTAACGCGCATCAAGGTAGATAAATCTCCGGGACCTGATGAAATGTATCCCAGGATGTTATGGGAGGTTAGGGAGGAAATTGCGGGTCCCCTAGCAGAGATATTTGAATCATCGACAGCTACAGGTGAGGTGCCTGAAGATTGGAGGGTAGCAAATGTTGTGCCTTTGTTTAAGAAGGGCGGCAGGGAAAAGCCTGGGAACTACAGACCAGTGAGCCTGACATCTGTAGTGGGTAAGTTGTCAGAGGGTATTCTGAGAGACAGGATCTACAGGCATTTGGAGAGGCAGGGACTGATTAGGAACAGTCAGCATGGTTTTGTGAGAGGAAAATCATGTCTCACGAATTTGATTGAGTTTTTTGAAGGGGTAACCAAGAAGATAGATGAGGGCTGTGCAGTAGACATGGTCTACATGGACTTTAGCAAAGCCTTTGACAAGGTACCGCATGGTAGGTTGTTACATAAGGTTAAATCTCACGGGATCCAAGGTGAGGTAGCCAATTGGATACAAAATTGGATTGACGACAGAAGACAGAGGGTGGTTGTAGAGGGTTGTTTTTCAAACTGGAGGCCTATGACCAGTGGTGTGCCTCAGGGATCGGTGCTGGGTTCTCTGTTATTTGTTATTTATATTAATGATTTGGATGAGAATTTAGGAGGCATGGTTAGTAAGTTTGCAGATGACACCAAGATTGGTGGCATTGTGGACAGTGAAGAAGGTTATCTAGGATTGCAACGGGATCTTGATAAATTGGGCCAGTGGGCCGATGAATGGCAGATAGAGTTTAATTTAGATAAATGTGACGTGATGCATTTTGGTAGATCGAATCAGGCCAGGACCTACTCCGTTAATGGTAGGGCGTTGGGGAGAGTTATAGAACAAAGAGATCTAGGAGTACGGGTTCATAGCTTCTTGAAAGCAGAGTCACAGGTGGATAGGGTGGTGAAGAAGGCATTCAGCATGCTTGGTTTCATTGGTCAGAACATTGAATACAGGAGTTGGGATGTCTTGTTAAAGTTGTACAAGACAGTAGTAAAGCCACATTTGGAATACTGTGTACAGTTCTGGTCACCCTATTATAGAAAGGATATTATTAAACTAGAAAGAGTGCAGAAAAGATTTACTAGGATGCTACCGGGACTTGATGGTTTGACTTATATGAGAGGTTGGATAGACTGAGACTTTCTTCCCTGGTTAGGAGGAGGTTTAGGGGTGATCTTATAGAAGTCTATAAAATAATGAGGGGTGTAAATAAGGTAGATAGTCAAAATCTTTTCCCAAAGGTAGGGGAGTCTATAATGAGGGGACATAGATTTAAGGTGAGAGGGGAGCGATACAAAAGGGTCCAGAGGGGCAATTTTTTCACTCAAAGGGTGGTGAGTGTCTGGAACGAGCTGCCAGAGGCAGTAGTAGAGGCGGGTACAATTTTGTCTTTTAAAAAGCATTTGGACAGTTACATGGGTAAGATGGGTATAGAGGGATATGGGCCAAGTGCAGGCAATTGGGACTAGCTTATTGGTATAAACTGGGCGACATGGACATGTTGGGCCAAAGGGCCTGTTTCCATGTTGTAAACTTCTATGATTCTATAATTCTAATAAAGATACAGCCCAGAGAGGCCTTTCTGCCCAGCTGATAAACATCAAGCTGTGTGAAGCAATGAAACATTCAGTCAGTTATGAATCTAACTGTGAGCTCAAAATGGGAAAGGCAAGGAGAACTCAGATTTTATCCTTTGTATTATAATTCTTCAATCTCCCAATTACATGGGATACCAGTATGTTCTGAGGAGAGGAGAATATCCTGACTATCAGCGCTGGATGGGATTCAATGACAGCATCAGGTCATGTCACACCTACCCATATGTAAGTTACCTTTGATGGTTTGTGTATTCTATCCAGATCGAGGCGTAGAAAATGACAACTTTCTGAGCTGTTGAGTTTGTCGATGTCATATGCCAAAACCCTCAGCTGTTTTCACGTGCTCTAAAGTTTTGTATAAGAACATAAGAAATAGGAGCAGGAGTAGGCCAATCGGCCCTTCAAGCCTGCTCCGCCATTTAATAAGATCATGGCTGATCTGATCCTAACCTCAAATCTAAATTCATGTCCAATTTGCTGCCCGCTCCCCGTAACCCCTAATTCCCTTTACTTCTCGGAAACTGTCTATTTCTGTTTTAAATTTATTCAATGATGTAGCTTCCACAGCTTCCTGGGGCAGCAAATTCCACAGACCTACCACCCTCTGAGTGAAGAAGTTTCCCCTCATCTCAGTTTTGAAGGAGCAGCCCCTAAGATTATGCACCCTAGTTCTAGTTTCACCCATCCTTGGGAACATCCTCACCGCATCCACCCGATCAAGCCCCTTCACAACCTTAGATGTTTCAATAAGATCGCCTCTCATTCTTCTGAACTCCAATGAGTAGAGTCCCAATCTACTCAACCTCTCCTCATATGTCCGCCCCCTCATCCCCAGGATTAACCGAGTGAACCTTCTTTGTACTGCCTCGAATGCAAGTATGTCTTTTCTTAAGTATGGAGACCAAAACTGTATGCAGTATTCCAAGTGCGGTCTCACCAATACCTTATATAACTGCAGCAATACCTCCCTGTTTTTATATTCTATCCCCCTAGCAATAAACGCCAACATTCCGTTGGTCTTCTTGATCACCTGCTGCACCTGCATACTAACTTTTTAATTTTCTTGCACTAGGACCCCCAGATCCCTTTGTACTGCAGTACTTTCCAGTCTCTAGCCATCAAGATAATAACTTGCTCTCTGATTTTTCCTGCCAAAGTGCATAACCTCACATTTTCCAATATTGTATTGCATCTGCCAAATCTCCGCCCACTCACCCAGCCTGTCTATATCCCCTTGTAGGTTTTTTATGTCCTCTCACTCTCTACTTTCCCTCCCATCTTTGTATCATCTGCAAACTTGTATGTGGTATGTCGAAATGAAAAAGGAATAAATATTGATTTTGAAAACCTCCAATTGGTATCGTCCAAATAGAATCAGTCCTGCATTTCCTTTTACAAACATTTCATTTCTTTTCCGTATTTTTTCTATTATTCATTTATGAGATGTCGGCATCACTGGCAAGGCCAGCATTTATTGCCCATCCCTAATTGCCCTTGAAAAGGTGGTGGTGAGCTGCCTTCTTGAACCGCTGCAGTCCGTGTGGTGAAGATTCTCCCACAGTGCTGTTAGGAAGGGAGTTCCAGGATTTTGACCCAGCGACGATGAAGGAACGGCGATATATTTCTAAGCCAGGATGGTGTGTGACTTGGAGGGGAACGTGCAGGTGGTGTTGTTCCCATGCGCCTGTTGCCCTTGTCCTTCTAGGTGGTGGAGGTCACGGGTTTGGGAGTTGCTGCAGTGCATCTTGTAGCTGGTACACACTGCAGCCACAGTGCGCCAATTGGAGAGGGGGTGAATGTTTATGGTGGTGGATGGGGTGCCTGTCCAGCGGGCTGCTTTGTCCTGGATGTTGTCAAGCTTCTTGAGTGTTGTTGGAGCTGCACTCATCCAGGAGAGCATTCCATCACACTCCTCACTTGTGCCTTGTAGATGACGGAAAGGTTTTGGGGAGTTAGGAGGTGAGTCACTTGCCAGAGAATATCCAGCTTCTGACATGCTCTTGTAACCACTGTATTTATGTGGCTGGTCTAGTTAAGTTTCTGGTCAATGGTGACCCCCAGGATGTTGATGGTGGGGGGTTCGGCGAATGTAATGCCGTTGAATGTCAAGTGGAGGAGGTTAGACTCTCTCTTGTTGGAGATTGTCATTGCCTGGCACTTGTCTGGCGTGAATGTTACTTGCCACTTATCCAGATCTTGCTGCATGTGGGCATGGACTGCTCCTTTATCTGAGGGGTTGCGAATGGAACTGAGCACTACAATCATCAGCGAACATCCCCACTTCTGACCTTATGATGGATGGAAGTTCATTGATGAAGCAGCTGAAGATGGTTGGGCCTAGGACACTGCCCTAAGGAATTCCTGCAGTGATGTCCTGCGGCTGAGATGATTGGCCTCCAACAACCATTACCATCTTCTTTTGTGCTAGGAATGACTGCAGCCACTGGAGAGTTTTCCCTCTGATTCCCATTGACTTCAAATGCTGCCTTGATGTCAAGGGACTCACTCTCACCTCACCTCTGGAGTTCAACCCTTTTGTCCATGTTTGGACTAAGGCTGAAGGAGGCCTGGAGCCCAGTGGTCCTGGCGGAACCCAAACTGAGCTTCGGTGAGCAGGTTATTGGTAAGTGCCGCTTGATAGCATTGCCAACGAAACTTTCCATCACTTTGCTGATGACTGACAGTGGACTGATGGGGCGGTAATTGGTCGGATTGGATTTGTCCTTTTATTTTGTGGACATGACATACCTGGGCAATTTTCCACATTGTCAGATAGATACGAGTGTTGTAGCTGTACTTGAACAGCTTGGCTAGAGGTACGGCTAGTTCTGGAGCATAAGTCTTCAGCACTATATTCGGGATGTTGTAGGGGCCCATGGCCTTTGTTGTATCCAGTGCACTCAGCCGTTTCTTGATATCATGTATCAATTTACACAAGAGCTGCTTGGTGACTTCAGTTAGGAGAGAATCAGCAGCTTCAATAGATGTCACTGAACGGTCTCTTGCTTTTCAGAAACATCATCTGTAACCTTTCTTAAGCTCCCTTCTCACCAGGAGGCAGTCTTTCTAGACACTGAACATTTATAGTTTCTTCATTAATATGATCTTATTTAAATTACAGTACAGAGGTGGAAACTACAGAATGAGGATTTACGAGAGGTCTGACTTTGGAGGACAGATGATGGAATTCACGGATAGCTGGCCTGTAAGATTCTCAAAATTCACAGATTCCCCCAAAACTCGGAGGAAAACCCGAAAGAAAAGGACTTTGGACTCTGTTCTAACCATTTCAGGGTGATGAAATATTGGGCCGACTCACACACGCACCGCACCAGGAAGCATTAACCAGGGAAAAGTACTTTTCGTGGAATCCACGTCCTTTAAGGGACTCGCTTCCTCGTGGGGGCGACTGTAAGAATTCTGGGAATTCACCTTTTCCCTGAGTATGGAAAACTTTGGCCATTGACTAAAATCCTAAGATGAATTAAAACAATGACCCATCGGGAGAAGCAATTGCAACATCAAAAGCCATCAAAGATTCTTAAGGACTTTGTAAGAACTGTTTAAACAGACATGAAGTGCTTTTTTTAAGTGATGAAGACCATTATAAGAGAGGGATATAGAAGTGGAAACTCGAAACCTTGCTCGCTCTCTCTGGCTCTTGCTGGCTCTTGTGTTCTGCTTCTCTTGTTCTGCCTGTCTCTGGAAGGAGAGCAGCTTCCAGCGAAACCAACGATCCCTACATGAGAGAACCGGTCAGCCAGACCTGCAAGTGCAAAGGATTGTTCAGTTCAGGTCAGCCAGGAGTTCGGCAGCTCGGGAGGCGACAGTTCAACAAGGCGAGGGGGTAACAGAGAGAAGGTCAGCAGCTCGAGAAGCAGGCCGACACACAAGAAGAAACCAGAGCAACAGCCCCAGTGACCATCAGACACCTCGTGGCAACAAGGGCCTTACGAAACAACCAACCGAATATTGCCACCAACCAATCGGGTAATATTGGGCCACCGCGACCAAAGAAAACCAACTCTGGAGAAAACCGAAGATCCGCAAAGTTTCCATTCTACGATCTATTCCTGACTTACCTCTGGGTGAACTACTGTCAAGGATTCGTTTGGTCAGCATTATCTCTGGTCCGTTAGAGTCCAACTTAGCTAGTACAGTGGGATTGGGAGGGGTGAGGTATCTTTCTACTGTAATTTCCCTCGTGTGTAGAGAAGTGTTTCCAATTTTTTTAGAGTGTTAAGATTGTTGTGTTGTACTTTCTCTCTTGAATAAAGATCGAAGTTTATTGCACCAAAACCAGTTGTCTGCTGTACTTTGTCACAACCCCCAATTAAGTCCAAGGTCTAGAACCCAGGGAGTGGGAGCGATTCGAACCGCTCAGAAGTCAGAGGTGAAGCTGACACACACCACCATCCCCTACAGAACATCTGTCTACGATCGTTTCAGCTACCGTGACATTCACTCCTGCCATGTGATGGACGGTTACTGGACATTCTATGAACAACCCAACTACAGAGGCCGTCAGTACTTCATGAGGCCCGGTGAATACAGGAGATTCAGTGACTGGGGAGGTTACAGATCAACTATCGGATCTTTCAGGTGCATGAGGGACTTCGAGATGGTTCTTAAAAAACATGATTTTGTCTGTCTGAAATAGTCTTAAGATTAATAAAATCTCCTCTACTGAACAAACCAGTTTGTCATTTATGTTTGGATTATGGTGGAAATCACAGAGAAATCTCATAGAAATCTCAGGCTGGGGTTTCATGCTGAATATTTTACCTCTTTGATCTCAGTTCATGAATTTATTTCAATTTAGTAAATGCAGATTTAGGCCATGACCATGTATCAATTCTAAAGTATCTAATCTAAGGGGTGTGACTGCCTCCTGGAGCAAAAGGTCCAGGTAGCTTTCTCCCTCCCTGATGTCTCGCAACATCCGCAGCTCGAACTCCAGCTCCTCAACTCGAGGCCGAAGTTCCTCGAGCCGCAGACACTTACTGCAGATGTCGACAACCTCGAAGCAAATGTCCATAAGCTCCCACATATTGCAGCAGCAACACATCTCTTGTTCTCCCATTATTTTATTTATTCAATTAATTTAGAGTTAATCAAATTATTTACCTTGTTTAATTTATTAGATTAATTAAATTAAGTTTAGTTTTTAAAATTTAGTTAGAGCTATATGTTAACTCAAAACTTAGCCCACAGTCACTACCAATCACTTACCTGCCTCACCTGTGACGTCACACTGCAGTTTTCTCTGATTGCAGGTCTGCTGAAAAAAATAAGCTTCTGCAAGTATATAAAAAGGAAGAGGGTAGCTCAAGTAAACATTGGTCCCTTAGAGGATGAGACTGGGGAAATGATAATGGAAAACAAGGAAATGGCAGAGGAATTGAACAGATATTTGGTCAGGAACCAGTTTAATCCAGCTAACCAATTAACTAACTACAGCAGCTCTCCAGTCGGAGAGCTTGCTTCTTTGTCTCTGCAGAAGACTGACAAACTTAAAAATTTAAAGTTTAAAATTGAACTTAAAGAGTTGATCATACTTAACAGTAATTGCAATTAACATTAGATTTTAAAAGATTTTAAACTAGATTTTACATAACACAAAACTCAGGAGGAATAATATTTCCAGGGTACTCCTTGGATGTGCTGCAAGAAGGATTTTTAATGAAATCCTGGCTATCTTGCAGTCAGTAAAATGACACTTCTAATGGAGAGTCGATTTGATTGAAGTGCACTCTGCTCCGACATCGCCTGGGAGACAAGCCCTGAAACCTGAGAGAGCAGGCAGTGAAAATAATGAGAAGGTTTGGATCACTGAGCTCTTCTCCACTGTGAAGGACAAGTTGTGGTCTCACAGTGGATTGATGGAGATAGCAGGAGATAACATGGCTTTGGGGAGGTAGGATAGGTCCAGTTGTGATGCTCCAGTCATCATGCGTGTGGGGCAGGCTAAATGGACCTGCTGGCCTTTTCCTACCCTTCATTTTTGTATGTTTGTATGTTTTCAGGAACCACTTATTGCCATTAACACATAGAATGGTTTCCAGAGTTTAATATAGAGCAGAATATGTATAATTGGCCAAGTGACTGGTGTGTAGGAGCTTAACATTGTACAATATTGAAAATCGAGATGTCGAATTTCACTTCCTGTATTCTTTATTTTTACTTATGAGGGGCACAACGTCAATTCCATCCTGAAAATTTTGTTTATTCCATGATTTATTTTCAAAATGTAGTGATCTAACTGACATTACTGCTTCTAAACTATCCCAAGTACAAAGGTTTGTAGTTTGGTAAAATACAAATTTATGAACCACAGGAGATTCTGTTATTGCACTCAGTCAGGTAAGGTGCACATTTGCACGATTTGCTGAATCAATCACAACTCTGCAACTGGTTCCTTGTTGGAATGCAACCTCAGTCATATTTTAATTAAAAGACATAATTGATATTCTTTATGGAAGTAATCTTCCTCAGGTCAGTGACATTAACAATGACCAATAATAAATGGGTCTTATCTGTTTTAAATCATTGGTCTACTTACCCCCCCTTATATAAGCTTCAAGATTTATGGGTCAAATACAGCAAAGGTTTGGGGCCAAAGTATCACAGCTACAATCCTCTGCACAACCTTGTTCCCAACCCAAGTTGTGCTGCTTTGAGGGAGCTCAAAATAGAACTGGATCACTCCTCAATCAACAGGGAAAGGCAGTGGGAAATTACAGTGATCTCTGGGAAATTACAGTGCTCTCTGGGACTGTGTAGTGATCTCTGGGAGATCACAGTGATCTCTGAAAAAATAGAGTGTTCTTTGGGAAGAACAATGATCCCATAGAGATTAAAACGGTTGATGCAGAAGCATCGTCTTATCTCGGTAAGTACAGTGATCTATGGAAAAGCACAGTGATCTCTGGGAAAGTATAGTGATCTCACATCCTTTTTTCGAAGTTATCTCGAAGGAGACCTATCTGGCCTTCAACACTGCTGTCGGGACAAACAAAGCTGAACGCTACTTTCAATCTCTGACGTTGTTTTCCACATCTTAACTTTCTATTGTTCTCTTCTTTATTTGAATATTCCTATTTGTTGTCCTGAACGTTAAAATAAAAAAGCAGACAGTAAGTTTCTTTTCAAGACACTGTGTCAACCAAATAAACAAAGTATGATCTGTAATTTGTGTTAATATATACCACCCACAATATGTGGGAAAAGGTGAACTTGTCCACTTTGGCAGGAGGACTAGAAAAGCAGTATATTATTTAAATGGAGAGAGATTGCAGAACTCTGAGGTGCAGAGGGATCTGGGTGTCCGAGTACATGAATCTCAAAGTTAGTATGCAGGTACAGAAAGTGATTAGGAAGGCAAATGGAATGTTGTCATTTATTGCAAGGGGAATGGAATATAAAAGTAGAGATGTTTTGCTACAGTTGTACAGGGCATTGGTGAGACCACATCTAGAATACCGTGTGCAGTTTTGGTCTCCTTATTTAAGAAAGGACATAATTGCTTTGGAGGCGGTTCAGAGAAGGTTCACTTTACCGATTGCTGGGATGAGGGGGTTATCTTATGAGGAAAGGTTGGACAAGTTGTGCCTGTATAGACTTGAGTTTAGAAGAATGAGAGGTGATCTTATTGAAACATGTAAGATCCTGAGGGGAGCAGAAGGGGTAGAAGCTGAGAGGATGTTTCCCCTTGTGGGAGAGACTCGAACTCGGGGCCACCGTTTAAAGATAAGGGGTCTCCCATTTAAGACAGAGATGAGGAGAACTTTTTTCTCGCAGAGGGTCATGAGTCTGTGGGACTCCCTTCCTCAGAGAGCGGTGGAGGCAGGGTCATTGAATATTTTTAAGGCTGAGTTGGATGGATTCCTGATGATCAAGGGTGTCAAAGGTTATAGTAGGTAGATAGGAAATTAGTGTTGAGGTCACAATCAGATCAGCCATGATCTTATCAAATGGCAGAGCAGGCTCGAGAGGCCGAATGGCCTAATCCTGCTCTTAATTCGTATGTTTGTATTAATATGGCTGCACATGAAGGCAATAATGTCATCAGATTGGTGCTGGCTGTGATATCATTGTATGAAGGTTTTTGGGAGGGGGCAGTGGCGCAATCTGGAAACTAAACTCACTCGCAATTATACATCAATCAGATGTGTACAAGGCAATAAACGAAGGAACATGCTCTGGATACGTTTGTCTTTATCTCGGCCAGTTTGGGAGCAGAACCAGGCAGTTACACCAAACCATTTGAAAGAGACCTGGGTCACTTTGGATCTGAGATTGTTCCAGAACTGCTTTGTTCAGCAACAATTAAAATGACAGGAAGGCAAAGAGGAAAGAATAAATGACACATCAGGCATCTTTCAGGTGTTTTTCTACAATGAATGCAACATGTGCTTTGTTGCTTTTTGCTGATTTTCAATCCTGAATCATTAGAATAACAAAGATATAGCACAGAGTGGCCTTTCTGCCCAGCATATAAATACCAAGCTGTGTGAAGCAGTGAAACATTCAGTCAGTTACTAATTTAACTGTGAGCTCAAAATGGGAAAGGCAAGGAGAACTCAGATTTTATACTTTGTATTGTATCTCTTCAATCTCCTAGATTGCGAGAATATTAATTTGCAAATCTATATCTTTCCACAGATCATCTTTTACGAGGACAGGAACTTCCAGGGTCGGCACTACGAGTGCAGTACTGACTATGCTGACCTGTCCTCTTACTTCAGCCGCTGCAACTCCATCCGTGTTGAGAGTGACTGGTGGGTGCTGTATGAAAGACCCCATTACATGGGATATCAGTATGTTCTGAGCAGAGGAGAATATCCTGACTACCAGCGCTGGATGGGATTCAATGACAGCATCGGGTCATGTCGCACCTACCCATATGTAAGTTACCTTTGATGGTTTGTATATTTTACCCAGATTGAGGACAAGTTAATGACAACTTGCTGAGCAATTGAGTTTGTCAATGTCAACTGGGAAAACACTTCAGCTTTTTTCACATGTAGTAAAGCTTTGTGCGTGTTATATATAAATGACCTGATATTTCTTATAATAATAAAGATACACAGCTTGGTTCTTCAGAGTATAATTATCCAAACTTAAAAGAGCTGAATTCCAGAGGTGATGATGGCCCTTGACATCAAGGCAGCATTTAACCGAGCGTGGCACCAAGGAGCCCGAGTAAAATTGAAGTCAATGGGAATCAGGGGAAACCTCTGCAGTGGCTGGAGTCATACCTGGCACAAAAGAGGATGGTAGTGGTTGTTGGAGGCCGATCATCTCAGCCCCAGGACATTGTTGCATGAGTTCCTCAGGTCAGTGTCCTCGGCCCAACCACTGCTTCATTAATTAGCTTCCCTCCGTCGTAAGGTCAGAAATGGTGATGTTCGCTGATGATTGCAGTGTTCAGTTCCATTCGCAACCCCTCAGATCATGACGCAGTCCGAGCCCGCATGCAGCAAGACCTGGACAACATCCAGGTTGGGGCTGATAAGTGGCAAGTAACATTCATGCCAGACAAGTGCTAGGCAAAGATCATCTCCAACAAGAGAGAGTCTAACGACCTCCACTTGACATTCAATGGAATTACCATTGCTGAATCCCCCACCATCAACATCCTGCGGGTCACCATTGACCAGAAACTTAATTGGACCAGCATACATAACTACTGTGGCTACAAGAGCAGGTAAGGGGCTGGATATTTTGCGGCAATGGACTCACCTCCTAACTCACCAAAGCCTTTCCACCATCTACAAGGCACAAGTCAGGAGTGTGATGCAATACTCTCCACTTGCCTGGATGAGTGCAGCTGCAACAACACTCAAGAAGCTCGACACCATCCAGGACAAAGCAGCCCGCTTGATTGGCATTCCATCGAACACTCTAAACATTCACTCCCTTCACCACCTGCACACTGTGGCTGCAGTGTGTACCATCTACAGGATGCACTGCAGCAACTCGCCAAGGCTCCTTCGACAGCACCTCCCAAACCTGCGGCCTCTACCACCTAGAAGGACGAGGGCAGCAGACACATGGGATCAGCACCACTTGCACGTTCCCCTCCAAGTCACACACAATCCTGACTTGGAAATATATTGCTGTTCCTTCATCGTCGCTGGGTCAAAATCCTGGAATTCCCTACCTAATAGCACTGTGGGAGAACCTTCACCACACGGACTGCAGCGGTTCGAGAAGGCGGCTCACCACCACCTTCTCAAGGGCAATTAGGGATTGTTAATAAATGGTGGCCTTGCCAACGACGCCTAGATCTATGAACCAATATAAAAAAAACAGGGTAACATATGATCTGTGCAACAGTCTAAAGTTTCAATAAGATACGGGAATATAATTGGATGAATTGGTTCACAATAATTAACCAATTAGAATTCAATGCCTAATTGTTCGATTGGAAGTTTGGAATGTAAAAATACCGCCCACAGTGAGACTCAGAACTTAGGCATCTTATCTTATTTACACAAGAGCTGCTTGGTGACTTTTTGGAAAGAATCAGTTGCTTCAATAGATGTCACTGAACGGTCTCTTGCTTTTCAGAAACATCATCTGTAACCTTTCTTAAGCTCCCTTCTCACCAGGAGGCTGTCTTTCTAGACACTGAACATTTATAGTTTCTTCACTAATGTGATCTTTTTATTTTACAGTACACAGGTGGAAACTACAGAATGAGGATTTACGAGAGGCCTGACTTTGGAGGACAGATGATGGAATTCATGGATGACTGTCCATCTGTCTACGATTGTTTCCGCTACCGTGACATTCACTCCTGCCATGTGATGGACGGTTACTGGACCTTCTATGAACATCCCAACTACAGAGGCCGTCAGTACTTCATGAGACCCGGTGAATACAGGAGATTCAGTGACTGGGGTGGCTACAGATCAACTATCGGATCTTTCAGGCGCATGAGGGACTTCTAGATTGTTCTTGAGAAACATGATTTTGTCTCTCTGAAATAGTCTTAAGATTAATAAAATCTCCCCGACTTAACAAACAAGTTTGTCATTTATATATTTGGATAATGGTGGAAATCACAGAGAAATCTCATGGAAATCTCAGGCTGGGGTCTCATGCCGAGTATTTTACCTCTTTGATCTCAGCTAATGAATTGATTTCAATTCAGTAAATGCAGATTTAAGAATGAATGTTGTCCATGAGACTGACAATACAATGCACGGACTTCATGAAAGTGAGCATCAAAATGTAAGTCACTATGAATGAGGGCTGCTTGTCCCATGAATGAAATCCAAGGTTCTCATTTCTATATCATCTCAGTTGACTAATGGAAACTTGGAATAAGAATCAGGCACTTTTAAAGTAAAAATATCCACAGCATTTAGTCCAGCTTCACTCTCGTCCTCAACTCCAAGGGAATGTAACTGCTTTTTAAAGTAAAAACATTGAAAATCACATCAGAAAACAAAATTATAGTGAAATCCATTTCCAATGTTCACCACTTTCAGCTTTGAAGTGGTTATATTGCTCATGTAGAAATGCAAAAATCGCGTTTGATTCAATGCTGTAATTGTGCACAAGCTCATGGTTCTCAATGTAAGTCAGTTAACATAGAAACATGGAAAATAGGAGCAGGAGTAGGCCATTCGGTCGTTCGAGCCTGCTCTGCCATTCAATATGATCATGGCTGATCCTCTACTTCAATACCATATTCCCGCTCTCTCTCCATACCCCTTGATGCCTTTTGCATGTAGAAATCTATCTAGCTCCTCCTTAAACATAATTAGTGACTTGGCCTCCACAGTCTTCTGTCGTAGAGAATTCCACAGGTTCACCACCCTCTGAGTGAAGAAATTTCTCCTCATCTCAGTCCTAAATGTCCTACCCCGTATCCTGAGACTGTGACCCCTCGTTCTGGATCCCACAGCCAGGGGAAACATCCTCCCTGCGTCCAGTCTGTCTCGCCCTGTCAGAATTTTATGCGTTTCAATGAGATCCGCTCTCACTCTTCTAAACTCGAGTGAATACAGGCCGAGTCGACCCAATCTCTCCTCATATGACAGTTCTGCCATCCCAGGAATCAGTCTGGTGAACTTTCGCTGCACTCCCTCGATAGCAAGTAGATCCTTTCTTAAGTAAGGAGACACAAAACTGCACACTATACTCCAGGTGTGGTCTCATCAAGGCTCTGTATAACGGCAGTAAGACATCCTTGCTCCTGTATTTAAATCCTCTTGCAATGAAGGCCAACATACCATTTGCCTTCCTAACTGCTTGCTGCAACTGCATGTTTGCTTTCAGTGACTGGTGTACAAGGACACCCAGGTTCCTTTGTACATCAACCATTTCCCAATCTATCACCATTGAAATAATACTCTGCCTTTCTGTTTTTACTTCCGAAGTGGATAACTTCACATTTTTCCACGTTATAATTTGCCCACTCGCTCAACTTGTTTAAATTGCCTTGAAGCCTCTTTGAATCCTCCTCACAACTGACAATCCCACCGAGTTTTGTGTCATCAGCAAACTTGGAAATATTATATTTGCTTCCCTCATCCAAATCATTGATATATATTGTGAATAGCTGTGGCCCGAGCACTGATCCCTGAGGTACCCCACGAGTCACTGCCTGCCACCCCGAAAAAGACCCATTTATTCCTACTCTCTGTTTCCTGTCTGTCAACCAATTTTCAATCCATGCCAGTATATTACAACCAATCCTCTGTGCTTTAATTTTGCCCACTAACCACCTTTGTGGGACTTTATCAAAGGCCTTCTGAAAATCCAAATAAACCATATCCACTGGTTCTCCCTTATCTGTTCTACCAGTTACATCCTCAAAAAGCTCTTGTAGGTTTGTCAAAAATTCTTTCCCTTTCATAAATCCATGTTTACTTTGTCTAATTCCGTTGATATTTTCGAAGAGTCCTGTTAACACATCCTTCATCAAAGACTCCAGCAATTTCACCACTATTGATATGAGGCAAACCGATCTGTCGTTCCCTGTTTTCTCTCTCCCTCCTTTTTTAAATAGTGGGGTTCCATTTGCCATCCTCCAATCTGCAGGAACTGTTCCATAATCTATCGAGTTTGGGATGCTGACAACTAATGCATCCACTATTTCCATGGCTACCACTTTTAGTGCTCTGGAATGCAGTTTATCAGGCCCTGGGGATTTATCGACTTTCAGTCCCATTAATTTCCCCGGCACTATGTTTTTACTAATACTAATTTCCTTTAATTCCTCCTTCTCACTTGTCCTTTGGTTCAATAGCATTTCTGGGAAGTTGTTTGTGTCCTATTCTGTGAAGACAGAACCAAAGTATTTGTTTAATTGCTCTGCCATTTCCTTGTTCCCCATTATAAATTCTCCCGTTTCTGACTGTAAGGGACCAACATTTGTCTTCACTAATCTTTCTCTTTTTACATACTTGTAGAAGCTTATACAGTCCACTTTTATGTTCATTGCAAGTTCACTCTCGGACTCTATTTTCCCCACTTAATCAATCCCTTGGTCCTTTTTTGCTGAATTCTAAACTGCTCCCAATCCTCAGGCTTGCTGCTTTTTTTGGTAACTTTATATGACTCCTCATTGGATCTAATACTATCTTTAATTTCTTTTGTTAGCCATGGTTGGGCCGCTTTTCCTTTTGTGTTTTTGCGCCAGAAAGGAATGTATAATTGTTGCAATTCATGCATTCGTTCCTTAAATGTGAGCCATTGCCTATCCACCATCATGCATTTTAATGAGGCTTCCCAATCTACCATAGCCAACTCACTCCTCATACCTTCATAGTTTCCTTTCTTTAGATTCAAGTCCCCAGTTTCAGATTGGACTACTTCACTTTCCATCTTAATGAAGACTTCTATCATGTTAAGGTCACTCTTCCCTAAAGGACCCGCACAACAAGATTATTTATTAATCCCTCCCTGGTTGGCTCCTCAACGTACTGGTCTAAAAAACCATCTCGTACACACTCCAGGAATTCATTTGGTTTGGCCAGTCTGTATGTAGATTAAAGTCACCCATGATTACTCGAGTACCCTTGTTATATGCATCTCTAATTTCCTGTTTGATGCCATCCCCTACATTACCATTACTGTTTAGAGGCCTATAGACAACTCCCACCAGTGTTTTCTGCCCCTTGATGCTTCTTAACTCCACCCAGACTAATTCTAAATCTTGATTTTCTGAGCCATTATCCTTTCTCACTGTTGCTCTGATTTCATCCTTTACTAACAATGCCACCCCACCTCCTTTTCCTTTTTGCCTGTCCTTCCTAAATATCGAATACCCTTGGATATTAAGCTTCCAGCATTGGTCATCCTGCAGCAAAGTCTCTGTAATTGCAATTATATCATATCCGTTTACATCTATTTGTGCTGTTAATTCATCTACTTTATTACGAATGCTTCGTGCATTCAGATACAATGCCTTTGGATTTGTCTTTTTAACATTTTTAGACATCTTTACATTTTTTTGTACTCCAGCCCTATTAGTCTTATTACCATTTTTTCTGACCCGGACTCTATTTGTTAGTGCACTCTTTTGTTTGTACGGTCTGTCCCTTCCTGACACAATCTGGTTATCCTTACCCCAATCACTTTCCTGCACTGCTTCCTTGTCTTTTCTCTTTAACATTCTAGATTTTTCTCCAGCGGGACCCTTCCTCCGCCCCTTATTTAGTTTAAAGCCCTATCTACCTCCCCAGTTATTTGATTTGTGAGAACTCTGGTCCCAGCATGGTTCAGGTGTAGTCTGACCCAATGGAACAGCTCTCTCTTTCCCCAGTACTGGTGCCAGTGCCCCATGAATCGAAACCCACTTCTCCCACACCAATCTTTGAGCCACGCATTCATCTCTCTGATCTAATTGACCCTATGTCAATTTGCTCGTGGCTCAGGTAATAATCCAGAGATTATTACCTTTGTAGTTCTGCTTTTTAATTTAGTCCCTAGCTGCTCAAACTCTCTCAGTAGAACCTTTTTCTTAGTCCAACCAATGTCGTTGGTAACAATGTGGACCACGACAACTGGGTCCTCCCCCTCCCACTCCAAGTTCTTCTCCAGCCCGTAGGAGATAACCTTAACCCTGGCACCGGGTTGGCTACATAGACTTCGGGACTCATGCTCCTGGCTGCAGAGAACAGTGTCTATCCCCCTAACTATACTGTCGCCTACTGCAACCACCTTCCTTTTTATTCCCCCCACTTGAACGGCTTCGTGCACCACGGTGCCGTGGTCAGTTTGCTCATCCTCCACGCAGTCCCACGCTTGTCCACAAGGGTTGCAAGAACCTCAAATCCATTGGACAAGCGCAGGGACTGAGGCTCCTGCAATACTTCCTCCTGGACCCCCGAACCTGCCTCACTCACAGTCACACCCTCCTGTCCCTGACCACGTGTCAGTTCTAAAGTATCTAATCTAAGGGGTGTGACTGCCTCCTGGAGCAAAAGGTCCAGGTAGCTTTCTCCCTCCCTGATGTCTCGCAACATCCGCAGCTCGAACTCCAGCTCCTCAACTCGAGGCCGAAGTTCCTCGATCCGCAGACACTTACTGCAGATGTAGTCACCCTGGACAATAATGTCTAAAAGTTCCCACAAATTGCAGCAGCAACACATCTCTTTTTCTCCCATTATTTTATTTATTTCATTAATTTAGAGTTAAACAAATTATTTTCCTTGTTTAATTTATTAGATTAATTCAATTAAGTTTAGTTTTTAAAATTTAGTTATATGCTATATGTTAACTCAAAACTTAGCCCACAGTCACTACCAATCACTTACCTGCCTCACCTGTGACGTCACACTGCAGTTTTCTCTGATTGCAGGTCTGCTGAAAAAAATAAGCTTCAGCAAGTATATAAAAAGGAAGAGGGGAGCTCAAGTAAACATTGGTCCCTTCGAGGATGAGACTGGGGAAATAATAATGGAAAACAAGGAAATGGCAGAGGAATTGAACAGATAGTTTGTATCTGTCTTCAGAGTGGAAGACACTAATAACATTACAATAATTGTAGAAAATCAAGGGGCAAAGTGGGGGGAGGAACTATAAACAATCACGATCACTAGAGAAAAAGTACTAGGTAAACTAATAGGTCTAAAGGCTGACAAGTCCCCTGGACCTGATGGCTTGCATCCGAGGGTTTGAAAGGAAGTTGCTGCAGAGATAGTGGATGCATTGGTTGTAATCTTCCAGAATTCACTCGATTCTGGAAAGGTCCCAGCGGATTGGAAAACCGCAAACGTAACACCCCGATTCAAGAAGGGAGTGAGACAGAAAGCAGGTAACTACAGACCACTTAGCCTAACATCTGTCATTGGGAAAATGCGAGAATCCATGTTTAAGGAAATAGTAGCAGGACATTTGGAGACTGATAACACAATCAAGGAGAGTCAACATGGTTTTATGAAGGGGAAATCATGTCTGACAAATTTATTAGATTTCTTTGAGGAAGTAACGGGCATGGTGGATAAAGGGGAACCAATGGATGCAGTACATTTGGATTTCCAAAAGGCATTCGATAAGGTGCCACATCAAAGATTACTGCACAAGATAGGAGCTCATGGTGTTGGGGGAAATTTACTGGCATGGATAGAAGACTGGCTAGCTAACAGAAAACAAAGAGTCGGAATAAAAGGGTCATTTTCAAAATGGTTATCTGGAACTATTGAGGTGCCGCAGGGATCAGTGCTGGGGCCTCAACTATTTACAATATATATCAATGACTTGGATGAAGGAACAGAGTGTCATGTGACCAAATTTACTGATGATACAAAGATAGGTGGAAAAGCAAGTTGCGATGAGGACACAAAGTGTCTGCAAAGGGATACTGACAGGTTAAGCGAATGGGCAAAAATTTGGCAGATAGAGTATAATGTAGGAAAATGTGAAGTCAACCTCTTTGGGAGGAAAAATAAAAAAGCAAAATATTATTTGAATGGAGAAATACTACAAAATGCTGCGGTACAGAGGGATCTGGGTGTCCTCGTACATGAAACACAAAAAGTCAACATACAGGTGCAGCAGGTAATCCGGGAGACAAACGGAATATTGGCCTTTATTTCCAGGGGGATGGAGTATAAAAGCAGGGAAGTCATTCTACAACTGTACAGGGTGCTGGTGAGTCCACACCTGGAGTACTGCGTACAGTCCTGGTGCCCTTATTTAAGGAAGGATATACTTGCATTGGAGGCAGTTCAGAGAAGATTCACGAGGTTGATTCTGGGTATGGAAGGGTTGTCTTATGAGGGAAGATTGAACAGGTTGGCTGTATACTCATTGGAGTTTAGAAGAATGAGAGGAGATCTTATTGAAAGATAGAAGATTCTGAGGGGACTCAATAGGGTAGATGCTGAGAGGATGTTATCCCTCATGGGGGAATCTAAAACTAAGGGGCATCGTCTCAGAATAAGGGGTCACTCCAAAAAGCTGTCGAGGCTGAATCATTGAATACAATCAAGGCTGAGTTGGACAAATTTTTGATCAGCAATGTAGTCAAGGATATAGGGAAAGTGCAGGAAGGTGGAGTTGAGGTAAAAATCAGATCAGCCATGATCTCATTAAATGGCGGAGCAGGCTCGAGGGGCTGAATGGCCTACTCCTTCTCCTATCTCTTATGTTCTTATGGTCTTATGCTGCTGCTTTTATCCCGTTCTCAGTCTGCTGCTGCTCAGGTCTGCCGCTGCTCTGCGGAAAAAGTCAGGAAAAGCAAGGCAAAGCAGCACCTCCTTCCCCCACTTCACCGAACTCCCACACTTCCCAAACTCTCAAGTTGCTCACTCCGTTCCCACTGCACTCAGTGCCGTTGCACTCACAGGCCCCTGTTATTTCCACTGTTTGTGACTCAGATGAGTCAGCCCTGCTCTGCGACTCTTTCAGGAACCAGTTTAATCCAGCTTACCAATTAACTAACGACAGCAGCTCTCCAGTAGGAGAGCTTGCTTGTTTGTCTCTGCTTCAGCCTGACAAATTAAAAATTTAATGTTTAAAATTGAACTGAAACAGTCGATCATACTTAACAGTTAATAGCAATTAACGCGAGATTTTAAAGATTTTAAACTAGATTTTATACAAGTCAAAACTCAGGAGGAATAATATTTCCAGGGTACTTCTTGGATGGACTGCAAGAAGGATTTTTAACGAAATCCTGGTAATCTTGCAGTCAGGAAAATGAAACTTCCAACGGAGAGTCGATTTGATTGAAGTGCACTCTGCTCCGACATCGCCTGGGAGACCAGCCCTGAAACTTGAGAGAGCAGGCAGTGAAAATAATGAGAAGGTTTGGATCACTGAGCTCTTCTCCACTGTGAAGGACAAGTTGTGGTCTCACAGTGGATTGATGGAGATAGCAGGAGATAACATGGCTTTGGGGAGGTAGGATAGGTCCAGTTGTGATGCTCCAGCCATCATGCATGTGGGGCAGCTTTGATGCACCTGCTGGTCTCTTCCTACCCTTCATTTTTGTATGTTTGTATGTTTTCAGGAACCACTTATTGCCATTAACATGTAGAATGGTTTCCAGAGTTTAATACAGAGCAGAATATGTATAATTGGCCAAGTCATTGGTGTGCAGCAGCTTAACATTGTACAATATTGAAAATCGAGATGTCGAATTTCACTTCCTGTATTCTTTATTTTTACGTATGAGGGTACAAAGTCAATTCCATACTTAAAATTTTGTTTATTCCACGATTTATTTTAAAAATGTAGTGATGTAACTGACAGTGCTGCTTCTAAACTACCCCGAGGACAAAGGTTGCTCGTTTGGTAAAATACGAATTTATGAATCACAGGATGTTCTGTTATTGCACTCAGTCAGGTAAGGTGCACATTTGCACGATTTGCCAAATCAATCACAACTCTGCGACTGGTTCCTTGTTGAAATCCAACCTCAGTCATATTTTAATTAAAAGACATAATTGATATTCTTTATGGAAGTAATCTTCCTCAGGTCAGTGACATGAACAGTGATCAATGATTAATGTTTCTTATCTGTTTTTAATCATTGGTCTACTTTCCCCCCCTTATATCAGCTTCAAGATTTATGGGTCAAATACAGCAAAGGTTTGGGGCCAAAGTATCACAGCTACAATCCTCTGCACAACCTTGTTCCCAACCCAAGTTGCGCTGCTTTGAGGGAGCTCAAAATAGAACTGGATCACTCCTCAATTAACAGGAAAAGGCAATTTTAAATTGTTCTCTGGGAAAGTACAGTGGTCTCTGGGAAAGTGTAAACAATTTTACAACACCAAGTTATAGTCCAGCAATTTTATTTTAAATTCACAAGCTTTCGGAGATTTTCTCCTTCCTCAGGCAAATGTTTCAAGATCTCCTTGAAGCCTACGCATTTATACATATTGAACAATACATGGTGTTTACAGACTGCCCCTGCAACTGCCCGTTGCCAAGGCAACGGGCAGTTGCAGGGGCAGTCTGTAAACACCATGTATTGTTCAATATGTATAAATGCGTAGGCTTCAAGGAGATCTTGAAACATTTGCCTGAGGAAGGAGAAAATCTCCGAAAGCTTGTGAATTTAAAATAAAATTGCTGGACTATAACTTGGTGTTGTAAAATTGTTTACAATTGTCAACCCCAGTCCATCACCGGCATCTCCACATCTGGGAAAGTGCAGTGATCTCAGGGAGATCACAGTGATGTCTGAAAAATACAGTGATCTCTGGGAAGTACAGTGTTCTCTGGGAAGTACAGTGATCTTTGGGAAAGTACAATGATCCCACAGAGATTAAAATGGTCCATGCAAAAGCACAGTGTTCTATGAGAAATTACAGTGATCTCTGGGAAAGTACAGTGATCTATGGAAAAGCACAGTGATATCTGGGAAAGTGCAATGATCTCACATCCTTTTTTCCAAGTTATCCCGAAGGAGACCGCCCCGGTCTTTAACACTTTGCCTTCGGGACAAAGAAAGCTGAAAGCTCCTTTCAATCTCTGACGTTGGTTTCCACATCTTAAATTTCCATCGTTCTCTTACTTATTTGAATATTCCTATTAGTTGTCCCTAACTTAATAACAAAAAAGCAGACAGTAAGTTTCTATCAAAGACTCTGATAAACTAAATAAACAATGTATGATCTGTAATTTGTGTTAATAAACACCACCCACAATATGGTTGCCCATGAAGGCAATAATGTCATCAGATTGATGCCGGCCGTGATATCATTGAATGAAGGATTTGGAGAGGGGGCAGTGGTGCAATCTGGAAACTAAACTCACTCGTAATTATACATCAACCAGATGTGCACAAGGCAATCACCGAATCGACATGCTCTGGATATCTCTGTCTTCATTGCCAGTTCGGGAGCAGAACCAGGCGGTTACACCAAACTATTTGAAACAGACCTGAGTGATTTGTATCTGTGATTGTCCCAGAAGTGCTTTGTTCAAACAACAATTAAAATGACAGGAAGGCCAAGGGGAAAGAATAAATGACACATCAGGCATCTTTCAGGTGTTTTTCTACAATGAATGCAACATGCGCTTTGATGATTTTTGCTGAGTTTCAATCCTGAATCATGAGAATAACAAAGATACAGCCCAGAGAGGCCTTTCTGCCCAACATATAAATACCAAGTTGTGTGAAGCAGTGAAACATTCAGTCTAACTGTGAGCTCAAAATGGGAAAGGAAAGGAGAACTCAGATTTTATACTCTGTATTATAATTCTTCAATCTCCGAATTTGAGAAATTATTAACTTGCAAATCTATATCTTTCCACAGATCTTCTTTTACGAGGACAGGAACTTCCAGGGTCGGCACTACGAGTGCAATACTGACTATGCTGACCTGTCCTCTTACTTCAGCCGCTGCAACTCAATCCGTGTTGAGAGTGACTGGTGGGTGCTGCATGAGAGACCCAATTACATGGGATATCAGTATGTTCTGAGGAGAGGAGAATATCCTGACTACCAGCGCTGGATGGGATTCAATGACAACATCAGGTCATGTCGCACATACCCATATGTAAGTTCCCTTTTATGATTTTTATATTTTACCCAGATTGATGACAAGTTAATGACAACTTGCTGAGCAATTGAGTTTGTTAATGACAACTGGGAAAACACTTCAGCTGTTTTCACTTGTATTAAGGCTTTGTGTGTGGTATATCGAAATGACCTGATAGTGACAATGAAGATACACAGCTTGGTTATGAACAGTTTAATTATCCAAACTTAAAAGACTAGGTGAAATATTGGGCACGCTTTTAGTCATGAAAAACGGGTGGGTTGGGAGCGGTGGGGGCATTCAAAATCTCAACCATTTCAGACCCACCCCTAACCCTCCCCCATTCCACCTTTTTACCGGGGTGGGATGAGGGGGTGGGTGGCCAAGCCACTCCCAGGAGGCTGGTCAGACTTTAAAACCTTTCATTGACACTGCAGGCCTCCAATTTTCCACTGTTTCCGATTTCAACCCCGAGGGGCTGGGATTTCCGGGCTTCTCTTTTCTGCCACGTGAAAGGAGGCTAGGAGGTCCGAGACTAACAGATAGGTGCCTTTCTGACACAGCTTGTGGGTTCGGAGGAGCAGGAGTGCTTGCCCCAGGCCCAACCAGCCTACCTGCAGCGAACCCCCAATGATCACTGACCCCAGCGATGATCCCGACCCGTCTCCCAATGATAGCGGACCCGTGCCCCCGAACCCCGACCCCTCCCCACAGTCAGGAATCCCTGCCCCCGATCTCCGCTCACCCTCAACGATCGCAGACCCCCAACCCCCAACCCCGATCCTGCCCCCAACAATCACGGATGCCCACGAAGACCCCCGACCCTTCCAAATTTCGTGGACGTCTGTGACTGACCCCTGATCCCTCCCGCCCATGGCTGACTCCCCCCAGAAGTACTCTGCCAACCCATGCCCCCTTGCCAATGCATGCCCCATGCCAACCCACGTCCATGTGCCAAGCCATGCCTCATGCCAACCCATGGTCCCTGAGTCCCCATGCCCCATGATGCTGTGCCCCCATGCTCCTGTGCTCGAATGCCCCCTGTGCAAACCCTGTCCCCCATGCCCCCCCCCCACCCATACAAATAAAGACTTACCTGAAGACTTACCTGAACACATCCTCTCCCTGGCTGTTTTCCCATCTGATTGAGACCAGCCTGTCAATCAGGCAAGTCAGTCGGACGGCAAACCAACAAATAAAGATGTCCTTACGTCAATATCGTGAGGATGTCCAGGGAATCCGTACTTCTGGGTTTTCTTTCCGCAATTTGAGCCCCCCGCCCAATTCCCGGCTGGGAGTCAAAATGATGCCCATGATCTGTGCACCAGTCCAAAGTTTCAATAAAATACGGGAACATAATTGGATGAATTATTTCACAATAATTAACCAATTAGAACTTAAAGCCTAATTGTTCGATTGGAAGTTTGGAATGTAAAAATACCACCTACAGCGAGTCTCAGAACTTAGGCATCTTATCTTATCATTTACACAAGAGCTGCTTGGTGACTTCAGTGAGCAGAGAATCAGTTGCTTCAATAGATGTAACTGAACGGTCTCTTGCTTCTCAGAAACATCATCTGTAACCCTTACTATACTCCCTTCTCACAAGGAGGCAGTCTTACTAGACACTGAACATTTATAGTTTCTTCACTAATATGATCTTATTTATATTACAGTACAGAGGTGGAAACCACAGAATGAGGGTTTACGAGAGGCCTGACTTTGGAGGACAGATGATGGAATTCATGGATGACTGTCCATCTGTCTACGATCGTTTCCGCTACCGTGACATTCACTCCTGCCATGTGATGGACGGTTACTGGACCTTCTATGAACATCCCAACTACAGAGGCCGACTGTACTTCATGAGGCCCGGTGAATACAGGAGATTCAGTGACTGGGGCGGCTACAGCTCAACTATCGGATCTTTCAGGCGCATGAGGGACTTCTAGATTGTTCTTGAAAAACATGATTTTGTCTCTCTGAAAGTGTCCTAAGATTAATAAAATCTCCTCCACTTAACAAATGAGTTTGTCACTTACTTTTGGAAGATTGTTGAAATCACAGAGAATTCTCACGGAAATCTCCGCCGGAGTCTCAGGCCGAGTATTTTATTCTTTGATTTCAGGTAATGAATTTATTTCAATTCAGTAAATACAGATTTTGGAATGAACGTTGTGCATGATATTGACAATACAATGCATGGACTTCATAAAAGTGAACATCAAAACAATGAATGAGGGCTGCTTGTCCCATGAATGAAATCCAAGGTTCTCATTTCTATATCATCTCAGTTGACTAAAGGAAACCTGGAATAAGAATCAAGCATTTTTAAAGCAGAAATATCCACAGCATTTAGTCCAACTTCACTCTCGTCCTCAACTCCAAGAGAATGTAACTGCTTTTTAAAGTAAAAACATTGAAGATCACATCAGAAAACAAAATTATCGTGAAATCCACTTCCAATGTTCACCACTTTCAGTGAAGAAGTGGATATATTGCTCATTGTAGAAATGCAAAAATCAAGTTTGATTCAATGCTGCAACTGTATACACGCTCGTGGTTCTCAACCACCTCCCCTTGACATTCAACGGCATTACCATCGCCGAATCCCCCACCATCAACATCCTGGGGGTCACCATTGACCAGAAACTTAACGGGACCAGCCATATAAATACTGTGGCTATGAGAGCAGATCAGAGGCTGGGTATTCTGCGGTGAGTGACTCACCTCCTGACTCCCCAAAGCCTTTCCACCATCTACAAGGCACAAGTCAGGAGTGTGATGGAATACTCTCCACTTGCTTGGATGAGTGCAGCTCCAACAACACTCAAGAAGCTCGACACCATCCAAGATAAAGCAGACCGCTTGATTGGCACCCCATCCACCACCCTAAACATTCACTCCCTTCACCACCGGCGCACTGTGGCTGCAGTGTGTACCATCCACAGGATGCACTGCAGCAACTCGCCAAGGCTTCTTCGACAGCATCTCCCAAACCCGCGACCTCTACCACCTAGAAGGACAAGAGCAGCAGGCACATGGGAACAACACCACCTGCAAGTTCCCCTCCAAGTCACACACCATCCCGACTTGGAAATATATCGCCGTTCCTTCATTGTCGCTGGGTCAAAATCATGGAACTCCCTTGCTAACAGCACTGTGGGAGAACCGTCACCACACGGACTGCAGCGGTTCAAGAAGGCGGCTCACCACCACCTTCTCGAGGGCAATTAGGGATGGGCAATAAATGCTGGCCTTGCTAGCGACGCCCACATCCCGTGAACAAATAAAAAAAATGTAAGTCGGTTGTACAACTCAAAACTCAGTGGGAAGAATATTTCCAGTGAACTTATTGCATGGACTGTGAGAAGGATTTTTAATGAAATCCTGGCTATCTTGCAGTCAGGAAAATGACACTTCTAACGGAGAGTCGATTTGATTGAAGTGCACTCTGCTCCGACATCGCCTGGGAGACCAGCCCTTAAACCTGAGAGAGCAGGCAGTGAAAATAATGAGAAGGTTTGGATCACTGAGCTCTTCTCCACTGTGAAGGGCAAGTTGTGGTCTCACAGTGGATTGATGGAGATCACAGGAGATAACATGGCTTTGGGGAGGTAGGATAGGTCCAGTTGTGATGCTCCAGCCATCATGCATGTGGGGCAGGCTTGATGGACCTGCTGGTCTTTTCCTACCCTACATTTTTGTATGTTTGTATGTTTTCAGGAACCACTTATTGCCATTAATACATAGAACATGGTTTAACACACAGCAGAATATGTACATTTGGGCACGTCATTAGTCTGTAGTGCATTAACATTTTACAATATTAAAAATCGAGATGTCAAATTTCACTTCCTGTATTCTTTATTTTTACTTATCAGGTGCAGAAAGTCAATTCCACCCTCAGTATTTTGTTTACTCCACGATTTAAAAAAAAAATGTAGTGATATAACTGACAGAGCTGCTTCTAAACTTCCCCAAGGACAAAGGTTGCTTGTTTGGTAAAATACAAATTTATGAATCACAGGAGGTTCTGTTATTGCACTCAGTCAGGTAAGGTGCACATTTGCACGATTTGCCAAATCAATCACAAGACTGCAACTGGTTCCTTTTTGGAATGCACACTCAATAATATTTTTATTAAAAGACATAATTGATATTCTGTGTGGAAGTGACCTTCCTCGGGTCAGTGACATTAATAATGATCAATGATTAATGTTTCTTATCTGTTTTCAATCATTGGTCTACTTTCCCCCCCTTAGAAAAGCTTCAAGATTTATGGGTCAAATACAGCAAAGGTTTGGGGCCAAAGTATCACAGCTACAATCCTCTGCACAACCTTGTTCCCAACCCAAGTTGCGCTGCTTTGAGGGAGCTCAAAATCGAACTGGATCACTCCTCAATCAACAGGAAAAGGCAATGGGAAATTAGACTGTTCTCTGGGAAATTGCAGTGATCTCTGTAAAATACAGTGATCTCTGGGAAAGTACAGTGATCTCTGGGAAAGGACAGTGATCTCTGGGAAAGGACAGTGATCTCTGGGAAAGGACAGTGATCTCTGGGAGAGTATAGTGATCTCTGGGAGTTCACAGTGATCTCTGGAAAAATACAGTGTTCTCTGGGAAAGTATTGTGTTCTCTGGGAAAGTAGAATGATCCCATCGAGATTAAAATGGTCGATGCAGAAGCATAGTGTTATCTCGGAAAGTACAGTGATCTGTGGAAAAGCACAGTGATCTCTGGGAAATTATAGTGATCTCACATCCTTTTTTCCAAGTTATCTCTAAGGAGACCTATCTGGTCTTTAACACTTTGCCGTCGGGACAAACAAAGCTGAAAGCTACTTTCAATCTCTGACGTTGTTTTCCACATCTTAACTTTCTATTGTTCTCTTACTTATTTGAATATTCCTATTTGTTGTCCTGAACGTTAAAATAAAAAAGCAGACAGTAAGTTTCATTTCAAGACACTGTGTAAACCAAATAAACCAAGTATGATCTGTAATTTGTGTTAATATACACCACCCACAATATGTGGGAAAATGTGAACTTGTCCAATTTGGCAGGAGGAATAGAAAAGCAGTATATTATTTAAATGGAGAGAGATTGCAGAACTCTGAGGTGCAGAGGGATCTGGGTGTCCGAGTACATGAATCTCAAAGTTAGCATGCAGGTACAGCAAGTGATCAGGAAGTCAAATGGAATGTTGTCATTTATTGCAAGGGGAATGGAATATCAAAGTAGAGATGTTTTGCTACAGTTGTGCAGGGCATTGGTGAGACCACATCTAGAATACTGTGTGCAGTTTTGGTCTCCTTATTTAAGAAAGGACATAATTGCTTTAGAGGTGGTTCAGAGAAGGTTCAATCAACAGATTCCTTGGATGAGGGGGTTATCTTATAAGGAAAGGTTGGACAAGTTGGGCCTGTTTCGACTGGAGTTTAGAAGAATGAGAGGTGATCTTATTGAAACATGTAAGATCCTGAGGGGAGCAGAAGGGGTAGAAGCTGAGAGGATGTATCCCCTTGGGAGAGAGAATCGATCTAAGGGCCACAGTTTAAAGATAAGGGGTCTCTCATTTAATACAGAGATGAGGAGAATTTTTTTCTCGCAGAGGGTCATGAGTCTGTGGGACTCCCTTCCTCAGAGAGCGGTGGAGGCAGGGTCATTGAATATTTTTAAGGCAGAGTTAGATGGATTCCTGATGATCAAGGGTGTCAAAGGTTATAGTAGGTCGATAGGAAATTAGTGTTGAGGTCACAATCAGTTCAGCCATGATCTTATCAAATGGCAGAGCAGGCTCGAGAGGCCGAATGGCCTAATCCTGCTCTTAATTCGTATGTTTGTATTAATATGACTGCACATGAAGGTAATAATGTCATCAGATTGGTGCTGGCTGTGATATCATTGTATGAAGGTTTTTGGGAGGGGGCAGTGGCGCAATCTGGAAACTAAACTCACTCGCAATTATACATCAATCAGATGTGTACAAGGCAATAAACGAAGGAACATGCTCTGGATACGTTTGTCTTTATCTCGGCCAGTTTGGGAGCAGAACCAGGCAGTTACACCAAACCATTTGAAAGAGACCTGGGTCACTTTGGATCTGAGATTGTTCCAGAACTGCTTTGTTCAGCAACAATTAAAATGACAGGAAGGCAAAGAGGAAAGAATAAATGACACATCAGGCATCTTTCAGGTGTTTTTCTACAATGAATGCAACATGTGCTTTGTTGCTTTTTGCTGATTTTCAATCCTGAATCATTAGAATAACAAAGATATAGCACAGAGTGGCCTTTCTGCCCAACATATAAATACCAAGCTGTGTGAAGCAGTGAAACATTCAGTCAGTTACTAATCTAACTGTGAGCTCAAAATGGGAAAGGCAAGGAGAACTCAGATTTTATACTTTGTATTGGAACTCTTCAATCTCCTAGTTTGAGAAAATATTAATTTGCAAATCTATATCTTTCCACAGATCATCTTTTATGAAGACAGGAACTTCCAGGGTCGGCACTACGAGTGCAGTACTGACTATGCTGACCTGTCCTCTTACTTCAGCCGCTGCAACTCCATCCGTGTTGAGAGTGACTGGTGGGTGCTGTATGAGAGACCCAATTACATGGGATATCAGTATGTTCTGAGCAGGGGAGAATATCCTGACTACCAGCGCTGGATGGGATTCAATGACAGCATCGGGTCATGTCGCACCTACCCATATGTAAGTTACCTTTGATGGTTTGTATATTTTACCCAGATTGAGGACAAGTTAATGACAACTTGCTGAGCAATTGAGTTTGTCAATGTCAACTGGAAAAACACTTCAGCTTTTTTCACATGTCGTAAAGCTTTGTGCGTATGATATCTTAATGACCTGATATTTCTTATAATAATAAAGATACACAGCTTGGTTCGTAAGAGCATAATTATGCAAACTTAAAAGAGCTGAATTCCAGAGGTGATGATGGCCCTTGACATCAAGGCAGCATTTAACCAAGCGTGGCACCAAGGAGCCCGAGTAAAATTGAAGTCAATGGGAATCAGGGGGAATCTCTGCAGTGGCTGGAGTCATACCTGGCACAAAGGAAGATGGTAGTGGTTGTTTGAGGCCTATCATCTCAGCCCCAGGGCATTGCTGCATGAGTTCCTCAGGGCATTGTCGTGTGCCCAACCATCTTCAACT
Source organism: Heptranchias perlo (assembly GCF_035084215.1). Classification (NCBI taxonomy): domain Eukaryota; kingdom Metazoa; phylum Chordata; class Chondrichthyes; order Hexanchiformes; family Hexanchidae; genus Heptranchias; species Heptranchias perlo. The sequence continues at coordinate 72,557,341 of NC_090331.1, read as the reverse complement.
GCTTCATAAATGACCTTCCCTCCATCATAAGGTCAGAAATGGTAATGTTCGGTGATGATTGCACAGTGTTCAGTTCCATTCGCAACCCCTCAGATAATGATGAAGTCCGAGCCCGCATGCAGCAAGGCCTGGAAAACATCCAGGTTGGGGCTGTTAAGTGGAAAGTAACATTCATTGCAGACAAGTGCAAGGCAAAGATCACCTCCAACAAGAGTGAGTCTAACCACCGCCACTTGACATTCAATGGAATTACCATTGCTGAATCCCCCACCATCAACATCCTGGGGGTCACCATTGACCAGCATACATAACTACTGTGGCTACAAGAGCAGGTAAGGGGCTGGATATTTTGCGGCAATGGACTCACCTCCTGACTCCCCAAAGCCTTTCCACCATCTACAAGGCACAAGTCAGGAGTGTGATGCAATACTCTCCACTTGCCTGGATGAGTGCAGCTGCAACAACACTCAAGAAGCTCGACAACATCCAGGACAAAACAGCCTGCTTGATTGGCACTCCATCCAACACTCTAAACATTCACTCCCTTCACCACCTGCACACTGTGGCTGCAGTGTGCACCATCTACAGGATGCACTGCAGCAACTCGCCAAGGCTCCTTCGACAGCACCTCCCAAACCTCCGGCCTCTACCACCTAGAAGGCCAAGGGCAGCAGACACATGGGGTCAGCACCACCTGCACGTTCCCCTCCAAGTCACACACAATCCCGACTTGGAAATATATCGCTGTTCCTTCATCGTTGCTGGGTCGAAATCCTGGAATTCCCTACCAAACAGCACTGTGGGAGAACCTTCACCACACGGACTGCAGCGGTTCGAGAAGGCGGCTCACCACCACCTTCTCAAGGGCAATTAGGGATTGTTAATAAATGCTGGCCTTGCCAACGATGCCAAGATATATGAACCAATATAAAAATAACAGGGTAACATATGATCTGTGCAACAGTCTAAAGTTTCAAAAAGATATGGGAATATAATTGGATGAATTAGTTCACAATAATTAACCAATTCGAATTGAATGCCTAATTGTTCGATTGGAAGTTTGGAATGTAAAAATACCACCTACAGCGAATCTCAGAACTTAGGCATCTTATCTTATCATTCACACATGAGCTGCTTGGTGACTTCAGTTAAGAGAGAATCAGTTGCTTCAATAGATGTCACTGAACGGTCTCTTGCTTTTCAGAAACATCATCTGCAACCTTTCTTAAGCTCCCTTCTCACAAGGAGGCTGTCTTTCTAGACACTGAAGATTTATAGTTTCTTCACTAATATGATGTTTTTATTTTACAGTACAGAGGTGGAAACTACAGAATGAGGATTTACGAGAGGCCTGACTTTGGAGGACAGATGATGGAATTCATGGATGACTGTCCATCTGTCTACGATTGTTTCCGCTACCATGACATTCACTCCTGCCATGTGATGGACGGTTACTGGACCTTCTATGAACATCCCAACTACAGAGGCCGACAGTACTTCATGAGACCCGGTGAATACAGGAGATTCAGTGACTGGGGTGGCTACAGATCAACTATCGGGTCTTTCAGGCGCATGAGGGACTTCTAGATTGTTCTTGCGAAACATGATTTTGTCTCTCTGAAGTGGTCTTAAGATTAATAAAATCTCCTCTACTTAACAAACAAGTTTGTCATTTATATTTGGATAATGGTGGAAATCACAGTGAAATCTCATGGAAATCTCAGGCTGGGGTCTCATGCTGAGTATTGTACCCCTTTGATCTCAGCTAATGAATTGATTTCAATTCAGTAAATGCAGATTTAAGAATGAAAGTTGTCCATGAGACTGACCATATAATGCACGGACTTCATGAAAGTGAGCATCAAAATGTAAGTCACGATGAATGAGGGCTGCTTGTCCCATGAATGAAATCCAAGGTTCTCATTTCTGTATCATCTCAGTTGACGAAAGGAAACCTGGAATAAGAATCAGGCACTTTTAAAGTAAAAATATCCACAGCATTTAGTCCAGCTTCACTCTCGTCCTCAACTCCAAGAGAATGTAACTGCTTTTTAAAGTAAAAATATTGAAAATCACATCAGAAAACAAAATTATAGTGAAATCCATTTCCAATGTTCACCACTTTCAGCCTTGAAGTGGTTATATTGCTCATGTAGAAATGCAAAAATCCCATTTGATTCAATGCTGTAATTGTACACACGCTCATGGTTCTCAATGTAAGTCAGTTAACATAGAAATATGGAAAAAAGGAGCAGGAGAAGGCCATTCGTTCATTCGAGCCTGCTCTGCCATTCAATATGATCATGGCTGATCCTCTACTTCAATACCATATTCCCGCTCTCTCTCCATACACCTTGATGCCTTTTGCATCTAGAAATCTATCCAGCTCCTTCTCAAATATATTCAGTGACTTGGCCTCCACAATCTTCTGTGGTAGAGAATTCCACAGGTTCACCACCCGCTGAGTGAAGAAATTTCTCCTCATCTCAGTCCTAAATGTCCTACCCCGTATCCTGAGACTGTGACCCCTCGTTCTGGATCCCACAGCCAGGGGAAACATCCTCCCTGCATCCAGTCTGTCCAGCCCTGTCAGAATTTTATACGTTTCAATGAGATCCGCTCTCACTCTAAACTCGAGTGAATACAGGCTGAGTCGACCCAATCTCTCCTGATATGACAGTTCTGCTATCCCAGGAATCAGTCTGGTGAACTTTCGCTGCACTCCCTCTATGGCAAGTAGATCCTTTCTTAAGTGAGGAGACCAAAACTGCACACTATACTCCAGGTGTGGTCTCATCAAGGCCCTGTATAACTGCAGTAAGACATCCTTTCTCCTGTACTTAAATCCTCTTGCAATGAAGGCCAACATACCATTTGCCTTCCTAACTGCTTGCTGCAACTGCATGTTTGCTTTCAGTGACTGGTGTACAAGGACACCCAGGTTCCTTTGTACATCAACCATTTCCCAATCTATCACCATTGAAATAATACTCTGCCTTTCTGTTTTTCCTTCCGAAGTGGATAACTTCACATTTTTCCACATTATACTTTGCCCACTCACTCAACTAGTTTAAATTGCCTTGAAGCCTCTTTGCATCCTCCTCACAACTGACAATCCCACCGAGTTTTGTGCCGTCAGCAAACTTGGAAATATTATATTTGCTTCCCTCATCCAAATCATTGATATATATTGTGAATAGCTGTGGCCCGAGCACTGATCCCTGAGGTACCCCACTAGTCACTGCCTGCCACCCCGAAAAAGACCCATTTATTCCGACTCTCTGTTTCCTGTCTGTTAACCAATTTTCAATCCATGCCAGTATATTACAACCAATCCCCTGTGCTTTAATTTTGCCCACTAACCTCTTATGTGGGACTTTATCAAATGCCTTCTGAAAATCCAAATAAACCACATCCACTGGTTCTCCCTTATCTATTCTACCAGTTACATCATCAAAAAACTCTTGTAGGTTTGTCAAAAATGCTTTCCCTTTCATAAATCCATGTTGACTTGTCTAATTCCGTTGATATTTTCTAAGAGTCCGGTTAACACATCCTTTATCAAAGACTCAAGCAATTTCCCGACTATTGATGTGAGGCTAACCGATCTGTAGTTCCCTGTTTTCTCTCTCCCTCCTTTTTTAAATAGTGCAGTTCCATTTGCCATCCTCCAATCTGCAGGAACTGTTCCATAATCTATAGAATTTAGAAAGCTGACAACTCATGCATCCACTATCTCAATGGCTACCTCTTTTAGTGCTCTGGTATGCAGTTTATTAGGCCCTGGGGATTTATCGACTTTCAGTCCCATTAATTTCCCCAGCACTATGTTTTTACGAATACTAATTTCCTTTCATTCCTCCTTCTCACTTGTCCTTTGGTTCTCTAGCATTTCTGGGAAGTTTTCTGTGTCGTCTTCTGTGAAGACAGAACCAAAGTATTTGTTCCGCATTATAAATTCTCCCATTTCTGACTGTAAGTGACCTACATTTGTCTTCACTAATCTTTTCCTTTTTACATACTTGTAGAAGCTTGTAGAGTCCACTTTTATGTTCATTGCAAGTTCACTCTCGTACTCTATTTCTCCCCTCTTAATCAATCCCTTGGTCCTTTTTTGCTGAATTCTGAACTGCTCCCAATGCTCAGGCTTGCTGCTTTTTCTGGCAACTTTATATGACTCCTCATTGGATCCAATACTATCTTTATTTTCTTTTGTTAGCCATGGTTGGGCCGCTTTTCCTTTTGTGTTTTTGCGCCAGAAAGGAATGTATAATTGTTCCAATTCATGCATTCGTTCCTTAAATGTGAGCCATTGCCTATCCACCATCATGCATTTTAATGAGGCTTCCCAATCTATCAAAGCCAACTCACTCCTCATAACTTCATTGTTTCCTTTGTTTTGATTTAGGACCCTAATTTCGGATTGGACTACTTCACTTTCCATCTTAATGAAGACTTCTATCATGTTAAGGTCACTCTTCCCTAAAGGACCCGCACAACAAGATTATTTATTAATCCCTTCTCATTGCACAATACCCAATCTAGGATAGCCTGTTCCCTGGTTGGCTCCTCAATGTACTGGTCTAAAAAATCATCTCGTGCACACTCCAGGAATTCATTTGGTTTGGCCAGTCTGTATGTAGATTAAAGTCACCCATGATTACTGTAGTACCCTCATTACATGCATCTCTAATTTCCTGTTTGATGCCATCCCCTACATTACCATTACTGTTTGGAGGCTGATAGTCAACTCCCACCAGTGTTTTCTGCCCCTTTATGCTTCTTAACTCCACCCAGACTGACTCTAAACCTTGATTTTCTGAGCCATTATCCTTTCTCACTGTTGCTCTGATTTCATCCTTTACTAACAATGCCATCCCACCTCATTTTCCTTTTTGTCTGTCCTTCCTAAATATCGAAAACCCTTGGATATTCAGCTTCCAGCCTTGGTCACCCTGCAGCCAAGTCTCTGTAATTGCAATTATATCATATCCGTTTACATCTATTTGTGCTGTTAATTTGTCTACTTTATTACGAATGCTTCGTGCATTCAGATACAATGCCTTTGGATTTGTCTTTTTAACATTTTTAGACATCTTAACATTTTTTTGCACTCTAGCCCCATTAGTCTTATTACCATTTTTCTTACCCGGACTCTATTTGTTAGTGCACTCTTTTGTTTGTACGGTCTGTCCCTTCCTGACACAATCTGGTTATCCTTACCCCAATCACTTTGCTGCACTGATTCCTTGTCTTTACTCTTTAACATTCTGGATTTCTCTCCAGCGGGACCCTTCCTCCGCCCCTTATTTAGTTTAAAGCCCTATCTATCTCCCTAGTTATTTGATTTGCGAGAACTCTGGTCCCAGCATGGTTCAGGTGTAGTCTGACCCAACGGAACAGCTCTCTCTTTCCCCAGTACTGGTGCCAGTGCCACATGAATCGAAACCCACTTCTCCCACACCAATCTTTGAGCCACGCATTCATCCCTCTGATCTTATTGACCCTATGTCAATTTGCTCGTGGCACAGGTAACAATCCAGAGATTATTACCTTTGTCGTTCTGCTTTTTAATTTAGTCCCTAGCTGCTCAAACTCTCTCAGTAGAACCTTTCACTTAGTCCAACCAATGTCATTGGTACCAATGTGGACCACGACACCTGGGTCCTCCCCCTCCCACTCCAAGTTCTTCTCCTGCCCGTAGGAGATATCCTTAATCCTGGCACCGAGTAGGCAACATAGACTTCGGGACTCATGCTCCTGGCTGCAGAGAACAGTGTCTATCCCCCTAACTATACTGTCGCCTACTGCAACCACCTTCCTTTTTATTCCCCCCACTTGAACGGCTTCGTGCACCACGGTGCCGTGGTCAGTTTGCTCGTCCTCCACGCAGTCCCACGCTTGTCCACAAGGGTTGCAAGAACCTCAAATCCAGTGGACAAACGCAGGGACTGAGGCTCCTGCAATACTACCTGCTGGATCTCCGAACCTGCCTCACTCACAGTCACACCCTCCTGTCCCTGACCACTTGTCAGTTCTAAAGTATCTAAACTAAGGGGTGTGACTGCCTCCTGGAGCAAAAGGTCCAGGTAGCTTTCTCCCTCCCTGATGTCTCGCAACATCCGCAGCTCGAACTCCAGCTCCTCAACTTGAGGCCGAAGTTCCTCGAGCCGCAGACACTTCCTGCAGATGTAGTCACCCTGGACAAAAATGTCCATAAGCTCCCACATATTGCTGCAGCAAAACATCTCTTATCCCATTATTTTATTTATTGAATTAATGTAGAGTTAAACAAATTATTTTCCTCGTTTAATTTATTAGATTAATTAAATTAAGTTTAGTTTTTAAAATTTAGTTGGAGCTATATGTTAACTCAAAACTTAGCCCACAGTCACTACCAATTACTTACCTGCCTCACCTGTGACGTCACACTGCAGTTTTCTCTGATTGCAGGTCTGCTGAAAAAAATAAGCTTCTGCAAGTACATAAAAAGGAAGAGGGGAGCTCAAGTAAACATTGGTCCCTTTGAGGATGAGACTGGGGAAATAATAATGGAAAACAAGGAAATGGCAGAGGAATTGAACAGATATTTTGTATCTGTCTTCACAGTCGAAGACACTCATAACATCACAATAATAGTAGAAAATCAAGGGGCAAAGTCGGGGGAGGAACTAAAAACAATCACTATCACTGGAGAAAAAGTACTAGGTAAACTAATGGGTCTAAAGGCTGACAAGTCCCCTGGACCTGATGGCTTGCATCCGAGGGTCTTAAAGGAAGTGGCTGCAGAGCTAGTGGATGCATTGGTTGTAATCTTCCAGAATTCACTAGATTCTGGAAAGGTCCCAGCGGATTGGAAAACCGCAAACGTAACGCCCCTATTCAAGAAGGGAGTGAGTCAGAAAGCAGGTAACTATACACCAGTTAGCCTAACATCTGTCATTGGGAAAATGCCAGAATCCATTATTAAGGAAGTAGTAGCAGGACATTTGGAGACTCATAATACAATCAAGGAGAGTCAACATGTTTTTGTGAAGGGGAAATCATGTCTGACAAATTTATTAGAGTTCTTTGAGGAAGTAACTGGAAGGGTGGATAAAGGGGAACCAATGGATGCAGTATATTTGGATTTCCAAAAGGCATTTGATAAGGTGCCACATCAAAGATTACTGCACAAGATAGGAGCTCATGGTGTTGGGGGAAATTTACTGGCATGGATAGAAGACTGGCTAGCTCACAGCAAACAAAGAGTCGGAATAAAAGGGTCATTTTCAAAATGGTTATCTGGAACTATTGAGGTGCCGCAGGGATCAGTGCTGGGGCCTCAACTATTTACAATATATATCAATGACTTGGATGAAGGAACAGAGTGTCATGTGACCAAATTTACTGATGATACAAAGATAGGTGGAAAAGCAAATTGCGATGAGGACACAAAGTGTCTGCAAAGGGATACTGACAGGTTAAGCGAATGGGCAAAAATTTGGCAGATGGAATATAATGTGGGAAAATGTGAAGTCATCCACTTTGGGAGGAAAAATAAAAAAGCAAAATATTATTTGAATGGAGAAATGCTACAAAATGCTGCTGTACAGAAGGATCTGGGTGTCCTCGTACATGAAACACAAAAAGTCAACATACAGGTGGCAGCAGTTAATCCGGAAGGCAAATGGAACATTGGCATTTATTTCTAGGGGGTTGGAGTATAACAGCAGGGAAGTCATGCTACAAATGTACAGGGTGCTGGTGAGGCCACACCTGGAGTACTGCGTACAGTTCTGGTGCCCTTATTTAAGGAAGGATATCCTTGCATCGGAGGCAGTTCAGAGAAGGTTCACGAGGTTGATTTCGGGTATGGAAGGGTTGTCTTATGAGGAAAGATTGAACTCATTGGAGTTTAGAAGAATGAGAGGAGATCTTATTGAAATATAGAAGATTCTGAGGGGACTCGACAGGGTAGATGCTGAGAGGATGTTACCCCTCATGGGGGAATCTAAAACGAGGGGGCATCATCTCAGAATACAGGGTCACTCCAAAAAGATGTTGTGGCTGAATCATTGAACACAATCAAGGCTGAGTTGGACAAATTTTTGATCAGCAAGGTAGTCAAGGATATGGGGAAAGGGCAGGAAAGTGGAGTTGAGGTAAAAATCAGATCAACCATGATCTCATTAAATGGCGGAGCAGGCTCGAGGGGCCGAATGGCCTACTCCTTCTCCTATCTCTTATGTTCTTATGGTCTTATGCTGCTGCTTTTATCCTGTCCTCAGTCTGCTGCTGCTCAGGTCTGCCGCTGCTCTGCGGAAAAAGTTAGGAAAAGCAAGGCAAAGCAGCACCTCCTTCCCCCACTTCACCGAACTCCCACACTTCCCAAACTCTCAAGTTTCTCACTCTGTCCCCACTGCACTCAGTGCCGTTGCACTCACAGGCCCCTGTTATTTCCACTGTTTGTGACTCAGATGAGTCAGCCCTGCTCTGCTACTCTTTCAGGAACCAGTTTAATCCAGCTAACCAATTAACTAACGACAGCAGCTCTCCAGTAGGAGAGCTTGCTTGTTTGTCTCTGCTTTCGCCTGAGAAAGTTAAAAATTTAAAGTTTAAAATTGAACTTCAACAGTCGATCATACTTAACAGTTAATAGCAATTAACACTAGATTTTAAAAGATTTTAAACTCGATTTTATACAAGTCAAATCTCAGGAGGAATAATATTTCCAGGGTGCTTCGAGGATGGGCTGCAAGAAGGATTTTTAACGAAATCCTGGCTATCTTGCAGTCAGGAAAATGACACTTGTCATGAAGAGTTGATTTGATTGAAGTGCACTCTGCTCCGACATCGCCTGGGAGACCAGCCCTGAAACCTGAGAGAGCAGGCAGTGAAAATAATGAGAAGGTTTGTGTCACTGAGCTCTTCTCCACTGTGAAGGGCAAGTTGTGGTCTCCCAGTGGATTGATGGAGATAGCAGGAGATAACACGGCTTTGGGGAGGTAAGACAGGTCCAGTTGTGATGCTCCAGCCATCATGCATGTGGGGCAGGATTGATGGACCTGCTGGCCTTTTCCTACCCTTCATTTTTGTATGTTTGTATGTTTTCAGGAACCACTTATTGCCATTAATACATAGAATGTTTTCAAGAGTTTAATACAGAGCAGAATATGTATAATTGGCCAAGTCACTGGTGTGTAGTGGCTTAACATTGCACAATATTGAAAATCGAGATGTCGAATTTCACTTCCTGTGTTCCTTATTTTTACGTATGAGGGGCACAAAGTCAATTCCATCCTGAAAATTTTGTTTATTCCACGATTTATTTTCAAAATGTAGTGATTGAACTGACAGTGCTGCTTCTAAACGACCCCGAGTACAAAGGTATCTAGTTTGGTAAAATACGAATTTATGAATCACAGGAGGTTCTGCTATTGCACTCAGTCAGGTAAGGTGCACATTTGCACGATTTGCCAAATCAATCACAACTCTGCAATTGGTTCCTTGTTGAAATCCAACCTCAGTCATATTTTTATTAAAAGACATAATTGATATTCTTTATGGAAGTAATCTTCCTCAGGTCAGTGACGTTAACAATGACCAATAATAAATGTTTCTTATCTGTTTTTAATCATTGGTCTACTTTCCCCCCCGAAAATAAGCTTCAAGATTTATGGGTCAAATACAGCAAAGGATTGGGGCCAAAGTATCACAGCTACAATCCTCTGCACAACCTTGTTCTCAACCCAAGTTGCGCTGCTTTGAGGGAGCTCAAAATCGAACTGGATCACTCCTCAATTAACAGAAAAAGGCAGTTGTAAAGTGTTCTCTGAGAAAGTACAGTGGTCTCTGGGAAAGTGTAGTGATCTCTGGGAGATCACAGTGATGTCTTAAAAATACAGTGATCTCTGGGAAGTACAGTGTTCTCTGGGAAAGTACAATGATCTTTGGGAAAGTACAATGATCCCATAGAGATTAAAATGGTCCATGGAAAAGCACAGTGTTCTCTGGGAAATTACAGTGATCTCTGGGAAAGTACAGTGATCTATGGAAAAGCACAGTGATATCTGGGAAAGTGCAATGATCTCACATCCTTTTATCCAAGTTATCCCGAAGGAGACCGCTCCGGTCTTTAACACTTTGCCTTCAGGACAAAGAAAGCTGAAAGCTCCTTTCAATCTCTGACGTTGGTTTCCACATCTTAAATTTCCATCGTTCTCTTACTTATTTGAATATTCCTATTAGTTGTCGCTGACTTAAAAACAAAAAAGCAGACAGTAAGTTTCTATCAAAGACTCTGTTTAAACTAAATAAACAATGTATGATCTGTAATTTGTGTTAATAAACACCACCCACAATATGGTTGCACATGAAGGCAATAGTGTCATCAGATTGATGCCGGCCGTGACATCATTGAATGAAGGATTTGGAGAGGGGGCAGTGGTGCAATCTGGAAACTAAACTCACTCGTAATTATACATCAACCAGATGTGTACAAGGCAATAACCGAATCGACATGCTCTGGATATCTCTGTCTTCATTGCCAGTTTGGGAGCAGAACCAGGCGGTTACACCAAACTATTTGAAACAGACCTGAGTGACTTTGTATCTGTGATTGTCCCAGAAGTGCTTTGTTCAAACAACAATTAAAATGACAGGAAGGCCAAGGGGAAAGAATAAATGACACATCAGGCATCTTTCAGGTGTTTTTCTACAATGAATGCAACATGTGCTTTGATGATTTTTGCTGAGTTTCAATCCTGAATCATTAGAATAACAAAGATACAGCCCAGAGAGGCCTTTCTGCCCAGCACAAAAATACCAAGCTGTGTGAAGCAATGAAACATTCAGTCTAACTGTGAGCTCAAAATGGGAAAGGCAAGGAGAACTCAGATTTTATACTCTGTATTATAATTCTTCAATCTCCTAATTTGAGAAATTATAAACTTGCAAATCTGTATCTTTCCACAGATCATCTTTTATGAAGACAGGAACTTCCAGGGTCGGCACTACGAGTGCAGTACTGACTGTGCTGACCTGTCCTCTTACTTCAGCCGCTGTAACTCCATCCGTGTTGAGAGTGACTGGTGGGTGGTGTATGAGAGACCCAATTACATGGGATATCAGTATGTTCTGAGCAGAGGAGAATATCCTGACTACCAGCGCTGGATGGGATTCAATGACAACATCAGGTCATGTCGCACATACCCATATGTAAGTTCCCTTTTATGATTTTTATATTTTACCCAGATTGAGGACAAGTTAATGACAACTTGCTGAGCAATTGAGTTTGTCAATGTCAAATGGGAAAACACTTCAGCTGTTTTCACTTGTATTAAGGCTTTGTGTGTGGTATATCGAAATGACCTGATATTTGTAGTGATAATGAAGATACACAGCTTGGTTATGAACAGTTTAATTATCCAAACTTAAAAGACTAGGTGACATCTTGGGCACGCTTTTAGTAATGAAAAACGGGTGGGTTGGGAGTGGTGGGGGCATTTAAAATCTCAACCATTTCAGACCCACCCCTAACCCTCCCCCATTCCACCTTTTTACCGGGGTGGGATGAGGAGGTGGGTGGCCAAGCCACTCCCAGGAGGCTGGTCAGACTTTAAAACCTTTCATTGACACTGCAGGCCTCCAATTTTCCACAGTTTCCGATTTCAACCCCGAGGGGCTGGGATTTCCGGGGCTTCTCTTTTATGCCACTTGAAAGGAGGCTAGGAGGTCCGAGACTAACAGATAGGTGCCTTTCTGACACAGCTTGTGGGTTCGGAGGAGCAGGAGTGCTTCCCCCAGGCCCAACCAGCCTACCTGCAGCGAACCCCCAATGATCACTGAACCCCCGCGATGATCCCGACCTGTCTCCCAATGATAGCGGACACGTGCCCCCGAACCCCGACCCTTCCCCACAGTCAGGAATCTCTGCCCCCGATCTCTGCTCACCCTCAACGATCGCAGACCCCCAACCCCCAACCACGATCCTGCCCCCAACCATCACGGACGCTCGCGATGACCCCCGACCCCTCCAAATATCGTCATTTACACAAGAGCTACTTGGTGACTTCAGTTCGGAGAGAATCAGTTGCTTCAATAGATGTCACTGAACGGTCTCTTGCTTTTCAGAAACATCATCTGCAACCTTTCTTAAGCTCCCTTCTCACCAGGAGGCTGTCTTTCTAGACACTGAACATTTATAGTTTCTTCACTAATATGATCTTATTTATATTACAGTACAGAGGTGGAAACTACAGAATGAGGGTTTACGAGAGGCCTGACTTTGGAGGACAGATGATGGAATTCATGGATGACTGTCCATCTGTCTACGATCGTTTCCGCTACCGTGACATTCACTCCTGCCATGTGATGGACGGTTACTGGACCTTCTATGAACATCCCAACTTCAGAGGCTGACAGTACTTCATGAGTCCCGGTGAATACAGGAGATTCAGTGACTGGGGTGGCTACAGATCAACTATCGGATCTTTCAGGCGCGTGAGGGACTTCTAGATTGTTCTTGAAAAACATGATTTTGTCTCTCTGAAAGTGTCTTAAGATTAATAAAATCTCCTCTACTTAACAAATGAGTTTGTCACTTTATTTTGGAATATCGCCGAAATCACAGAGAAATCTCACGGAAATCTCAGGTCTGGGTCTCAGGCCGAGTATTTTACTCTTTGATCTCAGGTAATGAATTTATTTCAATTCAGTAAATACATATTTAGGAATGAATGTTGTGCATGATATTGACCATACAATGCATGGACTTCATGAAAGTGAACATCAAAACTATGAATGAGGGCTGCTTGTCCCATGAATGAAATACAAGGTTCTCATTTCTATATCATCTCAGTTGACTAAAGGAAACCTGGAATAAGAATCAAGCACTTTTAAACCAGAAATATCCACAGCATTTAGCCCAGCTTCACTCTCGTCCTCAACTCCAAGAGAATGTAACTGCTTTTTAAAGTAAAAACATTGAAGATCACATCAGAAAACAAAATTATAGTGAAATCCACTTCCAATGTTCACCACTTTCAGTGAAGAAGTGGATATATTGCTCATTGTACAATTGCAAAAATCAAGTTTGATTCAATGCTGTAACTGTACACACGCTCGTGGTTCTCACTGTAGGTCGGTTGTACAACTCAAAACTCAGTAGGAATAATATTTCCAGTGAACTTATTGCGTGGACTGTGAGAAGGATTTTTCATGAAATCCTGGCAATCTTGCAGTCAGCAAAATGACACTTCTAATGGAGAGTCGATTTGATTGAAGTGCACTCTGCTCCGACATCGCCTGGGAGACCAGCCCTTAAACCTGAGAGAGCAGGCAGTGAAAATAATGAGAAGGTTTGGATCACTGAGCTCTTCTCCACTGTGAAGGACAAGTTGTGGTCTCACAGTGGATTGATGGAGATCGCAGGAGATAACATGGCTTTGGGGAGGTAGGATAGGTCCATTTGTGATGCTCCAGCCATCATGCATGTGGGGCAGGCTTGATGGACCTGCTGGTCTTTTCCTACCCTTCATTTTTGTATGTTTGTATGTTTTCAGGAACCACTTATTGGCATTAATACATAGAACATGGTTTAACACACAGCAGAATATATACAATTAGGCACGTCATGAGTCTGTCGTGCATTAACATTTTACGATAATAAAAATCGAGATGTCGAATTTCACTTCCTGTATTCTTTATTTTTACTTATCAGGTGCAGAAAGTCAATTCCACCCTCAGTATTTTGTTTATTCCACGATTTATTTTAAAAATGTAGTGATTTAACTGACAGAGCTGCTTCTAAACTACCCCGAGTACAAAGGTTGCTCGTTTGGTAAAATACAAATTTATGAATCACAGGAGGTTCTGTTATTGCACTCAGTCAGGTAAGGTGCTCATTTGCACGATTTGCCAAATCAATCACAACTCTGCAACTGGTTCCTTTTTGGAATGCAACCTCAATAATATTTTTATTAAAAGACATAATTGATATTCTGTGTGGAAGTGACCTTCTTCAGGTCAGTGACATTAATAATGATCAATGATTAATGTTTCTTATCTGTTTTTAATCATTGGTCTACTTTCCCCCCCTTATATAAGCTTCAAGATTTATGGGTCAAATACAGCAAAGGTTTGGGGCCAAAGTATCACAGCTACAATCCTCTGCACAACCTTGTTCCCAAGCCAAGTTGTGCTGCTTTGAGGGAGCTCAAAATCGAACTGGATCACTCCTCAATTAACAGGAAAAGGCAGTGGGAAATTACAGTGTTCTCTGGGAAAGTACAATGATCTTTGTGAAATACAGTGATCTCTGGGAAAGTACAGTGATCTCTGTAAAGTACAGTGATCTCTGGGAAAGTACAGTGATCTCTGTAAAATACAGTGATCTCTGGGAAAGTACAGCCATCTCTGTGAAAGTACAGTGATCTCTGGGAGAGTATAGTGATCTCTGGGAGTTCACAGCGATCTCTGGAAAAATACAGTCTTCTCTGGGAAAGTATTGTGTTCTCTGGGAAAGTAGAATGATCCCATCGAGATTAAAACGGTCAATGCAGAAGCATAATGTTATCTCGGAAAGTACAGTGATCTATGGAAAAGCACAGTGATCTCTGGGAAAGTATAGTGATCTCACATCCTTTTTTCCAAGTTATCTCCAAGGAGACCTATCTGGTCTTTAACACTTTGCCGTCGGGACAAACAAAGCTGAAAGCTACTTTCAATCTCTGACGTTGTTTTCCACATCTTAACTTTCTATTGTTCTCTTACTTATTTGAATTTTCCTATTTGTTGTCCTGAACGTTAAAATAAAAAAGCAGACAGGAAGTTTCTTTACAAGACACTGTGTAAACCAAATAAACAAAGTATGATCTGTAATTTGTGTTAATATACACCACCCACAATATGTGGGAAAATGTGAACTTGTCCACTTTGGCAGGAGGAATAGAAAAGCAGTAGATTATTTAAATGGGGAGAGATTGCAGAACTGTGAGGTGCAGAGGGATCTGGGTGTCCGAGTACATGAATCTCAAAGTTAGTATGAAGGTACAGCAAGTGATCAGGAAGGCAAATGGAATATTGTCATTTATTGCAAGGGCAATGGAATATAAAAGTAGAGATGTTTTGCTACAGTGGTGCAGGGCATTGGTGAGACCACATCTAGAATACCGTGTGCAGTTTTGGTCTCCTTATTTAAGAAAGGACATAATTGCTTTAGAGGCGGTTCAGAGAAGGTTCACTCAACAGATTCCTGGGATGAGGGGTTTAACTTATGTATATGAGGAAAGGTTGGACAAGTTGGGCTTGTATAGACTGGAGTTTAGAAGAATGAGAGGTGATCTTTTTGAAACATATAAGATCCTGAGGGGAACAGAAGGGGCAGAAGCTGAGAGGATGTTTCCCCTTGTGGGAGAGACTCGAACTAAGGGCCACAGTTTAAAGATAAGGGGTCTCCCATTTAAGACAGAGATGAAGAGAATTTTTTTCTCGCAGAGGGTCATGAGTCTGTGGGACTCCCTTCCTCAGAGAGCGGTGGAGGTAGGGTCATTGAATATTTTTAAGGCTGAGTTGGATGGATTCCTGATGAACAAGGGTGTCAAAGGTTATAGTAGGTAGATAGGAAATTAGTGTTGAGGTCACAATCAGATCAGCCATGATCTTATCAAATGGCAGAGCAGGCTCGAGAGGCCGAATGGCCTAATCCTGCTCTTAATTCGTATGTTTGTATTAATATGGCTGCACATGAAGGTAATAATGTCATCAGATTGGTGCTGGCTGTGATATCATTGTCTGAAGGTTTTTGGGAGGGGGCAGTGGCGCAATCTGGAAACTAAACTCACTCGCAATTATACATCAATCAGATGTGTACAAGGCAATAAACGAAGGAACATGCTCTGGATACGTTTGTCTTTACCTCGGCCAGTTTGGGAGCAGAACCAGGCAGTTACACCAAACCATTTGAAAGAGACCTGGGTCACTTTGGATCTGAGATTGTTCCAGAACTGCTTTGTTCAGCAACAATTAAAATGACAGGAAGGCAAAGAGGAAAGAATAAATGACACATCAGGCATCTTTCAGGTGTTTTTCTACAATGAATGCAACATGTGCTTTGTTGCTTTTTGCTGATTTTAAATCCTGAATCATTAGAATAACAAAGATACAGCCCAGAGTGGCCTTTCTGCCCAACATATAAATACCAAGCTGTGTGAAGCAGTGAAACATTCAGTCAGTTACTAATCTAACTGTGAGCTCAAAATGGGAAAGGCAAGGAGAACTCAGATTTTATACTTTGTATTATAACTCTTCAATCTCCTAGTTTGAGAAAATATTAATTTGCAAATCTATATCTTTCCACAGATCATCTTTTACGAGGACAGGAACTTCCAGGGTCGGCACTACGAGTGCAGTACTGACTTTGCTGACCTGTCCTCTTACTTCAGCCGCTGCAACTCCATCCGTGTTGAGAGTGACTGGTGGGTGCTTTATGAGAGACCCCATTACATGGGATACCAGTATGTTCTGAGCAGAGGAGAATATCCTGACTACCAGCGCTGGATGGGATTCAATGACAGCATCGGGTCATGTCGCACCTACCCATATGTAAGTTACCTTTGATGGTTTGTATATTTTACCCAGATTGAGGACAAGTTAATAACAACTTGCTGAGCAATTGAGTTTGTCAATGTCAACTGGGAAAACACTTCAACTTTTTTCACATTTAGTCAAGCTTTGTGCGTATTATATCTAAATGACCTGATATTTCTTATAATAATAAAGATACACAGCTTGGTTCTTAAGAGTATAATTATCCAAACTTAAAAGAGCTGAATTCCAGAGGTGATGACGGCCCTTGACATCAAGGCAGCATTTAACCGAGCGTGGCACCAAGGAGCCTGAGTAAAATTGAAGTCAATGGGAATCAGGGGAAAACTCTGCAGTGGCTGGAGTCATACCTGGCACAAAGGAAGATGGTAGTGGTTGTTGGAGGCCTATCATCTCAGCCCCAGGGCATTGCTGCATGAGTTCCTCAGGGCAGTGTCGTGGGCCCAACCATCTTCAACTGCTTCACCAATGCCCGCATGCAGCAAGGCCTGGACAACATCCAGGTTGGGGCTGTTAAGTGGAAAGTAACATTCATGCCAGACAAGTGCTAGGCAAAGATCATCTCCAACAAGAGTGAGTCTAACCACCTCCACTTGACATTCAATGGAATTACCATTGCTGAATCCCCTACCATCAACATCCTGGGGGTCACCATTGACCAGAAACTTAATTGGACCAGCATACATAACTACTGTGGCTACAAGAGCAGGTATGGGGCTGGATATTTTGCGGCAATGGACTCACCTCCTGACTCACCAAAGCCTTTCCACCATCTACAAGGCACAAGTCAGGAGTGTGATGCAATACTCTCCACTCGCCTGGATGAGTGCAGCTGCAACAACACTCAAGAAGCTCGACAACATCCAGGACAAATCAGCCTGCTTGATTGGCACCCCATCCACCACCCTGAACATTCACTCCCTTCACCACCTGCACACTGTGGCTGCAGTGTGTACCATCTACAGGATGCATTGCAGCAACTCGCCAAGGCTTCTTCGACAGCACCTCCCAAACCTGCGGCCTCTACCACCTAGAAGGCCAAGGGCAGCAGACACATGGGGTCAGCACCACCTACACGTTCCCCTCCAAGTCACACACAATCCCGACTTGGAAATATATCGCTGTTCCTTCATCGTCGCTGGGTCAAAATCCTGGAATTCCCTACCTAACAGCACTGTGGGAGAACCTTCACCACACGGACTGCAGCGGTTCGAGAAGGCGGCTCACCACCACCTTCTCAAGGGCAATTAGGGATTGTTAATAAATGCTGGCCTTGCCAACGACGCCTAGATCTATGAACCAATATAAAAAAAACAGGGTAACATGTGATCTGTACAACAGTCTAAAGTTTCAATAAGATACGGGAATATAATTGGATGAATTAGTTCACAATAATTAACCAATTAGAATTGAATGCCTAATTGTTCGATTGGAAGTTTGGAATGTAAAAATACCACCTACAGCGAGTCTCAGAACTTAGGCATCTTATCTTATCATTTACACAAGAGCTGCTTGGTGACTTCAGTTAGGAGAGAATCAGTTGCTTCAATAGATGTCACTGAACGGTCTCTTGCTTTTCAGAAACATCATCTGTAACCTTTCTTAAGCTCCCTTCTCACCAGGAGGCAGTCTTTCTAGACACTGAAACTTTATAGTTTCTTCACTAATATGATCTTTTTATATTACAGTACAGAGGTGGAAACTACAGAATGAGGATTTACGAGAGGCCTGACTTTGGAGGACAGATGATGGAATTCATGGATGACTGTCCATCTGTCTACGATTGTTTCCGCTACCGTGACATTCACTCCTGCCATGTGATGGACGGTTACTGGACCTTCTATGAACATCCCAACTACAGAGGCCGTCAGTACTTCATGAGACCCGGTGAATACAGGAGATTCAGTGACTGGGGTGGCTACAGATCAACTATCGGATCTTTCAGGCGCATGAGGGACTTCTAGATTGTTCTTGAGAAACATGATTTTGTCTCTCTGAAGTGGTCTTAAGATTAATAAAATCTCCTCTAATTAACAAACAAGTTTGTCATTTATATTTGGATAATGGTGGAAATCACAGTGAAAGCTCATGGAAATCTCAGGCTGGGGTCTCATGCCGAGTATTTTACCTCTTTGATCTCAGCTAATGAATTGATTTCAATTCAGTAAATGCAGATTTAAGAATGAATGTTGTCCATGAGACTGACAATACAATGCATGGACTTCATGAAAGTGAGCATCAAAATGTAAGTCACTATGAATGAGGGCTGCTTGTCCCATGAATGAAATCCAAGGTTCTCATTTCTATATCATCTCAGTTGACTAAAGGAAACCTGGAATAAGAATCAGGCACTTTTAAAGTAAAAATATCCACAGCATTTAGTCCAGCTTCACTCTCGTCCTCAACTCCAAGGGAATGTAACTGCTTTTTAAAGTACAAACATTGAAAATCACATCAGAAAACAAAATTATAGTGTAATCCATTTCCAATGTTCACCATTTCAGCTTTGAAGTGGTTATATTGCTCATGTAGAAATGCAAAAATCCCATTTGATTCAATGCTGTAATTGTACACACGCTCATGATTCTCAATGTAAGTCGGTTAACATAGAAACATAGAAAAAAGGAGCAGGAGTAGGCCATTCGTTCATTCGACCTGCTCTGCCATTCAATATGATCATGGCTGATCCTCTACTTCAATGCCATATTCCCGCTCTCTCTCCATACCCCTTGATGCCTTTTGCATCTAGAAATCTATCTCGCTCCTTCTTAAATATATTCAGTGACTTGGCCTGCACAGTCTTCTGTCGTAGAGAATTCCACAGGTTCACCACCCTCTGAGTGAAGAAATTTCTCCTCATCTCAGTCCTAAATGTCCTACCCCGTATCCTGAGACTGTGACCCCTCGTTCTGGATCCCACAGCCAGGGGAAACATCCTCCCTGCATCCAGTCTGTCTAGCCCTGTCAGAATTTTATGCGTTTCAATGAGATCCGCTCTCACTCTTCTAAACTCGAGTGAATACCGGCCGAGTCGACCCAATCTCTCCTCATATGACAGTTCTGCTATCCCAGGAATCAGTCTGGTGAACTTTCGCTGCACTCCCTCTATCGCAAGTAGATCCTTTCTTAAGTAAGGAGACACAAAACTGCACACTATACTCCAGGTGTGGTCTCATCAAGGCCCTGTATAACGGCAGTAAGACATCCTTGCTCCTGTATTTAAATCCTCTTGCAATGAAGGCCAACATACCATTTGCCTTCCTTACTGCTTGCTGCAACTGCATGTTTGCTTTCAGTGACTGGTGTACAAGGACACCCAGGTTCCTTTGTACATCAACCATTTCCCAATCTATCACCATTGAAATAATACTCTGCCTTTCTGTTTTTCCTTCCGAAGTGGATAACTTCACATTTTTCCACGTTATAATTTGCCCACTCGCTCAACTTGTTTAAATTGCCTTGAAGCCTCTTTGCATCCTCCTCACAACTTTCAATCCCACCTAGTTTTGTGTCATCAGCAAACTTGGAAATATTATATTTGCTTCCCTCATCCAAATCATTGATATACATTGTGAATAGCTGTGGCCCGAGCACTGATCCCTGAGGTACCCCACTAGTCACTGCCTGCCACCCCGAAAAAGACCCATTTATTCCGACTCTCTGTTTCCTGTCTGTTAACCAATTTTCAATCCATGCCAGTATATTACAACCAATCCTCTGTGCTTTAATTTTGCCCACTAACCTCTTATGTGGAATTTTATCAAAGGCCTTCTGAAAATCCAAATAAACCACATCCACTGGTTCTCCCTTATCTGTTCTACCAGTTACATCCTCAAAAAACTCTTGCAGGTTTGTCAAAAATGCTTTCCCTTTCATAAATCCATGTTGACTTTGTCTAATTTCGTTGATATTTTCTAAGAGTCCTGTGAACACATCCTTTATCAAAGACTCCAGCAATTTCCCTGCTATTGATGTGAGGCAAACCGATCTGTAGTTCCCTGTTTTCTCTCTCCCTCCTTTTTTAAATAGTGCAGTTCCATTTGCCATCCTCCAATCTGCAGGAACTGTTCCATAATCTATAGAATTTAGGATGCTGACAACTATTGCATCCACTATTTCCATGGCTACCACTTTTAATGCTCTGGAATGCAGTTTATCAGGCCCTGGGGATTTATCGACTTTCAGTCCCATTAATTTCCCCAGCACTATGTTTTTACGAATACTAATTTCCTTTAATTCCTGCTTCTCACGAGTCCTTTGGTTCCCTAGCATTTCTGGGAAGTTGTTTGTGTCCTATTCTGTGAAGACAGAACCAAAGTATTTGTTTAATTGCTCTGCCATTTCCTTGTTCCCCATTATAAATTCTCCCGTTTCTGACTGTAAGAGACCAACATTTGTCTTCACCAATCTTTTCCTTTTTACATACTTGTAGAAGCTTGTACAGTCCACTTTTATGTTCATTGCAAGTTCACTCTCGTACTCTATTTTTCCCCTCTTAATTAATCCCTTGGTCCTTTTTTGTTGAATTCGAAACTGCTCCCAATCCTCAGGCTTGCTGCTTTTTCTGGCAACTTTATATGACTCCTCATTGGATCTAATACTCTCTTTAATTTCTTTTGTTTGCCATGGTTGGGCCGCTTTTCCTTTTGTGTTTTTGCGCCAGAAAGGAATGTATAATTGTTGCAATTCATGCATTCGTTCCTTAAATGTGAGCCATTGCCTATCCACCATCATGCATTTTAATGAAGCTTCCCGATCTATCATAGCCAACTCACTCCTCATACATTCATTGTTTCTTTTCTTTAGATTTAGGACCCTAATTTCGGATTGGACTACTTCACTTTCCATCTTAATGAAGACTTCTATCATGTTAAGGTCACTCTTCCCTAAAGGACCCGCACAACAAGATTATTTATTAATCCCTTCTCATTGCACAATACCCAATCTAGGATAGCCTATTCCCTGGTTGGCTCATCAATTTACTGGTCTAAAAAACCATCTCGTACACACTCCAGGAATTCATTTGGTTTGGCCAGTCTGTATGTAGATTAAAGTCACCCATGATTACTGTAGTACCCTCGTTACATGCATCTCTAATTTCCTGTTTGATGCCATCCCCTACATTACCATTACTGTTTGGAGGCCTATAGACAACACCCACCAGTGTTTTCTGCCTCTTGATGCTTCTTAACTCCAACCAGACTGATTCTTCATCTTGATTTTCTGAACCATTATCCTTTCTCACTGTTGCTCTGATTTCATCCTTTACTAACAATGCCACCCCACCTTGTTTTCCTTTTTGCCTGTCCTAAATATCGAAAACCCTTGGATATTAAGCTTCCAGCCTTGGTCACCCTGCAGCCAAGTCTCTGTAATTGCAATTATATCCTTACCGTTTACATCAATTTGCGCTGTTAATTCGTCTACTTTATTACGAATGCTTCGTGCATTCAGATACAGTGCCTTTAGATTTGTCTTTTTAATATTTTTAGACATCTTAACGTTTTTTTGGACTCTAGCCCTATTAGTCTTATTACCATTTTTCTTACCCGGACTCTATTTGTTAGTGCACTCTTTTGTTTGTACGGTCTGTCCCTTCCTGACACAATCTGGTTATCCTTACCCCAATCACTTTCCTGCACTGCTTCCTTGTCTTTTCTCTTTGACATTCTAGATTTCTCTCCAGCGGGACCCTTCCTCCGCCCCTTATTTAGTTTAAAGCCCTATCTACCTCCCCAGTTATTTGATTTGATAGAACTCTGGTCCCAGCATGGTTCAGGTGTAGTCTGACCCAATGGAACAGCTCTCTCTTTCCCCAGTACTGGTGCCAGTGCCCCATGAATCGAAACCCACTTCTCCCACACCAATCTTTGAGCCACGCATTCATCCCTCTGATCTTATTGACCCTATGTCAATTTGCTCGTGGCTCAGGTAACAATCCAGAGATTATTACCTTTGTGTTTCTGCTTTTTAATTTAGTCCCTAGCTGCTCAAACTCTCTCAGTAGAACCTTTCACTTAGTCCAACCAATGTCATTGGTACCAATGTGGACCACGACAACAGGGTCCTCCCCCTCCCACTCCAAGTTCTTCTCCAGCCCGTAGGAGATATCCTTAATCCTGGCACCGGGTTGGCAACATAGACTTCGGGACTCATGCTCCTGGCTGCAGAGAACAGTGTCTATCCCCCTAACTATACTGTCGCCTACTGCAACCACCTTCCTTTTTATTCCCCCCACTTGAACGGCTTCGTGCACAACGGTGCCGTGGTCAGTTTGCTCATCCTCCACGCAGTCCCACACTTGTCCACAAGGGTTGCAAGCACCTCAAATCCATTGGACAAGCACAGGGACTGAGGCTCCTGCAATACTACCTGCTGGACCCCCGAACCTGCCTCACTCACAGTCACACCCTCCTGTCCCTGACCACGTGTCAGTTCTAAAGAATCTAATCTAAGGGGTGTGACTGCCTCCTGGAGCAAAAGGTCCAGGTCGCTTTCTCCCTCCCTGATGTCTCGCAACATCCGCAGCTCGTACTCCAGCTCCTCAACTCGAGGCCGAAGTTCCTCGATCCGCAGACACTTACTGCAGATGTAGTCACCCTGGACAAAAATGTCCATAAGCTCCCACATATTGCAGCATCAACACATCTCTTGTTATCCCATTATTTTATTTATTTAATTAATTCAGAGTTAAACAAATTATTTTCCTTGTTTAATTTATTAGATTAATTCAATTAAGTTTAGTTTTTAAAATTTAGTCAGATGCTATATGTTAACTCAGAACTTGGCCCACAGTCACTACCAATCACTTACCTGCCTCACCTGTGACGTCACACTGCAGTTTTCTCTGATTGCAGGTCTGCTGAAAAAAATAAGCTTCAGCAAGTATATAAAAAGGAAGAGGGTAGCTCAAGTAAACATTGGTCCCTTCGAGGATGAGACTGGGGAAATGATAATGGAAAACAAGGAAATGGCAGAGGAATTGAACAGATATTTTGTATCTGTCTTCACAGTCGAAGACACTAATAACACAACAATAATAGTAGAAAATCAAGGGGCAAAGTGGGGGGAGGAAATAAAAACAATCACTATCACTGGAGAAAAAGTACTCGGGAAACTAATGGGTCTAAAGGCTGACAAGTCCCCTGGACCTGATGGCTTGCATCCGAGTGTCTTAAAGGAAGTTGCTGCAGAGATAGTGGATGCATTGGTTGTAATCTTCCAGAATTCACTAGATTCTGGAAAGGTCCCAGCGGATTGGAAAACCGCAAACGTAACACCCCGATTCAAGAAGGGAGTGAGACAGAAAGCAGGTAACTACAGACCAGTTAGCCCAACATCTGTCAATGGGAAAATGCCAGAATCCATTATGAAGGAAGTAGTAGCAGGACATTTGGAGACTCATAATACAATCAAGGAGAGTCAACATGGTTTTATGAAGGGGAAATCATGTCTGACAAATTTATTAGAGTTCTTTGAGGAAGTAACGGGCAGGGTGGATAAAGGGGAACCAATGGATGCAGTATATTTGGATTTCCTAAAGGCATTCGATAAGGTGCCACATCAAAGATTACTGCACAAGATAGGAGCTCATGGTGTTGGGGGAAATTTACTGGCATGGATAGAAGCCTGACTAGCTAACAGAAAACAAAGAGTCGGAATAAAAGGGTCATTTTCAAAATGGTTATATGTAACTAGTGGGGTGCCGCAGGAGTCAGTGCTGGGGCCTCAACTATTTACAATATATATCAATGACTTGGATGAAGGAACAGAGTGTCTTGTGGCCAATTTTGCTGATGATACAAAGATAGGTGGAAAAGCAAATAGCGATGAGGACACAAAGTGTCTGCAAAGGGATACTGACAGGTTAAGCGAATGGGCAAAAATTTGGCAGATGGAATATAATATGGGAAAATGAAACTCATCCACTTTGGGAGGAAAATTAAAAAGCAAAATATTATTTGAATGGAGAAATACTGCAAAATGCTGCGGTACAGAGGGATCTGGGTGTCCTCG
This sequence comes from Heptranchias perlo, assembly GCF_035084215.1. NCBI lineage: Eukaryota > Metazoa > Chordata > Chondrichthyes > Hexanchiformes > Hexanchidae > Heptranchias > Heptranchias perlo. The sequence goes on along the minus strand of NC_090331.1, from coordinate 72,532,738 downwards.
TACATGAAACACAAAAAGTCAACATACAGGTGCAGCAGGTAATCCTGAAGGCAAACGGAATATTGGCCTTTATTTCTATGGGGATGGAGTACAAAAGCAGGGAAGTCATGCTACAAATGTACAGGGTGCTGGTGAGTCCACACCTGGAGTACTGCGTACAGTCCTGGTGCCCTTATTTAAGGAAGGATATCCTTGTATTGGAGGCAGTTGAGAGAGGGTTCACTCGGTTGATTCCGGGTATGGAAGGGTTGTCTTATGAGGAAAGATTCAACAGCTTGGGTGTATACTCATTGGAGTTTAGAAGAATGAGAGGAGATCTTATTGAAACATACAAGATTCTGAGGTGGCTCGATAGGGTAGATGCTGAGAGGATGTTATCCCTCATGGGGGAATCTAAAACGAGGGGGCATAGTCTCAGAATAAGGGGTTACTCCAAAAAGCTGTGGAGGCTGAATCATTGAATACAATCAAGGCTGAGTTGGACAAATTTTTGATCAGCAAGACAGTCAAGGATATGGGGAAAGTGCAGGAAGGTGGAGTTGAGCTAAAAATCAGATCAGCCATGATCTCATTAAATGGCGGAGCAGGCTCGAGGGGCCGAATGGCCTACTCCTTGTCCTATCTCTTATGTTCTTATGGTCTTATGCTGCTGCTTTTATCCCGTTCTCAGTCTGCTGCTGCTCAGGTCTGCCGCTACTCCATGGAAAAAGTTAGGAAAAGCAAGGCAAAGCAGCATCTCCATCCCCCACTTCACCGAACTCCCACACTTCCCAAACTCTCAAGTTGCTCACTCCGTTCCCACTGCACTCAGTGCCGTTGCACTCACAGGCCCCTGTTATTTCCACTGTTTGTGACTCAGATGAGTCAGCCCTGCTCTGCTGCTCTTTCAGGAACCAGTTTAATCCAGCTAACCAATTAACTAACGACAGCAGCTCTCCAGTAGGAGAGCTTGCTTGTTTGTCTCTTCTTTCGCCTGACAAACTTAAAAATTTAAAGTTTAAAATTGAACTGAAACAGTCGATCATAGTTAACAGTTAATAGCAATTAACACGAGATTTTATAGATTTTAAACTAGATTTTATACAACTCAAAACTCAGGAGGAATAATATTTCCAGGGTACTTCTTGGATGGGCTGCAACAAGAATTTTTAATGAAATCCTGGTTATCTTGCAGTCAGTAAAATGACACTTTTAATGGAGAGTCGATTTGATTGAAGTGCACTCTGCTCCGACATCGCCTGGGAGACCAGCCCTGAAACCTGAGAGAGCTGGCAGTGAAAATAATGAGAAGGTTTGGATCACTGAGCTCTTCTCCACTGTGAAGGGCAAGTTGTGGTCTCACAGTGGATTGATGGAGATAGCAGGAGATAACATGGCTTTGGGGAGGTAGGATTACTCCAGTTGTGATGCTCCAGCCATCATGCGTGTGGGGCAGCCTTGATGGACCTCCTGGCCTTTTCCTACCCTTCATTTTTGTGTTCGCTGGGAAAGTACAGTGATCTTTGGGAAAGTACAATTATCCCATAGAGATTAAAATGGTCCATGCAAAAGCACAGTGTTGTCTTGGAAATTACAGTGATCTCTGGGAAAGTACAGTGATCTATGGAAAAGCACAGTGATATCTGGGAAAGTGCAATGATCTCACATCCTTTTTTCCAAGTTATCCCGAAGGAGAACGCTCCGGTCTTTAACACTTTGCCTTCAGGACAAAGAAAGCTGAAAGCTCCTTTCAATCTCTGATGTTGGTTTCCACATCTTAAATTTCCATCGTTCTCTTCCTTATTTGAATATTCCTATTAGTTGTCCCTGACTAAAAAACAAAAAAGCAGACAGTAAGTTTCTATCAAAGACTCTGATAAACTAAATAAACAATGTGTGATCTGTAATTTGTGTTAATAAACACCACCCACAATATGGTTGCCCATGAAGGCAATAATGTCATCAGATTGATGCCGGCCGTGACATCATTGAATGAAGGATTTGGAGAGGGGGCAGTGGTGCAATCTGGAAACTAAACTCACTCGTAATTATACATCAACCAGATGTGCACAAGGCAATAACCGAATCGACATGCTCTGGATATGTCTGTCTTCATTGCCAGTTCGGGAGCAGAACCAGGCGGTTACACCAAACTATTTGAAACAGACCTGAGTGACTTTGTATCTGTGATTGTCCCAGAAGTGCTTTGTTCAAACAACAATTAAAATGACAGGAAGGCCAAGGGGAAAGAATAAATGACACATCAGGCATCTTTCAGGTGTTTTTCTACAATGAATGCAACATGTGCTTTGATGATTTTTGCTGAGTTTCAATCCTGAATCATTAGAATAACAAAGATTCAGCCCAGAGAGGCCTTTCTGCCCAACATATAAATACCAAGCTGTGTGAAGCAATGAAACATTCAGTCTAACTGTGAGCTCAAAATGGGAAAGGCAAGGAGAACTCAGATTTTATACTCTGTAATATAATTCTTCAATCTTCTAATTTGAGAATTTATTAACTTGCAAATCTATATCTTTCCACAGATCATCTTTTACGAGGACAGGAACTTCCAGGGTCGGCACTACGAGTGCAGTACTGACTATGCTGACCTGTCCTCTTACTTCAGCCAATGCAACTCCATCCGTGTTGAGAGTGACTGGTGGGTGCTGTATGAGAGACCCAATTACATGGGATATCAGTATGTTCTGAGGAGAGGAGAATATCCTGACTACCAGCGCTGGATGGGATTCAATGACAACATCAGGTCATGTCACACCTACCCATATGTAAGTTACCTTTTATGATTTTTCTATTTTACCCAGATTGAGGACAAATTAATGACAACTTGCTGAGCAATTGAGTTTGTTAATGTCAAATGGGAAAACACTTCAGCTGTTTTCACTTGTATTAAGGCTTTGTGTGTGGTATATCGAAATGACCTGATATTTGTAGTGATAATGAAGATACACAGCTTGGTTATGAACAGTTTAATTATCCAAACTTAAAAGACTAGGTGAAATATTGCGCACGCTTTTAGTAATGAAAAACGGGTGGGTTGGGAGTGGTGGGGGCATTTAAAATCTCAACCATTTCAGACCCACCCCTAACCCACCCCCATTCCACATTTTTACCGGGGTGGGATGAGGGGGTGGGTGGCCAAGCCACTCCCAGGAGGCTGGTCAGACTTTAAAACCTTTCATTGACGCTGCAGGCCTCCAATTTTCCACACTTTCCGATTTCAACTACGAGGGGCTGAGATTTCTGGGGCTTCTCTTTTATGCCACTTGAAAGGAGGCTAGGAGGTCCGAGACTAACAGATAGGTGCCTTTCTGACACAGCTTGTGGGTTCGGAGGAGCAGGAGTGCTTCCCCCAGGCCCAACCAGCCTAACTGCAGCGAACCCCCAATGATCACTGAACCCCCGCGATGATCCCGACCCGTCTCCCAATGATAGCGGACACGTGCCCCCGAACCCCGACCCTTCCCCACAGTCAGGAATCCCCGCGCCCGATCTCCGCTCACCCTCAACGATCGCAGACCCCCAATCCCCAATCCCGATCCTGCCCCCAACCATCACGGACGCCCAGGATGACCCCCGACCCCTCCAAATTTCGTGGACGTCTGTGACTGACCCCCGATCCCTCCCGCCCATGACTGACTCCCCCCAGGAGTCCTCTGCCAACCCATGCCCCCTTGCCAATGCATGCACCATGCCAACCCATGTCCATGTGCCAACCCATGCCCTATGCCAACCCGTGCCCCCTGAGTCCCCATGCCCATGTGCCCCATGATGCTGTGTCCCCATGCTCCTGTGCTCGAATGCCCCCTGTGCCAACCCTGTCGCCCATACCCCCCCCCCCCCACCCATACAAATATAGATTTACCTGAAGACTTACCTGAACACATCCTCTCCATGGCTGTTTTCCCATCTGATTGAGACCAGCCTGTCAATCAGGCGAGTCAGTCAGATTGCAAACCAACAAAAAAAAGACGTGAATATCGTGAGGATGTCCAGGGAAGCCGTACTTCTGGGTTTTCTTTCCGCAATTTGAGCCCCCCGCCCAATTCCCGGCTGGGAGTCAAAATGATGCCCATGATCTGTGCACCAGTCCAAAGTTTCAATAAAATACAGGAATATAATTGGATGATTTATTTCACAATAATTAACCAATTAGAACTTAAAGCCTAATTGTTCGATTGGAAGTTTGGAATGTAAAAATACCACCTACAGCGAGTCTCAGAACTTACGCATCTTATCTTATCATTTCCACATGAGCTGCTTTGTGACTTCAGTTCGGAGAGAATCTGCTGCTTCAATAGATGTCACTGAACGGTCTCTTGCTTTTCAGAAACATCATCTGCAACCTTTCTTAAGCTCCCTTCTCACCAGGAGGCTGTCTTTCCAGACACTGAACATTTATAATTTCATCACTAATATGATCTTATTTATATTACAGTACAGAGGTGGAAACTACAGAATGAGGATTTACGAGAGGCCTGACTTTGGAGGACAGATGATGGAATTCATGGATGACTGTCCATCTGTCTACGATCGTTTCCGCTACCGTGACATTCACTCCTGCCATGTGATGGACGGTTACTGGACCTTCTATGAACATCCCAACTACAGAGGCCGCCAGTACTTCATGAGACCCGGTGAATACAGGAGATTCAGTGACTGGGGTGGCTGCAGCTCAACTATCGGATCTTTCAGGCGCATGAGGGACTTCTAGATTATTCTTGAGAAACATGATTTTGTCTCTCTGAAATAGTCTTAAGATTAATAAAATCTCCTCTACTTAACAAACGAGTTTGTCATTTACTTTTGGATTATAGTGGAAATCACAGAGAAATCTCATGGAAGTCTCAGGCTGGGGTCTCATGCCGAGTATTTTATTCTTTGATCTCAGCTAATGAATTGATTTCGATTCAGTAAATGCAGATTTAGGAATGAATGTTGTCCATGATATTGACAATACAATGCATGGACTTCATGAAAGTGAGCATCAAAATGTAAGTCACTGTGAATGAGGGCTGGTTGTCCCATGAATGAAATCCAAGGTTCTCATTTCTATATCATCTCAGTTGACTAAAGGAAACCTGGAATAAAAATCAGGCATTTTTAAAGTGAAAATATCCACAGCATTTAGTCCAGCTTCACTCTCATCCTCAACTCCAAGAGAATGTAACTGCTTTTTAAAGTAAAAACATTGAAGATCACATCAGAAAAGAAAATTATCGTGAAATTCACTTCCAATGTTCACCACATTCAGTGAAGAAGTGGATATATTGCTCATTGTTGAAATGCAACAAACACGTTTGATTCAATGCTGTAATTGTACACACGCTCGTGGTTCTCAATGTAAGTCGGTTGTACAACTCAAAACTCAGTAGGAAGAATATTTCCAGTGTACTTATTGGATGGACTGTGAGAAGGATTTTTTACAAAATCCTGGTAATCTTGCAGTCAGGAAAATGACACTTCTCATGGAGAGTCGATTTGATTGAAGTGCACTCTGCTCCGACATCGCCTGGGAGACCAGCCCTGAAACCTGAGAGAGCAGGCAGTGAAAATAATGAGAAGGTTTGGATCACTGAGCTCTTCCCCACTGTGAAGGGCAAGTTGTGGTCTCACAGTGGATTGATGGAGATCGCAGGAGATAACATGGCTTTGGGGAGGTAGGATAGGTCCAGTTGTGATGCTCCAGCCATCATGCATGTGGGGCAGCCTTGATGGACCTGCTGGCCTTTTCCTACCCTTCATTTTTGTATGCTCGTTTGTTTTCAGGAACCACTTATTGCTGTTAATACGTAGAATGTTTTCCAGAGTTTAATATAGAGCAGAATATGTATAATTGGCCAAGTCACTGGTGTGTCGTGGCTTAACATTGTACAATATTGAAAATCGAGATGTCGAATTTCACTTCCTGTATTCTTTATTTTTACTTATGAGGGGCACAACGTCAATCCCATCCTGAAAATTTTGTTTGTTCCACGATTTAGTTTAAAATTGTAATGATTTAACTGACAGTACTGCTTCTAAACTCCCCCGAGTACAAAAGTTGCTCATTTCGTAAAATACAAATTTATGAATCACAGGAGGTTCTGTTATTGCACTCAGTCAGGTAAGGTGCACTTTTGCACGATTTGCTGAATCAATCACAACTCTGCAATTGGTTCCTTGTTGGAATGCAACCTCAGTCATATTTTTATTAAAAGACATAATTGATAATCTTTATGGAAGTAATCTTCCTCAGGTCAGTAACATTAACAATGACCAATGATGAATAGGTCTTATCTGTTTTCAATCATTGGTCTACTTTCCACCCCTTATATAAGCTTCAAGATTTATGGGTCAAATACAGCAAAGGTTTGGGGCCAAAGTATCACAGCTACAATCCTCTGCACAACCTTGTTCTCAACCCAAGTTGCGCTGCTTTGAGGGAGCTCAAAATCGAACTGGATCACTCCTCAATCAACAGGAAAAGGCAGTTGGAAATTACAGTGATCTCTGGGAATTTACATTGATCTCTGCGAGAGTACAGTGATCTCTGGGAGAGTATAGTGATCTCTGCGAGAGTACAGTGATCTCTGGGAGAGTATAGTGATCTCTGGGAGAGTACAGTGATCTCTGGGAGAGTATAGTGATCTCTGGGAGAGTACAGTTATCTCTGGGAGAGTATAGTAGTCTCTGGGAGTTCACAGTGATCTCTGGAAAAATACAGTGTTGTCTGGGAAATTATTTTGTTCTCTGGGAAAGTACAGTGATCTATGGAAAAGCACAGTGATCTCTGGGTCAGTGCAATGATCTCACATCCTTGTTTCCACGTTATCTCTAAGGAGACCTCCCCGGTCTTTTCACTTTGCCATCAGAACAAACAAAGCTGAAAGCTACTTTCAAACTCTGTCATTGTCTCCCACATCTTAACTTTCTATTGTTCTCTTACTTATTTGAATAATCTTATTTGTTGTCCCGAACATTAAAACAAAATGGAGACAGTAAGTTTCTTTCCAAGACACTGTGTAAACCATATAAACAAAGTATGATCTGTAATTTGTGTTAATATACACCATCCACAATATGTGGGAAAAGGTGAACTTGTCCACTTTGGCAGGAGGAATAGAAAAGCAGTATATTATTTAAATGGAGAGAGATTGCAGAACTCTGAGGTACAGAGGGATCTGGGTGTCCGAGTACATGGATCACAAAAAGTGAGTATGCAGGTACAGCAAGTGATCAGGAAGTCAAATGGAATGTTGTCATTTATTGCAAGGGGAATGGAATATAAAAGTAGAGATGTTTTGCTACAGTTGTACAGGGCATTGGTGAGACCACATCTAGAATACCGTGTGCAGTTTTGGTCTCCTTATTTAAGAAAGGACATAATTGCTTTAGAGGCGGTTCAGAGAAGGTTCACTTTACCGATTGCTGGGATGAGGGGGTTATCTTCTGAGGAAAGATTGGACAAGTTGGGCCTGAATAGACTTGAGTTTAGAAGAATGAGAGATGGTCTTATTGAAACATATAAGATCCTGAGGGGTCTAGAAGAGGTAGATGCTGAGTGGATGTTTCCCCTTGTGGGAGAGACTGGAACTAGGGGCCACAGTTTCAAAATAAGGGGTCTCCCATTTGAGACGGAGATGAGGAGAAATTTTTTCTCACAGAGGGTCATGAGTCTGTGGAACTCCCTTCCCCAGAGAGCGGTGGAGGCAGGGTCATTGAATATTTTTAAGGCTGAGTTGGATAGATTCCTGATTAACAAGGGAATCAAAGGTTATAGCAGGTAGACAGGAAAGTCGGGTTGAGGTCATAATCAGATCAGCCATGATCTTATCAAATGGCAGAGCAGGCTCGAGAGGCCGAATGGCCTCATCCTGCTCTTAATTTGTATGATTGTATGTATATGGCTGCACATGATGGTAACAATGTCATCAGATTGGTGCTGGCTGTGATATCATTGTATGAAGGTTTTTGGGAGGGGCAGTGGTGCAATCTGGAAACTAAACTCACTCGCAATTATACATCAAACAGATATGTACAAGGCAATAACCGAAGGAACATGCTCTGGATTTGATTGTTTTTATCTCGGCCAGTTTGGGAGCAGAACCAGGCGGTTGCACCAAACCATTTGAAACAGACCTGGGTGACTTTGGATCCATGATTGTTCCAGAACTACTTTGTTCAGCAATAATTAAAATGACTGGAAGGCAAAGAGAAAAGAATAAATAACACATCAGGCATCTTTCAGGTGTTTTTCTACAATGAATGCAACATGTGCTTTGTTGCTTTTTGCTGATTTTCATAGGAACATAGGAACAGGAGTAGGCCATTCAGCCCCTCTTGCCTGCTCCGCCATTTGATAAGATCATGGCTGATCTGTGATCTAACTCCATATACCGGCCTTTGGCCCATATCCCTTAATACCTTTGGTTGCCAAAAAGCTATCTATCTCAGATTTAAATTTAGCAATTGAGCTGGCATCAATTGCCGTTTGCGGAAGAGAGTTCCAAACTTCTACAACGCTTTGTGTGTAGAAATGTTTTCTAATCTCACTCTTGAAAGGTCTGGCTTTGATTTTTAGACTGTGCCCCCTACTCCTAAAATCCCCAACCAGCGGAAATAGTTCCTTTCTATCCACCCTATCTGTTCCTCTTAATATCTTATAAACTTCGATCAGATCACCCCTTAACCTTCGAAACTCTAGAGAATACAACCCCAATTTGTGTAATCTCTCCTCGTAACTTAACCCTTGAAGTCCGGGTATCATTCTAGTAAACCTATGCTGCACTCCCTCCAAGGCCAATATGTCCTTCCGAGGGTACGGTGCCCAGAACTGCTCACAGTACTCCAGGTGCGGTCTAACCAGGGTTTTGTATAGCTGCAGCATAACTTCTGCCCCCTTGTACTCTAGTCCTCTAGATATAAAGGTCAGCATTCCATTTGCCTTCTTGATTATTTTCTGCACCTGTTCATGACACTTCAATGATTTATGTACCTGAACCCCGAAGTCCCTTTGGACATCCACTGTTTTTAACTTTTTACCATTTAGAAAGTACCCTGTTCTATCCTGTTTTGATCCAAAGTGGATGACCTCACATTTGTCTGCATTGAATTCCATTTGCCACAGTTTTGCCCATTCACTTAATCTATCAATATCGCTTTGTAATTTTATGTTTTCATCTACACTGCTTACAATGCCACCAATCTTTGTGTCATCGGCAAGCTTAGATATGAGACTTTTTGTGCCTTCATCTAAGTCGTTAATAAATATTGTGAATAATTGAGGCCCCAAGACAGATCCCTGCGGGACTCCACTAGTCACATCCTGCCTATGTAAGTACCTTCCCATTATCCCAACTCTCTGTCGCCTTTCGCTCAGCCAACTTCCTAACCAAGTCCGTACTTTTCCCTTGATTCCATGGGCTTCTATCTTAGCTAACAGTCTCTTTTATGTGGGACCTTATCAAATGCCTTCTGGAAGTCCATATAAATAACATCCATTGACATTCCCCTATCCACTACTTTAGACATCTCTTCAAAAAATTCAATCAGGATTGTCAGGCATGACCTACCTTTTACAAATCCATGCTGGCTCTCTCTGATTAACTGAAAATTCTCGAGGTATTCAGTCACCCTATCCTTAATTATAGACTCCAACATTTTCCCCACAACAGATGTTAGGCTAACTGGTCTATAATTCCTCAGTTTCCCTCTCTCTCCTTTCTTAAAAAGCAGAGTGACATGTGCAATTTTCCAAACGAGAGGGACAGTTCCTGAATCTAGAGAACTTTGAAAGATTATAGTTAGGGCATCCGCAATGTGCTCACCTACTTCCTTTAAAACCCTGGGATGGAAACCATCTGGTCCTGGGGATTTGTCACTCTTTAGTGCTATTATTTTCTTCATTGCTGTTGCTTTACCTATGTTAATTTTATTGCGTTCCTGTCCCCGATTCAATATAAGTTTTCTTGGGGTTTCCGGCATGCTATCCTCTTTTTCGACTGTAAATACTGACGCAAAGTAATTGTTCAACATGTCTGCCATTTCCCCATTGTCAATGACAATATCCCCACTTTCAGTTTTTAAGGGGCCAACACTGCTCCTGACCACCCTCTTTTTCCTCATATAACTATAAAAGTTCTTCGTATTGGTTTTGATATCCCTTGCGAGTTTCTTTTCAAACTCTCTTTTTGCAGCTCTTACTATCTGTTTTGTGACCCTTTGTTGATCTTTGTATCTTTTCCATTCGCCAGGATCTGTGCCATTTTTTGACTTGTTGTATGCCCTTTCCTTACGTCTTATACTGTCCCTTACCTCTTTTGTTGTCCATGGCTGTTTTTTTTGGCAAGTAGAGTTCTTGCCCCTCAGGGGTATAAACCAATTCTGTGTCACGTTAAATGTTTCTATAAACATTTCCCACTGATCATCAGTCGATTTACCCATTAACAGATTTGCCCAGTTTACTGTGGACAGTCTCTGTCTCATCCCATTGAAGTCGGCCTTGCCCAAGTCTTGAATCTTAGCAGCTGATTCACTTTTTCCCTTTCAAACACTACATTGAACTCGATCATGTTATGATCACTATTGGATCGATGTTCACGCACAGTCAAGCCATTAACTAAATCTGGTTCATTACTCATTACTAAATCTAATATGGCTTGCCCCCTTGTCGCCTCTAGGACATACTGCTGCAGAAAACTATCCCGGACACACTCAAGAAATTCACTACCTTTCTGACAGTTGCCAGTCTGCTTTTCAATCCTGAATCATTAGAATAACAAAGGTACAGCCCAGAGAGGCTCAGAGAGGCATTTCTGCCCAGCACATAAATACCAAGCTGTGTGAAGCAGTGAAACATTCAGTCAGTTACGAATCTAACTGTGAGCTCAGAATGGGAAAGGCAAGGAGAACTCAGATTTTATCCTTTGTATTATAATTCTTCAATCTCCCAATTACATGGGATATCAGTATGTTCTGAGGAGAGGAGAATATCCTGACTATCAGCGCTGGATGGGATTCAATGACAGCATCAGGTCATGTCACACCTACCCATATGTAAGTTACCTTTGATGGTTTGTGTATTCTATCCAGATCGAGGCGTAGAAAATGACAACTTTCTGAGTAATTGAGTTTGTCGATGTCATATGCCAAAACCCTCAGCTGTTTTCGCGTGCTCTAAAGTTTTGTATAAGAACATAAGAAATAGGAGCAGGAGTAGGCCAATCGGCTCTTCGAGCCTGCTCCGCCATTTAATAAGATCATGGCTGATCTGATCCTAACATCAAGTCTAAATTCATGTCCAATTTCCTGCCCGCTCCCCGTAACCCCTAATTCCCTTTACTTCTCGGAAACTGTCTATTTCTGTTTTAAATTTATTTAACAATGCAGCTTCCACAGCTTCCTGGGGCAGCAAATTCCACAGACCTACCACCCTCTGAGTGAAGAAGTTTCCCCTCATCTCAGTTTTGAAGGAGCAGCCCCTAAGATTATGCCCCCTTGTTCTAGTTTCACCCATCCTTGGGAACATCCTCACCGCATCCACCCGATCAAGCCCCTTCACAACCTTAGATGTTTCAATAAGATCGCCTCTCATTCTTCTGAACTCCAATGAGTAGAGTCCCAATCTACTCAACCTCTCCTCATATGTCCGCCCCCTCATCCCCGGGATTAACCGAGTGAACCTTCTTTGTACTGCCTCGAGAGCAAGTATGTCTTTTCTTAAGTATGGAGACCAAAACTGTATGCAGTATTCCAGGTGCGGTCTCACCAATACCTTATATAACTGCAGCAATACCTCCCTGTTTTTATATTCTATCCCCCTAGCAATAAAAGCCAACATTCCGTTGGCCTTCTTGATCACCTCCTGCACCTGCATACTAACTTTTTGATTTTCTTGCACTAGGACCCCCAGATCCCTTTGTACTGCAGTACTTTCCAGTCTCCAGCCATCAAGATAATAACTTGGTCTCTGATTTTTCCTGCCAAAGTGCATAACCTCACATTTTCCAATGTTGTATTGCATCAGCCAAATCTCCGCCCACTCACCCAGCCTGTCTATATCCCCTTGTCAGTTTATTATGTCCTCCTCACTCTCTACTTTCCCTCACATCTTTGTATCATCTGCAAACTTGTATGTGGTATGTCGAAATGAAAAAGGAATAAATATTGATATTGAAAACCTCCTATCGGTATCGTCCAAATAGAATCAGTCCTGCATTTCCTTTTACAAACATTTCATTTCTTTTCCGTATTTTTTCTATTGTTCATTTATGGGATGTTGGCATCACTGGCAAGGCCAGCGTTCATTGCCCTTCCCTAATTGCCCTTGAAAAGGTGGTGGTGAGCTGCATTCTTGAACCGCTGCAGTCCGTGTGGTGAAGATTCTCCCACAGTGCTGTTAGGAAGGGAGTTCCAGGATTTTGACCCAGTGACGATGAAGGAACGGCGATATATTTCCAAGTCGGGATGGTGTGTGACTTGGAGGGAACGTGCAGGTGGTGGAGATCCCTTGTGCCTGTTGACCTTGTCCTTCTCGGTGGTGGAGGTCACGGGTTTGGGAGCTGCTGTCGAAGAAGCCTTGGCGAGTTGCTGCAGTGCATCTTGTAGCTGGTACACACTGCAACCACAGTGCGCTAATTGGAGAGGGGGTGAATGTTTATGGTGGTGGATGGGGTGCCTGTCCAGCGGGCTGCTTTGTCCTGGATGTTGTCAAGATTCTTGAGTGTTGTTGGAGCTGCACTCATCCAGGAGATTATTCCATCACACTCCTCACTTGTGCCTTGTAGATGACGGAAAGGTTTTGGGGAGTCAGGAGGTGAGTCACTTGCCAGAGAATATCCAGCTTCTGACATGCTCTTGTAACCACTGTATTTATGTGGCTGGTCTAGTTAAGTTTCTGGTCAATGGTGACCCCCAGGATGTTGATGGTGGGGGGTTCGGCGAATGTAATGCCGTTGAATGTCAAGTGGAGGAGGTTAGACTCTCTCTTGTTGGAGGTTGTCATTGCCTGGCACTTGTCTGGCGTGAATGTTACTTGCCACTTATCCAGGTCTTGATGCATGTGGGCATGGACTGCTCCTTTATCTGAGGGGTTGCGAATGGAACTGAGCACTACAATCATCAGCGAACATCCCCGCTTCTGACCTTATGATGGATGGAAGTTCATTGATGAAGCAGCTGAAGATGGTTGGGCCTAGGACACTGCCCGAAGGAATTCCTGCAGTGATGTCCTGCGGCTGAGATGATTGGCCTCCAACAACCATTACCATCTTCTTTTGTGCTAGGAATGACTGCAGCCACTGGAGAGTTTTCCCTCTGATTCCCATTGACTTCAAACGCTGCCTTGATGTCAAAGGACTCACTCTCACCTCACCTCTGGAGTTCAACCCTTTTGTCCATGTTTGGACTAAGGCTGAAGGAGGCCTGGAGCCCAGTGGTCCTGGCGGAACCCAAACTGAGCTTCGGTGGGCAGGCTATTGGTAAGTGCCGCTTGATAGCATTGCCAACAACACTTTCCATCACTTTGCTGATGACTGACAGTGGACTGATGGGGCGGTAATTGGTCGGATTGGATTTGTCCTTTTATTTTGTGGACATGACATACTGAAGGGATTCGCAAAATTTCACATGTTCCCCCCACCCCGAAGATTTATTGGAGTTATTAAAGAAACCCTGGTGTGACCGTTTTAAAAAATCCAAGGTCTCTCAAAATGGCTGCTGTCAGACACATGGCCGAGGACTGGCAGATTTGAAATTGCATTCTCAACAACTCGGCAGGCTTTGTGTTTCAGACAGGTTTCTTTAAACAATGCAGCTGCATTCTAGCCCTGAGGCAAACTATCAACATGGCCGGCCAACACATCAAAATTCGAGCAGGAAGTGATTGCAGGACAAAAGGTGAACCATCAAGGTACATTCGGAACAATGGTAAAGCAGTTATGGAACAGATTAATACAGGAACCGGCCATTAATATAAATGGGCCAGAAATTAGGTCCTTTGTCTTAAAGCAGTTATGGAACTCAGAAATACAGGAATTGGCCATTAATGTAAATGGGCCAGAGATGGGGTCCTTTGTCTTACGTTTCGTGCTTAAATCAAACAATGAAACAAGCTGATGAGGTATGAAAAAAACCTGTTACCAAGAGGGTATAACTGGGGCTGCCCAGTATCTCTCTTGCTCTTCTCTCTTCGCCTCTTGGCCCTGTCCTGTCTGTCTGCTAGCACCTAAGAAGGAAGGCCATTCAGTAAACCTCGCAACCACATGTCGACGGCAACAGCAGGCACAGGGGCCAGGCCTTTTCATCTGTTTTCACCGGTGAGCATTAATTTTCTGGCCGCCACAAGACAACCTAGCATAAGTGTAAGGGTGGGGGTTAAAGGGAATATTGCTAAACTTGTGATTTTAGAATTTTCCCTCGATGTGTCCGTTTCTTCCAACCCGTTAAGCGTAAAACTGTATTACATCCATAGCGATTTCTTTTTATCTTCTGTATTATACTGTTTACTTTGTAGTTTTAGTTTTCTTATTAATAAACATTGGTTTTCCTTGTACCAATCCACTGGTCTGTTTGTCTGTCTTTGTTACCACTCGATAAGTCCTCAGCTCAGAATCAGGAAGGGGTAAGCGATTCGCAACCGCACTGCGGGCAGGGCAGCTCAGGAAAACATAACTGGCTGACCTATTATAAGCCTGAGAAACAGTAAAAAAGAAACCCCTTACACATACCTGGGCAATTTTCCACATTGTCAGATAGATACGAATGTTGCAGCTGTACTTGAACAGCTTGGCTCGAGGTACGGCTAGTTCTGGAGCATAAGTCTTCAGCACTACGTTCGGGATGTTGTAGGGGCCCATAGCCTTTGTTGTATCCAGTGCACTCAGCCGTTTCTTGATATCATGTATCAATTTACACAAGAGCTGCTTGGTGACTTCAGTTAGGAGAGAATCAGCAGCTTCAATAGATGTCACTGAACGATCTCTTGCTTTTCAGAAACATCATCTGTAACCTTTCTTAAGCTCCCTTCTCACCAGGAGGCAGTCTTTCTAGACACTGAACATTTATAGTTTCTTCACTAATATGATCTTTTTATATTCCAGTACAGAGGTGGAAACTACAGAATGAGGATTTACGAGAGGTCTGACTTTGGAGGACAGATGATGGAATTCACGGATAGCTGGCCTGTAAGATTCTCAAAATTCACAGATTCCCCCAAAACACGGAGGAAAACCCGAAAGAAAAGGACTTTGGACTCTGTTCTAACCATTTCAGGGTGATGAAATATTGGGCCGACTCACACACGCACCGCACCAGGAAGCATCAACCAGGGAAAAGTACTTTTCGTGGAATCCACGTCCTTTAAGGGACTCGCTTCCTCGTAGGGGCGACTGTAAGAATTCTGGGAATTCACCTTTTCCCTGAGTATGGAAAACTTTGGCCATTGACTAAAATCCTAAGATGGAAGTATAGGTGAGACGTCACCAGACGAATCAACAACACACATAGTGGAATGTGGGAGAATTACTGCTTCAGGCATGTCTCTGTTTTAATGCAAAACCTACAGCAGGTGGTCAACACTCAACACTAATTCGAAAGGCAGTCGGCCATTGGTGGGGCCATGTCTTTGTTTTAAAGCAAAACCGATCAACACCTAGAAAGTTGGATACAAAAGGAAGCCTGTATACCAGTTGATAAGCAAATCGGAATTAAAACAATGACCCATCGGGAGAAGCAATTGCAACATCAAAAGCCATCAAAGATTCTTAAGGACTTTGTAAGAACTGTTTAAACAGACATGAAGTTCTTTTTTTAAGTGATGAAGACCATTATAAGAGAGGGATATAGAAGTGGAAACTCGAAACCTTGCTCGCTCTCTCTGGCTCTTGCTGGCTCTTGTGTTCTGCTTCTCTTGTTCTGCCTGTCTCTGGAAGGAGAGCAGCTTCCAGCGAAACCAACGATCCCTACATGAGAGAACCGGTCAGCCAGACCTGCAAGTGCAAAGGATTGTTCAGTTCAGGTCAGCCAGGAGTTCGACAGCTCGGGAGGCGACAGTTCAACAAGGCGAGGGGGTAACAGAGAAAAGGTCAGCAGCTCGAGAAGCAGGCCGACACACAAGAAGAAACCAGCGCAACAGTCCCAGTGACCATCAGACACCTCGTGGCAACAAGGGCCTTACGAAACAACCAACCGAATATTGCCACCAACCAACCGGGTAATATTGGGCCACCGCAACCAAAGAAAACCAACTCTGGAGAAAACCGAAGATCCGCAAAGTTTCCATTCTACGATCTATTCCTGACTTACCTCTGGGTGAACTACTGTCAAGGATTCGTTTGGTGAACATTATCTTTGGTCCTTTAGATTCCAACTTAGCTAGTACAGTGGGATTGGGAGGGGTGAGGTATCTTTCTACTGTAATTTCCCTCATGTGTTCCCAATTTTATTAGAATGTTAAGATTGTTGTGTTGTATTTTCTCTCTTGAATAAAGATCAAAGTTTCTTGCACCAAAACCAGTTGTCTGCTGTACTTTGTCACAACCCCCAAATAAGTCCAAGGTCTAGAACCCAGGGAGTTGGAGCGATTCGAACCGCTCAGAAGTCAGAGGTGAAGCTGACACACACCACCATCCCCTACAGAACATCTGTCTACGATCGTTTCAGCTACCGTGACATTCACTCCTGCCATGTGATGGACGGTTACTGGACCTTCTATGAACAACCCAACTACAGAGGCCGTCAGTACTTCATGAGGCCCGGTGAATACAGGAGATTCAGTGACTGGGGAGGTTACAGATCAACTATCGGATCTTTCAGGTGCATGAGGGACTTCGAGATTGTTTTTAAAAAACATGATTTTGTCCGTCTGAAATAGTCTTAAGATTAATAAAATCTCCTCTACTTAACAAACCAGTTTGTCATTTATGTTTGGATGATGGTGGAAATCACAGAGAAATCTCACAGAAATCTCAGGCTGGGGTTTCATGCTGAATATTTTACCTCTTTGATCTCAGTTCATGAATTTATTTCAATTTAGTAAATGCAGATTTCGGCCATGACCATGTATCAATTCTAAAGTATCTAATCTAAGGGGTGTGACTGCCTCCTGGAGCAAAAGGTCCAGGTAGCTTTCTCCCTCCCTGATGTCTCGCAACATCCGCAGCTCGAACTCCAGCTCCTCAACTCGAGGCCGAAGTTCCTCGAGCCGCAGACACTTACTGCAGATGTAGTCACCCTGGACAAAAATGTCCATAAGCTCCCACATATTGCAGCAGGAACACATCTCTTGTTCTCCCATTATTTTATTTATTGAATTAATTTAGAGTTAATCAAATTATTTACCTTGTTTAATTTATTAGATTAATTCAATTAAGTTTAGTTTTTAAAATTTAGTTAGAGCAATATGTTAACTCAAAACTAAGCCCACAGTCACTACCAATCACTTACCTGCCTCACCTGCGACGTCACACTGCAGTTTTCTCTGGTTGCAGGTCTGCTGAAAAAAATAAGCTTCGACAAGTATATAAAAAGGAAGAGGGGAGCTAAAGTAAACATTGGTCCCTTGGAGGATGAGACTGGGGAAATAATAATGGAAAACAAGGAAATGGCAGAGGAATTGAACAGATATTTTGTCAGGAACCAGTTTAATCCAGCTAACCAATTAACTAACTACAGCAGCTCTCCAGTTGGAGAGCTTGCTTCTTTGGGCTCGATTTTAGGGTCGGGTTTCCTGCGGGTTTCCAGCGTGGGGGCCCCGAAAATCCCGATATGAGGTCACGTGACCGGATCGCGCCGCGATCCCGACCACTTCCGGGTTCCCCGATGACGTGCGGGGCTGCGTCCGTGGCCCCCGCTGGTGGGAATCCCGCAGGCAATTAAAGCCAGCGGGGTTCCACTTGAGAGTACTTACCTTGCTTGTTGAGGTCAGTTAATGAGCTGAATCAGCTGTCAAAAGAGGAAGTGTGGGATTTTACCTGCATCGCAGACTGTTTCACACACTGGGGGAAACAGTCTCTCTCCAACCAGGCGTGTTGCAGCCAGCAGCCTGTGGCAGCTGCCAAAGTGCACTCCACAGGGGAGAGCCCTCACCCACGCAGGAGGCCACCGCCTCACATAGGGCAACCCCTGCCCTCCACCACCCCCCGCCAAGCCAGAGGACAGACCGACACGAAACCGCAGCCCCAGTCCGAGGAACCACCCAACTACCCTGCACAACCCCTCAGACCAACACCTGCCAAATGGGTGGTGCGTGGACACCCTCGGAGGACGAACAGCATGACCAGCCCCAGCAGCCTCGCAGTCCACGCCGTCCGCCGCAGAGACGTGGAGCCCCCCAACACGGTGTGGTTGCACGCCCCCCTGCACAGCAGGAGGGAGGGCTACCGCAGAGAGAGATGCGTCGCAGAGGGCACTACCCTCACCACAGGGTCCACAGACCGAGGCGCAGCTCCCCGGACCTCTAACAGCAGCAGTGCACAGGGAGGCGCAGATTCGCTCGACATGTAATCGTGGAGATCTGCAGGCTCTTTCATGCCGAGCTGCTCCTGGCTGGCCCCAGCACCAAGTGCTTCCCTGTCGCTGCCAAAGTCACCACTGCCCTCCACAACTTCTCCTCCGCATCCTTCCAGGGTGCAGCCGGCAACACTGCCGATGTCTCTCAGTCGTCTGCGCGGAAGAGCCCTGCAAATACACCTGCACCGACTCTGCAGTAACACGATGGGTGGCATCAGTGGTGGGTCCTCATAGTGATAACCAGGAGCGGGCATTATTGGACACAACAGACAGGATTCGCGGAGACATGGCAGTGGTGGTGTCAATATAACGTGTGCTGTTTGTTGCTCTGAAATTCAATATAGGTAACACCCATGGCAAACCCTCAGACACCCTTGTGCACCCCCTTCATGCTCACGAAACATTTGCCTTACGCTGCCTACTGCACATATGTGATGCATGCCCTGTGGCTGCAGCACAGGTGGTGGCAGGTTGAGTGAGGCTGGCCGTGAGGGAGATGCACGAGAGGGTGAGTATGGGATAGAGCCATGAGATTGTATGAGGATTGGGTCGCGTGTTAGTGGCAGGATGAGTACTGGCGAGGTGAGTAGGTGGAGGTAAGATGAGGATGGGGTTTGAGTGGGTATGAGGGGTGATGTGGCAGAGTAGTGTTGGCGGTGCCAAACGAGATGTGGGATTGGGTCAGTGTTGTGGCAGATGGAGTGTAGGGGAAAGACTTCGTGTTCTCACTGTGGCTGACCTACTGAGGTCATTGCAGCGCCTCCTGCACTGTATTCAGGTGGGCGATATGTTGGTTGCGCAGGTGACCTCCTCTGCCACCTCGAGCCAGGCCTTCTTGGTGGCAGAGGCTGGCCGCTTCCTCCCGCCCGCCGGGTGGAAGATCTCTGTCTTCGCCCTCCTCCTCACCCCATCTGATGATACCTGGGGTGAGGCATCATTAAACTGGGAGCAGCCTTCCCCCTGGGCTGCTCCATGCTGAAATTTGTTCCATTGGTTGCAGCATCTGTCAGTGGAGGACTGCCCCTTTAACTGGAGAGCCTCCAGCTGACAGATCGTACTGCGCATGCGCAGCCCGCCCGATGCGCAGACCAGCAGCGTGGACCCCGGAGGAGCGGGTAATTGATTCCTATTAGTGTGTTGCCTGCTACGATCGCGCGGGCAACCCACTAATTTCACCGAGCGTGTTGACCACGCACCCGAAACCCAACCCGCCGGAAACCCGCAGGCCTGGTAACATCGAGCCCTTTGTCTCTGCTGAAGACTGACAAACTTAAAAATTTAAAGTTTAAAATTGAACTTAAACAGTCGATCATACTTAACAGTTAATAGCAATTAACACTAGATTTTAAAAGATTTTAAACTAGATTTTATACAAGTCAAAACTCAGGAGGAATAATATTTCCAGGGTACGTCTTGGATGGGCTGCAAGAAGGATTTTTAATGAAATCCTGGCTATCTTGCAGTCAGGAAAATGACACTTCTAACGGAGAGTCGATTTGATTGAAGTGCACTCTGCTCCGACATCGCCTGGGAGACCAGCCCTGAAACCTGAGAGAGCAGGCAGTGAAAATAATGAGAAGGTTTGGATCACTGAGCTCTTCTCCACTGTGAAGGACAAGTTGTGGTCTCACAGTGGATTGATGGAGATAGCAGGAGATAACATGGCTTTGGGGAGGTAGGATAGGTCCAGTTGTGATGCTCCAGCCATCATGCATGTGGGGCAGGCTTGATGGACCTGCTGGCCTTTTCCTACCCTTCATTTTTGTATGCTCGTATGTTTTCTGGAACCACTTATTGCCATTAATACATAGAATGGTTTCCAGAGTTAAATATTAAGCAGAATATGTATAATTGGCCAAGTCACTGGTGTGTTGTGGATTAACATTGTACAATATTGAAAATCTAGATGTCGAATTTCACTTCCTGTATTCTTTATTTTTACTTATGAGGGGCACAAAGTCAATTCCATCCTGAAAATTTTGTTTATTCCATGACTTAGTTTAAAGATGTCGTGATTTATCTGACAGTGCTGCTTCTTAACTACCCCGAGTACAAAAGTTGCTAATTTGGTAAAATACAAATTAATGAATCACAGGAGATTCTGTTATTGCACTCACTCAGGTAAGGTGCACATTTCACTATTTGCCAAATCAATCACAACTCTGCTACTGGTTCCTTGTTGGAATGCAACCTCAGTCATATTTTTATTAAAAGACATAATTGATATTCTTTATTGAAGTAATCTTCCTCAGGTCAGTGACATTAACAATGACCAATAATAAATGTTTCTATCTGTATTTAATCATTGGTCTACTTACCCCCACCTTATATAAGCTTCATGATTTATGGGTCAAATACAGCAAAGGTTTGGGGCCAAAGTATCACAGCTACAATCCTCTGCACAACCTTGTTCCCAACCCAAGTTGTGCTGCTTTGAAAGAGCTCAAAATAGAACTGGATCACTCCTCAATCAACAGGAAAAGGCAGTGGGAAATTACAGTGCTCTCTGGGAAATTACAGTGATCCCTGGGACTGTGTAGTGATACCTGGGAGATCAGTGATCTCTGAAAAAATAGAGTGTGCTCTGGGAAAGTACAATGATCCCATAGAGATTAAAACGGTCAATGCAGAAGCATAATATTATCTCAGAAAGTACAGTGATCTATGGAAAAGCACAGTGATCTCTGGGAAAGTACAGTGATCTCACATCCTTGTTTCCAAGTTATCTCTAAGGAGACCTATCTGGCCTTTAACACTTTGCCGTCGGGACAAACAAAGCTGAAAGCTACTTTCAATCTCTGACGTTGTTTTCCACATCTTAACTTTCTATTGTTCTCTTCCTCATTTGAATTTTCCTATTTGTTGTCCTGAACGTTAAAATAAAAAAGCAGACAGGAAGTTTCTTTTCAAGACACTGTGTAAACCAAATAAACAAAGTATGATCTGTAATTTGTGTTAAGAGACACCACCCACAATATGTGGGAAAAGGTGAACTTGTCCACTTTGGCAGGAGGAATAGAAAAGCAGTATATTATTTAAATGGAGAGAGATTGCAGAACTCTGAGGTGCAGAGGGATCTGGGTGTCCTAGTACATGAATCTCAAAGTTAGTATGCAGGTACAGCAAGTGATTAGGAAGGCAAATGGAATGTTGTCATTTATTGCAAGGGGAATGGAATATCAAAGTAGAGATGTTTTGCTACAGTTGTACAGGGCATTGGTGAGACCACATCTAGAATACTGTGTGCAGTTTTGTTCTCCTTATTTAAGAAAGTACATAATTGCTTTGGAGGCGGTTCAGAGAAGGTTCACTCAACAGATTCCTGGGATGAGGGGGTTATCTTATGAGGAAATGTTGGACAAGTTGGGCCTGTATAGACTGGAGTATAGAAGAATGAGAGGTGATCTTATTGAAACATGTAAGATCCTGAGGGGAGCAGAAGGGGTAGAAACTGAGAGGATGTTTCCCCTTGTGGGAGAGACTCGAACTCGGGGCCACCGTTTAAAGATAAGGGGTCTCCCATTTAAGACAGAGATGGGGAGAATTTTTTTCTCGCAGAGGGTCATGAGTCTGTGGGACTCCTTTCCTCAGAGAGCGGTGGAGGCAGGGTCATTGAATATTTTTAAGGCGGAGTTAGATGGAATCCTGATTAACAAGGGTGTCAAAGGTTATAGTAGGTAGATAGGAAATTAGTGTTGAGGTCATAATCAGATCAGCCAAGATCTTATCAAATGGAAGAGCAGGCTCGAGAGGCCGAATTGCCTAATCCTGCTCTTAATTCGTGTGTTTGTATTAATATGGCTGCACATGAAGGTAATAATGTCATCAGATTGGTGCTGGCTGTGATATCATTGTCTGAAGATTTTTTGGAGGGGGCAGTGGCGCAATCTGGAAACTAAACTCACTCGCAATTATACATCAATCAGATGTGTACAAGGCAATAAATGAAGGAACATGCTCTGGATGCGTTTGTCTTTATCTCGGCTAGTTTGGCAGCAGAACCAGGCAGTTACATCAAACTATTTGAAAGAGACCTGGATCACTTTGGATCTGAGATTGTTCCAGAACTGCTTTGTTCAGCAACAATTAAAATGACAGGAAGGCAAAGAGGAAAGAATAAATGACACATCAGGAATCTTTCAGGTGTTTTTCTACAATGAATGCAACATGTGCTTTGTTGCTTTTTGCCGACTTTCAATCCTGAATCATTAGAATAACAAAGATACAGCCCAGAGAGACCTTTCTGCCCAGCATATAAATACCAAGCTGTGTGAAGCAGTGAAACATTCAGTCAGTTACTAATCTAACTGTGAGCTCAAAATGGGAAAGGCAAGGAGAACTGGTTTTATACTTTGTATTGTATCTCTTGAATCTCCTAGTTTGAGAGAATATTAATTTGCAAATCTATATCTTTCCACAGATCACCTTTTATGAGGACAGGAACTTCCAGGGTCGGCACTACGAGTGCAGTACTGACTATGCTGACCTGTCCTCTTACTTCAGCCGCTGTAACTCCATCCGTGTTGAGAGTGACTGGTGGGTGCTGTATGAGAGACCCAATTACATGGGATACCAGTATGTTCTGAGCAAGGGAGAATATCCTGACTACCAGCGCTGGATGGGATTCAATGACAGCATCGGGTCATGTCGCACCTACCCATATGTAAGTTACCTTTGATGGTTTGTATATTTTACCCAGATTGAGGACAAGTTAATGACAACTTGCTGAGCAATTGAGTTTGTCAATGTCAACTGGGGAAACACTTCAGCTTTTTTCACATGTAGTAAAGCTTTGTGCGTATTATATCTAAATGACCTGATTTTTCTGATAATAATAAAGATACACAGCTTGGTTCTTAAGAGTATAATTATGCAAACTTAAAAGAGCTGAATTCCAGAGGTGATGATGGCCCTTGACATCAAGGCAGCATTTAACCGAGCGTGGCACCAAGGAGCCCGAGTAAAATTGAAGTCAATGGGAATCAGGGGAAAACTCTGCAGTGGCTGGAGTCATGCCTGGCACAAATGAAGATGGTAGTGGTTGTTGGAGGCTTATCATCTCAGCCCCAGGTCATTGCTGCATGAGTTCCTCAGGGCAGTGTCGTGGGCCAAACCATCTTCAACTGCTTCATAAATGACCTTCCCTCCATCATAAGGTCAGAAATGGTGATGTTCGCTGATGATTGCACAGTGTTCAGTTCCATTCGCAACCTCTCAGATAATGATGAAGTCCAAGCCTGCATGCAGCAAGGCCTGGACAACATCCCCGTTGGGGCTGTTAAGTGGCAAGTAACATTCATACCAGACAAGTGCTAGGCAAAGATCATCTCCAACAACTGAGAGTCTAACCACCTCCACTTGACAGCAATTATCATTGCTGGATCCCCCACCATTAACATCCTGGGGGTCACCATTGACCAGAAATTTAATTGGACCAGCATACATAACTACTGTGGCTACAAGAGCAGGTAAGGGGCTGGATATTTTGCGGCAATGGACTCACCTCCTGACTCCCCAAAGCCTTTCCACCATCTACAAGGCACAAGTCAGGAGTGTGATGCAATACTCTCCACTTGCCTGGATGAGTGCAGCTGCAACAACACTCAAGAAGTTCGACAACATCCAGGACAAAGCAGCCCGCTTGATTGGCACCCCATCCACCACCCTGAACATTCACTCCCTTCACCACCGGCGCACTGTGGCTGCAGTGTGTACCATCTACAGGATGCATTGCAGCAACTCGCCAAGGCTTCTTCGACAGCACCTCCCAAACCTGCGGCCTCCACCACCTGGAAGGACGAGGGCAGCAGACACATGGGATCAGCACCACCTGCACGTTCCCCTCCAAGTCACACACAATCCTGACTTGGAAATATATCGCTGTTCCTTCATCGTCGCTGGGTCAAAATCCTGGAATTCCCTACCTAATAGCACTGTGGGAGAACCTTCACCACACGGACTGCAGCGGTTCGAGAAGGCGGCTCACCACCACCTTCTCAAGGGCAATTAGGGATTGTTAATAAATGCTGGCCTTGCCATCGCTGCCTATATCTTTGAACCAATATAAAAAAAACTGGATAACATATGATCTGTGCAACAGTCTGAAGTTTCAATAAGATACGGGAATATAATTGGATGAATTAGTTCACAACAATTAACCAATTAGAATTGAATGCCTAATTGTTTGATTGGAAGTTTGGAATGTAAAAACACCACCTACAGCGAGTCTCAGAACTTAGGCATCTTATCTTATCATTTACACAAGAGCTGCTTGGTGACTTCAGTTAGGAGAGAATCAGTTGCTTCAATAGATGTCACTGAACGGTCTCTTGCTTTTCAGAAACATCATCTGTAACCTTTCTTAAGCTCCCTTCTCAACAGGAGGCTGTCTTCCTAGACACTGAACATTTATAGTTTCTTCACTAATATGATCTTTTTATATTACAGTACAGAGGTGGAAACTACAGAATGAGGATTTACGAGAGGCCTGACTTTGGAGGACAGATGATGGAATTCATGGATGACTGTCCATCTGTCTACGATTGTTTCCGCTACCGTGACATTCACTCCTGCCATGTGATGGACGGTTACTGGACCTTCTATGAACATCCCAACTACAGAGGCCGTCAGTACTTCATGAGACCCGGTGAATACAGGAGATTCAGTGACTGGGGTGGCTACAGATCAACTATCGGATCTTTCAGGCGCATGAGGGACTTCTAGATTGTTCTTGAGAAACATGATTTTGTCTCTCTGAAATGGTCTTAAGATTAATAAAATCTCCTCTACTTAACAAACAAGTTTGTCATTTATATTTGGATAATGGTGAAAATCACAGAGAAATCTCACGGAAATCTCAGGCTGGGGTCTCATGCCGAGTATTTTACCTCTTGGATTTCAGCTAATGAATTGATTTCAATTCAGTGAATGCAGATTGAAGAATGAATGTTGTCCATGAGACTGACAATACAATGCACGGACTTCATGAAAGTGAGCATCAAAATGTAAGTCACTATGAATGAGGGCTGCTTGTCCCATGAATGAAATCCAAGGTTCTCATTTCTATATCATCTCAGTTGACTAATGGAAACCTGGAATAAGAATCAGGCACTTTTAAAGTAAAAGTATCCACAGTATTTAGTCCAGCTTCACTCTCGTCCTCAACTCCAATGGAATGTAACTGCTTTTGAAAGTAAAAACATTGAAAATCACATCAGAAAACAATATTATTGTGAAATCCATTTCCAATGTTCACCATTTCAGCTTTGAAGTGGATATATTGCTCATGTAGAAATGCAAAAATCGCGTTTGATTCAATGCTGTAATTGGACACACGCTCATGGTTCTCAATGTAAGTCAGTTAACATAGAAACATCGAAAAAAGGAGCAGGAGTAGGCCATTCGGTCGTTCGAGCCTGCTCTGACATTCAATATGCTCATGGCTGATCCTCCACTTCAATACCATATTCCCGCTCTCTCCCCATACACTGTGATGCCTTTTGCATCTCGAAATCTATCGAGCTTCTTCTTAAATATATTCAGTGACTTGGCCTGCACAGTCTTCTGTCGTAGAGAATTCCACAGGTTCACCACCCTCTGAGTGAAGAAATTTCTCCTCATCTCAGTCCTAAATGTCCGACCCCGTATCCTGAGACTGTGACCCCTCGTTCTGGATCCCACAGCCAGGGGAAACATCCTCCCTGCTCCAGTCTGTCTAGCCCTGTCAGAATTTTATACGTTTCAATGAGATCCGCCCTCACTCTTCTAAACTCGAGTGAATACAGGCCGAGTCGACCCAATCTCTCCTCATATGACAGTTCTGCCATCCCAGGAATCAGTCTGGTGAACTTTCGCTGCACTCCCTCTATGGCAAGTAGATCCTTTCTTCAGTAAGGAGACCAAAACTGCACACTATACTCCAGGTGTGGTCTCACCAAGGCCCTGTATAACTGCAGTAAGACATCCTTGCTCCTGTACTTAAATCCTCTTGCAATGAAGGCTAACATACCATTTGCCTTCCTAACTGCTTGCTGCAACTGCAAGTTTGCTTTCAGTGACTGGTGTACAAGGACACCCAGGTTCCTTTGTACATCAACCATTTCCCAATCTATCACCATTGAAATAATAATCTGCCTTTCTGTTTCTCCTTCCGAAGTGGATAACTTCACATTTTTCCACATTATACTTTGCCCACTCACTCAACTTGTTCAAATTGCCTTGAAGCCTCTTTGCATCCTCCTCACAACTCACGATCCCACCTAGTTTTGTGTTGTCAGCAAACTTAGAAATATTATATTTGCTTCCCTCTTCCAAATCATTGATAAAAATTGTCAATAGCTGTGGCCCGAGCACTGATCCCTGAGGTACCCCACTAGTCACTGCCTGCCACCCCAAAAAAGACCCATTTATTCCGACTCTCTGTTTCCTATCTGTTAACCAATTTTCAATACATGCCAGGATATTACAACCAATCCCCTGTGCTTTAAATTTGCCCACTAACCTCTTGAAGGGATTCGCAAAATTTCACATGTTCCCCCCACCCCGAAGATTTATTGGAGTTATTAAAGAAACCCTGGTGTGACTGTTTTAAAAAAATCCAAGGTCTCTCAAAATGGCTGCAGTCAGACACATGGCCGAGGACCGGCAGATTTGAAATTGCATTCTCAACAACTCGACAGGCTTCGTGTCTCAGACAGGTTTCTTTAAACAATGCAGCTGCATTCTAGCCCTGAGGCAAGCTATCAACATGGCCGGCCAACACATCAAAATTCGAGCAGGAAGTGATCGCAGGACAAAAGGTGAACCATCAAGGTACATTCGGAACAATGGTAAAGCAGTTAGCGAACAGATCGATACAGGAAATGGCCATTAATGTAAATGGGCCAGAGATGGGGTCCTTTGTCTTACGTTTCGTGCTTAAATCAAACAATGAAGCAAGCTGATAAGGTATGAAAAAAACCTGTTACCAAGAGGGTATAACTGGGGCTGCCCAGTATCTCTCTTGCTCTTCTCTCTTCGCCTCTTGGCCCTGTCCTGTCTGTCTGCTAGCAACTAAGAAGGAAGGCCATTCAGTAAACCTTGCAACCACATGTCGACGGCAGCAGCAGGCACAGGGGCCAGGCCTTTTCATCTGTTTTCACCGGTGAGCATTAATTTTCTGGCCGCCACAAGACAACCTAGCATAAGTGTAAGGTTGGGGGTTAAGGGATATTGCTAAACTTGTGATTTTAGAATTTTCCCTCGATGTGTCCGTTTCTTTCAACCCGATAAGTGTAAGACTGTATTACATCCATAGCGATTTCTTTATCTTCTGTATTATACTGTTCACTTTATAGTTTTAGTTTTCTTATTAATAAACATTGGTTTTCCTTGTACCAATCCACTGGTCTGTTTGTCTGTCTTTGTTACCACTCGATAAGTCCTCAGCTCAGAATCAGGAAGGGGTAAGCGATTCGCAACCGCACTGCGGGCAGGGCAGCTCAGGAAAACATAACTGGCTGACCTATTATAAGCCCGAGTAACATTAAAAAAAGGAAACACCTTACAGAAATGGCGAGTCAGGCAGGAGCTGAGGCGAAAGTGTGTAACAAGGCAGACAGTGGTGCGGAGGAGGAATCCGCAATGGAGATAAGGTTGTCTGCCTATGTGTGCGGCAAGGTAAATATCGCGAAAAAGTGGGTGGGCGATATGTTAAAGGCCGAGCGTCCCATAGATGCAGCCATCCAGTGAACAGCAAGTAAACAGTATAAGAAAGGTATTGAGAAGGCGGTCTGGCTCTTGTGTTTTAAAAAGCAGGTCTTGGTACCAGACCGTGCTGTAGCAGTACAAGCAGCCAAGATTAAACAGTTGACCCTAGAGCTGCAGGGAAAGACAGCAGCGGAAGAGAAAGGGGTAGCAGCGCTCCAGGCAATTAGCCAAGAAAGGGCGCAGATGGCAAGGGACCACCAGGCAAAGGTAGAGCGCCTGGAATACCAGATCGCTGAGCTCAAAAGTAGCGCTAGAGGTAGAATGGAACACCTGGAATACCAGGTCAGAGAGGCGAGAGGCAGTGAGGTGAGGTTAATGGATAAGATCCACAGCCTCACGCAAGAATTAAAAGAGCAGGAGGAGAAAGTAGGCGAGGTAAAGGCAGCATATAAGCTGGCCTGCACCCAGGGGTTTGAGGACGCAGATCATGGCCCCTGCAGGCAAGAAATAGAACGTTTGGGCATGGCCTTAGCGAGGGCGAAGGGCATGGTATGCCTCCTTAGCCCGAAGGCGGGCCAGTCGGATTTTACCGGCAATCCAAGCAGGGAAGTCCCACAGGCAGCTCCCAGAACGACACTGGTTAGGGAACCAGAGGCTTCACGGCCACCACCCATAGCCCCGAGTTTTCAGGAGGTCTGGCAGCAAGGGGGGGTGGAGGATGAAGCTTTAGGGGAGACCCAGCAATTCCTGGTAGATAGACCAGGATCGGGACCAGTGTACCCCCTCCGACAACGGAGGTACGGCCCGCCCGCCGATGGCGAGGACCTAGGGGCCATCCAGAACCAGTTTGTAGTGCCGCATGGCACCCCACAGCTCAGGGCCATGGTTAGCCATATCCCTAAGCTTACAGTGGAGGGAGACCCCTCTCTACACTTCCGTGAGATAGAGCAGGCAGCGTGCGTTAATGACTGCGATGAAGCAGAACAAGCAAAAATGCTGCTGTTTTCTCTGGGTGGTGACCTCCTCCAAACCTTATCAGATGAGTGCAAAAGGGGGCAGAAAGATTACGAGGAGTTAAGGGAAGAGATATTGGAGGCCATGGGACTAAATGATGGGAGTCCGTTCGCCCGGGTGGGAAAAACGGTACAGCTCCCTGGGGAGTCCCCACAGGCGTTCGCAGACAGGCTGTGGCCAGTCTACCGGAGCGCATGCCCGGGAATGCCAGGGCGGACACTCCTGAACAGAGATCAATTGGCTCACTGGCTCCGCTGTCTCATGACAAACTGCCTGCCCCAAATTCGAACACGAGCTGCGGCCTGGTTTGACCCCCGTAGCCCCCAGACCACCGAGGAAACGGTGATCCGCCAGCTCACGATAGCATTTAAAAATTTCAGGGGTATCGAGACGCCCCAACCCAAGGGGAAAGTCCACGAGGTTAAATAATGGGCCCAGCATAAAAGGGAATGGCACCAGGAAGGGAATCGTCCCGCCCAGGCTAAGTTAAACTGCTTTGGGTGCGGGAAGAACGGCCACTGGCGGAAAGATTGTAAAAACCCCTGGAAGGATACTAAGGGAAAGAATCCCACCGCCCTAGCCCAAAAGGCAGCGATGGGGGAGGCAGAGGCAGGAATTGCCCCCGCTGCCATGGAGTCATTTTTTGAGGCCATGCGATCTTTTATGGCCAGCCAGGGAAGAATAGCAGCCACTACTGGTGTGGTAGCTCCCTCAGCCCCCCCTGACGATGCCCCGCTATGACTAGAGAAGAAAGCGCAGATCGGTCAGCAGGAGGTGAAATTCCTGGGCCTGACCGTCCGCGCAGGGGAAAGGGCCATAGACAAGGCTAGGAGGGAAGCGGTCCAAGAGCTATCGGTCCCCAGTACTGTGGAGGCGAAAAGGCAGGCAGCTGGGATCGAACCCGAGGTTAGAAATCCCCAGCTCCCAGCAGGTCACAGCTCACAGGCAGCACCTGCAGGAGCAGTCAGGGGAGGAGTCACACAGACCCCTGTCCAAACCACTCCCCCTCTCTTCTGGGACTCAGGTGGGGAGGAGGAGGAGCCCGAGGCAGGTAGCCCCGCCCCCGACCTAGGTTTTGAACCTGGAGAGGAAGACTCTCAGCCTCCGGCAGCAGGCAGCGAAGGGTTGCCTGTCCCCAGCTCAGACTTGGGAAGGGAGGAGCCACAGGAGAAAAGCCCCCAGCCAGCGAGGGCTGCGACCCACAGCAAGGGTCCGCTCGCCAGGGTAGCCCCACCAACAGCACTTCCTAGGAGGTCCCCTCGGACACCCCAGCCAAGGAAGACATGGTCGCCGGCTCCCCAGTTTAAAAGAGCTACCTCCCGTGCTAAAGTGAAGTCGAAAGACAAAGGTCCTCAGCCAGCAGTCGCGGGCTGTGAGGGACCGGAAGTAAAGCTCAGTACAGCCAAGCCGCAGGGAGCAGCCTGCAGCAGTCCTGACAGAATTTGAGCTGGCCGCTCGGAGACGGGCGGCGGATGTATATAACTTTAGCAGTTAAGTTTGTAGTTTTAAGTTAAGATGTATCGGTTTATTATAAGGCGTGGAACCGTAATGTAATTTTAAGATGGAACCGTTCCAGTGTTGTCTACGTGAGCCGAGGTCCAGGGACCCGCTCACACTTCACCCAAGCCAGGCAGCCTATAGGGAGCCCGGCCAGATGTTCTTTATCTTTTACAGGGAATGTTCGGAGGAGTGATCCTGCTCGCCCTGTCTGGACTGAGCCTCGCGAGAAGGGGCGACACCGAGGACCACCACATCTTCGGATGCTCTGGAAAAACGGCGCCCCTCGCCCACGATGGGAGTGGCCTACGCGAGGCGGATGAAATCACCTTGTACACTCACGAGGGGAGCTGGCCCGGATTGCTGGGGTCAAATTCGACCCAGTACTCGAGCCAGGCCGGTTTTTCATACAGGGAGACCTCCCTCCAGTGCCCGAGGATACGAATTATCACCCCAAGGATTAGCGTCACCGTGGGAAAAGGAATATGTTTGTCATGTAAAGGCAATGTTCCCCTGGATAGGTGGTGGTGGCTTAGGAAATTAAGTAAGGATATGGGGAACCCCAGGGTAGAGTGGGAAAGGTTAGGGAATAACACCCACAGGACCATCACAGGGACCCAGGGAAGGTTAAGTGTGTGCTGGGACAAATGGTGGGAACCGGATCAGGGGATCTATGTCTGTATGTGGGGTTCAGAGAAAGTCTGCCCCACAGGCATTTCCATCATTTTCCACAGCCAGTGGCAAGATAACGGGAGGGGGATGGACTGGGAATCGCGCCTGAGCGCATGCGTGATCCCATACTCCCCAATCTCGGTTAATGCCACTGAATTAGTAACCCGCCCCCGACAGCCCCTGCCCACGACTGCGACGTCACGTATTATAGTAGAGGGATGCCCCGCCACCACCAAGGGACCAGGGAATGGCTTGGTGCTAGTACCTACAGACCAGGTGCTGTATCAAGGGGTGCACGACGCGGTAGCCTCCGTGATTTTAAACCTCACCGAGATACACCTACCCGCGTGGTGCCCTACAGAGACCGCACAGTTGTATCAAGCCCTCTTAAAAGAGATGTTCCATAAATTTTATCAGTTTGATTTTTCAGACGTTGACAGAACCAGACTATACACCCACGAGCTTTTGGGCGGGATTGGGAGACAAAGAAGGGGTGTTTTTAACGATGTCTTAACTGGTTTTAACACGGGGTCTTCTGTCATCAACAGCTGAGATGACATCGAGCTGCAGACCCAGATTAATGGTTGAAAAACCCAATTAAAGAAAATATTAATCGATGCGAATAAGGTGGTGGGTTCGGAACTGCACGAAGATCAGGCCATGACTCTCCACGTAAAGGAGATCATAGCGGAGCTGGAAAAGCATGCAGAGACGGTGAATGCGCTCATTAGGGAGGGTCGGAATGCGTCAGACCAGGCAGCGCAGAATGAAGTGTGCGTGCTGTATGGGGCATGGTTGCTGGGCGAGGCCCGCAGCAATTTGGAGGATTTAAAACAAGGTTTAGTCCCCTCCTGGATCAGCAACAAACACCTCGCAGCCCTCCACCCTTTTGAGAATACATTAAGTCTGTGCCAGCTCCACGTAGCTTCTGAGGCCTACCCAGTCCCAGTGGACTGTGGGCGTTCCAACCACACCATCATAGGGATAGTTGTAAGGATGCCAGTCATGGGCGGGACGGCCCGACCCGCGCCGGTGTACAGGGTGGAGAACATTGGTGTCATTCAGGGGGGTGCACACGTTCGTTTCACAGCGGTCCCGCCCTACGTCATAAAGTGGGAGCATGGTATGACGGGTACTGACCTCTCGGGGTGCCAGAGCCGGGGATCACACATAATCCTGTGTCCCCAGCACTTGAACGCCTATTCAAAACCGCAGTGCGGGTTCAGAGCTGCTGACGCAAAGCCTATAAACTGCACCATGGAAGCCATGGCACAAGGCCATGTTCCCCCACAGGTGGCGTATATAGGAGGTGGGACATATTGCGTCACCACAGCAAGGTCTCACTACCAGCATGGTCAGCACAGCTGGTGTGCGGTGAGTGACAGCAGTTTCTGCTTTAAACCCGAGGCAGAAGTTCAAGTGGCACAGATACGAATTGTCCCCATCCCTGAACCATCCACTGTTCACCTCACTGTGAAAGAGAATTTCACCAACCTCCAAAAGTATGTAGCCCACTTTGGCTATCAGATCCCCCCCTCTCCCAGAACACCTCGTTAAATTATTAAAAGCAGTAGGGGTGTCCCAAAAACACTTTTACACGCTGGAACAGATGACTGTCCAGATAGGGGCCGATATTCTGAGTATTACGACCCCACCCTGGTGGGACATCTTTGAGAATATCGAGGTCCCCTCCTGGATTCGTCTGGCATCACACGTGCTCGTAATCTGTCAGCTCGGGATCGTCCTCTACCTGGTTTGCGTCCAGTGTCGGAATAGGGGTCTCGAGGTAGTAGTTAGAACACAAAGGGTATGGAAGGACCAGTATGCTCGGGTAGACGAAACACCCGTGTGAGTTCGGGGACGCATCCCTTGCGAGTGATGGCAGCCTGTTTCATTATTTTAATAAAGATGGTCCCTTCCGTTCGTTGTTTTCAATAAAGTAAGTTTACGTTTTGATGTTATTTTGAATAAAGATTGTTCATTGTTGTGTTGTATAGTATGCGAAATACTGTTTCATCCCAAGTGGTGCAGGGGTATTTGGACCCCTCCGTGCTGGGATTGTTGTAATTCAACCTTGTTTTCTATCCGAATGCCTGCCATACACTGGGGTTCTCTCCAAGTAAGGGAATGTATGTGTCGAGGGATTAGGGATAGGTAAATAAAGGGGAAGGTTGTTTGCGACGGTCAGAAATCTTTGCTCACCTTGCATGGACACTTCAAGCAAGTTTAAGTATCCACAGGGGGGAGTGAAGGGATTCGCAAAATTTCACATATTCCCCCCACCCCGAAGATTTATTGGAGTTATTAAAGAAACCCTGGTGTGACTGTTTTAAAAAAATCCAAGGTCTCTCAAAATGGCTGCAGTCAGACACATGGCCGAGGACCGGTAGATCCCAGCACGGAGGGGTCCAAATACCCCTGCTGGGTCAAAATCCTGGAACTCCCTTCCTAACAGCACTGTGGGAGAACCGTCACCACACGGACTGCAGCGGTTCAAGAAGGCGGCTCACCACCACCTTCTCGAGGGCAATTAGGGATGGGCAATAAATGCCGGCCTTGCCAGCGACGCCCACATCCCATGAACGAATAAAAAAAAATAAAAAAATTTGAAATTGCATTCTCAACAACTCGACAGGCTTCGTGTCTCAGACAGGTTTCTTTAAACAATGCAGCTGCATTCTAGCCCTGAGGCAAGCTATCAACATGGCCGGCCAACACATCAAAATTCGAGCAGGAAGTGATCGCAGGACAAAAGGTGAACCATCAAGGTACATTCGGAACAATGGTAAAGCAGTTAGCAAACAGATCGATACAGGAAATGGCCATTAATGTAAATGGGCCAGAGGTGGGGTCCTTTGTCTTACGTTTCGTGCTTAAATCAAACAATGAAGCAAGCTGATAAGGTATGAAAAAAACCTGTTACCAAGAGGGTATAACTGGGGCTGCCCAGTATCTCTCTCGAGCTGTTCTCTTCGCCTCTTGGCCCTGTCCTGTCTGTCTGCTAGCAACTAAGAAGGAAGGCCATTCAGTAAACCTCGCAACCACATGTCGACGGCAACAGCAGGCACAGGGGCCAGGCCTTTTCATCTGTTTTCACCGGTGAGCATTAATTTTCTGGCTGCCACAAGACAGCTTAGCATAGGTGTAAGGTTGGGGGTTAAAGGGGTTATTGCTAAACTTGTGATTTTAGAATTTTCCCTCGATGTGTCCGTTTCTTTCAACCTGATAAGTGTAAGACTGTATTACATCCATAGCGATTTCTTTATCTTCTCTAATATACTGTTTACCTTGTAGTTTTAGTTTTCTTATTAATAAACATTGGTTTTCCTTGTACCAATCCACTGGTCTGTTTGTCTGTCTTTGTTACCACTCGATAAGTCCTCAGCTCAGAATCAGGAAGGGGTAAGTGATTCGCAACCGCACTGCGGGCAGGGCAGCTCAGGAAAACATAACTGGCTGACCTATTATAAGCCCGAGAAACAGTAAAAAAGAAACCCCTTACACTCTTATGTGGGACTTCATCAAAGGCCTTCTGAAAATCCAAATAAACCACATCCACTGGTTCTCCCTTATCGATTCTACCAGTTACATCCTCAAAAAATTCTTGTAGTTTTGTCAAAAATGCTTTCCCTTTCATAAATCCATGTTGACTTTGTATAATTCCGTTGATATTTTCGAAGAGTCTTGTTAACACATCCTTTGTAAAAGACTCCAGCAATTTCCCTACAATTGATGTTAGGCTAACCGATCTGTCGTTCCCTGTTTTCTCTCTCCCTTCTTTTTGAAATAGTGGGGTTCCATTTGCCATCCTCCAATCTGCTGGAACTGTTCCATAATCTATAGAATTTAGGAAGATGACAACGAATGCATCCACTATTTTCATGGCTACCTCTTTTAGTGCTCTGTAATGCAGTTTATCAGGCCCTGGGGATTTATCGACTTTCAGTCCCATTAATTTCCCCAGCACTATGTTTTTACGAATACTAATTTCCTTTAATTCCTCCTTCTCACTCGTCCTTTGGTTACCTCGCATTTCTGGGAAGTTGTTTGTGTCCTATTCTGTGAAGACAGAACCAAAGTATTTGTTTTTTGCTCTGCCATTTCCTTGTTCCCCATTATAAATTCTCCCATTTCTGACTGTAAGGGACCTAAATTTGTCTTCACTAATCTTTTCCTTTTTACATACTTGTAGAAGCTTTTACAGTCCACTTTTATGTTCATTGCAAGTTCACTCTCGTACTCTATTTTTCCCCTCTTAATCAATCCCTTGGTCCTTTTTTGCTGAATTCTAAACTGCTTTTTCTGGCAACTTTATATGACTCCTCATTGGATCTAATACTATCTTTAATTTCTTTTGTTCGCCATGGTTGGGCCGCTTTTCCTTTTGTGTTTTTGCACCAGAAAGGAATGTATAATTGTTGCAATTCATGCATTCGTTCCTTAAATGTGAGCCATTGCCTATCCACCATCATGCCTTTTAATGAAGCTTCCCAATCGATCAGAGCCAACTCACTCCTGATACCTTCATAGTTTCCTTTCTTTAGATTTAGGACCGTAGTTTCGGATTGGACTACTTCACTTTCCATCTTAATGAAGAATTCTATCATGTTAAGGCCACTCTTCCCTTAAGGACCCACACAACAAGATTATTTATTCATCCCTTCTCATTGCACAATACCCAATCTAGGATAGCCTGTTCCCTGGTTGGCTCCTCAACGTACTGGTCTTAAAAACCATCTCGTACACACTCCAGGAATTCATTTGGTTTGGCCAGTCTGTATGTAGATTAAAGTCACCCATGATTACTGTGGTACCCTCGTTACATGCATCTCTAATTTCCTGTTTGATGCCATCCCCTACATTACCATTACTGTTTGGAGGCCTGTGGACAACTCCCACCAGTGTTTTAGGCCCCTTGATGCTTCTTAACTCCACCCAGAGTGATTCTACATCTTGATTTTCTGAGCCATTATCCTTTCTCACTGTTGCTCTGATTTCATCCTTTACTAACAATGCCACCCCACCTCCTTTTCCTTTTTGCCTGTCCTTCCTAAATATCGAATACCCTTGGATATTAAGCTCCCAGCCTTGGTCATCCTGCAGCCAAGTCTCTGTAATTGCAATTATATCATATCCGTTTACATCTATTTGTGCTGTTAATTCGTCTACTTTATTACGAATGCTTCGTGCATTCAGATACAGTGCCTTTGGATTTGTCTTTTTAACATTTTTCGACATCTTTACATTTTTTTGTACTCTAGCCCTATTAGTCTTATTACCATTTTTTCTTACCCGGACTCTATTTGTTAGTGCACTCTTTTGTTTGTACGGTCTGTCCCTTCCTGACACAATCTGGTTATCCTTAGCCCAATCACTTTCCTGCACTGTTTCCTTGTCTTTTCTCTTTGACATTCTAGATTTCTCTCCAGCGGGACCCTTCCTCCACCCCTTATTTAGTTTAAAGCCCTATCTACCTCCCCAGTTATTTGATTTGATAGAACTCTGGTCCCAGCATGGTTCAGGTGTAGTCTGACCCAATGGAACAGCTCTCTCTTTCCCCAGTACTGGTGCCAGTGCCCCATGAATCGAAACCCACTTCTCCCACACCAATCTTTGAGCCACGCATTCATCCCTCTGATCTTATTGACCTTATGTCAATTTGCTTGTGGCTCAGGTAATGATCCAGAGATTATTACCTTTGTAGTTCTGCTTTTTAATTTAGTCCCTAGCTGCTCAAACTCTCTCAGTAGAACCATTTTCTTAGTCCAACCAATGTCGCTGGTACCAATGTGGACCACGACAACTGGGTCCTCCCCCTCCCACTCCAAGTTCTTCTCCAGCCCGGAGGAGATAACCTTAACCCTGGCACCGGGTTGGCAACATGGACTTTGAGACTCATGCTCCTGGCTGCAGACAACAATGTCTCTCCCCCGAACTATACTGTCGCCTACTGCAACCACCTTCCTTTTTATTCCCCCCACTTGAACGGCTTTGTGTACCATGGTGCTGTGGTCAGTTTTCTCATCCTCCACGCAGTCCCACGCTTGTCCAGAAGGGTTGCAAGAACCTCAAATCCATTGGACAAGTGCAGGGACTGAGGCTCCTGCAATACTACCTCCTGGACCCCCGAACCTGCCTCACTCACAGTCACACCCTCCTGTCCCTGTGTCAGTTCTAAAGTATCTAATCTGAGCAGTGTGACTGCCTCCTGGAGCAAAAGGTCCAGGTCGCTTTCTTCCTCCCTGATGTCTCGCCATGTCCTCAGCTCGAACTCCAGCTCCTCAACTCAAGGCCGAAGTTCCTCGAGCCGCAGACACTTACTGCAGATGTAGTCACCCTGGACAAAAATGTTCATAAGTTCCCACATATTGCAGCAGCAACACATATCTTGTTATCCTATTATTTTATTTATTTTATTAATTTAGAGTTAAACAAATTATTTTCCTTGTTTAATTTATTAGATTAATTCAATTAAGTTCAGTTTTTAAAATTTAGTTATATGCTATATGTTAACTCAAAACTTAGCCCACAGTCACTACCAATCACTTACCTGCCTCACCTGCGACGTCACACTGCAGTTTTCTCTGATTGCAGGTCGGCTGAAAAAAATAAGCTTCGACAAGTATATAAAAAGGAAGAGGGTAGCTAAAGTAAACATTGGTCCCTCAGAGGATGAGACGAGGGAAATAATAATGGAAAACAAAGAAATGGCAGAGGAATTGAACAGATATTTTGTATCTGTCTTCACAGTAGAAGACACTAATAACATTACAATAATTGTAGAAAATCAAGGGGCAAAGTGGGGGGAGGAACTAAAAACAATCACTATCACTAGAGAAAAAGTACTAGGTAAACTAATGGGTCTAAAGGCTGACAAGTCCCCTGGTCCTTATGGCTTGCATCCGAGGGTCTTATGGAAGTGGCTGCAGAGATAGTGGATGCATTGGTTGTAATCTTCCAGAATTCACTAGATTCTGGAAAGGTCCCAGCGGATTGGAAAACCGCAAACGTAACACCCCTATTCAAGAAGGAAGTGAGACAGAAAGTAGGTAACGATAGACCAGTTAGCCTAACATCTGTCATTGGGAAAATGCTAGAATCCATTATTAAGGAAGTCATACATTTAGAACAGAAATAGAAGTTTCCTAGAAGTAAAGGGAATTAGGGGTTACGGGGAGCAGGCAGGAAATTGGACATGAATTTAGATTTGAGGTTAGGATCAGATCAGCCATGATCTCATTGAATGGCGGAGCAGGCTCGAGGGGCCGATTGGCCTGCTTCTGCTCCTATTTCTTATGTTCTTATGTTCTTATGACATTTGGAGACTCATAATACAATCAAGGAGAGTCAACATGGTTTTATGAAGGGGAAATCATGTCTGACAAATTTATTAGAGTTCTTTGAGGAAGTAACGGGCAGGGTGGATAAAGGGGAACCAATGGATGCAGTATATTTGGATTTCCAAAAGGCATTCGATAAGGTGCCACATCAAAGATTACTGCACAAGATAGGAGCTCATGGTGTTGGGGGAAATTTACTGGCATGGATAGAAGACTGGCTAGCGAACAGAAAACAAAGAGTCGGAATAAAAGGGTCATTTTCAAAATGGTGAAATGTAACTAGTGAGGTGCCGCAGGGATCAGTGCTGGAGCCTCAACTATTTACAATATATATCAATGAATTGGATGAAGGAACAGAGTGTCTTGTGGCCAAATTTGGTGATGATACAAAGATAGGTGGAAAAGCAAATTGCGATGAGGACACAAAGTGTCTGCAAAGGGATACTGACAGGTTAAGCAAATGGGCAGAAATTTGGCAGATGGAATATAATGTGGGAAAATGTGAAGTCATCCACTTTGGGAGGAAAAATAAAAAAGCAAAATATTATTTGAATGGAGAAATACTACAAAATGCTGCGGTACAGAGGGATCTGGGTGTCCTCGCACATGAAACACAAAAAGTCAACATACAGGTGCAGCAGGTAATCCGGAAGGCAAACGGAATATTGGCCTTTATTTCTCGGGGGATGGAGTATAAAAGCAGGGAAGTCATGCTGCAAATGTACAGGGTACTGGTGAGTCCTGTAAGGGGTTTCTTTTTTTTACTGTTTCTCGGGCTTATAATAGGTCAGCCAGTTATGTTTTCCTGAGCTGCCCTGCCCGCAGTGCGGTTGCGAATCGCTTACCCCTTCCTGAATCTGAGCTGAGGACTTATCGAGTGGTAACAAAGACAGACAAACAGACCAGTGGATTGGTACAAGGAAAACCAATGTTTATGAATAAGAAAACTAAAACTACAAGGTAAACAGTATAATACAGAAGATAAAAAAGAAATCGCTATGGGTGTAATACAGTCTTACACTTATCGGGTTGAAAGAAACAGACACATCGAGGGAAAATTCTAAAATCACAAGTTTAGCAATATCCCTGAACCCCCAACCTTACACTTATGCTAGGTTGTCTTGTGGCAGCCAGAAAATTAATGCTCACCGGTGAAAACAGATGAAAAGGCCTGGCCCCTGTGCCTGCTGCTGCCGTCGACATGTGGTTGCGAGGTTTACTGAATGGCTTCCTTCTTAGTTGCTAGCAGACAGACAGGATAGGGCCAAGAGGCGAAGAGAGCAGCTACTAGCCAGAAATATACTGGGCAGCTTCAGTTATACCCTCTTGGTAACAGGTTTTTTTCATACCTTATCAGCTTGCTTCATTGTTTGATTTAAGCACGAAACGTAAGACAAAGGACCCCATCTCTGGCCCATTTACATTATGGCCGTTTCCTGTATCGATCTGTATGCTAACTGCTTTACCATTGTTCCGAATGTACCTTGATGGTTCACCTTTTGTCCTGCGATCACTTCCTGCTCGAATTTTGATGTGTTGGCCGGCCATGTTGATAGCTTGCCTCAGGGCTAGAATGCAGCTGCATTGTTTAAAGAAACCTGTCTGAGACACGAAACCTGCCAAGTTGTTGAGAATGCAATTTCAAATCTGCCGGTCCTCGGCCATGTGTCTGACTGCAGCCATTTTGAGAGACCTTGGATTTTTTAAAACAGTCACACCAGGGTTTCTTTAATAACTCCAATAAATCTTCGGGGTGGGGGGAACATGTGAAATTTTGCGAATCCCTTCACTCCCCCCTGTGGATACTTAAACTTGCTTGAAGTGTCCATGCAAGGTGAGCAAAGATTTCTGACCGTCGCAAACAACCTTCCCCTTTATTTACCTATCCCTAATCCCTCGACACATACATTCCCTTACTTGGAGAGAACCCCAGTGTATGGCAGGCATTCGGATAGAAAACAAGGTTGAAGTACAACAATCCCAGCACGGAGGGGTCCAAATACCCCTGCACCACTTGGGATGAAACAGTATTTTGCATACTATACAACACAACAATGAACAATCTTTATTCAAAATAACATCAAAACGTCAACTTACTTTATTGAAAACAACACGGAAGGGACCATCTTTATTAAAATAATGAAACAGGCTGCCATCACTCGCAAGGGATGCGTCCCCGAACTCACACGGGTGTTTCGTCTACCCGAGCATACTGGTCCTTCCATACCCTTTGTGTTCTAACTACTACCTCGAGACCCCTATTCCGACACTGGACGCAAACCAGGTAGAGGACGATCCCGAGCTGACAGATTACGAGCACGTGTGATGCCAGACGAATCCAGGAGGGGACCTCTATATTCTCAAAGATGTCCCACCAGGGTGGGGTCGTAATACTCAGAATATCGGCCCCTATCTGGACAGTCATCTGTTCCAGCGTGTAAAAGTGTTTTTGGGACACCCCTACTGCTTTTAATAATTTAACGAGGTGTTCTAGGAGAGGGGGGATCTGGTAGCCAAAGTGGGCTACATACTTTTGGAGGTTGGTGAAATTCTCTTTCACAGTGAGGTGAACAGTGGATGGTTCAGGGACGGGGACAATTCGTATCTGTGCCACTTGAACTTCTGCCTCGGGTTTAAAGCAGAAACTGCTGTCACTCACCGCACACCAGCTGTGCTGACCATGCTGGTAGTGAGACGCTGCTGTGGTGATACAATATGTCCCACCTCCTATATACACCACCTGTGGGGGAACATGGCCTTGTGCCATGGCTTCCATGGTGCAGTTTATAGGCTTCGCGTCAGCAGCTCTGAACCCGCACTGCGGTTTTGAATAGGCGTTCAAGTGCTGGGGACACAGGATTATGTGTGATCCCCGGCTCTGGCACCCCGAGAGGTCAGTACCAGTCATACCATGCTCCCACTTTATGACGGAGGGCGGGACCGCTGTGAAACGAACGTGTGCACCCCCCTGAATGACACCAATGTTCTCCACCCTGTACACCGGCGCGGGTCGGGCCGTCCCGCCCATGACTGGCATCCTTACAACTATCCCTATGATGGTGTGGTTGGAACGCCCACAGTCCACTGGGACTGGGTAGGCCTCAGAAGCTAAGCGGAGCTGGCACGGACTTAATGTATTCTCAAAAGGGTGGAGGGCTGCGAGGTGTTTGTTGCTCTACCAGGAGGGGTCTAAACCTTGCTTTAAATCCTCCAGATTGCTGCGGGCCTAGCCCAGCAACCATGCCCTATACAGCACGCACACTTCATTCTGCGCCGCCTGGTCTGACGCATTCCGACCCTCCCTAATGAGCACATTCACCGTCTCTGCATGCTTTTCCAGCTCCGCTATGATCTCCTTTAAGAGGAGAGTCATGGCCTGATCTTCGTGCAGTTCCGAACCCACCACCTTATTCGCATCGATTAATATTTTCTTTAATTGAGTTTTTAAACCATTAATCTGGGTCTGCAGCTCGATGTCATCTAAGCTGTTGATGACAGGAGACCCCGTGTTAAAACCAGTTAAGACATCGTTAAAAACACCCCTTCTTTGTCTCCCAATCCCGTCCAAAAGCTCGTGGGTGTTTAGTCTGGTTCTGTCACCGTCTGAAAAATCAAACTGATAAAATTTAACATCCCCTTTAAGAGGGCTCATCCGAAGATTTGATGGTCCTCTGTGTCGCCCCTTCTCGCGAGGCTCAGTCCAGACAGGGCGAGCAGGATCACTCCTCCGAACATTCCCTGTGAGAGATAAAAACATCTGGCCGGGCTCCCTATAGGCTGCCTGGCTTGGGTGAAGTGTGAGCGGGTCCCTCGACCTCGGCTCACGTAGACAACACTGGAACGGTTCCATCTTAAAATTACATTACGGTTCCACACCTTATAATAAACCTATACATCTTAACTTAAAACTACAAACTTAACTGCTAA
This sequence comes from Heptranchias perlo, assembly GCF_035084215.1. NCBI lineage: Eukaryota > Metazoa > Chordata > Chondrichthyes > Hexanchiformes > Hexanchidae > Heptranchias > Heptranchias perlo. The sequence continues at coordinate 72,490,112 of NC_090331.1, read as the reverse complement.
AGTTATATACATCCGCCGCCCGTCTCCGAGCGGCCAGCTCAAATTCTGTCAGGACTGCTGCAGGCTGCTTCCTGCGGCTTGGCTGTACTGACCTTTACTTCTGGTCCCTCACAGCCCGCGACTGCTGGCTGAGGACCTTTGTCTTTCGACTTAACTTTAACGCGGGAGGTAGCCCTTTTAAACTGGGGAGCCGGCGACCATGCCTTCCTAGGCTGGGGTGTCCGAGGGGACCTCCTAGGAAGTGCTGTTGGTGGGGCTACCCTGGCGAGCGGACCCTTGCTGTGGGTCGCAGTCCTCGCTGGCTGGGGACTTTTCCCCTGTGGCTCCTCCCTTCCCAAGTCTGAGCTGGGGACAGGCAACCTTTCGCTGCCTGCTGCCGGAGGCTGAGAGTCTTCCTCGGGTCAGTGACATTAACAATGATCAATGATAAATGTTTCTTATCTGTTTTTAATCATTGGTCTACTTTCCCCTCCTTATAAAAGCTTCAAGATTTATGGGTCAAATCCAGCAAAGGTTTGGGGCCAAAGTATCACAGCTACAATCCTCTGCACAACCTTGTTCCCAACCCAAGTTGCGCTGCTTTGAGGGAGCTCAAAATCGAACTGGATCACTCCTCAATTAACAGGAAAAGGCAGTGGGAAATTACAGTGTTCTCTGGGAAACTACAGCCATCTCTGGGAGAGTATAGTGATCTCTGGGAGTTCACAGCGATCTCTGGAAAAATACAGTGTTCTCTGGGAAAGTATTGTGTTCTCTGGGAAAGTCGAATGATCCCATCAAGATTAAAACGGTCAATGCAGAAGCATAATGTTATCTCGGAAAGTACAGTGATCTATGGAAAAGCACAGTGATATCTGGGAAAGTGCAATGATCTCACATCCTTTTTTCCAAGTTATCTCTAAGGAGACCGCTCCGGTCTTTAACACTTTGCCTTCAGGACACAGAAAGCTGAAAGCTCCTTTCAATCTCTGACGTTGGTTTCCACATCTTAAATTTCCATCGTTCTCTTACTTATTTGAATATTCCTATTAGTTGTCCCTAACTTAAAAACAAAAAAGTAGACAGTAAGTTTCTTTTCAAGACACTGTGTAAACCAAATATACAAAGTATGATCTGTAATTTGTGTTAATAAACACCACCCACAATATGGTTGCACATGAAGGCAATAATGTCATCAGATTGATGCCGGCCGTGATATCATTGAATGAAGGATTTGGAGAGGGGGCAGTGGTGCAATCTGGAAACTAAACTCACTCGTAATTATACATCAACCAGATGTGTACAAGGCAATAACCGAATCGACATGCTCTGGATATCTCTGTCTTCATTGCCAGTTTGGGAGCAGAACCAGGCGGTTACACCAAACTATTTGAAACAGACCTGAGTGACTTGTATCTGTGATTGTCCCAGAAGTGCTTTGTTCAAACAACAATTAAAATGACAGGAAGGCCAAGGGGAAAGAATAAATGACACATCAGGCATCTTTCAGGTGTTTTTCTACAATGAATGCAACATGTGCTTTGATGATTTTTGCTGAGTTTCAATCCTGAATCATTAGAATAACAAAGATATAGAATAGAGTGGCCTTTCTGCCCAGCATATAAATACCAAGCTGTGTGAAGCAGTGAAACATTCAGTCAGTTACTAATCTAACTGTGAGCTCAAAATGGGAAAGGCAAGGAGAACTCAGATTTTATCCTTTTTATTATAATTATTCAATCTCCTAATTTTTAGAAATTATTAACTTGCAAATCTATATCTTTCCACAGATCATCTTTTATGAAGACAGGAACTTCCAGGGTCGGCACTACGAGTGCAGTACTGACTGTGCTGACCTGTCCTCTGACTTCAGCCGCTGCAACTCCATCCGTGTTGAGAGTGACTGGTGGGTGGTGTATGAGAGACCCAATTACATGGGATATCAGTATGTTCTGAGCAGAGGAGAATATCCTGACTACCAGCGCTGGATGGGATTCAATGACAACATCAGGTCATGTCGCACATACCCATACGTAAGTTACCTTTTATGATTTTTATATTTTACCCAGATTGAGGACAAATTAATGACAACTTGCTGAGCAATTGAGTTTGTCAATGTCAACTGGGAAAACACTTCAGCTGTTTTCACTTGTATTAAGGCTTTGTATATCGAAATGACCTGATATTTGTAGTGATAGTGAAGATACACAGCTTGGGTATGAACAGTTTAATTATCCAAACTTAAAAGACTAGGTGACATATCGGGCACGCTTTTAGTAATGAAAAACGGGTGGGTTGGGAGCGGTGGGGGCATTCAAAATCTCAACCATTTCAGACCCACCCCTAACCCACCCCCATTCCACCTTTTTACCGGGGTGGGATGAGGGGCTGGGTGGCCAAGCCACTCCCAGGAGGCTGGTCAGATTTTAAAACCTTTCATTGACACTGCAGGCCTCCAATTTTCCACAGTTTCCGATTTCAACCCCGAGGGGCTGGGATTTCCGGGCTTCTCTTTTATGCCACTTGAAAGGAGGCTAGGAGGTCCGAGACTAACAGATAGGTGCCTTTCTGACACAGCTTGTGGGTTCGGAGGAGCAGGAGTGCTTCCCCCAGGCCCAACCAGCCTACCTGCAGCGAACCCCCAATGATCACTGAACCCCCGCGATGATCCCGACCCGTCTCCCAATGATAGCGGACACGTGCCCCCGAATCCCGACCCTTCCCCACAGTCAGGAATCCCTTCCCCCGATCTCCACTCACCCTCAACGATCGCAGACCCCCAACCCCCAACCACGATCCTGCCCCCAACAATCACGGACGCCCAGGATGACCCCTGACCCCTCCAAAGTTCGTGGATGTCTGTGACTGACCCCCGATCCCTCCCGCCCATGACTGACTGCCCTCAGGCGTCCCCTGCCAACCCTTGCCCCCTTGCCAATGCATGCACCATGCCAACCCACGTCCATGTGCCAACCCATGCCTCATTCCAACCCATGGCCCCTGAGTCCCCGTGCCCCTGTGCCCCATGATGCTGTGCCCCCATGCTCCTGTGCTCGAATGCCCCCTGTGCCAAAACTGTCCCTTATATTCCCCTCCACCCATACAAATAAAGACTTACCTGAAGACTTACCTGAACACATCCTCTCCCTGGCTGTTTTCCCATCTGACTGACACCAGCCTGTCAATCAGGCGAGTCAGTCGGACGGCAAACCAACAAAAAAAGACGTCCTTACGTCAATATCGTGAGGATGTCCAGGGAAGCCGTACTTCTGGGTTTTCTTTCCGCAATTTGAGCCCCCCGCCCAATTCCCGGCTGGGAGTCAAAATGATGCCCATGATCTGTGCACCAGTCCAAAGTTTCAATAAAATACAGGAATATAATTGGATGAATTATTTCACAATAATTAACCAATTAGAACTTAAAGCCTAATTGTTCGATTGGAAGTTTGGAATGTAAAAATACCACCTACAGCGAGTCTCAGAACTTAGGCATCTTATCTTATCATTCACACATGAGCTGCTTGGTGACTTCAGTGAGCAGAGAATCTGCTGCTTCAATAGATGTCACTGAACGGTCTCTTGCTTTTCAGAAACATCATCTGTCACCCTTACTATACTCCCTTCTCACAAGGAGGCAGTCTTACTAGACACTGAACATTTATAGTTTCTTCACTAATATGATCTTATTTATATTACAGTACAGTGGTGGAAACTACAGAATGAGGATTTACGAGAGGCCTGACTTTGGAGGACTAATGATGGAATTCACAGATGACTGTCCATCTGTCTACGATCGTTTCCGCTCCCGTGACATTCACTCCTGCCATGTGATGGACGGTTACTGGACCTTCTATGAACATCCCAACTACAGAGGCCGACAGCACTTCATGAGACCCGGTGAATACAGGAGATTCAGTGACTGGGGTGGCTACAGCTCAACTATCGGATCTTTCAGGCGCATGAGGGACTTCTAGATTGTTCTTGAAAAACATGATTTTGTCTCTCTGAAATGGTCTTAAGATTAATAAAATCTCCCCTACTTAACAACCGAGTTTGTCACTTACTTTTGGAATATAGTGGAAATCACAGAGAAATCTCACGGAAATCCAAGGCCGGGGACTCAGGCCGATTATTTTATTCTTTGATCTCAGGTAATGAATTTATTTCAATTCAGTAAATGCAGATTTAGGAATGAACGTTGTCCATGATATTGACAATACAATGCATGGACTTCATGAAAGTGAGCATCAAAATGTAAGTCACTGTGAATGAGGGCTGCATGTCCCATGAATGAAATCCAAGGTTCTCATTTCTATATCATCTCAGTTGACTAAAGGAAACCTGGAATAAAAATCAGGCATTTTTAAAGTGAAAATATCCACAGCATTTTGTCCAGCTTCACTCTCGTCCTCAACTCCAAGAGAATGTAACTCCTTTTTAAAGTAAAAACATTGAAGATCACATCAGAAAACAAAATTATCGTGAAATCCATTTCCAATGTTCAGCACATTCAGTGAAGAAGTGGATATATTGCTCATTGTGGAAATGCAACAAACACATTTGATTCAATGCTGTAACTGTACACACGCTCGTGGTTCTCAATGTAAGTCGGTTGTACAACTCAAAACTCAGTAGGAAGAATATTTCCAGTGTACTTATTGGATGGACTGTGAGAAGGATTTTTCACGAAATCCTGGCTATCTTGCAGTCAGTAAAATGACACTTCTAATGGAGAGTCGATTTGATTGAAGTGCACTCTGCTCCGACATCGCCTGGGAGACCAGCCCTGAAACATGAGAGAGCAGGCAGTGAAAATAATGAGAAGGTTTGGATCACTGAGCTCTTCTCCACTGTGAAGGACAAGTTGTGGTCTCACAGTGGATTGATGGAGATAGCAGGAGACAACATGGCTTTGGGGAGTTGGATAGGTCCAGTTGTGATGCTCCAGCCATCATGCATGTGGGGCAGGCTTGATGGACCTGCTGGCCTTTTCCTACCCTTCATTTTTGTATGCTCGTATGTTTTCAGAAACCACTTATTGCTGTTAATACATAGAACATGGTTTAACACACAGCAGAATATATACAATTGGTCACATCATGAGTCTGTAGTGCATTAACATTTTACTATATTAAAAATCTATATAACGAATTTCACTTCATGTATTCTTTATTTTAACTTATCAGGTGCAGAAAGTCAATTCCACCCTCAGTATTTTGTTTGTTCCACGATTTATTTTAAAAATGTAGTGATGTAACTGACAGTGCTGCTTCTAAACTACCCCGAGTACAAAGGTTGCTCGTTTGATAAAATACAAATTTATGAATCACAGGAGGTTCTGTTATTGCACTCAGTCAGGTAAGGTGCACATTTGCACGATTTACCAAATCAATCACAACTCTGCAACTGGTTCCTTTTTGGAATGCACCCTCAATAATATTTTTATTAAAAGACATAATTGATATTCTGTGTGGAAGTGACATTCCTCGGGTCAGTGACATTAACAATGATCAATGATAAATGTTTCTTATCTGTTTTTAATCATTGGTCTACTTTCCCCTCCTTATAAAAGCTTCAAGATTTATGGGTCAAATCCAGCAAAGGTTTGGGGCCAAAGTATCACAGCTACAATCCTCTGCACAACCTTGTTCCCAACCCAAGTTGCGCTGCTTTGAGGGAGCTCAAAATCGAACTGGATCACTCCTCAATTAACAGGAAAAGGCAGTGGGAAATTACAGTGTTCTCTGGGAAACTACAGCCATCTCTGGGAGAGTATAGTGATCTCTGGGAGTTCACAGCGATCTCTGGAAAAATACAGTGTTCTCTGGGAAAGTATTGTGTTCTCTGGGAAAGTCGAATGATCCCATCAAGATTAAAACGGTCAATGCAGAAGCATAATGTTATCTCGGAAAGTACAGTGATCTATGGAAAAGCACAGTGATCTCTGGGAAATTATAGTGATCTCACATCCTTTTTTCCAAGTTATCTCTAAGGAGACCTATCTGGTCTTTAACACTTTGCCGTCGGGACAAACAAAGCTGAAAGCTACTTTCAATCTCTGACGTTGTTTTCCACATCTTAACTTTCTATTGTTCTCTTACTTATTTGAATTTTCCTATTTGTTGTCCTGAACGTTAAAATAAAAAAGTAGACAGTAAGTTTCTTTTCAAGACACTGTGTAAACCAAATATACAAAGTATGATCTGTAATTTGTGTTAAAAACACCACCCACAATATGTGGGAAAAGGTGAACTTGTCCACTTTGGCAGGAGGAATAGAAAAGCAGTATATTATTTAAATGGAGAGAGATTGCAGAACTCTGAGGTGCAGAGGGATCTGGGTGTCCAAAGACATGAATCTCAAAGTGAGTATGCAGGTGCAGCAAGTGATCAGGAAGGCAAATGGAATATTGTCATTTATTGCAAGGGGAATGGAATATAAAAGTAGAGATGTTTTGCTACAGTTGTACAGGGCATTGGTGAGACCTGAAGGGATTCGCAAAATTTCACATGTTCCCCCCACCCCGAAGATTTATTGGAGTTATTAAAGAAACCCTGGTGTGACTGTTTTAAAAAATCCAAGGTCTCTCAAAATGGCTGCAGTCAGACACATGGCCGAGGACTGGCAGATTTGAAATTGCATTCTCAACAACTCGGCAGGCTTCGTGTCTCAGACAGGTTTCTTTAAACAATGCAGCTGCATTCTCGCCCTGAGGCAAGCTATCAACATGGCCGGCCAACACATCAAAATTCGAGCAGGAAGTGATCGCAGGACAAAAGGTGAACCATCAAGGTACATTCGGAACAATGGTAAAGCAGTTAGCGAACAGATTGATACAGGAAATGGCCATTAATGTTAATGGGCCAGAGATGGGGTCCTTTATCTTACGTTTCGTGCTTAAATCAAACAATGAAGCAAGCTGATAAGGTATGAAAAAAAAACCTGTTACCAAGAGGGTATAACTGGGGCTGCCCAGTATCTCTCTTTAGCTTCTCTCTTCGCCTCTTGGCCCCATCCTGCTGCCTGCTCGCAACTAAGAAGGAAGGCCATTCAGTAAAACTCGCAACCACATGTCGACGGCAACAGCAGGCACAGGGGCCAGGCCTTTTCATCTGTTTTCACCGGTGAGCATTAATTTTCTGGCTGCCACAAGACAGCTTAGCATAGGTGTAAGGTTGGGGGTTAAAGGGGATATTGCTAAACTTGTGATTTTAGAATTTTCCCTCGATGTGTCCGTTTTCTTTCAACCCGATAAGTGTAAGACTCTATTACATCCATAGCGATTTCTTTATCTTCTATGTTATACTGTTTACCTTGTAGTTTTAGTTTTTTTTTCTTATTAATAAACATTGGTTTTTCCTTGTACCAATCCACTGGTCTGTTTGTCTGTCTTTGTTACCACTCGATAAGTACTCAGCTCAGAATCAGGAAGGGGTAAGCGATTCGCAACCGCACTGCGGGCAGGGCAGCTCAGGAAAACATAACTGGCTGACCTATTATAAGCCCGAGAAACAGTAAAAAAATAAACCCCTTACAGACCACATCTAGAATATCGTGTGCAGTTTTGGTCTCCTTATTTAAGAAAGGACATAATTGCTTTAGTGGCGGTTCAGAGAAGGTTCACTCAACAGATTCCTGGGATGAGGGGGTTATCTTATGAGGAAAGGTTGGACAAGTTGGGCCTGTATAGACTGGAGTATAGAAGAATGAGAGGTGGTCTTATTGAAACATGTAAGATCCTGAGGGGAGCAGAAGGGGTAGAAGCTGAGAGGATGTATCCCCTTGGGAGAGAGACTCGATCTAAGGGCCACAGTTTAAAGACAAGGGGTCTCTCATTTAAGACAGAGATGAGGAGAATTTTTATCTCGCAGAGGGTCATGAGTCTGTGGGACTCCCTTCCTCAGAGAGCGGTGGAGGCAGGGTCATTGAATATTTTTAAGGCTGAGTTGGATGGATTCCTGATGATCAAGGGTGTCAAAGGTTATAGTAGGTAGACAGGAAATTAGTGTTGAGGTCACAATCAGATCAGCCATGATCTTATCAAATGGCAGAGCAGGCTCGAGAGGCCGAATGGCCTAATCCTGCTCTTAATTCGTATGTTTGTATTAATATGGCTGCACATGAAGGTAATAATGTCATCAGATTGGTGCTGGCTGTGATATCATTGTATGAAGGTTTTTGGGAGGGGGCAGTGGCGCAATCTGGAAACTAAACTCACTCGCAATTATACATCAATCAGATGTGTACAAGGCAATAAACGAAGGAACATGCTCTGGATACGTTTGTCTTTATCTCGGCCAGTTTGGGAGCAGAACCAGGCAGTTACACCAAACCATTTGAAAGAGACCTGGGTCACTTTGGATCTGAGATTGTTCCAGAACTGCTTTGTTTAGCAACAATTAAAATGACAGGAAGGCAAAGAGGAAAGAATAAATGACACATCAGGCATCTTTCAGGTGTTTTTCTACAATGAATGCAACATGTGCTTTGTTGCTTTTTGCTGATTTTCAATCCTGAATCATTAGAATAACAAAGATGCAGCCCAGAGAGGCCTTTCTGCCCAGCATATAAATACCAAGCTGTGTGAAGCAGTGAAACATTCAGTCAGTTACTAATCTAACTGTGAGCTCAAAATGGGAAAGGCAAGGAGAACTCAGATTTTATACTTTGTATTATAACTCTTCAATCTCCTAGTTTGAGAAAATATTAATTTGCAAATCTACATCTTTCCACAGATCATCTTTTATGAAGACAGGAACTTCCAGGGTCGGCACTACGAGTGCAGTACTGACTATGCTGACCTGTCCTCTTACTTCAGCCGCTGCAACTCCATCCGTGTTGAGAGTGACTGGTGGGTACTATATGAGAGACCCAATTACATGGGATACCAGTATGTTCTGAGCAGAGGAGAATATCCTGACTACCAGCGCTGGATGGGATTCAATGACAGCATCGGGTCATGTCGCACCTACCCATATGTAAGTTACCTTTGATGGTTTGTATATTTTACCCAGATTGAGGACAAGTTAATGACAACTTGCTGAGCAATTGAGTTTGTCAATGTCAACTGGGAAAACACTTCAGCTTTTTTCACACGTTGTAAAGCTTTGTGCATATTATATCTAAATGACCTGATATTTCTTATAATAATAAAGATACACAGCTTGGTTCTTAAGAGCATAATTATGCAAACTTAAAAGAGCTGAATTCCAGAGGTGATGATGGCCCTTGACATCAAGGCAGCATTTAACCGAGCGTGGCACCAAGGAGCCCGAGTAAAATTGAAGTCAATGGGAATCAGGGGAAAACTCTGCAGTGGCTGGAGTCATGCCTGGCACAAAAGAAGATGGTAGTGGTTGTTGGAGGCTTATCATCTCAGCCCCAGGTCATTGTTGCATGAGTTCCTCAGGGCAGTGTCGTGGGCCCAACCATCTTCAACTGCTTCATCAGTGACCTTCCCTCCATCATAAGGTCAGAAATGGGTATGTTCGCTGATGATTGCACAGTGTTCAGTTCCATTTGCAACCCCTCAGATAATGATGCAGTCCGAGCCCACATGCAGCAAGGACTGGACAACATCCAGGTTGGGGCTGTTCAGTGGCAAGTCACATTCATAACAGCACTGTGAGAGAACCTTCACCACACGGATTGCAGCGTTTTGAGAAGGCGGCTCACCACTACCTTCTCAAGGGCAATTAGGGATTGTTAATAAATGCTGGCCTTGCCAACGATGCCTATATCTATGAACCAATATAAAAAAAACTGGGTAACATGTGATCTGTACAACAGTCTAAAGTTTCAATAAAAAACGGGAATATAATTGGATGAATTAGTTCACAATAATTCACCAATTAGAATTGAATGCCTAATTGTTTGATTGGAAGTTTGGAATGTAAAAACACCACCTACAGGGAGACTCAGAACTTAGGCATCTTATCTTATCATTTACACAAGAGCTGCTTGGTGACTTCAGTTAGGAGAGAATCTGCTGCTTCAATAGATGTCACTGAACGGTCTCTTGCTTTTCAGAAACATCATCTGCAACCTTTCTTAAGCTCCCTTCTCACCAGGAGGCTGTCTTTCTAGACACTGAACATTTATAGTTTCTTCACTAATATGATCTTTTTATATTACAGTACAGAGGTGGAAACTACAGAATGAGGATTTACGAGAGGCCTGACTTTGGAGGACAGATGATGGAATTCATGGATGACTGTCCATCTGTCTACGATTGTTTCCGCTACCGTGACATTCACTCCTGCCATGTGATGGACGGTTACTGGACCTTCTATGAACATCCCAACTACAGAGGCCGACAGTACTTCATGAGACCCGGTGAATACAGGAGATTCAGTGACTGGGGTGGCTACAGATCAACTATCGGATCATTCAGGAGCATGAGGGACTTCTAGATTGTTCTTGAGAAACATGATTTTGTCTCTCTGAAATGGTCTTAAGATTAATAAAATCTCCTCTACTTAACAAACAAGTTTGTCATTTAAATTTGGATAATGGTGGAAATCACAGAGAAATCTCATGGAAATCTCAGGCTGGTGTCTCATGCCGAGTATTGTACCTCTTTGATCTCAGCTAATGAATTGATTTCAATTCAGTAAATGCAGATTTAAGAATGAACGTTGTCCATGAGACTGACAATACAATGCACGGACTTCATGAAAGTGAGCATCAAAATGTAAGTCACTATGAATGAGGGCTGCTTGTCCCATGAATGATATCCAAGGTTCTCATTTCTATATCATCTCAGTTGACTAAAGGAAACCTGGAATAAGAATCAGGCACTTTTAAAGTAAAAATATCCACAGCATTTAGTCCAGCTTCACTCTCGTCCTCAACTCCAAGAGAATGTAACTGCTTTTTAAAGTACAAACATTGAAAATCACATCAGAAAACAATATTATATTGAAATCCATTTCCAATGTTCACCACTTTCAGTGAAGAAGTGGATATATTGCTCAGGTGTACATGAAAAATCTCATTTGATTCAATGCTGTAACTGTACACACGCTCATGGTTCTCAATGTAAGTCGGTTAACATAGAAACATAGAAAAAGGAGCAGGAGTAGGCCATTCGGTCGTTCGAGCCTGCTCTGCCATTCAATATGATCATGGCTGATCCTCTACTTCAATACCATATTCCCGCTCTCTCTCCATACCCCTTGATGCCTTTTGCATCTAGAAATCTATCTCGCTCCTTCTTAAATATATTCAGTGACTTGGCCTGCACAGTCTTCTGTCGTAGAGAATTCCACAGGTTCACCACTCTCTGAGTGAAGAAATTTCTCCTCATCTCAGTCCTAAATGTCCTACCCCGTATCCTGAGACTGTGACCCCTCGTTCTGGATCCCACAGCCAGGGGAAACATCCTCCCTGCATCCAGTCTGTCTAGCCCTGTCAGAATTTTATACGTTTCAATGAGATCCGCTCTCACTCTAAACTCGAGTGAATACAGGCCGAGTCGACCCAATCTCTCCTCATATGACAGTTCTGCCATCCCAGGAATCAGTCTGGTGAACTTTCGCTGCACTCCCTCCATGGCAAGCAGATCCTTTCTTAAGTAAGGAGACCAAAACTGCACACTATACTCTAGGTGTGGTCTCATCAAGGCCCTGTATAACTGCAGTAAGACATCCTTGCTCCTGTATTTAAATCCTCTTGCAATGAAGGCCAACATACCATTTGCCTTCCTAACTGCTTGCTGCAACTGCATGTTTGCTTTCAGTGACTGGTGTACAAGGACACCCAGGTTCCTTTGTACATCAACCATTTCCCAATCTATCACCATTGAAATAATACTCTGCCTTTCTGTTTTTCCTTCCGAAGTGGATAACTTCACATTTTTCCACATTATACTTTGCCCACTCGCTCAACTTGTTTAAATTGCCTTGAAGCCTCTTTGCATCCTCCTCACAACTGACAATCCCACCGAGTTTTGTGTCGTCAGCAAACTTGGAAATATTATATTTGCTTCCCTCATCCAAATCATTGATATATATTGTGAATATCTGGGGCCCGAGCACTGATCCCTGAGGTACCCCACTAGTCACTGCCTGCCACCCCGAAAAAGACCCATTTATTCCGACTCTCTTTCCTGTCTGTTAACCAATTTTCAATCCATGCCAGTATATTACAACCAATTCCCTGTGCTTTAATTTTGCCCACTAACCTCTTATGTGGGACTTTAGCAAAGGCCTTCTGAAAATCCAAATAAACCACATCCACTGGTTCTCCCTTATCTATTCGACCAGTTTCATCCTCAAAAAACTCTTGTAGGTTTGTCAAAAATGCTTTCCCTTTCATAAATCCACGTTGACTTTGTCTAATTCCGTTGATTTTTTCTAAGGGTCCTATTAACACATCCTTCATCAAAGACTCTAGCAATTTCCCTGCTATTGATGTTAGGCTTACCGATCTGTCGTTCCCTGATTTCTCTCTCCCTTCTTTTTGAAATAGTGGGTTTCCATTTGCCATCCTCCAATCTGCAGGAACTGTTCCATAATCTATAGAATTTAGGACGATGACAACGAATGCATCCACTATTTCCATGGCTACCTCTTTTAGTGCTCTGTAATGCAGTTTATTCGGCCCTGGGGATTTATCGACTTTCAGTCCCATTAATTTCCCCAGCACTATGTTTTTACGAATACTAATTTCCTTTAATTCCTCCTTCTCACTCATCCTTTGGTCCTCGAGCATTTCTGGGAAGTTTTCTGTGTCGTCTTCTGTGAAGACAGAACCAAAGTATTTGTTTAATTGCTCTGCCATTTCCCTGTTCCCCATTATAAATTCTCCCGTTTCTGACTGTAAGGGACCTCCCTTTGCCTTCACTAATCTTTTTCTTTTTACATACTTGTAGAAGCTTGTACAGTCCACTTTCATGTTCATTGCAAGTTCACTCTCGTACTCTATTTTTCCCCTCTTAATCAATCCCTTGTCCCTTATTTGCTGAATTCTGAACTGCTCCCAATCCTCAGGCTTGCTGCTTTTTCTGGCAACTTTATATGACTCCTCATTGGATCTAGCACTATCTTTAATTTCTATTGTTAGCCATGGTTGGGCCGCTTTTCCTTTTGTGTTTTTGCACCAGAAAGGAATGTATAATTGTTGCAATTCATGCATTCGTTCCTTAAATGTGAGCCATTGCCTATCCACCATCATGCCTTTTAATGAAGCTTCCCAATCTATCAGAGCCAACTCACTCCTCATACCTTCATAGTTTCCTTTCTTTAGATTTAGGACCCCAGTTTCAGATTGGACTACTTCACTTTCCATCTTAATGAAGACTTCTATAATGTTAAGGTCACTCTTCCCCTAAGGACCCGCACAACAAGATTATTTATTAATCCCTTCTCATTGCACAATACCCAATCTAGGATAGCCTGTTCCCTGGTTGGCTCCTCAATGTACTGGTCGAAAAAATCATCTCGTACACACTCCAGGAATTCATTTGGTTTGGCCAGTCTGTATGTAGATTAAAGTCACCCATGATTACTCGAGTACCCTCGTTACATGCGCCTCTAATTTCCTGTTTGATGCCCTACATTACTATTACTGTTTGGAGGCCTATAGACTACTCCCACCAGTGTTTTCTGCCCCTTGTTGCTTCATAACTCCACCCAGACTGATTCTACATCTTGATTTTCTGAGCCATTATCCTTTCTCACTATTGCTCTGATTTCATCCTTTACTAACAATGCCATCCCACCTCCTTTTCCTTTTTGCCTGTCCTTCCTAAATATCGAATACCCTTGGATATTAAGCTTCCAGCCTTGGTTACCCTGCAGCCAAGTCTCTGTAATTGCAATTATATCATATCCGTTTACATCTATTTGTGCTGTTAATTCATCTACTTTATTACGAATGCTTCGTGCATTCAGATACAGTGCCTTTGGATTTGTCTTTTTAACATTTTTAGACATCTTTACATTTTTATGTACTCTAGCCCCATTAGTCTTATTACCATTTTTCTTTCCCGGACTCTATTTGTTAGTGCACTCTTTTGTTTGTACGGTCTGTCCCTTCCTGACACAATCTGGTTATCCTTACCCCAATCACTTTCCTGCACTGCTTCCTTGTCTTTTCTCTTTGACATTCTAGATTTCTCTCCAGCGGGACCCTTCCTCCGCCCCTTATTTAGTTTAAAGCCCTATCTACCTCCCTAGTTATTTGATTTGATAGAACTCTGGTCCCAGCATGGTTCAGGTGTAGTCTGACCCAACGGAACAGCTCTCTCTTTCCCCAGTACTGGTGCCAGTGCCCCATGAATCGAAACTCACTTCTCCCACACCAATCTTTGAGCCACGCATTCATCCCTCTGATCTTATTGACCTTATGCCAATTTGCTCGTGGCTCAGGTAACAATCCAGAGATTATTACCTTTGTAGTTCTGCTTTTTAATTTAGTCCCCAGCTGCTCAAACTCTCTCAGTAGAACCTTTTTCTTAGTCCAACCAATGTCATTGGCACCAATATTGACCACGACAACAAGGTCCTCCCCCTCCCACTCCAAGTTCTTCTCCAGCCCGTAGGAGATAACCTTAACCCTGGCACCGGGTTGGCAACATAGACTTCGGGACTCATGCTCCTGGCTGCAGAGAACAGTGTCTATCCTCCTAACTATACTGTCGCCTACTGCAACCACCTTCCTTTTTACTCCCCCCACTTGAACGGCTTTGTGCAACATGATGCCGTGGTCAGTTTGCTCATCCTGCACGCAGTCCCACGCTTGTCCACATGGGTTGCAAGAACCTCAAATCCATTGGACAAGCGCAGGGACTGAGGATCCTGCAATACGACCTCCTGGACCCCCGAACCTGCCTCACTCACAGTCACACCCTCCTGTCCCTGACCATGTGTCAGTTCTAAAGTATCTAATCTAAGGGGTGTGACTGCCTCCTGGAGCAAAAGGTCCAGGTCGCTTTCTCCCTCCCTGATGTCTCGCAACATCCGCAGCTCGAACTCCAGCTCCTCAACTCGAGGCCGAAGTTCCTCGATCAGCAGACACTTACTGCAGATGTCATTACCCTGGACAAAAAGGTCCATAAGCTCCCACATATTGCAGCAGGAACACATCTCTTGTTCTCCCATTATTTTATTTATTTCATTAATTTAGAGTTAAACAAATTATTTTCCTTGTTTAATTTATTAGATTAATTCAATTAAGTTTAGTTTTTAAAATTTAGTTATATGCTATATGTTAACTCAAAACTTAGCCCACAGTCACTACCAATCACTTACCTGCCTCACCTGCGACGTCACACTGCAGTTTTCTCTGATTGCAGGTCTGCTGAAAAAAATAAGCTTCGACAAGTATATAAAAAGGAAGAGGGTAGCTAAAGTAAACATTGGTCCCTTAGAGGATGAGACTGGGGAAATAATAATGGAAAACAAGGAAATGGCAGAGGAATTGAACAGATAGTTTGTATCTGTCTTCAGAGTAGAAGACACTAATAACATTACAATAATTGTAGAAAATCAAGGGGCAAAATGGGGGGAGGATCTAAAAACAATCACTATCACGAGAGAAAAAGTACTAGGGAAACTAATGGGTCTAAAGGCTGACAAGTCCCCTGGACCTTATGGCTTGCATCCAAGGGTCTTAAAGGAAGTGGCTGCAGAGATAGTGGATGCATTGGTTGTCATCTTCCAGAATTCACTAGATTCTGGGAAGGTTGCAGCGGATTGGAAAACCGCAAATGTAACACCCCTATTCAAGAAGGGAGTGAGATCGAAAGCAGGTAACTACAGACCACTTAGCCTAACATCTGTCATTGGGAAAATGCGAGAATCCATGATTAAGGAAGTAACAGCAGGACATTTGGAGACTCATAATACAATCAAGGAGAGTCAACATGGTTTTATGAAGGGGAAATCATGTCTGACAAATTTATTGGAGTTCTTTGAGGAAGTAACGGGCAGGGTGGATAAAGGTGAACCAATGGATGCAGTATATTTGGATTTCCTAAAGGCATTCGATAAGGTGCCACATCAAAGAGTACTGCACAAGATAGGAGCTCATGGAGCTGGGGGAAATTTACTGGCATGGATAGAAGACTGGCTAGCGAACAGAAAACAAAGAGTCGGAATAAAAGGGTCATTTTCAAAATGGTTATCTGTAACTAGTGAGGTGCCGCAGGGATCAGTGCTGGGGCCTCAACTATTTACAATATATATCAATGACTTGGATGAAGGAACAGAGTGTCATGTGACCAAATTTACTGATGATACAAAGATAGGTGGAAAAGCAAGTTGCGATGAGGACACAAAGTGTCTGCAAAGGGATACTGACAGGTTAAGCGAATGGGCAGAAATTTGGCAGATGGAATATAATGTGGGAAAATGTGAAGTCATCCACTTTGGGAGGAAAAATAAAAAAGCAAAATATTATTTGAATGGAGAAATACTACAAAATGCTGCGGTACAGAGGGATCTGGGTGTCGTCGTACATGAAACACAAAAAGTCAACATACAGGGGCAGCAGGTAATCCGGAAGGCAAACGGAATAGTGGCCTTTATTTCCAGGGGGATGGAGTATAAAAGCAGGGAAGTCATTCTACAACTGTACAGGGTGCTGGTGAGGCCACACCTGGAGTACTGCGTACAGTCCTGGTGCCCTTATTTCAGGAAGGATATCCTTGCATTGGAGGCAGTTCAAAGAAGGTTCACGAGGTTGATTCCGGGTATGGAAGGGTTGTCTTATGAGGGAAGATTGAACAGGTTGGGTGTATACTCATTGGAGTTTGGAAGAATGAGAGGAGATCTTATTGAAACATACAAGATTCTGAGGGGACTCGATAGTGTAGATGCTGAGAGGATGTTATCCCTTATGGGGGAATCTAAAACTTGGGTTTCATAATCTCAGAATAAGGGGTCACTCCAAAAAGCTGTGGAGGCTGAATCATTGAACACAATCAAGGCTGAGTTAGACAAATTTTTGATCGGCAAGGTAGTCAAGGATATGGGGAAAGTGCAGGAAGGTGGAGTTGAGGTAAAAATCAGATCAGCCATGATCTCATTAAATGGCGGAGCAGGCTCGAGGGGCCGAATGGCCTACTCCTTCTCCTGTCTCTTATGTTCTTATGGTCTTATGCTGTTGCTTTTATCCCGTTCTCAGTCTGCTGCTGCTCAGGTCTGCCGCTGCTCTGTGGAAAAGTTAGGAAAAGCAAGGCAAAGCAGCACCTCCTTCCCCCACTTCACCGAACTCCCACACTTCCCAAACTCTCAAGTTGTTCACTCCGTCCCCACTGCACTCAGTGCCGTTGCACTCACAGGCCCCTGTTATTTCCACTGTTTGTGACTCAGATGAGTCAGCCCTGCTCTGCGACTCTTTCAGGAACCAGTTTAATCCAGCGAACCATTTAACGAACGACAGCAGCTCTCCAGTTTGTCTCTGCTTCAGCCTGACAAACTTAAAAATTTAAAGTTTAAAATTGAACTGAAACAGTCGATCATACTTAACAGTTAATAGCAATTAACACTAGATTTTAAAAGATTTTAAACTAGATTTTATACAAGTCAAAACCAAGGAGGAATAATATTTCCAGGGTACTCCTTGGATGGGCTGCAAGAAGGATTTTTAACGAAATCCTGGCTATCTTGCAGTCAGGAAAATGACACTTCTAACGGAGAGTCGATTTGATTGAAGTGCACTCTGCTCCGACATCGCCTGGGAGACCAGCCCTGAAACCTGAGAGAGCAGGCAGTGAAAATAATGAGAAGGTTTGGATCACTGAGCTCTTCTCCACTGTGAAGGACAAGTTGTGGTCTCACAGTGGATTGATGGAGATAGCAGGAGATAACATGGCTTTGGGGAGGTAGGATAGGTCCAGTTGTGATGCTCCAGCCATCATGCATGTGGGGCAGGCTTGATGGACCTGCTGGCCTTTTCCTACCCTACATTTTTGTATGTTCGTATGTTTTCAGGAACCACTTATTGCCATTAATACACAGAATGGTTTCCAGAGTTTAATACAGAGCAGAAAATGTACAATTGGCCAAGTCACTGGTGTGTAGTGGATTAACATTGTACAATTTTGAAAATCGAGATGTCGAATTTCACTTCCTGTATTCTTTATTTTTACTTATGAGGGGCACAACGTCAATCCCATCCTGAAAATTTTGTTTATTCCACGATTTATTTTAAAAATGTAGTGATGTAACTGACAGAGCTGCTTCTAAACTACCCCGAGTACAAAGGTTGCTCGTTTGGTAAAATACAAATTTATGAATCACAGGAGGTTCTGTTATTGCACTCAGTCAGGTAAGGTGCACATTTGCACGATTTGCTGAATCAATCACAACTCTGCAACTGGTTCCTTGTTGGAATGCAACCTCAGTCATATTTTTATTAAAAGACATAATTGATATTCTTTATGGAAGTAATCTTCCTCAGGTCAGTGACATTAACAATGATCAATGATTAATGTTTCTTATCTGTTTTTAATCATTGGTCTACTTTCCCCCCCTTATATAAGTTTCATGATTTATGGGTCAAATACAGCAAAGGTTTGGGGCCAAAGTATCACAGCTACAATCCTCTGCACAACCTTGTTCTCAACCCAAGTTGCGCTGCTTTGAGGGAGCTCAAAATAGAACTGGATCACTCCTCAATTAACAGGAAAAGGCCGTTTTAAATTGTTCTCCGGGAAAGTACAGTTGTCTCTGGGAAAGTGTTGTGATCTCTGGGAGATCACAGTGATGTCTGAAAAATACAGTGATCTCTGGGAAGTACAGTGTTCTCTGGGAAGTACAGTGATCTTTGGGAAAGTACAATGATCCCATAGAGATTAAAATGGTCCATGCAAAAGCACAATGTTCTCTGGGAAATTACAGTGATCTCTGGGAAAGTACAGTGATCTATGGAAAAGCACAGTGATATCTGGGAAAGTGCAATGATCTCACATCCTTTTTTCCAAGTTATCCCGAAGGAGACCGCTCCGGTCTTTAACACTTTGCCTTCAGGACAATGAAAGCTGAAAGCTCCTTTCAATCTCTGACGTTGGTTTCCACATCTTAAATTTCCATCGTTCTCTTACTTATTTGAATATTCCTATTAGTTGTCCCTGACTTAAAAACAAAAAAGCAGACAGTAAGTTTCTATCAAAGACTCTGATAAACTAAATAAACAATGTGTGATCTGTAATTTGTGTTAATAAACACCACCCACAATATGGTTGCACATGAAGGCAATAATGTCATCAGATTGATGCCGGCCGTGATATCATTGAATGAAGGATTTGGAGAGGGGCAGTGGTGCAATCTGGAAACTAAACTCACTCGTAATTATACATCAACCAGATGTGTACAAGGCAATAACCGAATCGACATGCTCTGGATATCTCTGTCTTCATTGCCAGTTTGGGAGCAGAACCAGGCGGTTACACCAAACTATTTGAAACAGACCTGAGTGATTTGTATCTGTGATTGTCCCAGAAGTGCTTTGTTCAAACAACAATTAAAATGACAGGAAGGCCAAGGGGAAAGAATAAATGACACATCAGGCATCTTTCAGGTGTTTTTCTACAATGAATGCAACATGTGCTTTGATGATTTTTGCTGAGTTTCAATCCTGAATCATTAGAATAACAAAGATATAGAATAGAGTGGCCTTTCTGCCCAGCATATAAACACCAAGCTGTGTGAAGCAGTGAAACATTCAGTCTAACTGTGAGCTCAAAATGGGAAAGGCAAGGAGAACTCAGATTTTATCCTTTTTATTATAATTATTCAATCTCCTAATTTTTAGAAATTATTAACTTGCAAATCTATATCTTTCCACAGATCATCTTTTATGAAGACAGGAACTTCCAGGGTCGGCACTACGAGTGCAGTACTGACTGTGCTGACCTGTCCTCTGACTTCAGCCGCTGCAACTCCATCCGTGTTGAGAGTGACTGGTGGGTGCTGTATGAGAGACCCAATTACATGGGATATCAGTATGTTCTGAGCAGAGGAGAATATCCTGACTACCAGCGCTGGATGGGATTCAATGACAACATCAGGTCATGTCGCACATACCCATACGTAAGTTACCTTTTATGATTTTTATATTTTACCCAGATTGAGGACAAATTAATGACAACTTGCTGAGCAATTGAGTTTGTCAATGTCAACTGGGAAAACACTTCAGCTGTTTTCACTTGTATTAAGGCTTTGTATATCGAAATGACCTGATATTTGTAGTGATAGTGAAGATACACAGCTTGGTTATGAACAGTTTAATTATCCAAACTTAAAAGACTAGGTGACATATCGGGCACGCTTTCAGTAATGAAAAACGGGTGGGTTGGGAGTGGTGGGGGCATTCAAAATCTCAACCATTTCAGACCCACCCCTAACCCACCCCCATTCCACCTTTTTACCGGGGTGGGATGAGGGGCTGGGTGGCCAAGCCACTCCCAGGAGGCTGGTCAGACTTTAAAACCTTTCATTGACGCTGCAGGCCTCCAATTTTCCACAGTTTCCGATTTCAACCCCGAGGGGCTGGGATTTCCGGGCTTCTCTTTTATGCCACTTGAAAGGAGGCTAGGAGGTCCGAGACTAACAGATAGGTGCCTTTCTGACACAGCTTGTGGGTTCGGAGGAGCAGGAGTGCTTCCCCCAGGCCCAACCAGCCTACCTGCAGCGAACCCCCAATGATCACTGAACCCCCGCGATGATCCCGACCCGTCTCCCAATGATAGCGGACACGTGCCCCCGAACCCCGACCCCTCCCCACAGTCAGGAATCCCTGCCCCCGATCTCCGCTCACCCTCAACAATCGCAGACCCCCAACCCCCAACCACGATCCTGCCCCCAACAATCACGGACGCCCAGGATGACCCCTGACCCCTCCAAAGTTCGTGGATGTCTGTGACTGACCCCCGATCCCTCCCGCCCATGACTGACTGCCCTCAGGCGTCCCCTGCCAACCCTTGCCCCCTTGCCAATGCATGCACCATGCCAACCCATGTCCATGTGCCAACCCATGCCTCATTCCAACCCATGGCCCCTGAGTCCCCGTGCCCCTGTGCCCCATGATGCTGTGCCCCCATGCTCCTGTGCTCGAATGCCCCCTGTGCCAACCCTGTCCCTTATGTTCCCCTCCACCCATACAAATAAAGACTTACCTGAAGACTTACCTGAACACATCCTCTCCCTGGCTGTTTTCCCATCTGATTGACACCAGCCTGTCAATCAGGCGAGTCAGTCGGACGGCAAACCAACAAAAAAAGACGTCCTTACGTCAATATCGTGAGGATGTCCAGGGAAGCCGTACTTCTGGGTTTTCTTTCCGCAATTTGAGCCCCCCGCCCAATTCCCGGCTGGGAGTCAAAATGATGCCCATGATCTGTGCACCAGTCCAAAGTTTCAATAAAATACAGGAATATAATTGGATGAATTATTTCACAATAATTAACCAATTAGAACTTAAAGCCTAATTGTTCGATTGGAAGTTTGGAATGTAAAAATACCACCTACAGCGAGTCTCAGAACTTAGGCATCTTATCTTATCATTCACACATGAGCTGCTTGGTGACTTCAGTGAGCAGAGAATCTGCTGCTTCAATAGATGTCACTGAACGGTCTCTTGCTTTTCAGAAACATCATCTGTAACCCTTACTATACTCTCTTCTCACAAGGAGGCAGTCTTACTAGACACTGAACATTTATAGTTTCTTCACTAATATGATCTTATTTATATTACAGTACAGTGGTGGAAACTACAGAATGAGGATTTACGAGAGGCCTGACTTTGGAGGACAGATGATGGAATTCACAGATGACTGTCCATCTGTCTACGATCGTTTCCGCTACCGTGACATTCACTCCTGCCATGTGATGGACGGTTACTGGACCTTCTATGAACATCCCAACTACAGAGGCCGACAGCACTTCATGAGACCCGGTGAATACAGGAGATTCAGTGACTGGGGTGGCTACAGCTCAACTATCGGATCTTTCAGGCGCATGAGGGACTTCTAGATTGTTCTTGAAAAACATGATTTTGTCTCTCTGAAATGGTCTTAAGATTAATAAAATCTCCCCTACTTAACAACCGAGTTTGTCACTTACTTTTGGAATATAGTGGAAATCACAGAGAAATCTCACGGAAATCCAAGGCCGGGGTCTCAGGCCGATTATTTTATTCTTTGATCTCAGGTAATGAATTTATTTCAATTCAGTAAATGCAGATTTAGGAATGAACGTTGTCCATGATATTGACAATACAATGCATGGACTTCATGAAAGTGAGCATCAAAATGTAAGTCACTGTGAATGAGGGCTGCATGTCCCATGAATGAAATCCAAGGTTCTCATTTCTATATCATCTTAGTTGACTAAAGGAAACCTGGAATAAAAATCAGGCATTTTTAAAGTGAAAATATGCACAGCATTTAGTCCAGCTTCACTCTCGTCCTCAACTCCAAGAGAATGTAACTCCTTTTTAAAGTAAAAACATTGAAGATCACATCAGAAAACAAAATTATCGTGAAATCCATTTCCAATGTTCAGCACATTCAGTGAAGAAGTGGATATATTGCTCATTGTGGAAATGCAACAAACACATTTGATTCAATGCTGTAACTGTACACACGCTCGTGGTTCTCAATGTAAGTCGGTTGTACAACTCAAAACTCAGTAGGAAGAATATTTCCAGTGTACTTATTGGATGGACTGTGAGAAGGATTTTTCACGAAATCCTGGCTATCTTGCAGTCAGTAAAATGACACTTCTAATGGAGAGTCGATTTGATTGAAGTGCACTCTGCTCCGACATCGCCTGGGAGACCAGCCCTGAAACCTGAGAGAGCAGGCAGTGAAAATAATGAGAAGGTTTGGATCACTGAGCTCTTCTCCACTGTGAAGGACAAGTTGTGGTCTCACAGTGGATTGATGGAGATAGCAGGAGATAACATGGCTTTGGGGAGGTAGGATAGGTCCAGTTGTGATGCTCCAGCCATCATGCATGTGGGGCAGGCTTGATGGACCTGCTGGCCTTTTCCTACCCTTCATTTTTGTATGCTCGTATGTTTTCAGAAACCACTTATTGCTGTTAATACATAGAACATGGTTTAACACACAGCAGAATATATACAATTGGTCACATCATGAGTCTGTAGTGCATTAACATTTTACTATATTAAAAATCTATATAACGAATTTCACTTCATGTATTCTTTATTTTAACTTATCAGGTGCAGAAAGTCAATTCCACCCTCAGTATTTTGTTTGTTCCACGATTTATTTTAAAAATGTAGTGATGTAACTGACAGTGCTGCTTCTAAACTACCCCGAGTACAAAGGTTGCTCGTTTGATAAAATACAAATTTATGAATCACAGGAGGTTCTGTTGTTGCACTCAGTCAGGTAAGGTGCACATTTGCACGATTTACCAAATCAATCACAACTCTGCAACTGGTTCCTTTTTGGAATGCACCCTCAATAATATTTTTATTAAAAGACATAATTGATATTCTGTGTGGAAGTGACATTCCTCGGGTCAGTGACATTAACAATGATCAATGATAAATGTTTCTTATCTGTTTTTAATCATTGGTCTACTTTCCCCTCCTTATAAAAGCTTCAAGATTTATGGGTCAAATCCAGCAAAGGTTTGGGGCCAAAGTATCACAGCTACAATCCTCTGCACAACCTTGTTCCCAACCCAAGTTGCGCTGCTTTGAGGGAGCTCAAAATCGAACTGGATCACTCCTCAATGAACAGGAAAAGGCAGTGGGAAATTACAGTGTTCTCTGGGAAACTACAGCCATCTCTGGGAGAGTATAGTGATCTCTGGGAGTTCACAGCGATCTCTGGAAAAATACAGTGTTCTCTGGGAAAGTATTGTGTTCTCTGGGAAAGTCGAATGATCCCATCGAGATTAAAACGGTCAATGCAGAAGCATAATGTTATCTCGGAAAGTACAGTGATCTATGGAAAAGCACAGTGATCTCTGGGAAATTATAGTGATCTCACATCCTTTTTTCCAAGTTATCTCTAAGGAGACCTATCTGGTCTTTAACACTTTGCCGTCGGGACAAACAAAGCTGAAAGCTACTTTCAATCTCTGACGTTGTTTTCCACATCTTAACTTTCTATTGTTCTCTTACTTATTTGAATTTTCCTATTTGTTGTCCTGAACGTTAAAATAAAAAAGTAGACAGTAAGTTTCTTTTCAAGACACTGTGTAAACCAAATATACAAAGTATGATCTGTAATTTGTGTTAAAAACACCACCCACAATATGTGGGAAAAGGTGAACTTGTCCACTTTGGCAGGAGGAATCGTAAAGCAGTATATTATTTAAATGGAGAGAGATTGCAGAACTCTGAGGTGCAGAGGGATCTGGGTGTCCAAAGACATGAATCTCAAAGTGAGTATGCAGGTGCAGCAAGTGATCAGGAAGGCAAATGGAATATTGTCATTTATTGCAAGGGGAATGGAATATAAAAGTAGAGATGTTTTGCTACAGTTGTACAGGGCATTGGTGAGACCTGAAGGGATTCGCAAAATTTCACATGTTCCCCCCACCCCGAAGATTTATTGGAGTTATTAAAGAAACCCTGGTGTGACTGTTTTAAAAAATCCAAGGTCTCTCAAAATGGCTGCAGTCAGACACATGGCCGAGGACTGGCAGATTTGAAATTGCATTCTCAACAACTCGGCAGGCTTCGTGTCTCAGACAGGTTTCTTTAAACAATGCAGCTGCATTCTCGCCCTGAGGCAAGCTATCAACATGGCCGGCCAACACATCAAAATTCGAGCAGGAAGTGATCGCAGGACAAAAGGTGAACCATCAAGGTACATTCGGAACAATGGTAAAGCAGTTAGCGAACAGATTGATACAGGAAATGGCCATTAATGTTAATGGGCCAGAGATGGGGTCCTTTATCTTACGTTTCGTGCTTAAATCAAACAATGAAGCAAGCTGATAAGGTATGAAAAAAAAACCTGTTACCAAGAGGGTATAACTGGGGCTGCCCAGTATCTCTCTTTAGCTTCTCTCTTCGCCTCTTGGCCCCATCCTGCTGCCTGCTCGCAACTAAGAAGGAAGGCCATTCAGTAAAACTCGCAACCACATGTCGACGGCAACAGCAGGCACAGGGGCCAGGCCTTTTCATCTGTTTTCACCGGTGAGCATTAATTTTCTGGCTGCCACAAGACAGCTTAGCATAGGTGTAAGGTTGGGGGTTAAAGGGGATATTGCTAAACTTGTGATTTTAGAATTTTCCCTCGATGTGTCCGTTTTCTTTCAACCCGATAAGTGTAAGACTCTATTACATCCATAGCGATTTCTTTATCTTCTGTGTTATACTGTTTACCTTGTAGTTTTAGTTTTTTTTTCTTATTAATAAACATTGGTTTTTCCTTGTACCAATCCACTGGTCTGTTTGTCTGTCTTTGTTACCACTCGATAAGTACTCAGCTCAGAATCAGGAAGGGGTAAGCGATTCGCAACCGCACTGCGGGCAGGGCAGCTCAGGAAAACATAACTGGCTGACCTATTATAAGCCCGAGAAACAGTAAAAAAATAAACCCCTTACAGACCACATCTAGAATACCGTGTGCAGTTTTGGTCTCCTTATTTAAGAAAGGACATAATTGCTTTGGAGGCGGTTCAGAGAAGGTTCACTCAACAGATTCCTGGGATGAGGGGGTTATCTTATGAGGAAAGGTTGGACAAGTTGGGCCTGTATAGACTGGAGTATAGAAGAATGAGAGGTGGTCTTATTGAAACATGTAAGATCCTGAGGGGAGCAGAAGGGGTAGAAGCTGAGAGGATGTATCCCCTTGGGAGAGAGACTCGATCTAAGGGCCACAGTTTAAAGATAAGGGGTCTCTCATTTAATACAGAGATGAGGAGAATTTTTATCTCGCAGAGGGTCATGAGTCTGTGGGACTCCCTTCCTCAGAGAGCGGTGGAGGCAGGGTCATTGAATATTTTTAAGGCTGAGTTGGATGGATTCCTGATGAACAAGGGTGTCAAAGGTTATAGTAGGTAGACAGGAAATTAGTGTTGAGGTCACAATCAGATCAGCCATGATCTTATCAAATGGCAGAGCAGGCTCGAGAGGCCGAATGGCCTAATCCTGCTCTTAATTCGTATGTTTGTATTAATATGGCTGCACATGAAGGTAATAATATCATCAGATTGGTGCTGGCTGTGATATCATTGTCTGAAGGTTTTTGGGAGGGGGCAGTGGCGCAATCTGGAAACTAAACTCACTCGCAATTATACATCAATCAGATGTGTACAAGGCAATAAACGAAGGAACATGCTCTGGATACGTTTGTCTTTATCTCGGCCAGTTTGGCAGCAGAACCAGGCAGTTGCACCAAACCATTTGAAAGAGACCTGGGTCACTTTGGATCTGAGATTGTTCCAGAACTGCTTTGTTCAGCAACAATTAAAATGACAGGAAGGCAAAGAGGAAAGAATAAATGACACATCAGGCATCTTTCAGGTGTTTTTCTACAATGAATGCAACATGTGCTTTGTTGCTTTTTGCTGATTTTCAATCCTGAATCATTAGAATAACAAAGATGCAGCCCAGAGAGGCCTTTCTGCCCAGCATATAAATACCAAGCTGTGTGAAGCAGTGAAACATTCAGTCAGTTACTAATCTAACTGTGAGCTCAAAATGGGAAAGGCAAGGAGAACTCAGATTTTATACTTTGTATTATAACTCTTCAATCTCCTAGTTTGAGAAAATATTAATTTGCAAATCTACATCTTTCCACAGATCATCTTTTATGAAGACAGGAACTTCCAGGGTCGGCACTACGAGTGCAGTACTGACTATGCTGACCTGTCCTCTTACTTCAGCCGCTGCAACTCCATCCGTGTTGAGAGTGACTGGTGGGTGCTGTATGAGAGACCCAATTACATGGGATACCAGTATGTTCTGAGCAGAGGAGAATATCCTGACTACCAGCGCTGGATGGGATTCAATGACAGCATCGGGTCATGTCGCACCTACCCATATGTAAGTTACCTTTGATGGTTTGTATATTTTACCCAGATTGAGGACAAGTTAATGACAACTTGCTGAGCAATTGAGTTTGTCAATGTCAACTGGGAAAACACTTCAGCTTTTTTCACACGTTGTAAAGCTTTGTGCATATTATATCTAAATGACCTGATATTTCTTATAATAATAAAGATACACAGCTTGGTTCGTAAGAGCATAATTATGCAAACTTAAAAGAGCTGAATTCCAGAGGTGATGATGGCCCTTGACATCAAGGCAGCATTTAACCGAGCGTGGCACCAAGGAGCCCGAGTAAAATTGAAGTCAATGGGAAT
Source organism: Heptranchias perlo (assembly GCF_035084215.1). Taxonomy (NCBI): domain Eukaryota; kingdom Metazoa; phylum Chordata; class Chondrichthyes; order Hexanchiformes; family Hexanchidae; genus Heptranchias; species Heptranchias perlo. The sequence continues at coordinate 72,462,828 of NC_090331.1, read as the reverse complement.
CAGGGGAAAACTCTGCAGTGGCTGGAGTCATGCCTGGCACAAAAGAAGATGGTAGTGGTTGTTGGAGGCTTATCATCTCAGCCCCAGGTCATTGTTGCATGAGTTCCTCAGGGCAGTGTCGTGCGCCCAACCATCTTCAACTGCTTCATCAGTGACCTTCCCTCCATCATAAGGTCAGAAATGGTGATGTTCGCTGATGATTGCACAGTGTTCAGTTCCATTTGCAACCCCTCAGATAATGATGCAGTCCGAGCCCACATGCAGCAAGGACTGGACAACATCCAGGTTGGGGCTGTTCAGTGGCAAGTCACATTCATAACAGCACTGTGAGAGAACCTTCACCACACGGATTGCAGCGTTTTGAGAAGGCAGCTCACCACTACCTTCTCAAGGGCAATTAGGGATTGTTAATAAATGCTGGCCTTGCCAACGATGCCTATATCTATGAACCAATATAAAAAAAACTGGGTAACATGTGATCTGTACAACAGTCTAAAGTTTCAATAAAAAACGGGAATATAATTGGATGAATTAGTTCACAATAATTCACCAATTAGAATTGAATGCCTAATTGTTTGATTGGAAGTTTGGAATGTAAAAACACCACCTACAGGGAGACTCAGAACTTAGGCATCTTATCTTATCATTTACACAAGAGCTGCTTGGTGACTTCAGTTAGGAGAGAATCTGCTGCTTCAATAGATGTCACTGAACGGTCTCTTGCTTTTCAGAAACATCATCTGCAACCTTTCTTAAGCTCCCTTCTCACCAGGAGGCTGTCTTTCTAGACACTGAACATTTATAGTTTCTTCACTAATATGATCTTTTTATATTACAGTACAGAGGTGGAAACTACAGAATGAGGATTTACGAGAGGCCTGACTTTGGAGGACAGATGATGGAATTCATGGATGACTGTCCATCTGTCTACGATTGTTTCCGCTACCGTGACATTCACTCCTGCCATGTGATGGACGGTTACTGGACCTTCTATGAACATCCCAACTACAGAGGCCGACAGTACTTCATGAGACCCGGTGAATACAGGAGATTCAGTGACTGGGGTGGCTACAGATCAACTATCGGATCATTCAGGCGCATGAGGGACTTCTAGATTGTTCTTGAGAAACATGATTTTGTCTCTCTGAAATGGTCTTAAGATTAATAAAATCTCCTCTACTTAACAAACAAGTTTGTCATTTATATTTGGATAATGGTGGAAATCACAGAGAAATCTCATGGAAATCTCAGGCTGGTGTCTCATGCCGAGTATTTTACCTCTTTGATCTCAGCTAATGAATTGATTTCAATTCAGTAAATGCAGATTTAAGAATGAACGTTGTCCATGAGACTGACAATACAATGCACGGACTTCATGAAAGTGAGCATCAAAATGGAAGTCACTATGAATGAGGGCTGCTTGTCCCATGAATGATATCCAAGGTTCTCATTTCTATATCATCTCAGTTGACTAATGGAAACCTGGAATAAGAATCAGGCACTTTTAAAGTAAAAATATCCACAGCATTTAGTCCAGCTTCACTCTCGTCCTCAACTCCAAGAGAATGTAACTGCTTTTTAAAGTACAAACATTGAAAATCACATCAGAAAACAATATTATAGTGAAATCCATTTCCAATGTTCACCACTTTCAGTGAAGAAGTGGATATATTGCTCAGGTGTACATGAAAAATCTCATTTGATTCAATGCTGTAACTGTACACACGCTCATGGTTCTCAATGTAAGTCGGTTAACATAGAAACATAGAAAAAGGAGCAGGAGTAGGCCATTCGGTCGTTCGAGCCTGCTCTGCCATTCAATATGATCATGGCTGATCCTCTACTTCAATACCATATTCCCGCTCTCTCTCCATACCCCTTGATGCCTTTTGCATCTAGAAATCTATCTCGCTCCTTCTTAAATATATTCAGTGACTTGGCCTGCACAGTCTTCTGTCGTAGAGAATTCCACAGGTTCACCACTCTCTGAGTGAAGAAATTTCTCCTCATCTCAGTCCTAAATGTCCTACCCCGTATCCTGAGACTGTGACCCCTCGTTCTGGATCCCACAGCCAGGGGAAACATCCTCCCTGCATCCAGTCTGTCTAGCCCTGTCAGAATTTTATACGTTTCAATGAGATCCGCTCTCACTCTAAACTCGAGTGAATACAGGCCGAGTCGACCCAATCTCTCCTCATATGACAGTTCTACCATCCCAGGAATCAGTCTGGTGAACTTTCGCTGCACTCCCTCCATGGCAAGCAGATCCTTTCTTAAGTAAGGAGACCAAAACTGCACACTATACTCTAGGTGTGGTCTCATCAAGGCCCTGTATAACTGCAGTAAGACATCCTTGCTCCTGTATTTAAATCCTCTTGCAATGAAGGCCAACATACCATTTGCCTTCCTAACTGCTTGCTGCAACTGCATGTTTGCTTTCAGTGACTGGTGTACAAGGACACCCAGGTTCCTTTGTACATCAACCATTTCCCAATCTATCACCATTGAAATAATACTCTGCCTTTCTGTTTTTCCTTCCGAAGTGGATAACTTCACATTTTTCCACATTATACTTTGCCCACTCGCTCAACTTGTTTAAATTGCCTTGAAGCCTCTTTGCATCCTCCTCACAACTGACAATCCCACCGAGTTTTGTGTCGTCAGCAAACTTGGAAATATTATATTTGCTTCCCTCATCCAAATCATTGATATATATTGTGAATATCTGGGGCCCGAGCACTGATCCCTGAGGTACCCCACTAGTCACTGCCTGCCACCCCGAAAAAGACCCATTTATTCCGACTCTCTTTCCTGTCTGTTAACCAATTTTCAATCCATGCCAGTATATTACAACCAATTCCCTGTGCTTTAATTTTGCCCACTAACCTCTTATGTGGGACTTCATCAAAGGCCTTCTGAAAATCCAAATAAACCACATCCACTGGTTCTCCCTTATCTATTCGACCAGTTTCATCCTCAAAAAACTCTTGTAGGTTTGTCAAAAATGCTTTCCCTTTAATAAATCCACGTTGACTTTGTCTAATTCCGTTGATTTTTTCTAAGGGTCCTATTAACACATCCTTCATCAAAGACTCTAGCAATTTCCCTGCTATTGATGTTAGGCTTACCGATCTGTCGTTCCCTGATTTCTCTCTCCCTTCTTTTTGAAATAGTGGGTTTCCATTTGCCATCCTCCAATCTGCAGGAACTGTTCCATAATCTATAGAATTTAGGACGATGACAACGAATGCATCCACTATTTCCATGGCGACCTCTTTTAGTGCTCTGTAATGCAGTTTATTCGGCCCTGGGGATTTATCGACTTTCAGTCCCATTAATTTCCCCAGCACTATGTTTTTACGAATACTAATTTCCTTTAATTCCTCCTTCTCACTCATCCTTTGGTCCTCGAGCATTTCTGGGAAGTTTTCTGTGTCGTCTTCTGTGAAGACAGAACCAAAGTATTTGTTTAATTGCTCTGCCATTTCCCTGTTCCCCATTATAAATTCTCCCGTTTCTGACCGTAAGGGACCTACCTTTGCCTTCACTAATCTTTTTCTTTTTACATACTTGTAGAAGCTTGTACAGTCCACTTTCATGTTCATTGCAAGTTCACTCTCGTACTCTATTTTTCCCCTCTTAATCAATCCCTTGTCCCTTATTTGCTGAATTCTGAACTGCTCCCAATCCTCAGGCTTGCTGCTTTTTCTGGCAACTTTATATGACTCCTCATTGGATCTAGCACTTTCTTTAATTTCTATTGTTAGCCATGGTTGGGCCGCTTTTCCTTTTGTGTTTTTGCACCAGAAAGGAATGTATAATTGTTGCAATTCATGCATTCGTTCCTTCAATGTGAGCCATTGCCTATCCACCATCATGCCTTTTAATGAAGCTTCCCAATCTATCAGAGCCAACTCACTCCTCATACCTTCATTGTTTCCTTTCTTTAGATTTTGGACCCCAGTTTCAGATTGGACTACTTCACTTTCCATCTTAATGAAGACTTCTATAATGTTAAGGTCACTCTTCCCCTAAGGACCCGCACAACAAGATTATTTATTAATCCCTTCTCATTGCACAATACCCAATCTAGGATAGCCTGTTCCCTGGTTGGCTCCTCAATGTACTGGTCGAAAAAATCATCTCGTACACACTCCAGGAATTCATTTGGTTTGGCCAGTCTGTATGTAGATTAAAGTCACCCATGATTACTCGAGTACCCTCGTTACATGCGCCTCTAATTTCCTGTTTGATGCCCTACATTACTATTACTGTTTGGAGGCCTATAGACTACTCCCACCAGTGTTTTCTGCCCCTTGTTGCTTCATAACTCCACCCAGACTGATTCTACATCTTGATTTTCTGAGCCATTATCCTTTCTCACTATTGCTCTGATTTCATCCTTTACTAACAATGCCATCCCACCTCCTTTTCCTTTTTGCCTGTCCTTCCTAAATATCGAATACCCTTGGATATTAAGCTTCCAGCCTTGGTTACCCTGCAGCCAAGTCTCTGTAATTGCAATTATATCATATCCGTTTACATCTATTTGTGCTGTTAATTCATCTACTTTATTACGAATGCTTCGTGCATTCAGATACAGTGCCTTTGGATTTGTCTTTTTAACATTTTTAGACATCTTTACATTTTTATGTACTCTAGCCCCATTAGTCTTATTACCATTTTTCTTACCCGGACTCTATTTGTTAGTGCACTCTTTTGTTTGTACGGTCTGTCCCTTCCTGACACAATCTGGTTATCCTTACCCCAATCACTTTCCTGCACTGCTTCCTTGTCTTTTCTCTTTGACATTCTAGATTTCTCTCCAGCGGGACCCTTCCTCCGCCCCTTATTTAGTTTAAAGCCCTATCTACCTCCCTAGTTATTTGATTTGATAGAACTCTGGTCCCAGCATGGTTCAGGTGTAGTCTGACCCAATGGAACAGCTCTCTCTTTCCCCAGTACTGGTGCCAGTGCCCCATGAATCGAAACTCACTTCTCCCACACCAATCTTTGAGCCACGCATTCATCCCTCTGATCTTATTGACCTTATGCCAATTTGCTCGTGGCTCAGGTAACAATCCAGAGATTATTACCTTTGTAGTTCTGCTTTTTAATTTAGTCCCCAGCTGCTCAAACTCTCTCAGTAGAACCTTTTTCTTAGTCCAACCAATGTCATTGGCACCAATATTGACCACGACAACAAGGTCCTCCCCCTCCCACTCCAAGTTCTTCTCCAGCCCGTAGGAGATAACCTTAACCCTGGCACCGGGTTGGCAACATAGACTTCGGGACTCATGCTCCTGGCTGCAGAGAACAGTGTCTATCCTCCTAACTATACTGTCGGCTACTGCAACCACCTTCCTTTTTACTCCCCCCACTTGAACGGCTTTGTGCACCATGATGCCGTGGTCAGTTTGCTCATCCTGCACGCAGTCCCACGCTTGTCCACATGGGTTGCAAGAACCTCAAATCCATTGGACAAGCGCAGGGACTGAGGATCCTGCAATACGACCTCCTGGACCCCCGAACCTGCCTCACTCACAGTCACACCCTCCTGTCCCTGACCATGTGTCAGTTCTAAAGTATCTAATCTAAGGGGTGTGACTGCCTCCTGGAGCAAAAGGTCCAGGTCGCTTTCTCCCTCCCTGATGTCTCGCAACATCCGCAGCTCGAACTCCAGCTCCTCAACTCGAGGCCGAAGTTCCTCGATCAGCAGACACTTACTGCAGATGTCATTACCCTGGACAAAAAGGTCCATAAGCTCCCACATATTGCAGCAGGAACACATCTCTTGTTCTCCCATTATTTTATTTATTTCATTAATTTAGAGTTAAACAAATTATTTTCCTTGTTTAATTTATTAGATTAATTCAATTAAGTTTAGTTTTTAAAATTTAGTTATATGCTATATGTTAACTCAAAACTTAGCCCACAGTCACTACCAATCACTTACCTGCCTCACCTGCGACGTCACACTGCAGTTTTCTCTGATTGCAGGTCTGCTGAAAAAAATAAGCTTCGACAAGTATATAAAAAGGAAGAGGGTAGCTAATGTAAACATTGGTCCCTTAGAGGATGGGACTGGGGAAATAATAATGGAAAACAAGGAAATGGCAGAGGAATTGAACAGATAGTTTGTATCTGTCTTCAGAGTAGAAGACACTAATAACATTACAATAATTGTAGAAAATCAAGGGGCAAAATGGGGGGAGGATCTAAAAACAATCACTATCACGAGAGAAAAAGTACTAGGGAAACTAATGGGTCTAAAGGCTGACAAGTCCCCTGGACCTTATGGCTTGCATCCAAGGGTCTTAAAGGAAGTGGCTGCAGAGATAGTGGATGCATTGGTTGTCATCTTCCAGAATTCACTAGATTCTGGAAAGGTCCCAGCGGATTGGAAAACCGCAAATGTAACACCCCTATTCAAGAAGGGAGTGAGATCGAAAGCAGGTAACTACAGACCACTTAGCCTAACATCTGTCATTGGGAAAATGCGAGAATCCATGATTAAGGAAGTAACAGCAGGACATTTGGAGACTCATAATACAATCAAGGAGAGTCAACATGGTTTTATGAAGGGGAAATCATGTCTGACAAATTTATTGGAGTTCTTTGAGGAAGTAACGGGCAGGGTGGATAAAGGGGAACCAATGGATGCAGTGTATTTGGATTTCCTAAAGGCATTCGATAAGGTGCCACATCAAAGATTACTGCACAAGATAGGAGCTCATGGTGTTGGGGGAAATTTACTGGCATGGATGGAAGACTGGCTAGCTAACAGAAAACAAAGAGTCGGAATAAAAGGGTCATTTTCAAAATGGTTATCTGTAACTAGTGGGGTGCCGCAGGGATCAGTGCTGGGGCCTCAACTATTTACAATATATATCAATGACTTGGATGAAGGAACAGAGTGTCATGTGACCAAATTTACTGATGATACAAAGATAGGTGGAAAAGCAAGTTGCGATGAGGACACAAAGTGTCTGCAAAGGGATACTGACAGGTTAAGCGAATGGGCAGAAATTTGGCAGATGGAATATAATGTGGGAAAATGTGAAGTCATCCACTTTGGGAGGAAAAATAAAAAAGCAAAATATTAATTGAATGGAGAAATACTACAAAATGCTGCGGTACAGAGGGATCTGGGTGTCCTCATACATGAAACACAAAAAGTCAACAGGTGCAGCAGGTAATCCGGAAGGCAAACGGAATAGTGGCCTTTATTTCCAGGGGGATGGAGTATAAAAGCAGGGAAGTCATTCTACAACTGTACAGGGTGCTGGTGAGGCCACACCTGGAGTACTGCGTACAGTCCTGGTGCCCTTATTTCAGGAAGGATATCCTTGCATTGGAGGCAGTTCAAAGAAGGTTCACGAGGTTGATTCCGGGTATGGAAGCGTTGTCTTATGAGGAAAGATTGAACAGGTTGGGTGTATACTCATTGGAGTTTAGAAGAATGAGAGGAGATCTTATTGAAACATACAAGATTCTGAGGGGACTCGATATTGTAGATGCTGAGAGGATGTTATCCCTTATGGGGGAATCTAAAACTTGGGTTTCATAATCTCAGAATAAGGGGTCACTCCAAAAAGCTGTGGAGGCTGAATCATTGAACACAATCAAGGTTGAGTTAGACAAATTTTTGATCAGCAAGGTAGTCAAGGATATGGGGAAAGTGCAGGAAGGTGGAGTTGAGGTAAAAATCAGATCAGCCATGATCTCATTAAATGGCGGAGCAGGCTCGAGGGGCCGAATGGCCGACTCCTTCCCCTATCTCTGATGTTCTTATGGTTCTTATGCTGCTGCTTTTATCCCGTTCTCAGTCTGCTGCTGCTCAGGTCTGCCGCTGCTCTGTGGAAAAGTTAGGAAAAGCAAGGCAAAGCAGCACCTCCTTCCCCCACTTCACCGAACTCCCACACTTCCCAAACTCTCAAGTTGTTCACTCCGTCCCCACTGCACTCAGTGCCGTTGCACTCACAGGCCCCTGTTATTTCCACTGTTTGTGACTCAGATGAGTCAGCCCTGCTCTGCGACTCTTTCAGGAACCAGTTTAATCCAGCGAACCATTTAACGAACGACAGCAGCTCTCCAGTTTGTCTCTGCTTCAGCCTGACAAACTTAAAAATTTAAAGTTTAAAATTGAACTGAAACAGTCGATCATACTTAACAGTTAATAGCAATTAACACTAGATTTTAAAAGATTTTAAACTAGATTTTATACAAGTCAAAACCAAGGAGGAATAATATTTCCAGGGTACTTCTAGGATGGGCTGCAAGAAGGATTTTTAACGAAATCCTGGCTATCTTGCAGTCAGGAAAATGACACTTCTAATGGAGAGTCGATTTGATTGAAGTGCACTCTGCTCCGACATCGCCTGGGAGACCAGCCCTGAAACCTGAGAGAGCAGGCAGTGAAAATAATGAGAAGGTTTGGATCACTGAGCTCTTCTCCACTGTGAAGGACAAGTTGTGGTCTCACAGTGGATTGATGGAGATAGCAGGAGATAACATGGCTTTGGGGAGTTGGATAGGTCCAGTTGTGATGCTCCAGCCATCATGCATGTGGGGCAGCCTTGATGGACCTGCTGGCCTTTTCCTACCCTTCATTTTTGTATGTTCATATGTTTTCAGAAACCACTTATTGCCATTAATACATAGAACATGGTTTAACACACAGCAGAATATATACAATTGGTCACATCATGAGTCTGTAGTGCATTAACATTTTACTATATTAAAAATCTAGATAACGAATTTCACTTCATGTATTCTTTATTTTTACTTATCAGGTGCAGAAAGTCAATTCCACCCTCAGTATTTTGTTTATTCCACGATTTATTTTAAAAATGTAGTGATGTAACTGACAGAGCTGCTTCTCAACTACCCCGAGTACAAAGGTTGCTCGTTTGGTAAAATACAAATTTATGAATCACAGGAGGTTCTGTTATTGCACTCAGTCAGGTAAGGTGCACATTTGCACGATTTACCAAATCAATCACAACTCTGCAACTGGTTCCTTTTTGGAATGCAACCTCAATAATATTTTTATTAAAATACATAATTGATATTCTGTGTGGAAGTGACATTCCTCGGGTCAGTGACATTAACAATGATCAATGATTAATGTTTCTTATCTGTTTTTAATCATTGGTCTACTTTCCCCCCGTTATAAAAGCTTCAAGATTTATGGGTCAAATCCAGCAAAGGTTTGGGGCCAAAGTATCACAGCTACAATCCTCTGCACAACCTTGTTCCCAACCCAAGTTGCGCTGCTTTGAGGGAGCTCAAAATCGAACTGGATCACTCCTCAATTAACAGGAAAAGGCAGTGGGAAATTACAGTGTTCTCTGGGAAACTATAGCCATCTCTGGGAGAGTATAGTGATCTCTGGGAGTTCACAGCGATCTCTGGAAAAATACAGTGTTCTCTGGGAAAGTATTGTGTTCTCTGGGAAAGTCGAATGATCCCATCGAGATTAATACGGTCAATGCAGAAGCATAATGTTATCTCGGAAAGTACAGTGATATATGGAAAAGCACAGTGATCTCTGGGAAAGTACAGTGATCTCACATCCTTTTTTCCAAGTTATCTCCAAGGAGACCTATCTGGTCTTTAACACTTTGCCGTCGGGACAAACAAAGCTGAAAGCTACTTTCAATCTCTGACGTTGTTTTCCACATCTTAACTTTCTATTGTTCTCTTACTTATTTGAATTTTCCTATTTGTTGTCCTGAACGTTAAAATAAAAAGGAGACAGGAAGTTTCTTTTCAAGAAACTGTGTAAACCAAATATACAAAGTATGATCTGTAATTTGTATTAAAAACACCACCCACAATATGTGGGAAAAGGTGAACTTGTCCACTTTGGCAGGAGGAATAGAAAAGCAGTATATTATTTAAATGGAGAGAGATTGCAGAACTCTGAGGTGCAGAGGGATCTGGGTGTCCAAGTACATGAATCTCAAAGTGAGTATGCAGGTGCAGCAAGTGATCAGGAAGGCAAATGGAATATTGTCATTTATTGCAAGGGGAATGGAATATAAAAGTAGAGATGTTTTGCTACAGTTGTACAGGGCATTGGTGAGACCACATCTAGAATACCTTGTGCAGTTTTGGTCTCCTTATTTAAGAAAGGACATAATTGCTTTAGTGGCGGTTCAGAAAAGGTTCACTCAACAGATTCCTGGGATGAGGGGGTTATCTTATGTTTATGAGGAAAGGTTGGACAAGTTGGGCCTGTATAGACTGGAGTTTAGAAGAATGAGAGGTGGTCATATTGAAACATGTAAGTTCCTGAGGGGAGCAGAAGGGGCAGAAGCTGAGAGGATTTATCCCCTTGTGGGAGAGACTCGAACTCGGGGCCACCGTTTAAAGATAAGGGGTCTCCCATTTAAGACAGAGATGAGGAGAATTTTTATCTCGCAGAGGGTCATGAGTCTGTGGGACTCCCTTCCTCAGAGAGCGGTGAAGGCTGGGTCATTGAATATTTTTAAGGCTGAGTGAGATGGATTCCTGATGATCAAGGGTGTCAAAGGTTATAGTAGGTAGACAGGAAATTAGTGTTGAGGTCGCAATCAGATCAGCCATGATCTTATCAAATGGCAGAGCAGGCTCGAGAGGCCGAATGGCCAAATCCTGCTCTTAATTCGTATGTTTGTATTAATATGGCTGCACATGAAGGTAATAATGTCATCAGATTGGTGCTGGCTGTGATATCATTGTCTGAAGGTTTTTGGGAGGGGGCAGTGGCGCAATCTGGAAACTAAACTCACTCGCAATTATACATCAATCAGATGTGTACAAGGCAATAAACGAAGGAACATGCTCTGGATATGTTTGTCTTCATCTCGGCCAGTTTGGGAGCAGAACCAGGCAGTTACATCAAACTATTTGAAAGAGACCTGGGTCACTTTGGATCTGAGATTGTTCCAGAACTGCTTTGTTCAGCAACAATTAAAATGACAGGAAGGCAAAGAGGAAAGAATAAATGACACATCAGGCATCTTTCAGGTGTTTTTCTACAATGAATGCAACATGTGCTTTGTTGCTTTTTGCTGATTTTCAATCCTGAATCATTAGAATAACAAAGATACAGCCCAGAGTGGCCTTTCTGCCCAGCATATAAATACCAAGCTGTGTGAAGCAGTGAAACATTCAGTCAGTTACTAATCTAACTGTGAGCTCAAAATGGGAAAGGCAAGGAGAACTCAGATTTTATACTTTGTATTATAACTCTTCAATCTCCTAGTTTGAGAAAATATTAATTTGCAAATCTATATCTTTCCACAGATCATCTTTTATGAAGACAGGAACTTCCAGGGTCGGCACTACGAGTGCAGTACTGACTATGCTGACCTGTCCTCTTACTTCAGCCGCTGCAACTCCATCCGTGTTGAGAGTGACTGGTGGGTGCTGTATGAGAGACCCAATTACATGGGATACCAGTATGTTCTGAGCAGAGGAGAATATCCTGACTACCAGCGCTGGATGGGATTCAATGACAGCATCGGGTCATGTCGCACCTACCCATATGTAAGTTACCTTTGATGGTTTGTATATTTTACCCAGATTGAGGACAAGTTAATGACAACTTGCTGAGCAATTGAGTTTGTCAATGTCAACTGGGAAAACACTTCAGCTTTTTTCACACGTTGTAAAGCTTTGTGCGTGTTATATCTAAATGACCTGATATTTCTTATAATAATAAAGATACACAGCTTGGTTCTTAAGAGCATAATTATGCAAACTTAAAAGAGCTGAATTCCAGAGGTGATGATGGCCCTTGACATCAAGGCAGCATTTAACCGAGCGTGGCACCAAGGAGCCCGAGTAAAATTGAAGTCAATGGGAATCAGGGGAAAACTCTGCAGTGGCTGGAGTCATGCCTGGCACAAAAGAAGATGGTAGTGGTTGTTGGAGGCTTATCATCTCAGCCCCAGGTCATTGTTGCATGAGTTCCTCAGGGCAGTGTCGTGCGCCCAACCATCTTCAACTGCTTCATCAGTGACCTTCCCTCAATCATAAGGTCAGAAATGGTGATGTTCGCTGATGATTGCACAGTGTTCAGTTCCATTTGCAACCCCTCAGATAATGATGCAGTCCGAGCCCGCATGCAGCAAGGACTGGACAACATCCAGGTTGGGGCTGTTCAGTGGCAAGTAACATTCATAACAGCACTGTGAGAGAACCTTCACCACACGGATTGCAGCGTTTTGAGAAGGCGGCTCACCACTACCTTCTCAAGGGCAATTAGGGATTGTTAATAAATGCTGGCCTTGCCAACGATGCCTATATCTATGAACCAATATAAAAAAAACTGGGTAACATGTGATCTGTGCAACAGTCTAAAGTTTCAATAAAAACGGGAATATAATTGGATGAATTAGTTCACAATAATTAACCAATTAGAATTGAATGCCTAATTGTTTGATTGGAAGTTTGGAATGTAAAAACACCACCTACAGGGAGACTCAGAACTTAGGCATCTTATCTTATCATTTACACAAGAGCTGCTTGGTGACTTCAGTTAGGAGAGAATCTGCTGCTTCAATAGATGTCACTGAACGGTCTCTTGCTTTTCAGAAACATCATCTGCAACCTTTCTTAAGCTCCCTTCTCACCAGGAGGCTGTCTTTCTAGACACTGAACATTTATAGTTTCTTCACTAATATGATCTTTTTATATTACAGTACAGAGGTGGAAACTACAGAATGAGGATTTACGAGAGGCCTGACTTTGGAGGACAGATGATGGAATTCATGGATGACTGTCCATCTGTCTACGATTGTTTCCGCTACCGTGACATTCACTCCTGCCATGTGATGGACGGTTACTGGACCTTCTATGAACATCCCAACTACAGAGGCCGACAGTACTTCATGAGACCCGGTGAATACAGGAGATTCAGTGACTGGGGTGGCTACAGCTCAACTATCGGATCTTTCAGGCGCATGAGGGACTTCTAGATTGTTCTTGAGAAACATGATTTTGTCTCTCTGAAATGGTCTTAAGATTAATAAAATCTCCTCTACTTAACAAACAAGTTTGTCATTTATATTTGGATAATGGTGGAAATCACAGAGAAATCTCATGGAAATCTCAGGCTGGTGTCTCATGCCGAGTATTGTACCTCTTTGATCTCAGCTAATGAATTGATTTCAATTCAGTAAATGCAGATTTAAGAATGAACGTTGTCCATGAGACTGACAATACAATGCACGGACTTCATGAAAGTGAGCATCAAAATGGAAGTCACTATGAATGAGGGCTGCTTGTCCCATGAATGATATCCAAGGTTCTCATTTCTATATCATCTCAGTTGACTGAAGGAAACCTGGAATAAGAATCAGGCACTTTTAAAGTAAAAATATCCACAGCATTTAGTCCAGCTTCACTCTTGTCCTCAACTCCAAGAGAATGTAACTGCTTTTTAAAGTACAAACATTGAAAATCACATCAGAAAACAATATTATATTGAAATCCATTTCCAATGTTCACCACTTTCAGTGAAGAAGTGGATATATTGCTCAGGTGTACATGAAAAATCTCATTTGATTCAATGCTGTAACTGTACACACGCTCATGGTTCTCAATGTAAGTCGGTTAACATAGAAACATAGAAAAAGGAGCAGGAGTAGGCCATTCGGTCGTTCGAGCCTGCTCTGCCATTCAATATGATCATGGCTGATCCTCTACTTCAATACCATATTCCCGCTCTCTCTCCATACCCCTTGATGCCTTTTGCATCTAGAAATCTATCTCGCTCCTTCTTAAATATATTCAGTGACTTGGCCTGCACAGTCTTCTGTCGTAGAGAATTCCACAGGTTCACCACCCTCTGAGTGAAGAAATTTCTCCTCATCTCAGTCCTAAATGTCCTACCCCGTATCCTGAGACTGTGACCCCTCGTTCTGGATCCCACAGCCAGGGGAAACATCCTCCCTGCGTCCAGTCTGTCTCGCCCTATCAGAAATTTATACGTTTCAATGAGATCCGCTCTCACTCTAAACTCGAGTGAATACAGGCCGAGTCGACCCAATCTCTCCTCATATGACAGTTCTGCCATCCCAGGAATCAGTCTGGTGAACTTTCGCTGCACTCCCTCCATGGCAAGTAGATCCTTTCTTAAGTAAGGAGACCAAAACTGCACACTATACTCTAGGTGTGGTCTCATCAAGGCCCTGTATAACTGCAGTAAGACATCCTTGCTCCTGTATTTAAATCCTCTTGCAATGAAGGCCAACATACCATTTGCCTTCCTAACTGCTTGCTGCAACTGCATGTTTGCTTTCAGTGACTGGTGTACAAGGACACCCAGGTTCCTTTGTACATCAACCATTTCCCAATCTATCACCATTGAAATAATACTCTGCCTTTCTGTTTTTCCTTCCGAAGTGGATAACTTCACATTTTTCCACATTATACTTTGCCCACTCGCTCAACTTGTTTAAATTGCCTTGAAGCCTCTTTGCATCCTCCTCACAACTGACAATCCCACCGAGTTTTGTGTCGTCAGCAAACTTGGAAATATTATATTTGCTTCCCTCATCCAAATCATTGATATATATTGTGAATATCTGGGGCCCGAGCACTGATCCCTGAGGTACCCCACTAGTCACTGCCTGCCACCCCGAAAAAGACCCATTTATTCCGACTCTCTTTCCTGTCTGTTAACCAATTTTCAATCCATGCCAGTATATTACAACCAATTCCCTGTGCTTTAATTTTGCCCACTAACCTCTTATGTGGGACCTTATCAAAGGTCTTCTGAAAATCCAAATAAACCACATCCACTGGTTCTCCCTTATCTATTGTACCAGTTTCATCCTCAAAAAACTCTTGTAGGTTTGTCAAAAATGCTTTCCCTTTAATAAATCCACGTTGACTTTGTCTAATTCCGTTGATTTTTTCTAAGGGTCCTGTTAACACATCCTTCATCAAAGACTCTAGCAATTTCCCTGCTATTGATGTTAGGCTAACCGATCTGTCGTTCCCTGATTTCTCTCTCCCTTCTTTTTGAAATAGTGGGGTTCCATTTGCCATCCTCCAATCCATAGGATCTGTTCCATAATCTATAGAATTTAGGACGATGACAACTAATGCATCCACTATTTCCATGGCTACCTCTTTTAGTGCTCTGGAATGCAGTTTATTCGGCCCTGGGGATTTATCGACTTTCAGTCCCATTAATTTCCCCAGCACTATGTTTTTACGAATACTAATTTCCTTTAATTCCTCCTTCTCACTCGTCCTTTGGTCCTCGAGCATTTCTGGGAAGTTTTCTGTGTCGTCTTCTGTGAAGACAGAACCAAAGTATTTGTTTAATTGCTCTGCCATTTCCCTGTTCCCCATTATAAATTCTCCCGTTTCTGACCGTAAGGGACCTACCTTTGCCTTCACTAATCTTTCTCTTTTTACATACTTGTAGAAGCTTGTACAGTCTACTTTCATGTTCATTGCAAGTTCACTCTCGTACTCTATTTTTCCCCTCTTAATCAATCCCTTGTCCCTTATTTGCTGAATTCTAAACTGCTCCCAATCCTCAGGCTTGCTGCTTTTTCTGGCAACTTTATATGACTCCTCATTGGATCTAGCACTATCTTTAATTTCTATTGTTAGCCATGGTTGGGCCGCTTTTCCTTTTGTGTTTTTGCACCAGAAAGGAATGTATAATTGTTGCAATTCATGCATTCGTTCCTTAAATGTGAGCCATTGCCTATCCACCATCATGCCTTTTAATGAAGCTTCCCAATCTATCAGAGCCAACTCACTCCTCATACCTTCATAGTTTCCTTTCTTTAGATTTAGGACCCCAGTTTCAGATTGGACTACTTCACTTTCCATCTTAATGAAGACTTCTATCATGTTAAGGTCAATCTTCCCCTAAGTACCCGCACAACAAGATTATTTATTAATCCCTTCTCATTGCACAATACCCAATCTAGGATAGCCTGTTCCCTGGTTGGCTCCTCAATGTACTGGTCGAAAAAATCATCTCGTACACACTCCAGGAATTCATTTGGTTTGGCCAGTCTGTATGTAGATTAAAGTCACCCATGATTACTCGAGTACCCTCGTTACATGCGCCTCTAATTTCCTGTTTGATGCCATCCCCTACATTACTATTACTGTTTGGAGGCCTATAGACTACTCCCACCAGTGTTTTCTGCCCCTTGTTGCTTCATAACTCCACCCAGACTGATTCTACATCTTGATTTTCTGAGCCATTATCCTTTCTCACTGTTGCTCTGATCTCATCCTTTACTAACAATGCCACCCCACCTCCTTTTCCTTTTTGCCTGTCCTTCCTAAATATCGAATACCCTTGGATATTAAGCTTCCAGCCTTGGACACCCTGCAGCCAAGTCTCTGTAATTGCAATTATATCATATCCGTTTACATCTATTTGTGCTGTTAATTCATCTACTTTATTACGAATGCTTCGTGCATTCAGATACAGTGCCTTTGGATTTGTCTTTTTAACATTTTTAGACATCTTTACATTTTTATGTACTCTAGCCCCATTAGTCTTATTACCATTTTTCTTATCCGGACTCTATTTGTTAGTGCACTCTTTTGTTTGTACGGTCTGTCCCTTCCTGACACAATCTGGTTATCCTTACCCCAATCACTTTCCTGCACTGCTTCCTTGTCTTTTCTCTTTGACATTCTAGATTTCTCTCCAGCGGGACCCTTCCTCCGCCCCTTATTTAGTTTAAAGCCCTATCTACCTCCCCAGTTATTTGATTTGATAGAACTCTGGTCCCAGCATGGTTCAGGTGTAGTCTGACCCAATGGAACAGCTCTCTCTTTCCCCAGTACTGGTGCCAGTGCCCCATGAATCGAAACTCACTTCTCCCACACCAATCTTTGAGCCACGCATTCATCCCTCTGATCTTATTGACGTTATGCCAATTTGCTCGTGGCTCAGGTAACAATCCAGAGATTATTACCTTTGCAGTTCTGCTTTTTAATTTAGTCCCTAGCTGCTCAAACTCTCTCAGTAGAACCTTTTTCTTAGTCCAACCAATGTCATTGGCACCAATATGGACCACGACAACAAGGTCCTCCCCCTCCCACTCCAAGTTCTTCTCCAGCCCGTAGGAGATAACCTTAACCCTGGCACCGGGTTGGCAACATAGACTTCGGGACTCATGCTCCTGGCTGCAGAGAACAGTGTCTATCCCCCAAACTATACTGTCTCCTACTGCAACCACCTTCCTTTTTACTCCCCCCACTTGAACGGCTTTGTGCACCTCGATGCCGTGGTCAGTTTGCTCGTCCTCCACGCAGTCCCACGCTTGTCCACAAGGGTTGCAAGAACCTCAAATCCATTGGACAAGCGCAGGGACTGAGGATCCTGCAATACGACCTCCTGGACCCCCGAACCTGCCTCACTCACAGTCACACCCTCCTGTCCCTGACCACGTGTCAGTTCTAAAGTATCTAATCTAAGGGGTGTGACTGCCTCCTGGAGCAAAAGGTCCAGGTCGCTTTCTCCCTCCCTGATGTCTCACAACATCCGCAGCTCGAACTCCAGCTCCTCAACTCGAGGCCAAAATTCCTCGATCCGCAGACACTTACTGCAGATGTAGTCACCCTGGACAAAAAGGTCCATAAGCTCCCACATATTGCAGCAGCAACACATCTCTTGTTCTCCCATTATTTTATTTATTTCATTAATTTAGAGTTCAACAAATTATTTTCCTTGTTTAATTTATTAGATTAATTCAATTAAGTTTAGTTTTTAAAATTTAGTTATATGCTATATGTTAACTCAAAACTTAGCCCACAGTCACTACCAATCACTTACCTGCCTCACCTGTGACGTCACACTGCAGTTTTCTCTGATTGCAGGTCTGCTGAAAAAAATAAGCTTCGACAAGTATATAAAAAGGAAGAGGGTAGCTAAAGTAAACATTGGTCCCTTAGAGGATGAGACTGGGGAAATAATAATGGAAAACAAGGAAATGGCAGAGGAATTGAACAGATAGTTTGTATCTGTCTTCAGAGTAGAAGACACTAATAACATCACAATAATTGTAGAAAATCAAGGGGCAAAGTGGGGGGAGGATCTAAAAACAATCACTATCACGAGAGAAAAAGTACTAGGGAAACTAATGGGTCTAAAGGCTGACAAGTCCCCTGGACCTTATGGCTTGCATCCAAGGGTCTTAAAGGAAGTGGCTACAGAGATAGTGGATGCATTGGTTGTCATCTTCCAGAATTCACTAGATTCTGGAAAGGTCCCAGCGGATTGGAAAACCGCAAATGTAACACCCCTATTCAAGAAGGGAGTGAGATCGAAAGCAGGTAACTACAGACCACTTAGCCTAACATCTGTCATTGGGAAAATGCGAGAATCCATGATTAAGGAAGTAACAGCAGGACATTTGGAGACTCATAATACAATCAAGGAGAGTCAACATGGTTTTATGAAGGGGAAATCATGTCTGACAAATTTATTGGAGTTCTTTGAGGAAGTAACGGGCAGGGTGGATAAAGGGGAACCAATGGATGCAGTGTATTTGGATTTCCTAAAGGCATTCGATAAGGTGCCACATCAAAGATTACTGCACAAGATAGGAGCTCATGGTGTTGGGGGAAATTTACTGGCATGGATAGAAGACTGGCTAGCTAACAGAAAACAAAGAGTCGGAATAAAAGGGTCATTTTCAAAATGGTTATCTGTAACTAGTGGGGTGCCGCAGGGATCAGTGCTGAGGCCTCAACTATTTACAATATATATCAATGACTTGGATGAAGGAACAGAGTGTCATGTGGCCAAATTTACTGATGATACAAAGATAGGTGGAAAAGCAAGTTGTGATGAGGACACAAAGTGTCTGCAAAGGGATACTGACAGGTTAAGCGAATGGGCAGAAATTTGGCAGATGGAATATAATGTGGGAAAATGTGAAGTCATCCACTTTGGGAGGAAAAATAAAAAAGCAAAATATTATTTGAATGGAGAAATACTACAAAATGCTGCGGTACAGAGGGATCTGGGTGTCCTCGTACATGAAACACAAAAAGTCAACAGGTGCAGCAGGTAATCCGGAAGGCAAACGGAATAGTGGCCTTTATTTCCAGGGGGATGGAGTATGAAAGCAGGGAAGTCATTCTACAACTGTACAGGGTGCTGGTGAGGCCACACCTGGAGTACTGCGTACAGTCCTGGTGCCCTTATTTCAGGAAGGATATACTTGCATTGGAGGCAGTTCAAAGAAGGTTCACGAGGTTGATTCCGGGTATGGAAGCGTTGTCTTATGAGGAAAGATTGAACAGGTTGGGTGTATACTCATTGGAGTTTAGAAGAATGAGAGGAGATCTTATTGAAACATACAAGATTCTGAGGGGACTCGATATTGTAGATGCTGAGAGGATGTTATCCCTTATGGGGGAATCTAAAACTTGGGTTTCATAATCTCAGAATAAGGGGTCACTCCAAAAAGCTGTGGAGGCTGAATCATTGAACACAATCAAGGTTGAGTTAGACAAATTTTTGATCAGCAAGGTAGTCAAGGATATGGGGAAAGTGCAGGAAGGTGGAGTTGAGGTAAAAATCAGATCAGCCATGATCTCATTAAATGGCGGAGCAGGCTCGAGGGGCCGAATGGCCTACTCCTTCTCCTATCTCTGATGTTCTTATGGTTCTTATGCTGCTGCTTTTATCCCGTTCTCAGTCTGCTGCTGCTCAGGTCTGCCGCTGCTCTGTGGAAAAGTTAGGAAAAGCAAGGCAAAGCAGCACCTCCTTCCCCCACTTCACCGAACTCCCACACTTCCCAAACTCTCAAGTTGTTCACTCCGTCCCCACTGCACTCAGTGCCGTTGCACTCACAGGCCCCTGTTATTTCCACTGTTTGTGACTCAGATGAGTCAGCCCTGCTCTGCGACTCTTTCAGGAACCAGTTTAATCCAGCGAACCATTTAACGAACGACAGCAGCTCTCCAGTTTGTCTCTGCTTCAGCCTGACAAACTTAAAAATTTAAAGTTTAAAATTGAACTGAAACAGTCGATCATACTTAACAGTTAATAGCAATTAACACTAGATTTTAAAAGATTTTAAACTAGATTTTATACAAGTCAAAACCAAGGAGGAATAATATTTCCAGGGTACTTCTAGGATGGGCTGCAAGAAGGATTTTTAACGAAATCCTGGCTATCTTGCAGTCAGGAAAATGACACTTCTAATGGAGAGTCGATTTGATTGAAGTGCACTCTGCTCCGACATCGCCTGGGAGACCAGCCCTGAAACCTGAGAGAGCAGGCAGTGAAAATAATGAGAAGGTTTGGATCACTGAGCTCTTCTCCACTGTGAAGGACAAGTTGTGGTCTCACAGTGGATTGATGGAGATAGCAGGAGATAACATGGCTTTGGGGAGTTGGATAGGCCCAGTTGTGATGCTCCAGCCATCATGCGTGTGGGGCAGCCTTGATGGACCTGCTGGCCTTTTCCTACCCTTCATTTTTGTATGTTCATATGTTTTCAGAAACCACTTATTGCCATTAATACATAGAACATGGTTTAACACACAGCAGAATATATACAATTGGTCACATCATGGGTCTGTAGTGCATTAACATTTTACTATATTAAAAATCTAGATAACGAATTTCACTTCATGTATTCTTTATTTTTACTTATCAGGTGCAGAAAGTCAATTCCACCCTCAGTATTTTGTTTATTCCACGATTTATTTTAAAAATGTAGTGATGTAACTGACAGAGCTGCTTCTCAACTACCCCGAGTACAAAGGTTGCTCGTTTGGTAAAATACAAATTTATGAATCACAGGAGGTTCTGTTATTGCACTCAGTCAGGTAAGGTGCACATTTGCACGATTTACCAAATCAATCACAACTCTGCAACTGGTTCCTTTTTGGAATGCAACCTCAATAATATTTTTATTAAAATACATAATTGATATTCTGTGTGGAAGTGACATTCCTCGGGTCAGTGACATTAACAATGATCAATGATTAATGTTTCTTATCTGTTTTTAATCATTGGTCTACTTTCCCCCCGTTATAAAAGCTTCAAGATTTATGGGTCAAATCCAGCAAAGGTTTGGGGCCAAAGTATCACAGCTACAATCCTCTGCACAACCTTGTTCCCAACCCAAGTTGCGCTGCTTTGAGGGAGCTCAAAATCGAACTGGATCACTCCTCAATTAACAGGAAAAGGCAGTGGGAAATTACAGTGTTCTCTGGGAAACTACAGCCATCTCTGGGAGAGTATAGTGATCTCTGGGAGTTCACAGCGATCTCTGGAAAAATACAGTGTTCTCTGGGAAAGTATTGTGTTCTCTGGGAAAGTCGAATGATCCCATCGAGATTAATACGGTCAATGCAGAAGCATAATGTTATCTCGGAAAGTACAGTGATCTATGGAAAAGCACAGTGATCTCTGGGAAAGTACAGTGATCTCACATCCTTTTTTCCAAGTTATCTCCAAGGAGACCTATCTGGTCTTTAACACTTTGCCGTCGGGACAAACAAAGCTGAAAGCTACTTTCAATCTCTGACGTTGTTTTCCACATCTTAACTTTCTATTGTTCTCTTACTTATTTGAATTTTCCTATTTGTTGTCCTGAACGTTAAAATAAAAAGGAGACAGGAAGTTTCTTTTCAAGAAACTGTGTAAACCAAATATACAAAGTATGATCTGTAATTTGTATTAAAAACACCACCCACAATATGTGGGAAAAGGTGAACTTGTCCACTTTGGCAGGAGGAATAGAAAAGCAGTATATTATTTAAATGGAGAGAGATTGCAGAACTCTGAGGTGCAGAGGGATCTGGGTGTCCAAGTACATGAATCTCAAAGTGAGTATGCAGGTGCAGCAAGTGATCAGGAAGGCAAATGGAATATTGTCATTTATTGCAAGGGGAATGGAATATAAAAGTAGAGATGTTTTGCTACAGTTGTACAGGGCATTGGTGAGACCACATCTAGAATACCTTGTGCAGTTTTGGTCTCCTTATTTAAGAAAGGACATAATTGCTTTAGTGGCGGTTCAGAGAAGGTTCACTCAACAGATTCCTGGGATGAGGGGGTTATCTTATGTTTATGAGGAAAGGTTGGACAAGTTGGGCCTGTATAGACTGGAGTTTAGAAGAATGAGAGGTGGTCATATTGAAACATGTAAGATCCTGAGGGGAGCAGAAGGGGCAGAAGCTGAGAGGATGTATCCCCTTGTGGGAGAGACTCGAACTCGGGGCCACCGTTTAAAGATAAGGGGTCTCCCATTTAAGACAGAGATGAGGAGAATTTTTATCTCGCAGAGGGTAATGAGTCTGTGGGACTCCCTTCCTCAGAGAGCGGTGGAGGCAGGGTCATTGAATATTTTTAAGGCTGAGTTGGATGGATTCCTGATGAAGAAGGGTGTCAAAGGTTATAGTAGGTAGATAGGAAATTAGTGTTGAGGTCGCAATCAGATCAGCCATGATCTTATCAAATGGCAGAGCAGGCTCGAGAGGCCGAATGGCCTAATCCTGCTCTTAATTCGTATGTTTGTATTAATATGGCTGCACATGAAGGTAATAATATCATCAGATTGGTGCTGGCTGTGATATCATTGTCTGAAGGTTTTTGGGAGGGGGCAGTGGCGCAATCTGGAAACGAAACTCACTCGCAATTATACATCAATCAGATGTGTACAAGGCAATAAACGAAGGAACATGCTCTGGATACGTTTGTCTTTATCTCGGCCAGTTTGGGAGCAGAACCAGGCAGTTACATCAAACTATTTGAAAGAGACCTGGGTCACTTTGGATCTGAGCTTGTTCCAGAACTGCTTTGTTCAGCAACAATTAAAATGACAGGAAGGCAAAGAGGAAAGAATAAATGACATATCAGGCATCTTTCAGGTGTTTTTCTACAATGAATGCAACATGTGCTTTGTTGCTTTTTGCTGATTTTCAATCCTGAATCATTAGAATAACAAAGATACAGCCCAGAGTGGCCTTTCTGCCCAGCAGATAAATACCAAGCTGTGTGAAGCAGTGAAACATTCAGTCAGTTACTAATCTAACTGTGAGCTCAAAATGGGAAAGGCAAGGAGAACTCAGATTTTATACTTTGTATTATAACTCTTCAATCTCCTAGTTTGAGAAAATATTAATTTGCAAATCTATATCTTTCCACAGATCATCTTTTATGAAGACAGGAACTTCCAGGGTCGGCACTACGAGTGCAGTACTGACTATGCTGACCTGTCCTCTTACTTCAGCCGCTGCAACTCCATCCGTGTTGAGAGTGACTGGTGGGTGCTGTATGAGAGACCCAATTACATGGGATACCAGTATGTTCTGAGCAGAGGAGAATATCCTGACTACCAGCGCTGGATGGGATTCAATGACAGCATCGGGTCATGTCGCACCTACCCATACGTAAGTTACCTTTGATGGTTTGTATATTTTACCCAGATTGAGGACAAGTTAATGACAACTTGCTGAGCAATTGAGTTTGTCAATGTCAACTGGGAAAACACTTCAGCTTTTTTCACACGTTGTAAAGCTTTGTGCGTGTTATATCTAAATGACCTGATATTTCTTATAATAATAAAGATACACAGCTTGGTTCTTAAGAGCATAATTATGCAAACTTAAAAGAGCTGAATTCCAGAGGTGATGATGGCCCTTGACATCAAGGCAGCATTTAACCGAGCGTGGCACCAAGGAGCCCGAGTAAAATTGAAGTCAATGGGAATCAGGGGAAAACTCTGCAGTGGCTGGAGTCATGCCTGGCACAAAAGAAGATGGTAGTGGTTGTTGGAGGCTTATCATCTCAGCCCCAGGTCATTGTTGCATGAGTTCCTCAGGGCAGTGTCGTGGGCCCAACCATCTTCAACTGCTTCATCAGTGACCTTCCCTCAATCATAAGGTCAGAATTGGTGATGTTCGCTGATGATTGCACAGTGTTCAGTTCCATTTGCAACCCCTCAGATAATGATGCAGTCCGAGCCCGCATGCAGCAAGGACTGGACAACATCCAGGTTGGGGCTGTTCAGTGGCAAGTAACATTCATAACAGCACTGTGAGAGAACCTTCACCACACGGATTGCAGCGTTTTGAGAAGGCGGCTCACCACTACCTTCTCAAGGGCAATTAGGGATTGTTAATAAATGCTGGCCTTGCCAACGATGCCTATATCTATGAACCAATATAAAAAAAACTGGGTAACATGTGATCTGTGCAACAGTCTAAAGTTTCAATAAAAAACGGGAATATAATTGGATGAATTAGTTCACAATAATTAACCAATTAGAATTGAATGCCTAATTGTTTGATTGGAAGTTTGGAATGTAAAAACACCACCTACAGGGAGACTCAGAACTTAGGCATCTTATCTTATCATTTACACAAGAGCTGCTTGGTGACTTCAGTTAGGAGAGAATCTGCTGCTTCAATAGATGTCACTGAACGGTCTCTTGCTTTTCAGAAACATCATCTGCAACCTTTCTTAAGCTCCCTTCTCACCAGGAGGCTGTCTTTCTAGACACTGAACATTTATAGTTTCTTCACTAATATGATCTTTTTATATTACAGTACAGAGGTGGAAACTACAGAATGAGGATTTACGAGAGGCCTGACTTTGGAGGACAGATGATGGAATTCATGGATGACTGTCCATCTGTCTACGATTGTTTCCGCTACCGTGACATTCACTCCTGCCATGTGATGGACGGTTACTGGACCTTCTATGAACATCCCAACTACAGAGGCCGACAGTACTTCATGAGACCCGGTGAATACAGGAGATTCAGTGACTGGGGTGGCTACAGCTCAACTATCGGATCTTTCAGGCGCATGAGGGACTTCTAGATTGTTCTTGAGAAACATGATTTTGTCTCTCTGAAATGGTCTTAAGATTAATAAAATCTCCTCTACTTAACAAACAAGTTTGTCATTTATATTTGGATAATGGTGGAAATCACAGAGAAATCTCATGGAAATCTCAGGCTGGTGTCTCATGCCGAGTATTGTACCTCTTTGATCTCAGCTAATGAATTGATTTCAATTCAGTAAATGCAGATTTAAGAATGAACGTTGTCCATGAGACTGACAATACAATGCACGGACTTCATGAAAGTGAGCATCAAAATGTAAGTCACTATGAATGAGGGCTGCTTGTCCCATGAATGATATCCAAGGTTCTCATTTCTATATCATCTCAGTTGACTAAAGGAAACCTGGAATAAGAATCAGGCACTTTTAAAGTAAAAATATCCACAGCATTTAGTCCAGCTTCACTCTCGTCCTCAACTCCAAGAGAATGTAACTGCTTTTTAAAGTACAAACATTGAAAATCACATCAGAAAACAATATTATAGTGAAATCCATTTCCAATGTTCACCACTTTCAGTGAAGAAGTGGATATATTGCTCAGGTGTACATGAAAAATCTCATTTGATTCAATGCTGTAACTGTACACACGCTCATGGTTCTCAATGTAAGTCGGTTAACATAGAAACATAGAAAAAGGAGCAGGAGTAGGCCATTCGGTCGTTCGAGCCTGCTCTGCCATTCAATATGATCATGGCTGATCCTCTACTTCAATACCATATTCCCGCTCTCTCTCCATACCCCTTGATGCCTTTTGCATCTAGAAATCTATCTCGCTCCTTCTTAAATATATTCAGTGACTTGGCCTGCACAGTCTTCTGTCGTAGAGAATTCCACAGGTTCACCACCCTCTGAGTGAAGAAATTTCTCCTCATCTCAGTCCTAAATGTCCTACCCCGTATCCTGAGACTGTGACCCCTCGTTCTGGATCCCACAGCCAGGGGAAACATCCTCCCTGCGTCCAGTCTGTCTCGCCCTATCAGAAATTTATACGTTTCAATGAGATCCGCTCTCACTCTAAACTCGAGTGAATACAGGCCGAGTCGACCCAATCTCTCCTCATATGACAGTTCTGCCATCCCAGGAATCAGTCTGGTGAACTTTTGCTGCACTCCCTCCATGGCAAGTAGATCCTTTCTTAAGTAAGGAGACCAAAACTGCACACTATACTCTAGGTGTGGTCTCATCAAGGCCCTGTATAACTGCAGTAAGACATCCTTGCTCCTGTATTTAAATCCTCTTGCAATGAAGGCCAACATACCATTTGCCTTCCTAACTGCTTGCTGCAACTGCATGTTTGCTTTCAGTGACTGGTGTACAAGGACACCCAGGTTCCTTTGTGCATCAACCATTTCCCAATCTATCACCATTGAAATAATACTCTGCCTTTCTGTTTTTCCTTCCGAAGTGGATAACTTCACATTTTTCCACATTATACTTTGCCCACTCGCTCAACTTGTTTAAATTGCCTTGAAGCCTCTTTGCATCCTCCTCACAACTGACAATCCCACCGAGTTTTGTGTCGTCAGCAAACTTTGAAATATTATATTTGCTTCCCTCATCCAAATCATTGATATATATTGTGAATATCTGGGGCCCGAGCACTGATCCCTGAGGTACCCCATTAGTCACTGCCTGCCACCCCGAAAAAGACCCATTTATTCCGACTCTCTTTCCTGTCTGTTAACCAATTTTCAATCCATGCCAGTATATTATAACCAATTCCCTGTGCTTTAATTTTGCCCACTAACCTCTTATGTGGGACTTTATCAAAGGCCTTCTGAAAATCCAAATAAACCACATCCACTGGTTCTCCCTTATCTATTGTACCAGTTTCATCCTCAAAAAACTCTTGTAGGTTTGTCAAAAATGCTTTCCCTTTAATAAATCCATGTTGACTTTGTCTAATTCCGTTTATTTTTTCTAAGGGTCCTGTTAACACATCCTTCATCAAAGACTCTAGCAATTTCCCTGCTATTGATGTTAGGCTAACCGATCTGTCGTTCCCTGATTTCTCTCTCCCTTCTTTTTGAAATAGTGGGTTTCCATTTGCCATCCTCCAACGTGCAGGAACTGTTCCATAATCTATAGAATTTAGGACGATGACAACTAATGCATCCACTATTTCCATGGCTACCTCTTTTAGTGCTCTGGAATGCAGTTTATTCGGCCCTGGGGATTTATCGACTTTCAGTCCCATTAATTTCCCCAGCACTATGTTTTTACGAATACTAATTTCCTTTAATTCCTCCTTCTCACTCGTCCTTTGGTCCTCGAGCATTTCTGGGAAGTTTTCTGTGTCGTCTTCTGTGAAGACAGAACCAAAGTATTTGTTTAATTGCTCTGCCATTTCCCTGTTCCCCATTATAAATTCTCCCGTTTCTGACCGTAAGGGACCTACCTTTGCCTTCACTAATCTTTCTCTTTTTACATACTTGTAGAAGCTTGTACAGTCTACTTTCATGTTCATTGCAAGTTCACTCTCGTACTCTATTTTTCCCCTCTTAATCAATCCCTTGTCCCTTATTTGCTGAATTCTAAACTGCTCCCAATCCTCAGGCTTGCTGCTTTTTCTGGCAACTTTATATGACTCCTCATTGGATCTAGCACTATCTTTAATTTCTATTGTTAGCCATGGTTGGGCCGCTTTTCCTTTTGTGTTTTTGCACCAGAAAGGAATGTATAATTGTTGCAATTCATGCATTCGTTCCTTAAATGTGAGCCATTGCCTATCCACCATCATGCCTTTTAATGAAGCTTCCCAATCTATCAGAGCCAACTCACTCCTCATACCTTCATAGTTTCCTTTCTTTAGATTTAGGACCCCAGTTTCAGATTGGACTACTTCACTTTCCATCTTAATGAAGACTTCTATCATGTTAAGGTCAATCTTCCCCTAAGTACCCGCACAACAAGATTATTTATTAATCCCTTCTCATTGCACAATACCCAATCTAGGATAGCCTGTTCCCTGGTTGGCTCCTCAATGTACTGGTCTAAAAAATCATCTCGTACACACTCCAGGAATTCATTTGGTTTGGCCAGTCTGTATGTAGATTAAAGTCACCCATGATTACTCGAGTACCCTCGTTACATGCGCCTCTAATTTCCTGTTTGATGCCCTACATTACTATTACTGTTTGGAGGCCTATAGACTACTCCCACCAGTGTTTTCTGCCCCTTGTTGCTTCATAACTCCACCCAGACTGATTCTACATCTTGATTTTCTGAGCCATTATCCTTTCTCACTGTTGCTCTGATCTCATCCTTTACTAACAATGCCATCCCACCTCCTTTTCCTTTTTGCCTGTCCTTCCTAAATATCGAATACCCTTGGATATTAAGCTTCCAGCCTTGGACACCCTGCAGCCAAGTCTCTGTAATTGCAATTATATCATATCCGTTTACATCTATTTGTGCTGTTAATTCATCAACTTTATTACGAATGCTTCGTGCATTCAGATACAGTGCCTTTGGATTTGTCTTTTTAACATTTTTAGACATCTTTACATTTTTATGTACTCTAGCCCCATTAGTCTTATTACCATTTTTCTTACCCGGACTCTATTTGTTAGTGCACTCTTTTGTTTGTACGGTCTGTCCCTTCCTGACACAATCTGGTTATCCTTACCCCAATCACTTTCCTGCACTGCTTCCTTGTCTTTTCTCTTTGACATTCTAGATTTCTCTCCAGCGGGACCCTTCCTCCGCCCCTTATTTAGTTTAAAGCCCTATCTACCTCCCCAGTTATTTGATTTGATAGAACTCTGGTCCCAGCATGGTTCAGGTGTAGTCTGACCCAATGGAACAGCTCTCTCTTTCCCCAGTACTGGTGCCAGTGCCCCATGAATCGAAACCCACTTCTCCCACACCAATCTTTGAGCCACGCATTCATCCCTCTGATCTTATTGACCTTATGCCAATTTGCTCGTGGCTCAGGTAACAATCCAGAGATTATTACCTTTGTAGTTCTGCTTTTTAATTTAGTCCCTAGCTGCTCAAACTCTCTCAGTAGAACCTTTTTCTTAGTCCAACCAATGTCATTGGCACCAATATGGACCACGACAACAAGGTCCTCCCCCTTCCACTCCAAGTTCTTCTCCAGCCCGTAGGAGATAACCTTAACCCTGGCACCGGGTTGGCAACATAGACTTCGGGACTCATGCTCCTGGCTGCAGAGAACAGTGTCTATCCCCCTAACTATACTGTCTCCTACTGCAACCACCTTCCTTTTTACTCCCCCCACTTGAACGGCTTTGTGCACCTCGATGCCGTGGTCAGTTTGCTCGTCCTCCACGCAGTCCCACGCTTGTCCACAAGGGTTGCAAGAACCTCAAATCCATTGGACAAGCGCAGGGACTGAGGATCCTGCAATACGACCTCCTGGACCCCCGAACCTGCCTCACTCACAGTCACACCCTCCTGTCCCTGACCACGTGTCAGTTCTAAAGTATCTAATCTAAGGGGTGTGACTGCCTCCTGGAGCAAAAGGTCCAGGTCGCTTTCTCCCTCCCTGATGTCTCACAACATCCGCAGCTCGAACTCCAGCTCCTCAACTCGAGGCCAAAATTCCTCGATCCGCAGACACTTACTGCAGATGTAGTCACCCTGGACAAAAAGGTCCATAAGCTCCCACATATTGCAGCAGCATCACATCTCTTGTTCTCCCATTATTTTATTTATTTCATTAATTTAGAGTTCAACAAATTATTTTCCTTGTTTAATTTATTAGATTAATTCAATTAAGTTTAGTTTTTAAAATTTAGTTATATGCTATATGTTAACTCAAAACTTAGCCCACAGTCACTACCAATCACTTACCTGCCTCACCTGTGACGTCACACTGCAGTTTTCTCTGATTGCAGGTCTGCTGAAAAAAATAAGCTTCGACAAGTATATAAAAAGGAAGAGGGTAGCTCAAGTAAATATTGGTCCATTAGAGGATGAGACTGGGGAAATAATAATGGAAAACAAGGAAATGGCATAGGAATTGAACAGATAGTTTGTATCTGTCTTCAGAGTAGAAGACACTAATAACATCACAATAATTGTAGAAAATCAAGGGGCAAAGTGGGGGGAGGATCTAAAAACAATCACTATCACGAGAGAAAAAGTACTAGGGAAACTAATGAGTCTAAAGGCTGACAAGTCCCCTGGACCTTATGGCTTGCATCCAAGGGTCTTAAAGGAAGTGGCTACAGAGATAGTGGATGCATTGGTTGTCATCTTCCAGAATTCACTAGATTCTGGAAAGGTCCCAGCGGATTGGAAAACCGCAAATGTAACACCCCTATTCAAGAAGGGAGTGAGACAGAAAGCAGGTAACTACAGACCACTTAGCCTAACATCTGTCATTGGGAACATGCGAGAATCCATGATTAAGGAAGTAGTAGCAGGACATTTGGAGACTCATAATACAATCAAGGAGAGTCAACATGGTTTTATGAAGGGGAAATCATGTCTGACAAATTTATTGGAGTTCTTTGAGGATGTAACGGGCAGGGTGGATAAAGGGGAACCAATGGATGCAGTATATTTGGATTTCCTAAAGGCATTCGATAAGGTGCCACATCAAAGATTACTGCACAAGATAGGAGCTCATGGTGTTGGGGGAAATTTACTGGCATGGATGGAAGACTGGCTAGCTAACAGAAAACAAAGAGTCGGAATAAAAGGGTCATTTTCAAAATGGTTATCTGGAACTATTGAGGTGCCGCAGGGATCAGTGCTGAGGCCTCAACTATTTACAATATATATCAATGACTTGGATGAAGGAACAGAGTGTCATGTGACCAAATTTGCTGATGATACAAAGATAGGTGGAAAAGCAAGTTGCGATGAGGACACAAAGTGTCTGCAAAGGGATACTGACAGGTTACGCGAATGGGCAGAAATTTGGCAGATGGAATATAATGTGGGAAAATGTGAAGTCATCCACTTTGGGAGGAAAAATAAAAAAGCAAAATATTATTTGAATGGAGAAATACTACAAAATGCTGCGGTACAGAGGGATCTGGGTGTCCTCGTACATGAAACACAAAAAGTCAACATACAGGTGCAGCAGGTAATCCGGAAGGCAAACGGAATAGTTGCCTTTATTTCCAGGGGGATGGAGTATAAAAGCAGGGAAGTCATTCTACAACTGTACAGGGTGCTGGTGAGGCCACACCTGGAGTACTGGAAGGATATCCTTGCATTGGAGGCAGTTCAAAGAAGGTTCACGAGGTTGATTCCGGGTATGGAAGGGTTGTCTTATGAGGAAAGATTGAACAGGTTGGGTGTATACTCATTGGAGTTTGGAAGAATGAGAGGAGATCTTATTGAAACATACAAGATTCTGAGGGGACTCGATAGTGTAGATGCTGAGAGGATGTTATCCCTTATGGGGGAATCTAAAACTTGGGTTTCATAATCTCAGAATAAGGGGTCACTCCAAAAAGCTGTGGAGGCTGAATCATTGAACACAATCAAGGTTGAGTTAGACAAATTTTTGATCGGCAAGGTAGTCAAGGATATGGGGAAAGTGCAGGAAGGTGGAGTTGAGGTAAAAATCAGATCAGCCATGATCTCATTAAATGGCGGAGCAGGCTCGAGGGGCCGAATGGCCTACTCCTTCTCCTATCTCTGATGTTCATATGGTTCTTATGCTGCTGCTTCTATCCCGTTCTCAGTCTGCTGCTGCTCAGGTCTTCCGCTGCTCTGTGGAAAAGTTAGGAAAAGCAAGGCAAAGCAGCACCTCCTTCCCCCACTTCACCGAACTCCCACACTTCCCAAACTCTCAAGTTGTTCACTCCGTCCCCACTGCACTCAGTGCCGTTGCACTCACGGGCCCCTGTTATTTCCACTGTTTGTGACTCAGATGAGTCAGCCCTGCTCTGCGACTCTTTCAGGAACCAGTTTAATCCAGCGAACCATTTAACGAACGACAGCAGCTCTCCAGTTTGTCTCTGCTTCAGCCTGACAAACTTAAAAATTTAAAGTTTAAAATTGAACTGAAACAGTCGATCATACTTAACAGTTAATAGCAATTAACACTAGATTTTAAAAGATTTTAAACTAGATTTTATACAAGTCAAAACCAAGGAGGAATAATATTTCCAGGGTACTTCTAGGATGGGCTGCAAGAAGGATTTTTAACGAAATCCTGGCTATCTTGCAGTCAGGAAAATGACACTTCTAATGGAGAGTCGATTTGATTGAAGTGCACTCTGCTCCGACATCGCCTGGGAGACCAGCCCTGAAACCTGAGAGAGCAGGCAGTGAAAATAATGAGAAGGTTTGGATCACTGAGCTCTTCTCCACTGTGAAGGACAAGTTGTGGTCTCACAGTGGATTGATGGAGATAGCAGGAGATAACATGGCTTTGGGGAGGTAGGATAGGTCCAGTTGTGATGCTCCAGCCATCATGCATGTGGGGCAGCCTTGATGGACCTGCTGGCCTTTTCCTACCCTTCATTTTTGTATGTTCGTATGTTTTCAGAAACCACTTATTGCCATTAATACATAGAACATGGTTTAACACACAGCAGAGTATATACAATTGGTCACATCATGAGTCTGTCGTGCATTAACATTTTACGATATTAAAAATCTAGATAACGAATTTCACTTCATGTATTCTTTATTTTTACTTATCAGGTGCAGAAAGTCAATTCCACCCTCAGTATTTTGTTTATTCCACGATTTATTTTAAAAATGTAGTGATGTAACTGACAGAGCTGCTTCTCAACTACCCCGAGTACAAAGGTTGCTCGTTTGGTAAAATACAAATTTATGAATCACAGGAGGTTCTGTTATTGCACTCAGTCAGGTAAGGTGCACATTTGCACGATTTACCAAATCAATCACAACTCTGCAACTGGTTCCTTTTTGGAATGCAACCTCAATAATATTTTTATTAAAATACATAATTGATATTCTGTGTGGAAGTGACATTCCTCGGGTCAGTGACATTAACAATGATCAATGATTAATGTTTCTTATCTGTTTTTAATCATTGGTCTACTTTCCCCCCGTTATAAAAGCTTCAAGATTTATGGGTCAAATCCAGCAAAGGTTTGGGGCCAAAGTATCACAGCTACAATCCTCTGCACAACCTTGTTCCCAACCCAAGTTGTGCTGCTTTGAGGGAGCTCAAAATCGAACTGGATCACTCCTCAATTAACAGGAAAAGGCAGTGGGAAATTACAGTGTTCTCTGGGAAACTACAGCCATCTCTGGGAGAGTATAGTGATCTCTGGGAGTTCACAGCGATCTCTGGAAAAATACAGTGTTCTCTGGGAAAGTATTGTGTTCTCTGGGAAAGTCGAATGATCCCATCGAGATTAAAACGGTCAATGCAGAAGCATAGTGTTATCTCGGAAAGTACAGTGATCTATGGAAAAGCACAGTGATCTCTGGGAAAGTACAGTGATCTCACATCCTTTTTTCCAAGTTATCTCCAAGGAGACCTATCTGGTCTTTAACACTTTGCCGTCGGGACAAACAAAGCTGAAAGCTACTTTCAATCTCTGACGTTGTTTTCCACATCATAACTTTCTATTGTTCTCTTACTTATTTGAATTTTCCTATTTGTTGTCCTGAACGTTAAAATAAAAAGGAGACAGGAAGTTTCTTTTCAAGAAACTGTGTAAACCAAATATACAAAGTATGATCTGTAATTTGTATTAAAAACACCACCCACAATATGTGGGAAAAGGTGAACTTGTCCACTTTGGCAGGAGGAATAGAAAAGCAGTATATTATTTAAATGGAGAGAGATTGCAGAACTCTGAGGTGCAGAGGGATCTGGGTGTCCAAGTACATGAATCTCAAAGTGAGTATGCAGGTGCAGCAAGTGATCAGGAAGGCAAATGGAATATTGTCATTTATTGCAAGGGGAATGGAATATAAAAGTAGAGATGTTTTGCTACAGTTGTACAGGGCATTGGTGAGACCACATCTAGAATACCTTGTGCAGTTTTGGTCTCCTTATTTAAGAAAGGACATAATTGCTTTAGTGGCGGTTCAGAGAAGGTTCACTCAACAGATTCCTGGGATGAGGGGGTTATCTTATGTTTATGAGGAAAGGTTGGACAAGTTGGGCCTGTATAGACTGGAGTTTAGAAGAATGAGAGGTGGTCATATTGAAACATGTAAGATCCTGAGGGGAGCAGAAGGGGCAGAAGCTGAGAGGATGTATCCCCTTGTGGGAGAGACTCGAACTCGGGGCCACCGTTTAAAGATAAGGGGTCTCCCATTTAAGACAGAGATGAGGAGAATTTTTATCTCGCAGAGGGTAATGAGTCTGTGGGACTCCCTTCCTCAGAGAGCGGTGGAGGCAGGGTCATTGAATATTTTTAAGGCTGAGTTGGATGGATTCCTGATGAAGAAGGGTGTCAAAGGTTATAGTAGGTAGATAGGAAATTAGTGTTGAGGTCGCAATCAGATCAGCCATGATCTTATCAAATGGCAGAGCAGGCTCGAGAGGCCGAATGGCCTAATCCTGCTCTTAATTCGTATGTTTGTATTAATATGGCTGCACATGAAGGTAATAATATCATCAGATTGGTGCTGGCTGTGATATCATTGTCTGAAGGTTTTTGGGAGGGGGCAGTGGCGCAATCTGGAAACTAAACTCACTCGCAATTATACATCAATCAGATGTGTACAAGGCAATAAACGAAGGAACATGCTCTGGATACGTTTGTCTTTATCTCGGCCAGTTTGGGAGCAGAACCAGGCAGTTACATCAAACTATTTGAAAGAGACCTGGGTCACTTTGGATCTGAGCTTGTTCCAGAACTGCTTTGTTCAGCAACAATTAAAATGACAGGAAGGCAAAGAGGAAAGAATAAATGACATATCAGGCATCTTTCAGGTGTTTTTCTACAATGAATGCAACATGTGCTTTGTTGCTTTTTGCTGATTTTCAATCCTGAATCATTAGAATAACAAAGATACAGCCCAGAGTGGCCTTTCTGCCCAGCAGATAAATACCAAGCTGTGTGAAGCAGTGAAACATTCAGTCAGTTACTAATCTAACTGTGAGCTCAAAATGGGAAAGGCAAGGAGAACTCAGATTTTATACTTTGTATTATAACTCTTCAATCTCCTAGTTTGAGAAAATATTAATTTGCAAATCTACATCTTTCCACAGATCATCTTTTATGAAGACAGGAACTTCCAGGGTCGGCACTACGAGTGCAGTACTGACTATGCTGACCTGTCCTCTTACTTCAGCCGCTGCAACTCCATCCGTGTTGAGAGTGACTGGTGGGTGCTGTATGAGAGACCCAATTACATGGGATACCAGTATGTTCTGAGCAGGGGAGAATATCCTGACTACCAGCGCTGGATGGGATTCAATGACAGCATCGGGTCATGTCGCACCTACCCATATGTAAGTTACCTTTGATGGTTTGTATATTTTACCCAGATTGAGGACAAGTTAATGACAACTTGCTGAGCAATTGAGTTTGTCAATGTCAACTGGGAAAACACTTCAGCTTTTTTCACATGTAGTAAAGCTTTGTGCGTGTTATATCTAAATGACCTGATATTTCTTATAATAATAAAGATACACAGCTTGGTTCTTAAGAGCATAATTATGCAAACTTAAAAGAGCTGAATTCCAGAGGTGATGATAGCCCTTGACATCAAGGCAGCATTTAACCGAGCGTGGCACCAAGGAGCCCGAGTAAAATAGAAGTCAATGGGAATCAGGGGAAAATTCTGCAGTGGCTGGAGTCATGCCTGGCACAAAAGAAGATAGTAGTGGTTGTTGGAGGCTTATCATCTCAGCCCCAGGTCATTGTTGCATGAGTTCCTCAGGGCAGTGTC
The DNA here is from genome assembly GCF_035084215.1 of Heptranchias perlo. NCBI lineage: Eukaryota > Metazoa > Chordata > Chondrichthyes > Hexanchiformes > Hexanchidae > Heptranchias > Heptranchias perlo. Next base: position 72,427,152 of record NC_090331.1, on the reverse strand, counting down.
GTGCGCCCAACCATCTTCAACTGCTTCATCAGTGACCTTCCCTCAACCATAAGGTCAGAAATGGTGATGTTCGCTGATGATTGCACAGTGTTCAGTTCCATTTGCAACCCCTCAGATAATGATGCAGTCCGAGCCCGCATGCAGCAAGGACTGGACAACATCCAGGTTGGGGCTATTCAGTGGCAAGTAACATTCATAACAGCACTGTGAGAGAACCTTCACCACACGGATTGCAGCGTTTTGAGAAGGCGGCTCACCACTACCTTCTCAAGGGCAATTAGGGATTGTTAATAAATGCTGGCCTTGCCAACGATGCCTATATCTATGAACCAATATAAAAAAAACTGGGTAACATGTGATCTGTGCAACAGTCTAAAGTTTCAATAAAAAACGGGAATATAATTGGATGAATTAGTTCACAATAATTAACCAATTAGAATTGAATGCCTAATTGTTTGATTGGAAGTTTGGAATGTAAAAACACCACCTGCAGTGAGACTCAGAACTTAGGCATCTTATCTTATCATTTACACAAGAGCTGCTTGGTGACTTCAGTTAGGAGAGAATCTGCTGCTTCAATAGATGTCACTGAACGGTCTCTTGCTTTTCAGAAACATCATCTGCAACCTTTCTTAAGCTCCCTTCTCACCAGGAGGCTGTCTTTCTAGACACTGAACATTTATAGTTTCTTCACTAATATGATCTTTTTATATTACAGTACAGAGGTGGAAACTACAGAATGAGGATTTACGAGAGGCCTGACTTTGGAGGACAGATGATGGAATTCATGGATGACTGTCCATCTGTCTACGATTGTTTCCGCTACCGTGACATTCACTCCTGCCATGTGATGGACGGTTACTGGACCTTCTATGAACATCCCAACTATAGAGGCCGACAGTACTTCATGAGACCCGGTGAATACAGGAGATTCAGTGACTGGGGTGGCTACAGATCAACTATCGGATCATTCAGGCGCATGAGGGACTTCTAGATTGTTCTTGAGAAACATGATTTTGTCTCTCTGAAATGGTCTTAACATTAATAAAATCTCCTCTACTTAACAAACTAGTTTGTCATTTATATTTGGATAATGGTGGAAATCATAGAGAAATCTCATGGAAATCTCAGGCTGGTGTCTCATGCCGAGTATTGTACCTCTTTGATCTCAGCTAATGAATTGATTTCAATTCAGTAAATGCAGATTTAAGAATGAACGTTGTCCATGAGACTGACAATACAATGCACGGACTTCATGAAAGTGAGCATCAAAATGTAAGTCACTATGAATGAGGGCTGCTTGTCCCATGAATGATATCCAAGGTTCTCATTTCTATATCATCTCAGTTGACTAAAGGAAACCTGGAATAAGAATCAGGCACTTTTAAAGTAAAAATATCCACAGCATTTAGTCCAGCTTCACTCTCGTCCTCAACTCCAAGAGAATGTAACTGCTTTTTAAAGTAAAAACATTGAAAATCACATCAGAAAACAAAATTATAGTGAAATCCATTTCCAATGTTCACCACTTTCAGTGAAGAAGTGGATATATTGCTCAGGTGTATATGAAAAATCTCATTTGATTCAATGCTGTAACTGTACACACGCTCATGGTTCTTAATATAAGTCGGTTAACAGAGAAACATAGAAAAAGGGGCAGGAGTAGGCCGTTCGGTCGTTCGAGCCTGCTCTGCCATTCAATATGATCATGGCTGATCCTCTACTTCAATACCATATTCCCGCTCTCTCTCCATACCCCTTGATGCCTTTTGCATCTAGAAATCTATCTCGCTCCTTCTTAAATATATTCAGTGACTTGGCCTGCACAGTCTTCTGTCGTAGAGAATTCCACAGGTTCACCACCCTCTGAGTGAAGAAATTTCTCCTCATCTCAGTCCTAAATGTCCTACCCCGTATCCTGAGACTGTGACCCCTCGTTCTGGATCCCACAGCCAGGGGAAACATCCTCCCTGCATCCAGTCTGTCTCGCCCTATCAGAATTTTATACGTATCAATGAGATCCGCTCTCACTCTAAACTCGAGTGAATACAGGCCGAGTCGACCCAATCTCTCCTCATATGACAGTTCTGCCATCCCAGGAATCAGTCTGGTGAACTTTCGCTGTACTCCCTCTATGGCAAGTAGATCCTTTCTGAAGTGAGGAGACCAAAACTGCACACTATACTCTAGGTGTGGTCTCATCAAGGCCCTGTATAACTGCAGTAAGACATCCTTGCTCCTGTATTTAAATCCTCTTGCAATGAAGGCCAACATACCATTTGCCTTCCTAACTGCTTGCTGCAACTGCATGTTTGCTTTCAGTGACTGGTGTACAAGGACACCCAGGTTCCTTTGTACATCAACCATTTCCCAATCTATCACCATTGAAATAATACTCTGCCTTTCTGTTTTTCCTTCCGAAGTGGATAACTTCACATTTTTCCACATTATACTTTGCCCACTCGCTCAACTTGTTTAAATTGCCTTGAAGCCTCTTTGCATCCTCCTCACAACTGACAATCCCACCGAGTTTTGTGTCGTCAGCAAACTTGGAAATATTATATTTGCTTCCCTCATGCAAATCAATGATATATATTGTGAATAGCTGTGGCCCGAGCACTGATCCCTGAGGTACCCCACTAGTCACTGCCTGCCACCCCGAAAAAGACCCATTTATTCCGACTCTCTGTTTCCTGTCTGTTAAACAATTTTCAATCCATGCCAGTATATTACAACCAATTCCCTGTGCTTTAATTTTGCCCACTAACCTCTTATGTGGGACTTTATCAAAGGCCTTCTGAAAATCCAAATAAACCACATCCACTGGTTCTCCCTCATCTATTCTACCAGTTACATCCTCAAAAAACTATTGTAGGTTTGTCAAAAATGCTTTCCCTTTCATAAATCCACGTTGACTTTGTCTAATTCCGTTTATTTTTTCTAAGGGTCCTGTTAACACATCCTTCATCAAAGACTCTAGCAATTTCCCTTCTATTGATGTTAGGCTAACTGATCGGTCGTTCCCTGTTTTCTCTCTCCCTCCTTTTTGAAATAGTGGGGTTCCATTTGCCATCCTCCAATCCATAGGATCTGTTCCATAATCTATAGAATTTAGGAAGATGACAACTAATGCATCCACTATTTCCATGGCTACCTCTTTTAGTGCTCTGGAATGCAATTTATTAGGCCCTGGGGATTTATCGACTTTCAGTCCCATTAATTTCCCCAGCACTATGTTTTTACGAATACTAATTTCCTTTAATTCCTCCTTCTCACTCGTCCTTTGGTCCTCGAGCATTTCTGGGAAGTTTTCTGTGTCGTCTTCTGTGAAGACAGAACCAAAGTATTTGTTTAATTGCTCTGCCATTTCCCTGTTCCCCATTATAAATTCTCCCATTTCTGACCGTAAGGGACCTACCTTTGCCTTCACTAATCTTTTTCTTTTTACATACTTGTAGAAGCTTGTACAGTCCACTTTTATGTTCATTGCAAGTTCACTCTCGTACTCTATTTTTCCCCTCTTAATCAATCCCTTGGTCCTTTTTTGCTGAATTCTAAACTGCTTTTTCTGGCAATTTTATATGACTCCTCATTGGATCTAATACTATCTTTAATTTCTATTGTTAGCCATGGTTGGGCCGCTTTTCCTTTTGTGTTTTTGCGCCAGAAAGGAATGTATAATTGTTGCAATTCATGCATTCGTTCCTTAAATGTGAGCCATTGCCTATCCACCATCATGCCTTTTAATGAAGCTTCCCAATCTATCAGAGCCAACTCACTCCTCATACCTTCATAGTTTCCTTTCTTTAGATTTAGGACCCCAGTTTCAGATTGGACTACTTCACTTTCCATCTTAATGAAGACTTCTATCATGTTAAGGTCACTCTTCCCCTAAGGACCCGCACAACAAGATTATTTATTAATCCCTTCTCATTGCACAATACCCAATCTAGGATAGCCTGTTCCCTGGTTGGCTCCTCAATGTACTGGTCGAAAAAATCATCTCGTACACACTCCAGGAATTCATTTGGTTTGGCCAGTCTGTATGTAGATTAAAGTCACCCAAGATTACTCGAGTACCCTCGTTACATGCGCCTCTAATTTCCTGTTTGATGCCATCCCCTACATTACCATTACTGTTTGGAGGCCGATAGACTACTCCCACCACTGTTTTCTGCCCCTTGGTGCTTCATAACTCCACCCAGACTGATTCTACATCTTGATTTTCTGAGCCATTATCCTTTCTCACTGTTGCTCTGATCTCATCCTTTACTAACAATGCCACCCCAGCTCCTTTTCCTTTTTGCCTGTCCTTCCTAAATATCGAATACCCTTGGATATTAAGCTTCCAGCATTGGTCATCCTGCAGCCAAGTCTCTGTAATTACAATTATATCATATCCGTTTACATCTATTTGTGCTGTTAATTCATTTACTCTATTACGAATGCTTCGTGCATTCAGATACAGTACCTTTGGATTTGTCTTTTTAACATTTTTAGACATCTTTACATTTTTATGTACTCTAGCCCCATTAGTCTTATTACCATTTTTCTTACCCGGACTCTATTTGTTAGTGCACTCTTTTGTTTGTACGGTCTGTCCCTTCCTGACACAATCTGGTTATCCTTACCCCAATCACTTTCCTGCACTTCTTCCTTGTCTTTTCTCTTTGACATTCTGGATTTCTCTCCAGCGGGACCCTTCCTCCGCCCCTTATTTAGTTTAAAGCCCTATCTACCTCCCCAGTTATTTGATTTGATAGAACTCTGGTCCCAGCATGGTTCAGGTGTAGTCCGTCCCAATGGAACAGCTCTCTCTTTCCCCAGTACTGGTGCCAGTGCCCCATGAATCGAAACCCACTTCTCCCACACCAATCTTTGAGCCACGCATTCATCCCTCTGATCTAATTGACCCTATGCCAATTTGCTCGTGGCTCAGGTAACAATCCAGAGATTATTACCTTTGTAGTTCTGCTTTTTAATTTAGTCCCTAGCTGCTCAAACTCTCTCAGTAGAACCTTTTTCTTAGTCCAACCAATGTCATTGGCACCAATATGGACCACGACAACAGGGTCCTCCCCCTCCCACTCCAAGTTCATCTCCAGCCCGGAGGAGATAACCTTCACCCTGGCACCGGGGTGACAACATAGTCTTCGGGACTCATGCTCCTGGCTGCACAGAACAGTGTCTATCCCCCTAACTATACTGTCGCCCACTGCAACCACCTTCCTTTTCATTCCCCCCACTTGAACGGCTTCGTGTGCCACGATGCGGTGGTCAGTTTGCTCGCACTCCACGCAGTCCCACGCTTGTCCACAAGGGTTGCAAGAACCTCAAATCCATTGGACAAGCGCAGGGACTGAGGATCCTGCAATACTACCTACTGGACCCCCGAACCTGCCTCACTCACAGTCACACCCTCCTGTCCCTGACCATGTGTCAGTTCTAAAGTATCTAATCTAAGGAGTGTGACTACCTCGTGGAGCAAAAGGTCCAGGTCGCTTTCTCCCTCCCTGATGTCTCGTAACATCCGCAGCTCGAACTCCAGCTCCTCAACTCGAGGCCGAAGTTCCTCGAGCCGCAGACACTTACTGCAGATGTAGTCACCCTGGACAAAAAGGTCCATAAGCTCCCACATATTGCAGCAGGAACACATCTCTTGTTCTCCCATTATTTTATTTATTTCATTAATTTAGAGTTAAACACATTATTTTCCTTGTTTAATTTATTAGATTATTTCAATTAAGTTTAGTTTTTAAAATTTAGTTATATGCTGTATGTTAACTCAAAACTTAGCCCACAGTCACTACCAATCACTTACCTGCCTCACCTGTGACGTCACACTGCAGTTTTCTCTGATTGCAGGTCTTCTGAAAAAAATAAGCTTCGACAAGTATATAAAAAGGAAGAGGGTAGCTAATGTAAACATTGGTCCCTCAGAGGATGAGACTGGGGAAATAATAATGGAAAACAAGGAAATGGCAGAGGAATTGAACAGATATTTTGTATCTGTCTTCAGAGTAGAAGACACTAATAACATCACAATAATAGTAGAAAATCAAGGGGCAAAGTGGGGGGAGGATCTAAAAACAATCACTATCACGAGAGAATCAGTACTAGGGAAACTAATGGGTCTAAAGGCTGACAAGTCCTCTGGACCTTATGGCTTGCATCCAAGGGTCTCAAAGGAAGTGGCTGCAGAGATAGTGGATGCATTGGTTGTCATCTTCCAGAATTCACTAGATTCTGGGAAGGTTGCAGCGGATTGGAAAACCGCAAACGTAACACCCCTATTCAAGAAGGGAGTGAGACAGAAAGCAGATAACTATACACCAGTTAGCCTAACATCTGTCATTGGGAAAATGCCAGAATCCATTATTAAGGAAGTCACAGCAGGACGTTTGGCGACTCATAATACAATCAAGGAGAGTCAACATGGTTTTATGAAGGGGAAATCATGTCTGACAAATTTATTAGAGTTCTTTGAGGAAGTAACGGGCAGGGTGGATAAAGGGGAACCAATGGATGCAGTACATTTGGATTTCCTAAAGGCATTCGATAAGGTGCCACATCAAAGATTACTGCACAAGATAGGAGCTCATGGTGTTGGGGGAAATTTACTGGCATGGATAGAAGACTGGCTAGCTAACAGAAAACAAAGAGTCTGAATAAAAGGGTCATTTTCAAAATGGTGATATGTAACTAGTGAGGTGCCGCAGGGATCAGTGCTGGGGCCTCAACTATTTACAATATATATCAATGACTTGGATGAAGGAACAGAGTGTCATGTGACCAAATTTACTGATGATACAAAGATAGGTGGAAAAGCAAATTGCGATGAGGACACAAAGTGTCTGCAAAGGGATACTGACAGGTTAAGCGAATGGGCAAAAATTTGGCAGATGGAATATAATGTGGGAAAATGTGAAGTCATCCACTTTGAGAGGAAAAATATAAAAGCAAAATGTTATTTGAATGGAGAAATACTGCAAAATGCTGCGGTACAGAGGGATCTGGGTGTCCTCGTACATGAAACACAAAAAGTCAACATACAGGTGCAGCAGGTAATCCGGAAGGCAAATGGAATAGTGGCCATTATTTCCAGGGGGATGGAATATAAAAGCAGGGAAGTCATTCTACAACTGTACAGGGTGCTGGTGAGGCCACACCTGGAGTACTGCGTACAGTCCTGGTGCCCTTATTTAAGGAAGGATATCCTTGCATTGGAGGCAGTTCAGAGAAGGTTCACTCGGTTGATTCCGGGTATGGAAGGGTTGTCTTATGAGGAAAGATTTAACAGCTTGGGTGTATACTCATTGGAGTTTGGAAGAATGAGAAGAGATCTTATTGAAACATACAGGATTCTGAGGGGAATCGATAGTGTAGATGCTGAGAGGATGTTATCCCTTATGGGGGAATCTAAAACTTGGGTTTCATAATCTCAGAATAAGGGGTCACTCCAAAAAGCTGTGGAGGCTGAATCATTGAATACAATCAAGGCTGAGTTGGACAAATTTTTGATCAGCAAGGTAGTCAAGGATATGGGGAAAGGGCTGGAAAGTGGAGTTGAGGTAAAAAACAGATCAGCCATGATCTCATTAAATGGCGGAGCAGGCTCGAGGGGCCGAATGGCCTACTCCTTCTCCTATCTCTGATGTTCTTATGGTCTTATGCTGCTGCTTTTATCCCATTCTCAGTCTGCTGCTGCTCAGGCCCGCCGCTGCTCTGTGGAAAAGTTAGGAAAAGCAAGGCAAAGCAGCACCTCCTTCCCCCACTTCACCGAACTCCCACACTTCCCAAACTCTCAAGTTGTTCACTCCGTCCTCACTGCACTCAGTGCCGTTGCACTCACAGGCCCCTGTTATTTCCACTGTTTGTGACTCAGATGAGTCAGCCCTGCTCTGCGACTCTTTCAGAAACCAGTTTAATCCAGCGAACCATTTAACGAACGACAGCAGCTCTCCAGTTTGTCTCTGCTTTGGCCTGACAAACTTCAAAATTTAAAGTTTAAAATTGAACTGAAACAGTCGATCATACTTAACAGTTAATAGCAATTAACACTAGATTTTAAAAGATTTTAAACTAGATTTTATACAACTCAAAACTCAGGAGGAATAATATTTCCAGGGTACTTCTTGGATGGGCTGCAAGAAGGATTTTTAACGAAATCCTGGCTATCTTGCAGTCAGGAAAATGACACTTCTAATGGAGAGTCGATTTGATTGAAGTGCACTCTGCTCCGACATCGCCTGGGAGACCAGCCCTGAAACCTGAGAGAGCAGGCAGTGAAAATAATGAGAAGGTTTGGATCACTGAGCTCTTCCCCACTGTGAAGGACAAGTTGTGGTCTCACAGTGGATTGATGGAGATAGCAGGAGATAACATGGCTTTGGGGAGGTAGGATAGGTCCAGTTGTGATGCTCCTGCCATCATGCATGTGGGGCAGCCTTGATGGACCTGCTGGCCTTTTCCTACCCTTCATTTTTGTATGTTCGTATGTTTTCAGGAACCACTTATTGCCATTAATACACAGAATGTTTTCCAGAGTTTAATACAGAGCAGAAAATGTACAATTGGCCAAGTCACTGGTGTGTTGTGGATTAACATTGTACAATATTGAAAATCGAGATGTCGAATTTCACTTCCTGTATTCTTTATTTTTACTTATGAGGGGCACAACGTCAATCCCATCCTGAAAATTTTGTTTATTCCACGATTTATTTTAAAAAGGTAGTGATTTAACTGAAAGTCCTGCTTCTAAACTACCCCGAGTACAAAGGTTGCTCGTTTGGTAAAATACAAATTTATGAATCACAGGAGGTTCTGTTATTGCACTCAGTCAGGTAAGGTGCACATTTGCACGATTTGCTGAATCAATCACAACTCTGCAACTGGTTCCTTGTTGGAATGCAACCTCAGTCATATTTTTATTAAAAGACATCATTGATATTCTTTATGGAAGTAATCTTCCTCAGGTCAGTTACATGAACAATGATCAATGATTAATGTTTCTTATCTGTTTTTAATCATTGGTCTACTTTCCCCCCCTTATATAAGTTTCATGATTTATGGGTCAAATACAGCAAAGGTTTGGGGCCAAAGTATCACAGCTACAATCCTCTGCACAACCTTCCCAACCCAAGTTGCGCTGCTTTGAGGGAGCTCAAAATCGAACTGGATCACTCCTCAATTAACAGGAAAAGGCCGTTGTAAATTGTTCTCTGGGAAAGTACAGTGGTCTCTGGGAAAGTGTAGTGATCTCTGGGAGATCACAGTGATGTCTGAAAAATACAGTGATCTCTGGGAAGTACAGTGTTCTCTGGGAAAGTACAGTGATCTTTGGGAAAGTACAATGATCCCATAGAGATTAAAATGGTCCATGCAAAAGCACAATGTTCTCTGGGAAATTACAGTGATCTCTGGGAAAGTACAGTGATCTATGGAAAAGCACAGTGATATCTGGGAAAGTGCAATGATCTCACATCCTTTTTTCCAAGTTATCCCGAAGGAGAACGCTCCGGTCTTTAACACTTTGCCTTCAGGACAAAGAAAGCTGAAAGCTCCTTTCAATCTCTGACGTTGGTTTCCACATCTTAAATTTCCATCGTTCTCTTCCTTATTTGAATATTCCTATTATTTGTCCCTGACTTAAAAACAAAAAAGCAGACAGTAAGTTTCTATCAAAGACTCTGTTTAAACTAAATAAACAATGTATGATCTGTAATTTGTGTTAATAAACACCACCCACAATATGGTTGCCCATGAAGGCAATAATGTCATCAGATTGATGCCGGCCGTGATATCATTGAATGAAGGATTTGGAGAGGGGGCAGTGGTGCAATCTGGAAACTAAACTCACTCGTAATTATACATCAACCAGATGTGCACAAGGCAATAACCGAATCGACATGCTCTGGATATCTCTGTCTTCATTGCCAGTTTGGGAGCAGAACCAGGCGGTTCCACCAAACTATTTGAAACAGACCTGAGTGACTTTGTATCTGTGATTGTCCCAGAAGTGCTTTGTTCAAACAACAATTAAAATGACAGGAAGGCCAAGGGGAAAGAATAAATGACACATCAGGCATCTTTCAGGTGTTTTTCAATGAATGCAACATGCGTTTTGATGATTTTTGCTGAGTTTCAATCCTGAATCATTAGAATAACAAAGATACAGCCCAGAGAGGCCTTTCTGCCCAGCATATAAATACCAAGCTGTGTGAAGCAGTGAAACATTCAGTCTAACTGTGAGCTCAAAATGGGAAAGGCAAGGAGAACTCAGATTTTATACTCTGTATTAGAATTCTTCAATCCCCTAATTTGAGAATTTATTAATTTGCAAATCTATATCTTTTCACAGATCATCTTTTATGAAGACAGGAACTTCCAGGGTCGGCACTACGAGTGCAGTACTGACTGTGCTGACCTGTCCTCTTACTTCAGTCGCTGCAACTCCATCCGTGTTGAGAGTGACTGGTGGGTGTTGTATGAGAGACCCAATTACATGGGATATCAGTATGCTCTGAGCAGAGGAGAATATCCTGACTACCAGCGCTGGATGGGATTCAATGACAACATCAGGTCATGTCGCACATACCCATATGTAAGTTACCTTTTATGATTTTTATATTTTACCCAGATTGAGGACAAGTTAATGACAACTTGCTGAGCAATTGAGTTTGTCAATGTCAACTGGGAAAACACTTCAGCTGTTTTCACTTGTATTAAGGCTTTGTGTGTGGTATTTCGAAATTACCTGATATTTGTAGTGATAATGAAGATACACAGCTTGGTTATGAACAGTTTAATTATCCAAACTTAAAAGACTAGGTGAAATATTTGGCACGTTTTTAGTAATGAAAAACGGGTGGGTTGGGACTGGTGGGGGCATTCAAAATCTCAACCATTTCAGACCCACCCCTAACCCACCCCCATTCCACCTTTTTACCGGGGTGGGATGAGGGGGTCAGTGGCCAAGCCACTCCCAGGAGGCTGGTCAGACTTTAAAACCTTTCATTCACACTGCAGGCCTCCAATTTTCCACAGTTTCCGATTTCAACCCCGAGGGGCTGGGATTTCTGGGTCTTCTCTTTTCTGCCACTTGAAAGGAGGCTAGGAGGTCCGAGACTAACAGATAGGTGCCTTTCTGACACAGCTTGTGGGTTCGGAGGAGCAGGAGTGCTTCCCCCAGGCCCAACCAGCCTACCTGCAGCGAACCCCCAATGATAGCTGAACCCCCGCGATGATCCCGACCCGTCTCCCAATGATAGCGGACACGTGCCCCCGAACCCCGACCCTTCCACACAGTCAGGAATCCCTGCCCCCGATCTCCGCTCACCCTCAACGATCGCAGACCCCCAACCCCCAACCACGATCCTGCCCCCAACAATCACGGACGCCCACGATGACCCCTGACCCCTCCAAAGTTCGTGGATGTCTGTGACTGACCCCTGATCCCTCCCGCCCTTGACTGACTCCCCCCATGTCTCTCATGTCCCTCATGTCTCCCCCCCCACCCATACAAATATAGATTTACCTGAAGACTTACCTGAACACATCCTCTCCCTGGCTGTTTTCCCATCTGACTGAGACCAACCTGTCAATCAGGCGAGTCAGTCAGACGGCAAACAAACAAAAAAAGACGTCCTTACGTAAATATCGTGAGGATGTCCAGGGAAGCCGCACTTCTGGGTTTTCTTTCCGCAATTTGAGCCCCCCGCCCAATTCCCGGCTGGGAGTCAAAATGATGCCCATGATCTGTGCACCAGTCCAAAGTTTCAATAAAATGCGGGAATATAATTGGATGAATTATTTCACAATAATGAACCAATTAGAACTTAAAGCCTAATTGTTCGATTGGAAGTTTGGAATGTAAAAACACCACCTACAGGGAGACTCAGAACTTAGGCATCTTATCTTATCATTTACACAAGAGCTGCTTGGTGACTTCAGTTAGGAGAGAATCAGTTGCTTCAATAGATGTCACTGAACGGTCTCTTGCTTTTCAGAAACATCATCTGTAACCTTTCTTAAGCTCCCTTCTCACCAGGAGGCTGTCTTTCTAGACACTGAACATTTATAGTTTCTTCACTAATATGATCTTATTTATATTACAGTACAGAGGTGGAAACTACAGAATGAGGATTTATGAGAGGCCTGACTTTGGAGGACAGATGATGGAATTCATGGATGACTGTCCATCTGTCTACGATCGTTTCCGCTACCGTGACATTCACTCCTGCCATGTGATGGACGGTTACTGGACCTTCTATGAACATCCCAACTACAGAGGCCGCCAGTACTTCATGAGACCCGGTGAATACAGGAGATTCAGTGACTGGGGTGGCTACAGCTCAACTATCGGATCTTTCAGGCGCATGAGGGACTTCTAGATTGTTCTTGAAAAACGTGATTTTGTCTCTCTGAAATAGTCTTAAGATTAATAAAATCTCCTCTACTTAACAACCGAGTTTGTCATTTACTTTTGGATTATAGTGGAAATCACAGAGAAATCTCATGGAAGTCTCAGGCTGGGGTTTCATGCCGAGTATTTTATTCTTTGATCTCAGCTAATGAATTGATTTCAATTCAGTAAATGCAGATTTAGGAATGAACGTTGTCCATGATATTGACAATACAATGCACGGACTTCATGAAAGTGAGCATCAAAATGTCAGTCACTATGAATGAGGGCTGCTTGTCCCATGAATGAAATCCAAGGTTTTCATTTCTATATCATCTCAGTTGACTAAAGGAAACCTGGAATAAAAATCAGGCATTTTTAAAGTAAAAATATGCACAGCATTTAGTCCAGCTTCACACTCGTCCTCAACTCCAAGAGAATGTAACTCCTTTTTAAAGTAAAAACATTGAAAATCACATCAGAAAACAAAATTATAGTGAAATCCACTTCCAATGTTCACCACATTCAGTGAAGAAGTGGATATATTGCTGATGTAGAAATGCAAAAACCACGTTTGATTCAATGCTGTAACTGTACACACGCTCGTGGTTCTCAATGTAAGTCGGTTGTCCAACTCAAAACTCAGTAGGAAGTATATTTCCAGTGTACTTATTTAATGGACTGCGAGAAGGATTTTTAATGAAATCCTGGCTATCTTGCAGTCAGGAAATTGACACTTCTCATGGAGAGTCGATTTGATTGAAGTGCACTCTGCTCCGACATCGCCTGGGAGACCAGCCCTGAAACCTGAGAGAGCAGGCAGTGAAAATAATGAGAAGGTTTGGATCACTGAGCTCTTCTCCACTGTGAAGGGCAAGTTGTGGTCTCACGGTGGATTGATGGAGATAGCAGGAGATAACATGGGCCCGATGTTAGCAGCGCTGCGGGTTCTCGGTGGGGGGGCTATCGGGCGCATGGGTACCGCGCCCGGCAAAATCAGTCAGCCACCCGTGCGATCGCAGCCCAATTGGATCCACTTACCTGCTCCTCCGGGTTCCCCACTGCTGATCTGCGCGTCGGGCGGGCTGCGCATGCGCAGTAAGATCTGTCAGCTGGAGGAGCTCTATTTAAAGGGGCAGTCCTCCACTGACAGATGCTGCAACAAATCGAAAAAATTACAGCATGGAGCAGCCCAGGTGGAAGGCTGCTCCCAGTTTAATGATGCCTCACTCCAGGTATCAATACACGGGGTGAGGAGGAGGGGAAGGACAGAGATCTTCCCCCCGGCGGGCGGAAGGAAGCGGCCTGTCTCTGCCACCAGGAAGGCCTGGCTCGAGGTGGCAGAGGAGGTCATCTGCGCCACCAACATATCGCCCACCTGCATACAGTGCAGGAGGCGCTCCAATGACCTCAGTCGGTCAGCCGAAATGAGTACACTTACTCTTTCCCCTACACTCCGTCTGCCACATCACCGCCCCCACCCCACATCTCCTTCTGCACTGCCAACACTACACTGTCACATCACTCCTCACACCCACTCAAACCTCATCCTCATCTTACCTGCACCTACTCACCTCGCCATTACTCATCCCGCCACGACCACTCAACCCAATCCTCATACACTCTCATGGCTCTATCTCATACTCACCCTCTCATGCATCTCTTTCATGGTCAGCCTTGCTCAACCTGCCACTACCTGTGCTGCAGCCACAGGGCATGCATCGTATATGTGCAGTAGGCAGCGTAAGGCAAACGTGTCGTGAGCATGAAGGGGATGCACAAGGGTGTTTGAGGGTTTGTCATGGTTGTTACTTATATTTAATTTTTGATCAACTCACATTACATATTATATTGGCACCACTACTGCCATGTCTTCGCGATTCCTGTCTGGTTTGTGCAATAATGCCCTTTCCTGAGGATCACTGTGAAGATCCACACCTGATGACACCCATTGTGTCACTGCAGAGTGGGTGTAGGTGTATTTGCAGGGCTCTTTTGTGCAGACGACTGAGAGACGTCGGCGATGTCCCCGGTGGCACCCTGGAAGGATGCGGAGGAGAAGTTGTTGAGGGCAGTGGTGACTTTGACAGCGACAGGTAAGAAGATGGTGCTCGGGCCAGCCGGGAGCAGCTCGGCATGAAGGAGGCTGCAGATGTCCACGACTTCATATCGAGTGACTCTGAGCCTCTGTGTGCACTGCTGCTCAGAGAGGTCCAGGAAGCTGAGCCTCGGTCTGTGGACCCTGTGGCGAGGGTAGTGCCCTCTGTGACGTATCTCTCTCTGCGGTTGCCCTCCCTCCTGCTGTACAGGTGGATGTGTCACAGCACTGTGTTGTGGAGCTCCACGTGTCAGAGGTGGACGGCGTGGATGGCGAGGCTGGTGAGGCTGGTGATGCTGTTCGCCCTCCGAGGAGGTCATGACTGCAGCTACGGCGGCCCCCATCCGCAAGATGTACATCTGAGGGGATCCGCAAGGTAGGTACATGTCTCTGGACCCGGGGGTAAGTGTGCAGGTTGGTGACTTTGATTGTCAGGAGGAGGGTGGTGGAGGCCAAACTTTGTCCCAAGTGACTGATTTGGCCTCCTGCAATGGGTGAGGGTCTCTCCCCCCACCACCTGTCAAATGGACCTTTGCAGCTGCCACAGGCTGACAGCTGCAACACGTCATTTTGAACTGGGAGTGTTTCCCCCAGTGTGGGAAACAGTCCCAGTTTGCTTTAAAATCCCACCCCTCCTCACATAATCCCTTAATCAGGTCAGTTAATGACCTGAACAAGCAAAGTAAATAGCGTCAAGTGGCATCCCACTGGCTTTAATTGCCTGCGGGATTCCCACCAGCGGGGGCTGCGTGCGCACGCCGGCGCATCTGTGGGTTCAAGGCGGGCTCCGGTCCCGCTCCAGGATTTCCCGATTTTCGGGGCCCTCCTGCCAGGAACGCACCCGATAGCGGGTGCTA
Organism: Heptranchias perlo; assembly: GCF_035084215.1. NCBI lineage: Eukaryota > Metazoa > Chordata > Chondrichthyes > Hexanchiformes > Hexanchidae > Heptranchias > Heptranchias perlo. The sequence goes on along the minus strand of NC_090331.1, from coordinate 72,411,794 downwards.
AAATGATGCCCCATGACTTTGGGGAGGTAGGATAGGTCCAGTTGTGATGCTCCAGCCATCATGCATGTGGGGCAGCCTTGATGGACCTGCTGGCCTTTTCCTACCCTTCATTTTTGTATGTTCATATGTTTTCAGAAACCACTTATTGCCATTAATACATAGAACATGGTTTAACACACAGCAGAATATATACAATTGGTCACATCATGAGTCTGTCGTGCATTAACATTTTACTATATTAAAAATCAAGATGTCGAATTTCACTTCCTGTATTCTTTATTTTTACTTATCAGGTGCAGAAAGTCAATTCCACCCTCAGTATTTTGTTTATTCCACGATTTATTTTAAAAATGTAGTGATTTAACTGACAGAGCTGCTTCTAAACTACCCCGAGTACAAAGGTTGCTCGTTTGGTAAAATACAAATTTATGAATCACAGGAGGTTCTGTTATTGCACTCAGTCAGGTAAGGTGCACATTTGCACGATTTGCCAAATCAATCACAACACTGCAATTGGTTCCTTTTTGGAATGCAACCTCAGTCATATTTTTATTAAAAGTCATAATTGATATTCTTTATTGAAGTGACACTCAGGTCAGTGACATTAATAATGATCAATGATTAATGTTTCTTATCTGTTTTTAATCATTGGTCTACTTTCTCACTCTTATATAAGCTTCATGATTTATGGGTCAAATACAGCAAAGGTTTGGGGCCAAAGTATCACAGCTACAATCCTCTGCACAACCTTGTTCTCAACCCAAGTTGTGCTGCTTTGAGGGAGCTCAAAATAGAACTGGATCACTTCTCAATTAACAGGAAAAGGCAGTGGGAAATTACAGTGATCTCTGGGAAATTACAGTGATCTCTGGGAAAGTACAGCCATCTCTGGGAGAGTATAGTGATCTCTGGGAGTTCACAGTGATCTCTGGAAAAATACAGTGTTCTCTGGGAAAGTATAGTGATCTCACATCCTTTTTTCCAAGTTATCTCTAAGGAGACCTATCCGGTCTTTAACATTTTGCCGTCGGGACAAACAAAGCTGAAAGCTACTTTCAATCTCTGTCATTGTCTCCCACATCTTAACTTTCTCTTCTCTTACTTATTTGAATTTTCCTATTTGTTGTCCCGAACATTAAAACCAAAAAGCAGACAGTAAGTTTCTTTCCAAGACACTGTATAAACCAAATAAACAAAGTATGATCTGTAATTTGTGTTAATTTCCACCACCGACAATATGTGGGAAAAGGTGAACTTGTCCACTTTGGCAGGAGGAATAGAAAAGCAGTATATTATTTAAATGGAGATTGCAGAACTCTGAGGTGCAGAGGGATTTGGGTGTCCTAGTACATGAATCACAAAAAGTGAGTATGCAGGTACAGCAAGTGATTAGGAAGGTAAATGGAATGTTGTCATTTATTGCAAGAGGAATGGAATATAAAAGTAGAGATGTTTTGCTACAGTTGCACAGGGCATTGGTGAGATCTGTAAGGGGTTTCTTTTTTTACTGTTTCTCGGGCTTATAATAGGTCAGCCAGTTATGTTTTCCTGAGCTGCCCTGCCCGCAGTGCGGTTGCGAATCGCTTACCCCTTCCTGATTCTGAGCTGAGGACTTATCGAGTGGTAACAAAGACAGACAAACAGACCAGTGGATTGGTACAAGGAAAACCAATGTTTATTAATAAGAAAACTAAAACTACAAAGTAAACAGTATAATACAGAAGATAAAGAAATCGCTATGGATGTAATACAGTCTTACACTTATCGGGTTGAAAGAAACGGACACATCGAGGGAAAATTCTAAAATCACAAGTTTAGCAATATCCCTTAACCCCCAACCTTACACTGATGCTAGGTTGTCTTGTGGCGGCCAGAAAATTAATGCTCACCGGTGAAAACAGATGAAAAGGCCTGGCCCCTGTGCCTGCTGCTGCCGTCGACATGTGGTTGCGAGGTTTACTGAATGGCCTTCCTTCTTAGGTGCTAGCAGACAGACAGGACAGGGCCAAGAGGCGAAGAGAGAAGAGAGAGAGATACTGGGCAGCCCCAGTTATACCCTCTTGGTAACAGGTTTTTTTCATACCTCATCAGCTTGCTTCATTGTTTGATTTAAGCACGAAACGTAAGACAAAGGACCCCATCTCTGGCCCATTTACATTATGGCCGTTTCCTGTATCGATCTGTTCGCTAACTGCTTTACCATTGTTCCGAATGTACCTTGATGGTTCACCTTTTGTCCTGCGATCACTTCCTGCTCGAATTTTGATGTGTTGGCCGGCCATGTTGATAGCTTGCCTCAGGGCTAGAATGCAGCTGCATTGTTTAAAGAAACCTGTCTGAGACACGAAGCCTGTCGAGTTGTTGAGAATGCAATTTCAAATCTGCCGATCCTCGGCCATGTGTCTGACTGCAGCCATTTTGAGAGACCTTGGATTTTTTTAAAACAGTCACACCAGGGTTTCTTTAATAACTCCAATAAATCTTCGGGGTGGGGGGAACATGTGAAATTTTGTGAATCCCTTCACTCCCCCCTGTGGATACTTAAACTTGCTTGAAGTGTCCATGCAAGGTGAGCAAAGATTTCTGACTGTCGCAAACAACCTTCCCCTTTATTTACCTATCCCTAATCCCTCGACACATACATTCCCTTACTTGGAGAGAATCCCAGTGTATGGCAGGCATTCGGATAGAAAACAAGGTTGAATTACAACAATTCCAACACGGAGGGGTCCAAATACCCCTGCACCACTTGGGATGAAACAGTATTTCGCATACTATACAACACAACAATGAACAATCTCTTTTCAAAATAACATCAAAACGTAAACTTACTTTATTGAAAACAACACGGAAGGGACCATCTTTATTAAAATAATGAAACAGGCTGCCATCACTCGCAAGGGATGCGTCCCCGAACTCACACGGGTGTTTCGTCTCCCCGAGCATACTGGTCCTTCCATACCCTTTGTGTTCTAACTACTACCTCGAGACCCCTATTCCTACACTGGACGCAAACCAGGTAGAGGACGATCCCAAGCTGACAGATTACTAGCACGTGTGATGCCAGACGAATCCAGGAGGGGACCTCTATATTCTCAAAGATGTCCCACCAGGGTGGGGTCGTAATACTCAGAATATCGGCCCCTATCTGGACAGTCTTCTGTTCCAGCGTGTAAAAGTGTTTTTGGGACACCCCTACTGCTTTTAATAATTGAACGAGGTGTTCTGGGAGAGGGGGGGTATCTGGTAGGCAAAGTGGGCTACATACTTTTGGAGGTTGGTGAAATTCTCTTTCACAGTGAGGTGAACAGTGGATGGTTCAGGGATGGGGACAATTCGTATCTGTGCAACTTGAACTTCTGCCTCGGGTTTAAAGCAGAAACTGCTGTCACTCACCGCACACCAGCTGTGCTGACCATGCTGGTAGTGAGACGCTGCTGTGGTGATACAATATGTCCCACCTCCTATATATGCCACCTGTGGGGGAACATGGCCTTGTGCCATGGCTTCCATGGTGCAGTTTATAGGCTTCGCGTCAGCAGCTCTGAACCCGCACTGCGGTTTTGAATAGGCGTTCAAGTGCTGGGGACACAGGATTATGTGTGATCCCCGGCTCTGGCACCCCGAGAGGTCAGTACCCGTCATACCATGCTCCCACTTTATGACGTAGGGTGGGACCGCTGTGAAACGAACGTGTGCACCCCCCCTGAATGACACCAATGTTCTCCACCCTGTCTTTAATTGCATTTTTAAACCATTAATCTGGGTCTGCAGCTCGATGTCATCTCAGCTGTTGATGACAGAAGACCCCGTGTTAAAACCAGTTAAGACATCGTTAAAAACACCCCTTCTTTGTCTCCCAATCCCGTCCAAAAGCTCATGGGTGTATAGTCTGGTTCTGTCAACGTCTGAAAAATCAAACTGATAAAATTTACGGAACATCTCTTTTAAGAGGGCTTGATACAACTCCGCGGTCTCTGTGGGGCACCACGCGGGTAGGTGTATCTTGGTGAGGTTTAAAATCACGGAGGCTACCGCGTAGTGCACCCCTTGATACAGCACCTGGTCTGTCGGTACTCGCACCAAGCCGTTCCCTGGTCCCTTGGTGGTGGCGGGGCATCCCTCTACTATAATACGTGACGTTGCAGTCGTGGGCAGGGGCTGTCGGGGGCGGGTTACTAATTCAGTGGCATTAACCGAGATTGGGGAGTATGGGATCACGCATGCGCTCAGGCGCGATTTCCAGTCCATCCGCCTCCCGTTATCTTGCCACTGGCTGTGGAAAATGATGGAAATGCCTGTGGGGCAGACTTTCTCTGAACCCCACAAACAGACATAGATCCCCTGATCCGGTTCCCACCATTTGTCCCAGCACACACTTAACCCTCCCTGGGTCCCTGTGATGGTCCTGTGGGTGTTATTCCCTAACCTTTCCCACTCTACCCTGGGGTTCCCCATATCCTTACTTAATTTCCTAAGCCACCACCACCTATCCAGGGGAACATCGCCTTTACATGACAAACATATTCCTTTTCCCACGGTGACGCTAATCCTTGGGGTGATAATTCGTATCCTCGGGCACTGGAGGGAGGTTTCCCTGTATGAAAAACCGGCCTGGCTCGAGTACTGGGTCGAATTTGACCCCAGCCATTCGGGCCAGCTCCCCTCGTGAGTGTACAAGGCGATTTCATCCGCCTCGCGTAGGCCACTCCCATCGTGGGCGAGGGGCGCCGTTTTTCCGGAGCATCCGAAGATGTGGTGGTCCTCGGTGTCGCCCCTTCTCGCGAGGCTCAGTCCAGACAGGGCGAGCAGGATCACTCCTCCGAACATTCCCTGTAAAAGATAAAGAACATCTGGCCGGGCTCCCTATAGGCTGCCTGGCTCGGGTGAAGTGTGAGCGGGTCCCTCGACCTCGGCTCACGTTGACAACACTGGAACGGTTCCATCTTAAAATTACATTACGGTTCCACACCTTATAATAAACCTATACATCTTAACTTAAAACTACAAACTTAACTGCTAAAGTTATATACATCCGCCGCCCGTCTCCGAGCGGCCAGCTCAAATTCTGTCAGGACTGCTGCAGGCTGCTTCCTGCGGCAAGGCTGTACTGACCTTTACTTCCGGTCCCTCACAGCCCGCGACTGCTGGCTGAGGACCTTTGTCTTTCGACTTAACTTTAACGCGGGAGGTAGCCCTTTTAAACTGGGGAGCTGGCGACCATGTCTTCCTTGGCTGGGGTGTCCGAGGGGACCTCCTCGGAAGTGCTGTTGGTGGGGCTACCCTGGCGAGCGGACCCTTGCTGTGGGTCGCAGCCCTCGCTGGCTGGGGACTTTTCCCCTGTGGCTCCTCCCTTCCCAAGTCTGAGCTGGGGACAGGCAACCCTTCGCTGCCTGCTGCCGGAGGCTGAGAGTCTTCCTCTCCAGGTTCAAAACCTAGGTCGGGGGCGGGGCTACCTGCCTCGGGCTCCTCCTCCTCCCCACCTGAGTCCCAGAAGAGAGGGGGAGTGGTTTGGACAGGGGTCTGGGTGACTCCTCCCCTGACTGCACCTGCAGGTGCTGCCTGTGAGCTGGGAGCTGCTGGGAGCTGGGGATTTCTAACCTCGGGTTCGATCCCAGCTGCCTGCTTTTTCACCTCCACAGTACTGGGGACCGATAGCTCTTGGACCGCTTCCCTCCTAGCCTTGTCTATGGCTCTTTCCCCTGCGCGGACGGTCAGGCCCAGGAATTTCACCTCCTGCTGACCGATCTGCGCTTTCTTCTCTAGTCATAGCGGGGCATCGTCAGGGGGGGCTGAGGGAGCTACCACACCAGTAGTGGCTGCTATTCTTCCCTGGCTGGCCATAAAAGATCGCATGGCCTCAAAAAATGACTCAATGGCAGCGGGGGCAATTCCTGCCTCTGCCTCCCCCGTCGCTGCCTTTTGGGCTAGGGCGGTGGGATTCTTTCCCTTAGTATCCTTCCAGGGGTTTTTACAATCTTTCCACCAGTGGCCGTTCTTCCCGCACCCAAAGCAGTTTAACTTAGCCTGGGCGGGACGATTCCCTTCCTGGTGCCATTCCCTTTTATGCTGGGCCCCTGGTTTAACCTCGTGGACTTTCCCCTTGGGTTGGGGCGTCTCGATACCCCTGATATTTTTAAATGCTATCGTGAGCTGGCGGATCACCGTTTCCTCGGTGGTCTGGGGGCTACGGGGGTCAAGCCAAGCCGCAGCTCGTGTTCGAATTTGGGGCAGGCAGTTTGTCATGAGACAGCGGAGCCAGTGGGCTAATTGATCTCTGTTCAGGAGTGTCCGCCCTGGCATTCCCGGGCATGCGCTCCGGTAGACTGGCCACAGCCTGTCTGCGAAAGCCTGTGGGGACTCCCCAGGGAGCTGTACCGTTTTTTCCACCCGGGCGAACGGACTCCCATCATTTAGTCCCATGGCCTCCAATATCTCATCCCTTAACTCCTCGTAATCTTTCTGCCCCCTTTTGCACTCATCTGATTAGGTTTGGAGGAGGTCACCCCCCAGAGAAAACAGCAGCATTTTTGCTTGTTCTGCTTCATCGCAGTCATTAACGCACGCTGCCTGCTCTATCTCACGGAAGTGTAGAGACGGGTCTCCCCTCACTGTAAGCTTAGGGATATGGCGAACCATGGCCCTGAGCTGTGGGGTGCCATGCGGCACTACAAACTGGTTCTGGATGGCCCCTAGGTCCTCGCCATCGGCGGGCGGGCCGTACCTCCGTTGTCGGAGGGGGTACACTGGTCCCGGTCCTGGTCTATCTGCCAGGAATTGCTGGGTCTCCCCTAATGCTTCATCCTCCACCCCCCCTTGCTGCCAGACCTCCTGAAAACTCGGGGCTATGGGTGATGGCCGTGAAGCCTCTGGTTCCCTAACCAGTGTCGTTCTGGGAGCTGCCTGTGGGACTTCCCTGTTTGGGTTGCCGGTAAAATCCGACTGGCCTGCCTTCGGGCTAAGGAGGCACACCAGGCCCTTCGCCCTCGCTAAGGCCATGCCCAAACGTTCTATTTCTTCCCTGCAGGGGCGATGATCTGCGTCCTCAAACCCCTGGGCGCAGGCCAGCTTATATGCTGCCTTTACCTCGCCTACTTTCTCCTCCTGCTCTTTTAATTCTTGCGTGAGGCTGTGGATCTTATCCATTAACCTAACCTCACTGCCTCTCGCCTCTCTGACCTGGTATTCCAGGTGTTCCATTCTACCTCTAGCGCTACTTTTGAGCTCAGCGATCTGGTATTCCAGGCGCTCTACCTTTGCCTGGTGGTCCCTTGCCATCTGCGCCCTTTCTTGGCTTATTGCCTGGAGCGCTGCTAACCCTTGCTCTTCCGCTGCTGTCTTTTCCTGCAGCTCTCGGGTCAACTGCTTAATCTTGGCTGCTTGTACTGCTACAGCACGGTCTAGTACCAAGACCTGCTTTTTAAAACACAAGAGCCAGACCGCCTTCTCAATACCTTTCTTATACTGTTTACTTGCTGTCCACTGGATGGCTGAATCTATGGGACGCTCGGCCTTTAACATATCGCCCACCCACTTTTTCGCGATATTTACCTTGCCGCACACATAGGCAGACAACCTTATCTCCATTGCGGATTCCTCCTCCGCACCACTGTCTGCCTTGTTACACACTTTCGTCTCAGCTCCTGGCTGGCTCGCCATTTCTGTAAGGGGTTTCTTTTTTTACTGTTTCTCAGGCTTATAATAGGTCAGCCAGTCATGTTTTCCTGAGCTGCCCTGCCCGCAGTGCGGTTGCGAATCGCTTACCCCTTCCTGATTCTGAGCTGAGGACTTATCGAGTGGTAACAAAGACAGACAAACAGACCAGTGGATTGGTACAAGGAAAACCAATGTTTATTAATAAGAAAACTAAAACTACAAAGTAAACAGTATAATACAGAAGATAAAGAAATCGCTATGGATGTAATACAGTCTTACACTTATCGGGTTGAAAGAAACGGACACATCGAGGGAAAATTCTAAAATCACAAGTTTAGCAATATCCCTTAACCCCCAACCTTACACTTATGCTAGGTTGTCTTGTGGCGGCCAGAAAATTAATGTTCACCGGTGAAAACAGATGAAAAGGCCTGGCCCCTGTGCCTGCTGTTGCCGTCGACATGTGGTTGCGAGGTTTACTGAATGGCCTTCCTTCTTAGGTGCTAGCAGACAGACAGGACAGGGCCAAGAGCCGAAGAGAGAAGAGAGAGAGATACTGGGCAGCCCCAGTTATACCCTCTTGGTAACAGGTTTTTTTCATACCTTATCAGCTTGCTTCATTGTTTGATTTAAGCACGAAACGTAAGACAAAGGACCCCATCTCTGGCCCATTTACATTATGGCCGTTTCCTGTATCGATCTGTTCGCTAACTGCTTTACCATTGTTCCGAATGTACCTTGATGGTTCACCTTTTGTCCTGCAATCATTTCCTGCTCGAATTTTGATGTGTTGGCCGGCCATGTTGATAGCTTGCCTCAGGGCTAGAATGCAGCTGCATTGTTTAAAGAAACCTGTCTGAGACACGAAACCTGCCAAGTTGTTGAGAATGCAATTTCAAATCTGCCGGTCCTCGGCCATGTGTCTGACTGCAGCCATTTTGAGAGACCTTGGATTTTTTAAAACATTCACACCAGGGTTTCTTTAATAACTCCAATAAATCTTCGGGGTGGGGGGAACATGTGAAATTTTGCGAATCCCTTCAGACCACATCTAGAATACCGTGTGCAATTTTGGTCTCCTTATTTAAGAAAGGACATAATTGCTTTAGAGGCGTTTCAGAGAAGGTTCAATCAACAGATTCCTGGGATGAGGGGGTTATCTTCTGAGGAAAGGTTGGACAAGTTGGGCCTGTATCGACTGGAGTTTAGAAGAATGAGAGGTGATCTTCTAGAAACATGTAAGATCCGGAGGGGAGCAGAAGGGGTAGAAGCTGAGAGGATGTTTCCCCTTGTGGGACAGACTAGAACTACAGACCACAGTTTCAAAATATGGGGTCTCCCATTTAAGACGGAGATGAAGTGAAATTTTTTCTCTCAGAGGGTTGTCATTCTGTGAAACTCCCTTCCCAGAGAGCGGTGGAGGCAGGGTCATTGAATATTTTTAAGGCTGAGTGAGATAGATTCCTGATTAACAAGGGAATCAAAGGTTATAGTAGGTAGATAGAAAAGTAGGGTTGAGGTTGCAATCAGATCAGCCATGATCTTATCAAATGGCAGAGCAGGCTCGAGAGGCCGAATGGCCTAATCCTGCTCTTAATTCGTATGTTTGTATTAATATGGCTGCACATGAAGGTAATAATGTCATCAGATTGGTGCTGGCTGTGATATCATTGTCTGAAGGTTTTTGGGAGGGGGCAGTGGTGCAATCTGGAAACTAAACTCACTCGCAATTATACATCAATCAGATGTGTACAAGGCAATAAACGAAGGAACATGCTTTGGATATGTTTGTCTTTATCTCGGCCAGTTTGGCAGCAGAACCAGGCAGTTGCACCAAACTATTTGAAAGAGACCTGGGTCACTTTGGATCTGAGATTGTTCCAGAACTGCTTTGTTCAGCAACAATTAAAATGACAGGAAGGCAAAGAGGAAAGAATAAATGACACATCAGGCATCTTTCAGGTGTTTTTCTACAATGAATGCAACATGTGCTTTGTTGATTTTTGCTGATTTTCAATCCTGAATCATTAGAATAACAAAGATACAGCCCAGAGAGGCCTTTCTGCCCAGCATATAAATACCAAGCTGTGTGAAGCAGTGAAACATTCAGTCAGTTACTAATCTAACTGTGAGCTCAAAATGGGAAAGGCAAGGAGAACTCAGATTTTATACATTGTATGAAAATTCTTCAATCTCCCAATTACATGGGATATCAGTATGTTCTGAGGAGAGGAAAATATCTGATTACCAGCATTGGATGGGATTCAATGACAGCATCAGGTCATGTCACACCTACCCATATGTAAGTTACTTTTGAAGGTTTGTGTATTCTATCCAGATCGAGGCGTAGAAAATGACAACTTTCTGAGCTGTTGAGTTTGTCGGTGTCATGTGCCAAAACCCTCAGCTGTTTTCATGTGCTCTAAAGTTTTGTATGTGGTATGTCGATATGAAAAAGGAATAAATATTGATGTTGAAAACCTCCTATCGGTATCGTCCAAATAGAATCAGTCCTGCATTTCCTTTTACAAACATTTCATTTCTTTTCCGTATTTTTTTTATTATTCATATATGGGATGTTGGCATCACTGGCAAAGCCAGCATTTAGGAACATAGGAACATAGGAACAGGAGTAGGCCATTCAGCCCCTCCTGCCTGCTCCGCCATTTGATAAGATCATGGTTGATCTGTGATCTAACTCCATATACCTGCTTTTGGCCCATATCCCTTAATACCTTTGGTTGCCAAAAAGCTATCTATCTCAGATTTAAATTTAGCAATTGAGCTGGTATCAATTGCCGTTTGCGGAAGAGAATTCCAAACTTCTGCCACCCTTTGTGTGTAGAAATGTTTTTTAATCTCGCTCCTGAAAGGTCTGGCTCTAATTTTTAGACTGTGCCCCCACTCCTAAAATCCCCAACCAGCGGAAATAGTTTCTCTCTATCCACCCTATCCGTTCCCCTTAATATCTTATAAACTTCGATCAGATCACCCCTTAACCTTCGAAACTCCAGAGAATGCAACCCCAATTTGTGTAATCTCTCCTCGTAACTTAACCCTTGAAGTCCGGGTATCATTCTAGTAAACCTACGCTGCACTCCCTTCAAGGCCAGTCTGTCCTTCCGATGGTGCAGTGCCCAGAACTGCTCACAGTACTCCAGGTGCGGTCTAACCAGGGTTTTGTATAGCTGCAGCAAAACTCCTGCCCCCTTGTACTCTAGTCCTCCAGATATAAAGGCCAGCATTCCATTCGCCTTATTGATTATTTATTGCCCATCCCTAATTGCCCTTGAGAAGGTGGTGGTGAGCTGCCTTCTTGAACCGCTGCAGTCCGTGTGGTGAAGATTCTCCCACAGTGCTGTTAGGTAGAGAGTTCCAGGATTTTGACCCAGCGACGATGAAGGAACGGCGATATATTTCCAAGTCGGGATGGTGTGTGACTTGAAGGGGAACGTGCAGGTCGTGTTGTTCCTATGCGCCTGTTGCCCTTGTCCTTCTAGATGGTGGAGGTCATGGGTTTGGGAGGTGCTGTTGAAGAAGCCTTGGCGAGTTGCTGCAGTGCATCTTGTAGATGGTACACACTGCAGCCACAGTGCGCCAATGGTGGAGGGGGTGAATGTTTAGGGTGGTGGATGGGGTGCCTGTCCAGCGGGCTGCTTTTTCCTGGATGTTGTTGAGCTTCTTGAGTGTTGTTGGAGCTGCACTCATCCAGGAGAGTATTCCATCACACTCCTCACTTGTGCCTTGTAGATGATGGAAATGTTTTGGGGAGTCAGGAAGTGAATCACTTGCCACAGAATATCCAGCTTCTCTCCTGCTCTTGTAACCACTGTATTTATGTGGCTGGTCCAGTTAAGTTTCTGGTCAATGTTGACCCCAGGATGTTGATGATGGGGGATTCAGTGATGGTAATGCCGTTGAATGTCAAGTGGAGGAGGTTAGACTCTCTCTTGTTGGTGATGGTCATTGCCTGGCACTTGTCTGGCGTGAATGTTACTTGCCACTTATCCAGGTCTTGCTGCATGTGGGCATGGACTGCTCCTTTATCTGAGGGGTTGCGATATATTTGCAAGTCACACACCTTCCCGACTTGGAAATATATCGCCGTTCCTTCATCGTCGCTGGGTCAAAATCCTGGAACTCCCTTCCTAACAGCACTGTGGGAGAACCATCACCACGCGGACTGCAGCGGTTCAAGATGGCTGCTCACCACCACCTTCTTGAGGGCAATTAGGGATGGACAATAAATGCCGGCCTCGCCAGCGACGCCCACATCCCATGAACAAATAAAAAAAAACTGAACACTACAATCATCAGCGAACATCCCCACTTCTGACCTTATGATGGATGGAAGTTCATTGATGAAGCAGCTGAAGATGGTTGGGCCTAGGACACTGCCCTAAGGAATTCCTGCAGTAATGTCCTGGGGCTGAGATGATTGGCCTCCAACAACCACTACCATCTTCCTTTGTGCTAGGTATGACTCCAGCCACTGGAGAGTTTTCCCTCTGATTCCCATTGACTTCAAACGCTGCCTTGATGTCAAGGGACTCACTCTCGCCTCACCTCTGGAGTTCAACCCTTTTGTCCATGTTTGGACCAAGGCTGCAAGGAGGCCTGGAACCAAGTGGTCCTGGCGGAACCCAAACTGAGCATCGGTGAGCAGGTTATTGGTAAGTGCCGCTTGATAGCATTGCCAACGACACTTTCCATCACTTTGCTGATGACTGACAGTGGACTGATGGGGCGGTAATTGGTCGGATTGCATTTGTCCTTTTATTTTATGGACATGACATACCTGGGCAATTTTCCACATTGTCAGATAGATACAAGTGTTGTAGCTGTACTGGAACAGCTTGGCTAGAGGTACGGCTAGTTCTGGAGCACAAATCTTCAGCACTACGTTCGGGATGTTGTCGGGGCCCATAGCCTTTATTGTATCCAACTGGCAGAGTTATGCAGACTCCCACCCATGTACTAGCCCCGTTGCTCACAGAGGGTCAGCTCAGGGAGGTTAACCGGGACAGTTTTGCCAATAACCTCCTCGAGCACCTCAAACAGGTCCACGGGCAAGCGGCTTGGAACATGGGAAGGCAACATCAGAGCAACCGATTGCTATTAGAACCCCGTACGCACCACGAGTGGGAGATAGGGGATCAGGTTATGGTTAGGAATTTTGCTCGGGTAGGCAGTCTATAACCATTATACATGGGGCCTTACAGCATTGTAGATAAGGCAAGCCCCATGGGATACGCCATAAAGCTGCCTCGGCGCACCAAATGGTTCCACATTAACCAATGTAAGTTGTTTAAATCCGAGAGAAGGGAACAGCCAGTTGGGGCAAGGTCTGAGGATAAAAATCCTCAGCCTGCAGCAGGAGCAAACTCACAGACTGCACAAGCAGGTGCAGTGGCTTGTTTTAAGGGAAGGGCCATCCCACCCACCGTTTGGGACACTCCCCCGCTCATCTGGGACTCAGACGAGGTGGGACCTGAGGACAGAGAGTTACCTGCCCCTGACACAGGTTTAGAAGAGGTACAGCCTGAGGATAGAAATCCCCAGCCAGCGGCAGTGGAGATTCCATAGACCGCACAAGAGAAAATGTACAGCAGGGAGAAAATGCGAGCACAGGGGTTTACTTGCATTGCTGGCTTCCCCTTGGTGCAGGGTGCCATTGACTGCACGCACTTTGCCCTGCGTGCGCCACATATCAACTCGGCCGTCTTTGTGAACTGAAAGGGCTTCTACTCCCTCAACGTGCAGCTGGTGTGCGACCACACGCATCGAATCATGGAGGTCGTGCCAGCAACCCTGGGAGCAGTCGCGATTCCTCCATTATGTGGCAGTTCAACATGCCAGCTATCTTTCACCCGACTCGGCAGGTCAAAGACTGGCAACTGGGTGACAAGGGCTACCCCCTCACACGGTGGTTCATGACCCCGGTCAGGTACCAACACACACGTGCAGAGCAGGCCTACAATGAGAGACATGCTTCGACATGCAACATCGTGGAGCACACCATAGGCCTCCTGAAACAACGTTTCCGCTGCCTGGACCGGTCTGGAGGAGCCCTGCAGAACTCCCCTGAGCAGGAGGGCAGATTCGTGGTGGTCTGCTGCATGCTGCACAACCTCGCCATCATGAGGGACCAGCCTTTGCCACCAATGATCGGAGAAGACCTGAGCCAGAGGTGGAGGAGGAGGAGGAAGAGGTGGAGGAGAGGGAGGAGCTGGAGGAGGAAGTGGAGGAAGACACAATGGTACAACAGGGAACACACGCCTTGTTTGCAAGGGCTCTGCGCGCTCACCTGATCCGTGCCCACTATCAATAATGTGAACTGTATCCCCCAACTCACCAACAGTCCTACACTCCCCACCTGTCCGCTCCCACGTGACCGTCAAATCGCCCTCCATTTGATTACACATTGCTTTCTCCCTCAGCTCATCGCGCAAATAAAAACCACCACCAAATGCAAATTCAAAGTCTCATTTATAGATTAACAAATGAAATTATGCGAACAGAATAGGACTACTTACCCTTGTGCATTCCCTTAGTGTCTGTTCTCCGTGTGCATTTATCTATCCTGGTGCTCTTACGAGGTGCTTCCCCAGTGGCTGGAACATGGGTGGTGGGAGGCTGCTGGTCTTCAATGGAGGAACGTGCAGATGGCCTTGGAGGACGACCCCGAGCAGCTCTGGGCCGGCTTCAGACTGCAGCATCTCAGCATGGGCTGCAGCAGTCTGGCCTGGCTGACCAATAGTCAACAACAGGGGTACTGGGGTAGTGGCAGGGGTCGGAGCAGGAATACTATCATCCTGAGAGAGGACAGCAGGTCCGACTGCCATGGCGCCACTGCCACTCTCTCAGGGCGGCGACTCAGCAACCCTGGTGATCAGCTGCAGAAAGGATTTTTTAAAATTCGTTCATGGGATGTGGGCGTCACTGGCGCGGCCGGCATTTATTGCCCATCCCTAATTGCCCTCGAGAAGGTGGTGGTGAGCCGCCTTCTTGAACCGCTGCAGTCCGTGTAGTGAAGGTTCTCCCACAGTGCTGTTAGGAAGGGAATTCCAGGATTTTGACCCAGCAACGACGAAGGAACGGCGAAATATTTCCAAGTTGGGATGGTGTGTGACTTGGAGGGGAATGTGCAGGTGGTGTTGTTCCCATGTACCTGCTGCCCTTGTCCTTCGAGGTGGTAGAGGTCGCGGGTTTGGGAGGTGCTGTCGAAGAAGCCTTGGCGAGTTGCTGCAGTGCATCCTGTGGACTGTACACACTGCAGCCACAGTGCGCCGGTGGTGAAGGGAGTGAATGTTAAGGGTGGTGGATGGGGTGCCAATCAAGCGGGCTGCTTTATCTTGGATGGTGTCGAGCTTCTTGAGTGTTGTTGGAGCTGCAGTCATCCAAGCAAATGGAGAGTACTCCACACTCCTGACTTGTGCCTTGTAGATGGTGGAAAGGCTTTGGGGAGTTAGGAGGTGAGTCACTTGCTGCAGAATACCCAGCCTCTGACCTGCTCTCATAGCCACAGTATTTATATGGCTGGTCCTGTTAAGTTTCTGGTCAATGGTGACCCCCAGGATGTTGATGGTGGGGGATTCGGCGATGGTAATGCCGTTGAATGTCAAGAGGAGGTGGTTAGATTCTCTCTTGTTGGAGATGGTCATTGCCTGGCACTTATCTGGCACGAATGTTACTTGCCACTTATGAGCCCAAGCCTGGATATTGTCCAGGTCTTGCTGCATGCGGGCAGGGACTGCTTCATTATTTGAGGGGTTGCGAATGGAACTGAACACTGTGCAATCTTCAGCAAACATCCCCATTTCTGACGTTATGATGGAGGGAAGGTCATTGATGAAGCAGCTGAAGATGGTTGGGCCTTGGACACTGCCCTAAGGAACTCCTGCAGCAATGTCCTGGGGCTGAGATGATTGGCCTCCGACAACCACTACCATCTTCCTTTGTGCTAGATATGACTCCAGCCACTGGAGAGTTTTCCCCCTGATTCCCATTGACTTCAATTTTACTATGGCTCCTTGGTGCCACACTCGGTCAAATGCTGCCTTGATGTCAAGGGCAGTCACTCTCACCTCACCTCTGGAATTCAGCTCTTTTGTCCATGTTTGGACCAAAGTTGTAATGCGGTCTGGAGCCGAGTGGTCCTGACGGAACCCAAACTGAGCATCGGTGAGCAGGTTATTGGTGAGTAAGTGCCGCTTGATAGCATTGTTGATAACACCTTCCATCACTTTGCGGATGATTGAGAGTAGGCTGATGGGGCGGTAATTGGCCGGATTGGATTTGTCCTGCTTTTTGTGAACAGGACATACCTGGGCAACTTTCCACATTGTCAGGTAGATGCCAGTGTTGTAGCTGTACTGGAACAGCTTGGCTAGAGGCGCGGCTAGTTCTGGAGCACAAGTCTTCAGCGCTAGAGCTGGGATGTTGTATCCAGTGCACGCAGCCGTTTCTTGATATCACGTGGAGTGAATCGAATTGGCTGAAGACTGGCTTCTCTGATGGTGGGGATATCAGGAGGAGGCCTAGATGGATCATCCACTGGCACTTCTGGCTGAAGATGGTTTCAAATGCTTCAGCCTTGTCTTTTGCACACACGTGCTGGACTCTGCTATCATTGAGGATGGGGAAGTTTGCAGAACCTCCTGCTCCCGTTAGTTGTTTAATTGTCCACCACCATTCACGACTGGATGTGGCAGGACTGCAGAACTTTGATCTGATCCGTTGGTTGTGGAATCGCTTAGCTCTGTCTATAGCATTTTGCTTCCGCTGTTTAGCATGCATGTAGTCCTGAGTTGTAGCTTCACCAGATTGGCACCTCATTTTTAGGTACGCCTGGTGCTGCTCCTGGCATGCTCTTCTATACTCCTCATTGAACCAGGGTTGATCCCCTGGCTTGTTGGTAATGGTAGAGTGAGGAATATGCCGGGCCATGAGTTTACAGATTGTGCTGGAATACAATTCTGCTGCTGCTGATGGCCCACATTGACCCATGGATGCTAGATCTGTTCTGAACCTATCCCATTTAGCACGGTGGTAGTGGCATACAACACGTTGGATGGTGTCCTCAGTGCGAGGACGGGACTTCGTCTCCACGAGGACTGTGCGGTGGTCGCTCCTACCAATACTGTCATGGACAGATGCATTTGCGACAGGTAGATTGGTGGAGTGCTGTGATTCCCTGCGAGTCCCGTTCCACAATGGTCCCCAGAGTCACGATAGCAGCAGGCTGAGCTTCCATTGCAGCAGTCTGAGCTTCCATTGCAGCAGACTGAGCTTCCATTGCAGCAGGCTGAGCTTCCATTGCAGCAGACTGAGCTTCCATTGCAGCAGTCTGAGCTTCCATTGCAGCAGGCTGAGCTTCCATTGCAGCAGGCTGAGCTTCCATTGCAGTAGGCTGAGCTTCCATTGCAGCAGTCTGAGCTTCCATTGCAGCAGGCTGAGCTTCCATTGCAGTAGGCTGAGCTTCCATTGCAGCAGACTGAGTTTCCATTGCAGCAGACTGAGCTTCCATTGCAGCAGGCTGAGCTTCCATTGCAGCAGACTGAGCTTCCATTGCAGCAGGCTGAGCTTCCATTGCAGCAGGCTGAGCTTCCATTGCAGCAGACTGAGTTTCCATTGCAGCAGTCTGAGCTTCCATTGCAGTCGTCTCAGCTTCCATTGCAGTAGGCTGAGCTTCCATTGCAGTAGGCTGAGCTTCCATTGCAGCAGACTGAGTTTCCATTGCAGCAGGCTGAGCTTCCATTGCAGTCGTCTGAGCTTCCAATGTAGTAGGCTGAGCTTCCATTGCAGTAGGCTGAGCTTCCATTGCAGCAGGCTGAGCTTCCATTGCAGTCGGCTGAGCTTCCATTGCAGCAGACTGAGTTTCCATTGCAGCAGGCTGAGCTTCCATTGCAGTAGGCTGAGCTTCCATTGCAGCAGACTGAGTTTCCATTGAGTCATAGAGTCATAGAGTTATACAGCACGGATAGAGGCCCTTCGGCCCATCGTGTCCGCGCCGGCCATCAGCCCTGTCTACTCTAATCCCATATTCCAGCATTTGGTCCGTAGCCTTGTATGCTATGGCATTTCAAGTGCTCATCCAAATGCTTCTTGAATGTTGTGAGGGTTCCTGCCTCCACAACCCTTTCAGGCAGTGAGTTCCAGACTCCAACCACCCTCTGGGTGAAAAAGTTCTTTCTCAAATCCCCTCTAAACCTCCCGCCTTTTCCCTTGAATCTATGTCCCCTTGTTATAGAACCCTCAACGAAGGGAAAAAGCTCCTTAGTATCCATCCTATTTGTGCCCCTCATAATTTTGTACACCTCAATCATGTCCCCCCTCAGCCTCCTCTGCTCCAAGGAAAACAAACCCAATCTTCCCAGTCTCTCTTCATAGCTGAAGCGCTCCAGCCCTGGTAACATCCTGGTGAATCTCCTCTGCACCCTCTCCAAAGCGATCACATCCTTCCTGTAGTGTGGCGACCAGAACTGCACACAGTACTCCAGCTGTGGCCTAACCAGTGTTTTATACAGCTCCATCATAACCTCCTTGCTCTTATATTCTATGCCTCGGCTAATAAAGGCAAGTATCCCATATGCCTTCTTTACCACCTTATCTACCTGTTCCGCCGCCTTCAGGGATCTGTGAACTTGCACACCAAGATCCCTCTGACCCTCTGTCTTGCCTAGGGTCCTCCCATTGCAGTAGGCTGAGCTTCCATTGCAGTAGGCTGAGCTTCCATTGCGGCAGGCTGAGCTTCCATTGCAGTAGGCTGAGCTTCCATTGCAGCAGACTGAGTTTCCATTGCAGCAGACTGAGCTTCCATTGCAGTAGGCTGAGCTTCCATTGCAGCAGGCTGAGCTTCCATTGCAGTAGGCTGAGCTTCCATTGCAGCAGACTGAGTTTCCATTGCAGCAGTCTGAGCTTCCATTGCAGTAGGCTGAGCTTCCATTGCAGCAGACTGAGCTTCCATTGCAGTAGGCTGAGCTTCCATTGCAGTAGGCTGAGCTTCCATTGCAGCAGGCTGAGCTTCCATTGCAGCAGACTGAGTTTCCATTGCAGTAGGCTGAGCTTCCATTGCAGTAGGCTGAGCTTCCATTGCAGTAGGCTGAGCTTCCATTGCAGCAGGCTGAGCTTCCATTGCAGCAGTCTGAGCTTCCATTGCAGCAGACTGAGCTTCCATTGCAGCAGGCTGAGCTTCCATTGCAGCAGTCTGAGCTTCCATTGCAGCAGACTGAGCTTCCATTGCAGCAGGCTGAGCTTCAGCCGTAGCTGGCAGATGTTTGGTGACATCAGTTTGTGCTGCAATGGCAACTGTTTGTGCTGCAATGGAAACCACTTACATCTACAAAGAAGTCATAGTATCATTGTAGCTTAGTATGTTACAGCACAGAAGGAGGCCATTTGGCCCATCACGCCTATGCCGACTCTTATGAAAGAGCTATCCAATTAGTCCCACTTCCCTGCTCTTTCCTCATAGCCCTTTAAATGTTTTCCTTTCAAGTATTTATCCAATTCCTTTTCGAATCTGCTTCCACCACCTTTTCAGGCAGTGCATTCCAGATCATAACAACACTCTGCGTAAAAAAATGTTTCCTCATGTCTGGTTCTTTTGCCAATCACCTCAAATCTGTGTCCTCTGGTTAACGACCCTTCTGCCATTGGAAACAGTTTCTCCCTATTTACTCCATCAACACAATTCATGATTTTGAACATCTCTATCAAATCTCCTCTTAACCTTCTCTGCTCTAAGGAAAACAATCCCAGCTTCTCCAGTCTCTCCACATAACTGAAGTCCCTCATCCCTGGTATAATTCTACTAAATCTCTCCTGCACCCTTTCCAAGGCCTTGACATCCTTCCTAAAGTGTGGTGCCCAGAATTGAACACAATACTGCAGCTGAGGCCTAACCAGTGTTTTATAAAGGTTTAACAAAACTGCAAATCTGCAAAACCATATCCAACGTTACTTCAACTGGTTTTGTTTGTTGCCATCTTGGCCAATTGGTTCACAGACCAAGCTGATTACACAAAGCATATCAAACATACCTGGGTGATTTTGGAGTCACAACTATTCCAGAATTGCAGTAACACTGGGGTATAGGCAACACAATTAGACTCCAATGCTCTGTTATCTTTTCACACAACAATTAAACTGCCATGACGGCTAAACAGGAAGAAGTAATGACACATGACATGTTTTTCAGGTGTTTTCTATGATGACTGTAACTTGTGTTTTGTTGATTTTTGCTTATTTTCAATCCTATAAGAACATAAGAAATAGGAGCAGGAGTAGGCCATATGGCCCCTCGAGCCTGGTCTGTCATTCAATCAGATCATGGCTGATCTTCAACCTCAACTCCACTTTCCTGCCCGATCCCCATATCCCTTGATTCCCCTAGAGTCCAAAAATCTGTCTATCTCAGCCTTGAGTATATTCAATGATTCAGCATCCACAGCCCTCAGGGGTAGAGAATTCCAAAGATTCACAACCCTCTGAGTGAAGAAATTCCTCCTCATCTCAGTCTTGAATGGCCGACCCCTTATCCTGCGACTATGCCCCCTAGTTCTAGACTCTCCAGCCAAGGGAAACAATCTCTCAGCATCTACCCTGTCAAGTTCCCACACAATCTTATATGTTTCAATGAGATCACCTCTCATTCTTCTAAACTCCAGAGAGTATAGGTCCATTCTACTCGACCTCTTTTCATAGGACAACCCTCTCATCCCAGGAATTAATCTAGTGAACCTGGGTTGCACTGCCTCCAAGGCAAGTATATCCTTCCTTAAATAAGGAGACTAAAACTGTACACAGTACACCAGGTGAGGTCTCACCAAAGCCCTGTACAACTGTAGTAAGATCTCCTTACTCTTGTACTCCAACCCCCTTGCAATAAAGACCAACATGTCATTTCCTTTCCTAATCGCTTGCTGTACCTCCAAGCTAACTTTTTGTGTTTCTTGTGCGAGGACACCCAAGTCTCTCTGAACACCAATATTGAATAGTTTCTCACCATTTAAAAAATATTCTGTTTTTCTATTCTTCCTTCCCAAGTGAATAACCTCACATTTCCCCACATTATACTCCATCTGCCACCTTCTTGCCCACTCACTTAATCTATCTATATCCCTTTGCAGATACTTTGGGCCCGATATTAGGAGGGAGGCGGGTTCGCAGTGGGGGGTCGACAGGGCGCATGGGTGATGCGCCCAGTGAAATCGGGGTGCTCCGCACATGATCGCAGGCTAATTGCAGCCACTTACCTGTGCTTCCGGGTTTCGCGCTGGAAAGCTGCGGCAGTGGGAGGACTGCGCAGCATAGGCTGTCAGCTGGAGGAGCCCTATTTAAAGGGGCAGTCCTCCACTGACTGATGCTGCAGAAAATAGGAAAATTAACAGCATGGAGCAGCCCAGTGGGAAGGCTGCTCCCAGGTTAATGATGCCTCACTCCAGGTCTTATTGGATGGGGTGAGGAGGAGGGGGAGGACAGAGATCTTCCTCCCGGCGGGCGGGAGGAAGCGGCCTGCCTCTGCCACCAAGAAGGCCTGGCTCGAGGTGGCAGAGGAGGTCACCTGCACCACCAACATATCACGCACCTGCATACAGTGCAGGAGGCAGGAGAATTTTCTTGTTAGGAGGAGGGCGGTGGAGGCCAACCTTTGTCCAATGTGACGGAGTGGCCTCCTGCGATGGTGAGGGGTCTCCCCCACCTGTCGAATGGACCTTTGCAGCTGCCACAGGCTGCTGGCTGCAACACCTCCGTTTGAACTGGGAGTGTTTCCCCCAGTATGGGAAACAGTCTCAGTTCAGTGTAAAATCCCACCCCTCCTAATAAAACAGCTCAATCAGGTCTGTAAACGACCTGAACGAGCAACATAAATACTTTCAAGTGGCATCCCGCTGGCTTTAATTGCCTGCGGGATTCCCACCTGCGGGGGCTGAGCGCGCACGTCGGCGCGTCTGTGGGGAACCCGGAAGTGGGCGGGTTGGAGCCGGGCTCCGGACCCGCTCCGGGATTCCCCGATTTTCGGAGCCCCCCCGCCAGGAACGCACCCGATAGCGGGTGCTAAAATGATGCCCAATGTTTATCATATATACCAGCAGAGTTCCTGTGCTGTTGCTCCCAGTGAGTCAGAGACTATGCGTAGAAACAATGAACCAAGTTCCTGAAAATTAAATAATTAATGTTCACCATTCGCACTGGAGCTGGATATATAACTAGCTAACACCACTTATATAAATATTTCTGTGAACAATAATTTTTTGAATTCTTTGGATAAACAAAAGAAAAATGCTGTTATCATCAATCTTTATTTGTCTATCTGTCTTTCTCTTTCTGAGGTTACTTCTATCACTGAAGTAAAATATAAGCACTTGATGAATGTTTTTCTGTGAACATTACCTCTGAAAGGATTCTGAAATTCGATTTCCAGATTGTTTTCAAATCATTTCAGTTCCATTCGCAACCCCTCAGATAATGAAGCAGTCCGAGCCCGCAAGCAGCAAGACCTGGACAACATCCAGGCTTGGGCTGATAAGTGGCAAGTAACATTCGCGCCAGACAAGTGCCAGGCAATGACCATCTCCAACAAGAGAGAGTCTAACCACCTCCCCTTGACATTCAACGGCATTACCATCGCCGAATCCCCCACCATCAACTTCCTGGGAGTCACCATTGACCAGAATCTTAACTGGACAGCCATATAAATACAGTGGCTGCGAGAGCAGATCAGAGGCTGGGTATTCTGTGGTGAGTGACTCACCTCCTGACTCCCCAAAGCCTTTCCACCATCTACAAGGCACAAGTCAGGAGTGTGATGGAATACTCTCCACTCGCCTGGATGAGTGCAGCTCCAACAACACTCAAGAAGCTCGACACCATCCAGGACAAAGCAGCCCGCTTGATTGGCACCCCATCCACCACCCTAAACATTCATCCCCTTCACCACCGGCGCACCGTGGCTGCAGTGTGTACCATCCACAGGATGCACTGTAGCAACTCGCCAAGGCTTCTTCGACAGCACCTCCCAAACCCGCGACCTCTACCACCTAGAAGGACAAGAGCAGCAGGCACATGGGAACAACACCACCTGCACGTTCCCCTCCAACTCACACACCATCCCGACTTGGAAATATATCGCCGTTCCTTCATCGTCGCTGGGTCAAAATCCTGGAACTCCCTTCTCAGCAGCACTGTGGGAGAACCTTCACCACACGGACTGCAGCGGTTCAAGAAGGCGACTCACCACCACCTTCTCAAGGGCAATTAAGGATGGGCAATAAATGCCGGCCTCGCCAGCGACGCCCACATCCCATGAACGAATAAAAGAAAAATTTGGAAAAGCAAATTCAAAAACTGTTACACCTCAAGCTTAGACAAACTTTTACTTTTGCACCAATGATTGTTTTAAATTTCTCAGTATAAACAAAATAAAGCACAGTTGCTCTAATTATAACCTGTATATATATTTGTCTTTCTCTCAGCAACCACTTTCTGTGAAGGAAAAAAGAACCTGAGAATAGTTTTCCTGTGAAACTTTACTTCAGAAACGGTTCTAAAATTGATGGTTTTCAAGTCATTTGGATAAAGAAATAATCACATAAATACTGTAATTGCCAAAAGAAAGACACTGATTTATACTGGTGAGACTGGGAAATAGAGTAAAACAGTCAGGCAGTAGAGGCTTGGGCCTAGTAAGCAAGTAAGATAGAAACAAATTATAGACAAATGTTTTGAGTAAAAAGTGCAGAAAGGCCCAATATTTGGAGCATCATGAAGAAGTAAAAGCACAAAATAAACCTGGAAATCAGGAGTATGGTGTTCTTAAGAATATAAGGAAGTATAGCGGAGAATGGTTCATCTAATCTATCGTGGACTTTGGGGGGATCCGACATTACAAAATTCCTGTATTACAACAGTGACTACTCGTCAGAAAAAAAGTACTTAAATGGCTATTAAGCGCTTTGGGATGTCCTTAGGTCACCAAAGGCACTACAGAAATGCACTTTTTTTCTCTTTTTTTAAACTTCTGTATCAATGCTTTCAGATCTCCAAAAGCACTCAACATTAAACCAGAATATTCATTCTGTTACACTTTCACAAGAAAATTTGTGCCCCAAAAAACTGTTAGGCAACAAGTTTTGCCATTATTTCCCGCTCCAATAAAATCGCTTTTCCTGGCATAACCACAACAGTCAAAAACATGAATGTACAGGACTGTAAAGGTCAGTGCAGTTTTTGTTTGGTCTGGTCCCAAAGTTAAAAAAAATCTCTATTTTTTTTATCCCTCAACCATTTGGTTGGAAAAACACTGGGCCCGATATTAGGAGGGAGGTGGGTTGGCAGCGGGGGGTCGACTGGGCGCGTGGGTAACACGCCCAGTGAAATCAGGGTGCTCCGCATGCGATCGTAGCCTAATTGAAGGTACTTACGCGTGCTTCCGGGTTTCCCGTTCCAGACCTGCGCAGTGGGCGCACTGCGTACCCGCATCACAGGCTGTCAGCAGGAGGAGCCCTATTTAAAGGGGCAGTCCTCCAATGCTCCTCCTGCAGCAAACAACCAAACTGGCAGCATGGAGCAGCCCAGAGGCAAGGCTGCTCCAAGGTTCTCAGACTCCTCACTCCAGCTGCTGCTCAATGGGGTCAGGAGGAGGAGGGAAACGTTTTTCCCAGCGGACGGGAGGAAGTGGCCTACCTCTGCCACCAAGAAGG
This sequence comes from Heptranchias perlo, assembly GCF_035084215.1. Classification (NCBI taxonomy): domain Eukaryota; kingdom Metazoa; phylum Chordata; class Chondrichthyes; order Hexanchiformes; family Hexanchidae; genus Heptranchias; species Heptranchias perlo. The sequence continues at coordinate 72,387,432 of NC_090331.1, read as the reverse complement.
TCTGGCTCGAGGTGGCAGAGGAAGTCAGCAGCAGCAGTAACATCTCCCGAACCTGGGTCCAGTGCAGGAAGCGCTTTAATGACCTAACCAGGTCAGCCAAAATGAGTATACTTACGCATTCTCCCACACTCCGGCTTCCACGTGACCTCCACCACCACACAACTCCTTCTGCACTGCCACCATAATGCTCTCGCATCACTCCTCACATCCACTCAACCATCATCCTCACCTTGCCTGCACTTACTCACCGTCCCAGTTCCAATTTGAACACTACCACGCAACCCAATCCTCATACAATCTCATGGCTATGTCTCACACGCACCTTCCCATGCATCTTCCTCATGGTCACCCCCACCCACACCAATGCATGCAGCGGGTCACTATGCAACTATCACTCAATCACGCCTCTCTGTGTTTTGCCTTGTTAGGAGAAGAGATGCCAGAAGGCCCAGGAGAGGAATGATAGCGAAAGGGGACATGGAAGTGAGGACGCCACTCAAAGCGCTCCCACGTCTCACCCGTTGCCCCCCTCTCAACCAGTACCTGCAATACTGCCTCCTCTCCAGGTGGCCAAGTCTGCCCTTGCACAGATGCAGGTGGAGCAGTCTTTGGAGGGGCCCTCACAGGCACCGAAACCCAGAGGGCGTCCGCACAAAGCATCCCATCGGTCAGGGCATGGACAAGAGCAACCTGCCACTACCTCTGCTGAAGACGCAGGGGTAGCACCACGTAGGGGTTCCCGTAAACGTAAGGCGAAGGTTTTGTGAGCAAAAAGTGGCTGCACAAGGGTGTATGACAGAATGTCATGTTTTTCATTTAGTTTTGTTTGTTTTGCCAAGCACATTAAAATTTGTTATCACCACTACTGCCACGTCTTTGTGAACCTTGTCTGGTTTGTGCAATAATACCCTTTCGTGAGGATCACTATGAAGACCCACAACTGATGCCTCCCATTATCTCACTGCAGAGAGGGTGTAGGTGTATTTTCAGGGCTCCGTGTGCACTGCTGCTCAGAGAGGTCCAGGAAGCTGAGCCTCAGTCTGTAGACCCCGTGGTGAGGGTAGTGCCTTCTGCGAAGCATCTCTCTCTGCCATTGCCCTCCCTCCCAGGAAACATAGGAAACATAGGAATATAGGAACAGGAGTAGGCCATTCAGCCCCTCGTGCCTGCTCTGCCATTTGATAAGATCATGGCTGATCTGTGATCTAGTTCCATATACCGGCCTTTGGCACATATCCCTTAATACCTTTGGTTGCCAAAAATCTATCCCTCTCACATTTAAATTTAGCAATTGAGCTAGTATCAATTGTCGTTTGCGGAAGAGAGTTCCAAACTTCTACCACCCTTTATGTGTAGAAATGTTTTCTAATCTCACTCCTGAAAGGTCTGGCTCTAATTTTTAGACTGTGCCCCCTACTCCTAGAATCCCCAACTAGCGGAAATAGTTTCTCTCTATCCACCCTATCCGTTCCCCTTAATATCTTATAAACTTCGATCAGATCACCCCTTAACCTTCTAAACTCGACAGAATACAACCCCAATTCGTGTAATCTCTCCTCGTAACTTAACCCTTGAAGTCCGGGTATCATTCTAGTAAACCTACGCTGCACTCCCTCCAAGGCCAATATGTCCTTCCGAAGGTGCGGTGCCCAGAACTGCTCACAGTACTCCAGGTGCGGTCTAACCAGGGTTTTGTACAGCTGCAGCATAACTTCTGCCCCCTTGTACTCTAGTCCTCTAGATATAAAGGCCAGCATTCCATTAGCCTTCTTGATTATTTTCTGCACCTGTTCATGACACTTCAATGATCAATGTACCTGAACCCCTAAGTCCCTTTGGACATCCACTGTTTTTAACTTTTTACCATTTAGAAAGTACCCTGTTCTATCCTTTTTTGATCCAAAGTGGATGACCTCACATTTGTCTACATTGAATTCCATTTGCCACAATTTTGCCCATTCACCTAATCTATCAATATCGCTTTGTAATTTTAAGTTTTCATCTACACTGCTTACAATGCCACCAATCTTTGTGTCATCGGCAAACTTAGATATGAGACTTTCTATGCCTTCATCTAAGTCGTTAATAAATATTGTGAATAATTGAGGCCCCAAGTCAGATCCCTGCGGGACTCCACTAGTCACATCCTGCCAATGTGAATACTCACCCATTATCCCTACTCTCTGTCGCCTTTCGCTCAGCCAATTTCCTAACCAAGTCCGTACTTTTCCCTCGATTCCATGGGCTTCTATCTTAGCTAACAGTCTCTTATGTGGGACCTTATCAAATGCCTTCTGGAAGTCCATATAAATAACATCCATTGACATTCCCCTGACCACTACTTTAGTCACTTCTTGAAAAAATTCAATCAGGTTTGTCAGGCACGACCTACCTTTCACAAATCCATGCTGGCTCTCCCTGATTAACTGAAAATTCTCGAGGTGTTCAGTCACCCTATCCTTAATTATAGACTCCAGCAATTGTCCCACAACAGATGTTAGGCTAACTGGTCTATAATTCCCCAGTTTCCCTCTCTCTCCTTTCTTAAAAAGCAGAGTGACATGTGCAATTTTCCAATCTAGAGAACGTTGAAAGATTATACCTAGGGCATCTGCAATGTGCTCACCAACTTCCTTTAAACCCTGGGATGGAAACCATCTGGTCCTGGGGATTTGTCACTCTTTAGTGTTATTATTTTCTTCATTACTGTTGCTTTACTTACGTTAATTTTATCGAGTCCCTGTCCCCAATTCAATATTAGTTTTCTTGGGATTTCCGGCATGCTATCCTCTTTTTCTACTATAAATACTGACGCAAAGTAATTATTCATCATGTCCGCCATTTCCCCATTGTCAATGACAATATCCCCACTTTCAGTTTTTAAGGGGCCAACACTGCTCCTGACCACCCTCTTTTTCCTAATATAACTATAAAAGTTTTTTGTATTGGTTTTGATATCCCTTGCAAGTTTCTTTTCATACTCTCTTTTTGTAGCTCTTACTATCTGTTTTGTGACCCTTTGTTGATCTTTGTATCTTTCCCATTCGCTAGGATCTGTGCTATTTTTTGCCTTTTTGTATTCCCTTTCCTTACGTCTTATAATGTCCCTTACCTCTTTAGTTGTCCATGGCTGTTTTTTTTGGCAAGTAGAGTTCTTGCCCCTCAGGGGTATAAACTGATTCTGTGTCACGTTAAATGTTTCTATAAACATTTCCCACTGATCATCAGTCGATTTACCCATTAACAGATTTGCCCAGTTTACTGTGGACAGTCTGTCTCATCCCATTGAAGTCGGCCTTGCCCAAGTCTTGAATCTTAGCAGCTGACTCACTTTTTTCCCTTTCAAACAGTACATTGAACTCAATCATGTTATGATCACTATTGGATAGATGTTCACGCACAGTTAAGCTGTTAACTAAATCTGGTTCATTATTCATTACTAAATCTAGTATGGCTTGCCCCCTTGTTGCCTCTAGGACATACTGCTATGGAAAACTATCCCGGACACACTCAAGAAATTCACTACCTTTCTGAAAGTTGCTAGTCTGCTTTTCCCAATCTATGTGAAGGTTAAAGTCCCCCATTAAGACCACTATGCCTTTCTTACACGCTTGTCTAATCTCTGCATTTATATAATCTAGCACTTCAGAGCTGCTGCCAGGGGTCCTATACACAGCTCCCACTATAGTCTTAGATCCTTTCCTATTTCTCAATTCAACCCATAAGGTCTCTGTTGGCTGCTTACCCCTTGTTATATCCTCCTTTATCATTGAATTGATTTAATCTCTAATCACTAAGGCTACTCCTCCCACTCTTCCATTTTCCCTATCTCTCCTGTAGACCTTATAACCTGGTATATTTAGTTCCCAATCCTGACCAGCCTGCAGCCATGTCTCAGTAATAGCTATCATGTCATACCCTCCAATTTGAATTTGAACCTGTAGTTCATTTAATTTATTCCTTATACTCCGTGCATTTGTATATAGAACTTTTAGTTGGGCCACACACCCTAGTCTGACCTTCAGCTTAGATGCTGGGATAATCGCCTTACACCTTCTAGTTTTCACTTGATCTGTAGTGTCTAAAGTACACTTTCTTTCCGCTGCTCTACGCTTTTCCCTTTCACTTGTTCTTGAACAACTGTTTGTACTATTTGTATTGTAAATTGCTGTGCAGGTGGATGTGTCACAGCACTGTGTTGTGTGGCTCCACGTGTCAGAGGTGGACGGCAAGGCTGGTGAGGCTGGTGATGCTGTTCGTCCTCCGAGGAGGTCATGACTGCAGCTATGGTGGCCCCCATCCAGAAGATGTACGTTTGAGGGGGTCCGCAAGGTAGGTACATGTGTCTGCATAGCGGGGTTGAGGTTGAATTTTAGTGTTAGGAGGAGGGTGGTGGAGGCCAAACTTTGTCCAAAGTGACAGAGTGGTCTCATGCAATGAGTGAAGGTCTCCCCTCACCCACCTGTCAAATGGACCTTTGCAGCTCCCACAGGCTGGTGGCTGCAACACGTCTGTTTCAACTGGGAGTGTTTCTCCCAGTATGGGAAACATGCTCAGTCGACCTGAAAATCCCCCCCCCTCCTAAAATATCCTCCCAATCAGGTCTGCAAACGACCTGAAGTATCAAAATAATTGGTTTAATTGGGATGGAGTCCCGCATGCGGGGGCTCGCGCACATCTAAACGCGTCAATGGGGAACCCGGAAGTGGGCGGGTTGGAGCCGGGCTCCGGACCCGCCCCGGGAATCCCGAATTTTTGGAGCCCCCCAGCCACGAAGGCACCCGCTCGGCCATCCTAAAATCGACCCCACTCAGTTTGCTCTTGAACTTTCTGAATTAATAAACCATCACTGTCTCGGAGTGCTGACTGTTTTACTGTCTGTAAGAAGTAGTTAAATCTGAACTCTATGTTGTTTTGATCTGGAATGCACTGCCTGAAAGGGTGGTAGAAGCAGATTCAATGGTAACTTTTGGAAGGGAGTTGGATATATAGTTGAAAAGGAAAAATTTGCAGGGCTGCGGGGTAACAGCGGGGGAGTGGGACTAATTGGATAGCTCTTTCAAAGAGCCGGCACAAGCATGATGGGCTGAATGGCCTCCTTCTCTGTTCTGAGATTCTATGCTTAAGGATGTCACCTCTGGTTGCAGAATTTTTGATTGTGTTAAAAATATATTAGATTTCAGTTGATCTGCATCTCTTGAATAGGGTCATCCGAGAGCCTCTTTTCTCATCACAGATATTTTTTCAGAACCCTCAAAAGGATGCAGCTCCATCCCCCAGTGCGTACATGCTAATAATTACTGAGAGCCCACTGTCCTGTTTTCTGCAAACTGTCTTTCTTTGCTCTCTTACCCGTTCTAATATACTTTCAGCTAACCTGAAATCTAAAGCAAAAACAAAGGTGGTATTTAAGAAAGAGACTCTGACTGAGTATGGACTGTAATCAGTGTTAACAAACACCACCCTCAACACTGCTGTAATAATGTCAATAAATAGATACGTGCTGTGGTGAAGGCTTACAAACTTAGGAGCACGATCTGGAATCTAAACACACTTATAGTTATGCATCAACCAAGTATGTACAGGGCCGTAATTAAAGCAACTTGTTCTGGATATGTTTTGCTTCATCTTGACCAGTTGGGCGTTGACCTAGGGTATTACACTGAACAATTGGGAACACACCTGGATGAATTTGGAATCAGAACTGTTCCAGAACTGCAGTGGAACCAGAGTATGGGGAGCACAATAGTAAGACAGTTTGCAGAAAATAGGACAGTGGCCTCTCAGTAATTAATGGCATGTACGCACTGGGGGAGCGGAGCTGCATCCTTTTGAGGGTTCTGAAAAAAATCTGTGGTGAGAAAATAGGCAGATCAACTGAAATCTAATATATTTTTGACACAATCACAAATTCTGTAACCAGAGGTGACATCTTTAAGCATAGAATCTCACAACAGAGAAGGAGGCCATTCAGCCCATCATGCTTGTGCAGGTTCTTTGAAAGAGCTATCCAATTAGTCCCACTCCTCCGCTGTTCCCCGCAGCCCTGCAAATTTTTCCTTTTCAGGTAAATATCCAATTCTCTTTCGAAAGTTCCTATTGAATCTGCTTCTACCATCCTTTCAGGCAGTGCATTCTAGATCAAAACAACATCGAATTCAAATTTAACTACTTTATACAGACATTGAAACAGACAGCCCATTGTTGCCTTTATTTGCACAACAATTAAAATGACACGAGGGCAAAAGGCAATCAATAATAGGTTTCTTTTAAGAGCATTTTTGCAATGAGTGTAGATGTCATGTGTTTTAATGCTTTTGTGCTGATTTCAAACCTTTGCAATCATTAGAATAACAAAAGTACAGCCTAGAGAGGCCTTTCGGCCCAGCATATAAATAACAAGCTGTGTGAAATGGTGAAACGTTCAGTCAGTTACCAAGCTAAGCTAACTGTGAGCTCAAAATGGGAAAGGCAAGGACAACTCAGAGTTTGGACTTTATATTAAAATTCTTCCGTAAATAGTTCCTAGTTTGAAAAATTATTAATTTGCAAAATAATATCTTTTCACAGATCATCTTTTACGAGGACAGGAACTTCCAGGGTCGGCACCACGAGTGCAGTACTGACTGTGCTGACCTGTCCTCTTACTTCAGCCGTTGTAACTCCATCCGTGTTGAGAGTGACTGGTGGGTGGTGTATGAGAAACCCAATTACATGGGATATCAGTATGTTCTGAGCAGGGGAGAATATCCTGACTACCAGCGCTGGATGGGATACAATGACAACATCGGGTCATGTCGCACCTACCCACATGTAAGTTACTTTTGGTGGTTTCTTTGTTCTACCCAGAGTGACATCTAGAAAATGGCCACTGTGCTGAGCATTTTAGTTTGTCTGTGTCGGCTGTGAAGACATATTACCCGTTTACATGGGGCTGATTTTAACTTTCGGCAGTGGGGGCATAACGACTGGAAGCAGATTGGCTGCCCGTCATATATCCTGCCTGATTTTCCAATCCACTGCCACCTGTTTTCTGCTACTATCAAAAGTTAGTACCAGCCCTTGTAATTTTGTACCTGCGGTGAAGTAATACGGCTTGGTTTTTAAGTCTATACTTGTGCGAACTGGAAAGGAAGGTCAATGTGTCATGTGACGTGTAGCCTGTTGCAAAGCTCATAAATATTTGGAAATATAATTGGATACATGTGTTTGTTATTAATCAAATATTCAGAACTGAAAGCCAAATTGACGCATTGACTGTGTAGAAAGTAATAAGTTTATCTCCAGCTAGACTAAGACATGACTGAGTACAACTTGCTGACAGGCATATTTGTACTTGCACCATTAGTTTTACTGTAATTGTTTAATAGATTAAAAGAAAGAGAAACCTGCTCCCACACACAGCGAAAAATCTCCTCACAATACGATCAATAAGTAAATTTAGATTTTTCCAGCTATTGAGAAACCTCCTGTCTGGGTGCAACCATTAATATCAGACCACGTGTACTCTTACAGAGAGTTCACTGCTTCACTGTATAAAATTACATAGGAGCTGCTTGCTGTTAACGAGGCTCAAACATAATCAACTTGTTCAATCGATGTTAATAAATCATAGAAATCATAGAATCATAGAAAATTTACGACACACAAAGGAGGCCATTCATCCCATCGTGTCCACGCTGGCCTAAAATGAGCCACCCAGCCTAATCCCACTTTCCAGCAATTGGTCCGTAGCCTTGTAGGTCAAGGCACTTGAGGTGCACATCCAAGTACTTTTTAAATGAGTTGAGGGTTTCTGCTACTTCCACCCTTTTAGGCTGTGAGTTCCAGACCCCCACCACCCTCTGAGTGAAAAAATTTTTCCTTAGCTCCCCTCTAATCCTTCAACCATACGAACATACGAATTAAGAGCAGGAGTAGGCCATTCGGCCCCTCGAGCCTGCTCTGCCATTTGATAAGATGATAGCTGATCTGATTGCGGTCTCAACCCGACTTTCCCATCTACCTACTATAAGCTTTGACTCCCTTGTTAATCAGGAACCTAACTAACTCAGCCTTAAAAATATTCAATGACCCTGCCTCCACCGCTCTCTGGGGAAGGGAGTTCCACAGACTCAGTATTAAATGGGAGACCCCTTATTTTTAAACTGTGGCCCCTAGTTTTAGTCTCTCCCAAAAGGGGAAATATCCTTTCAGCGTCTACACCTTCTCGTACCTTCAGGATCTTATATGTTTCAATAAGATCACCTCTCATTCCTCTAAACTCCAGTGTATAAAGGCCCAACTTGTCCAACATTTCCTCATACGATAACCCCCTCAACCCAGGAATCAGTCAAATGAACCCTCTCTGAACTAAATTATCTCAGCTTTGCTCTCATTGTTGATGACATCATCTGGGCCCCGTCATATTCCCTCCTTACCAGGTATCTCTTTTTCTACATATACCAAATGTATATTTGCATTTTCATCAGGAATATGATCGTATTTATATTACAGTACCAAGGAGATTCCTACAGAATGAGGATTTACGAGAGGCCTGACTTTGGAGGACAGATGATGGAATTCATGGATGACTGTCCATCTGTCTATGATCGTTTCCGCTACCGTGACATTCACTCCTGCCATGTGATGGACGGTTACTGGATCTTCTATGAACATCCCAACTACAGAGGCCGCCAGTACTTCATGAGACCCGGTGAATACAAGAGATTCAGTGACTGGGGCAGCTCTTGCGGAACTGTCGGATCTTTCAGGCGCATGAGGGACTTCTAGTCTGTCATTGTAAAGCATGACTTTATGTTGTTGAATTATTTGCCAACATAATAAAATATCCACTATTACACTGTCATCTTGCTTAAATCACTTAATTTCTGATCCTCAATTGTTCAAAACAGTGATGGTATCAGGTGGTCACATGCAGAATATTTTACTGCAGCTATATGAATATCATTAAAGTGAGTAATTAGCCATGCAGAAAATGCATGGGCCGTTATCCTGCCAGTAATGCCAGAATCGTGCCCATTGGTGCCATCCAGTGCTGATCTTGGTGGAGCTTGCATGACCAATAGGAGATCACCTCATTTGTAGATAATCTGGACATGTCATTTCTCTAAACTGCATCTCTATCTATTTCTACCTTTCACAACCTCAGGATGTGCCAAACCTCTTTACAGCTAATCAAGCACTTTTGAAATGTAGTCACTGTTGTAATGTATGAAACGCGGCAGCCAATTTGTGCACAACAAGCTCTCTCAAACAGAAATGCGATCAATAACCAGATCATCTGTTTTTAATGATTTTGGTCGAGGGATAAATATTGGACAGGACACCGGGGAGAACTCCCCAGCTCTTCTTCAAAATAGTGTCTCCGACAGTAGATTGCAGTGTTCCCTCAGTACTGCATTGAAGTATCAGCCTAGATTTTGCGCTCCAGTCTCTGGACTGGGACTTAAGCTCACATCCTTCTAACTCAGAGGTGAGAGTGCGACAACTGAGCCACGGCTAACACTAAGATCCCGACTTGGCCTATCCGGTACCCGACCTTTATCTCAACCTTTCTGCTGGATTCCCAGGAATTCAATCTGAAGGAATTCGGCCCTGTAAACTCAATCAATAACATTGACAATTTAATGTAGTGACTTCAAGGAACAAAGATTGAAAATGTGCGTCACTATGAATGAGGACTGCTTGGCCCATAGAGGAATCACAGGTGGTCAATTCTTTAGCATTTCAGTTTGCCAAAGAAATCTGAAATAAAGGTCAGGCACATTTTAGGCAGAAAGCGTTTTATGATTTAGTTCAATTTCCCTGACATCCACAGCTCCAAGAGAATGTGATTCATTAAAAGGAACACATTGTGAAACATATCACATGGCAAAAATAACTCAATCAGTGCTGTTGGAACGCAACCTCAGAAAAAATATCTATTCCTGCTGGTAATATCAGTACCAATCAATGATAAAAAAAAGTTATGTGAATATTGAAAATTCATACAATGATTTATCAGAAATTTTCTCATCAAATAGAAATAACTGTTTCTAATCTCCTCAGATAAGTGTTAAGGAATGGAACTTGTTTTGATCACCATAAACATCAAGCTTTCATGGGCCAACACAACAAAGGTCAAATGCAGGATGAAGCTCTCAATCTTCTGCCCTAACAACGTGCCCTAACCCCACCCTCACAGCCGCACAGACAACTGCAACCAATCTGAGATCTTTTTTCCAACGGCCATCCTTTGGCTTCTGAATCAGTTCAAATGATCACAGGTTGCCTCAGTGGGTTGAGCTGGAGTCAAGCTCATGTCCGAGAAATCAAGTGACTATGCTGTAAACTATTTCAAAGTTACATTCCTTCTGACGGACTCTCAGTGCCGTTAAAGTGATGATATTCAGGTGATTCGCTCCACTCCTGTACAAGTCTGCAGCAAATCAACCTCCTCATCCTCAGATCAAAAGATTTATTTTGCTTGGTTTCAGACATTTAAAACCATGGCTTTACTGCCTGTTGAGCCTTTCATCGGTGATGTCTGTGAGATGAATTGAAGAGTGAGTAAAGTGTCCATTTATCTATGGTACATGCAAACAAGATACATTTACCTTCTATATCGCAGAGAACACCTTTCTCAGCAAGATTGTGTGTACAAATTTGCTTATAATTCCAATCTGAAAGTTCTGCATGGTAATTATATCTGTTACACATATACTGATTGAAGGACTTTTGCACTGTAGCTTTGGTCAAAACAACAAGCAGCTACTGGTTTTCTGATTCCTCACAATGTGGCACTGAATCAAAAGCCTCACTGTAGTCTGTACAAACAATATTCATGGAGTTTCTTTCATCCATAACCTCCAATACCACCTCAAAGAATTCCAACATCCTTCCCTCCATAAAGTTGTGCTAATTTATCTTGGTGGCTTCATATGCCTTTGGCGTTAAATGATGCCCTTCGTTAAGATAACATCTGAACATTTTCCCGACGTCAGACGTCAGGCTCACCAGCCTATAATTTCCAGGACCGTCCTTTTGCCCTTTTTTTAAAGACAATTGTTGTGTTCCTTTCTCTCCAATCTTTTGGTACAACTCCTGATCTTAAAGACCTCCACCAAAACATAACCAATTTTCTCGGCCTTTTGCTTAAGTGTACGTGTATCACCAATTATAAAACAAAAGTAAATTCAAAAATACCAGTTTTTGGTATTGTTAGCATTGTTAAAATACATTGATCAAAGCAAGGATTACAGGTTGCTACTGAAAAGGAAGTGACTGAAATATTGTAGGCACTGAAAGAGGGTAAGACACCAGAGCCAGCACACTAGGGTACCTAAGCAAAAGGCCGAGAAAATTGGTTATGTTTTCGTGGAGGTCTTTAAGATCAGGAGTTGTACCAAAGGACTGGAGAGAAAGGGACACAACAATTGTCTTTAAAAAAAGGGCAAAAGGACAGTTCTGGAAATTATAGGCTGATGAGCCTGACGTCTGTTGTTGGGAAAATGTTCAGATGTTATCTTAACGAAGGGCATCATTTAACGCCAAAGGCATATGCAGCCACCAAGATAAATTAGCACAACTTTATGGAGGGAAGCCTGTTGGAATTCTTTGAGGTGGTATTGGAGGTTATGGATGAAAGAAACTCCATGAATATTGTTTGTACAGACTACAGTGAGGCTTTTGATTCAGTGTCACATTGTAGTTTGGTCCAAAAGACAGCAAAGCATAGATTAGATGAGCAGTTATTGAATTGGTTCGGCAACTGACTGCATCAATTGAGACAGCGAGTTATTGTGCATGGAGCTGGGTCAGAATGATGGGAAATGATTGAGGGTGCCCCAGGGATCTGTGCTGGGACCTTTGCTATTCACATTATATATCAATGATTTGGAAGTGGGAATAGAGGCAAAACTGCCTGAATTTTCGAATGACACCATTGTGGGGATTGAAAACAATCAAAAGCAGGTTGATCAGGTGCAGGGCAATCTGGACAGACGGTAAAATTGGTTGTAAAATTGTGACAAGTGAAGGGAATTTATAGTCTTTCCCAGAGATTCATGGATCTGGACGATAGCACAGGCAAAGAAAGCCACCTGATGTGTTAGTTTTGTGACTCACAGTGATTCTTTATTTTGTAATTTAAAAAGAGCACATGGCCAGCATGAAGTCACTCAATTAATAGAAGGATTACTCTACCCGATAATGCAAGTGGGGGTTCGCGACGTTCCTTACTTAATGATTAAAAGAGCACATGAGGAGGCTCAAAACAAAGCGAGCAAGGAACTGATGCAACCTTATCCATGAAAGCAGTCATCTCGGTCAAAGCAGTCGTTCAGGTCTTAAAGCAGGGAATTGATTACTGTGGGAACAGGTGATGTGTTGAAGTTCGTCTCATCAATTTTTGTCTTTTCATCAAAGCTTAGAGACAAAAGGCCCGATTTTACCAGGGGTGCGGGTTTTCGGTGGGTGGGCCAGCGGGCGCGTTGAAAAGGCGCCCGCTTAAATTAGTGGGTTGCCCGCGCGATTGTAGCAGGCAACACACTAATTGGATTCACTTACCTGCTCCTCCGGGTTCCCCGCTGCTGATCTGCGCGTCGGGCGGGCTGCGCATGCGCAGTAAGATCTGTCAGCTGGAGGCGCTCTATTTAAAGGGGCAGTCCTCCACTGACAGATGCTGCCACAAACAGCAAAAATTACAGAATGGAGCAGCCCAGTGGGAAGGCTGCTCCCAGTTTAATGATGCCTCACCCCAGATGGGGTGAGGAGGAGGGGGAGGACAGAGATCTTCCACCCGGCAGGCGGGAGGAAGCGGCCTGCCTCTGCCACGAAGAAGTCCTGGCTCGAGGTGGCAGAGGAGGTCACCAGCGCCACCAACATATCGCCCACCTGCATACAGTGCAGGAGGCGCTCCAATGACCTCAGTAGGTCAGCCACAGTGAGAACACGTAGTCTTTCCCCTACACTCTGTCTGCCACAACATTGCCCCCACCCCACATCTCCTTCGGCACCGCCAACACTACTCTGTCACATCACCCCTCATACCCACTCAAACCTCATCCTCATCTTACCTGCACCTACTCACCTCGCCAGTACTCATCCCGCCACTACCACTCAACCCAATCCTCATACAATCTCATGGCTCTATCTCATACTCACCCTCTCGTGCATCTCTTTCACGGCCAGCCTCACTCAACCTATCACTACCTGTGCTGCAGCCACAGGGCATGCATCACATATGTGCAGTAGGCAGCGCAAGGCAAACGTGTCGTGAGCATGAAGGGGATGCACAAGGGTGTTTGAGGGTTTGTCATGGTTCTTACTTCTATTGAATTAAAGAACAACTCACATCACACATTATATTGGCACCACTACTGCCATGTCTTCGCGAATCCTGTCCGGTTTGTGCAATAATGCCCGCTCCTGGGTATCCCTATGAGGACCCACCACTGATGCCACCCAGTGTGTCACTGCAGAGTGGGTGTAGGTGTATTTGCAGGGCTATTCTGCGCAGACGACTGAGAGACATCGGGGATGTCCCCGGTTGCACCCTGGAAGGCTGTGGAGCAGAAGCTTGGGAGGGCAGTGGTGACTTTGACAGCGACAGGTAGGAAGATGGTGCATGTGCCAGCCAGGAGCAGCTCGGCATGAAAGAGGCTGCAGATGTCCACGGCTACATGTCGACTGACTCTGAGCCTCCGTGTGCACTGCTGCTCAGAGAGGTCCAGGAGGCTGAGCCTCGGTCTGTGGAACGTGTGGCGAGGGTAGTGCCCTCTGCGACGCATCTCTCTCTGCGGTAGCCCTCCCTCCTGCTGTACAGGTGGATGTGTCACAGCACTCTGTTGTGGAGCTCCACGTGTCAGAGGTGGACGGCGTGGATGGCGAGGCTGGTGAGGCTGGTGATGCTGTTCGCCCTCCGAGGAGGTCATGACTGCAGCTACGGCGTCCCCCATCCGCAAGATGTACATCTGAGGGTGTCCGCAAGGTAGGTACATGTCTCCGGACCCCGGGGTGAGTGTGCAGGTTGGTGACTTCGACCATCAGGAGGAGGGTGGTGGAGGCCAAACTTTGTCCCAAGTGACAGAGCGGCCTCCTGCAATGGCTGAGGGTCTCCCCCCACCACCTGTCAAATGGACCTTTGCAGCTGCCACAGGCTGACAGCTGCAACACGTCCATTTCAACTCAGATTGTTTCCCCCAGTGTGGGAAACAGTCCCATGTTTATCCAAAATCACACACAGTCCCTTAATCAGGTCAGTTAATGACCTGAACAAGCAAAGTAAATACACTCAAGTGGCATCCCGCTGGCTTTAATTGCCTGCGGGATTCCCACCAGCGGGAGCTGCGCGCGCACGCCGGCGCGTCATCGGGGAACCCGGAAGTGGGCGGGATCGAGGCGCGATCCGGTTCCTCACCTGGATTTCGGGATTTTCGGGGCCCCCCCGCCGAGAACGCACCCGGTAGCGGGTGCTAAAATCGGGCCCAAATTCTTTTTGTCAAAGTTCGGAAGCAAAGTCTTGTTGGAGGAACCCATGCTGCAGTCGTTAACTCTTGAAGCTTCTTCCAGCTTCTCTGATGTTGTCTGTTGTCTGTTGTTTTGACTGCTACGATGTCTTATCTTTTTATGCTTCTGAGCAAATGGGTGTGAACCAAGTTACGAGACGGCCCAATTTATCCATAGCATTAAGATGGATGGCTGGTTGGACCCCTTATATCCTCCCCTCTACACAAAGCCAGGCGTCCGATCAGTTCTTTGTCCTTCGCAGTTGTTATTGATGTTGAAAACCTTCTGGAAGCTTCTCGTTATCAGTTATTATTAAAAGTCACAGCCTGCTTAAAGTTACTGTACTGTATTGCATCTGCAGTGTTAAATCTATGTTCAACTGTCCAGTTTAAACAGTCTGCACTTTGCTGTTTGGCAATTGTGCATTTATACTGTAATGTCCAGGGCAAGTTATCCCTTGCTGTCAAATGTAATGTAAATGTACGATCGAAGTGAATGTCCAAATCCTTAAAGGGACAGGTTAACCCATTATGTTGAATCATCCAGTCGTTCAAAAGAGTAAATGGGGTTTGACCCAATGTCCAAAATCCTTACAGTCCCTCCTCAAGTGGATCTGACTAATCTTTTGACCAATCCACTTTCACACACTTTGAGCATTGTCCGTGATTGGTAAGTTTCCTTTATCATTGGGTCATGTTCCTGTGTAGGACGGGTTTGCCGTGACATACGCAGAAAGAATATTGCTTTGCCACGGTTGCAGATTAAACATCCCATTACACATAAGCAGATTATCATCATAAACACTAGTAAACGTTGCGTATTAAAGCCATACTAAACATTCTAACCCATGGGTGTTGTCCAACATTATGTACTGTCTCACACCACTCATGATCTACTAGCTTTTGTATTTTCTTAATCTATAAGTGCATTAGCTCGTTTCATCTTCACCAAGTTTGTCAGAAAATTACAGTGTGCAATATTCTCAAGAAATCTTGGACTTAAAAGATCCTCCAGCTCTCCTTTCACCATTATCCATTTTGTGGATAATTCTTGTTAAATATAATTTTGCCCTTGCCTCCAGTTGTCCCAATTTCATTATTGAAACATAGAGTAAACATTCCCAACCTGGTCTAAGTTATACTGTTTGTTTATTTTACTAAACCTCTTCCTTGATCCTTAATTTCCCAAAAGATCCCACTTTCTTGTGTTTGAGTCCATTATGTCATTTACTCTTATCATTATTTGCTCCATGCTATTTTTATTTTGGCTATCGATACTGTATCCTATTGGGTTTCATATATCAGGGGCTCAATTTTGAAAGGGTGGGGGGGTGGCAGTGGTGGGGGGGGGGGTCGAGTGGTGGGGGGGGGGGCGGGCGGTGGCGGGGGGGCGGGCGGTGGGGGGGGGCGGGCGGTGGGGTGGGGGGGGAGGAGTGAAGGTGCCCGCGGATATTGACCCAGCGACAATGAAGGAACGGTGATATATTTCCAAGTGGGGATGGTGTGTGACCTGGTGAGGAACGTGCAGGTGGTGTTGTTCCCATGTGCCTCCTGCCCTTGTCCTTCTAGGTGGTAGAGGTCGCGGGTTTGGGAGGTGCAGTCAAAGAAGCCTTGGTGAGTTGCTGCAGTGCATCCTGTGGATGGTACACACTATAGCCACAGTGCGTCGGCGGTGAAGGGAGTGAATGTTTAGGGTGGTGGATGGGGTGCCAATCAAGCGGGCTGCTTTGTCCTGGATGGTGTCAAACTTCTTGAGTGTTGTTGGAGCTGCACTCATCCAGGCAAGTGGAGAGTATTCCATCACACTCCTGACTTGGGCCTTGCAGGTGGTGGAAAGGCTTTGGGGAGTCAGGAGGTGAGTCCATTGTCGCAAAATATCCAGCCTCTGACCTGCTCTTGTAGCCACAGTATTTAAGTATGCTGGTCCAATTAAGTTTCTGGTTAATGGTGACCCCCTCGGATGTTGATGGTGGGAGATTGTTGCACGTCTAATATTAACATAGAAACAGCAATTACATGCCTGATGATGATTCGTTTACCTTTCTCGATGTTGGTCTTAAGTCAGGACCTAGGATGAAACAAAACGTACGGGTAATATCTGCTCTTTGTTAATATCGTATTAATTTTTGTGATCGACTTTATTTGGTTTTGTGTAAATGTCTTCTGCAATTTACATATCGTAACTGTTTTTGTCTGTCCTCCCGTGGAGGAGTGTACCTATCAGGCAGACGGACTGGCCTTTGTCTCAGTCGCCTTGGACTGGGGCTCTCTGTCCTCCCACAGGTGGGTGTAATATGTTGTCATCCTGCTCATCCCACAGCACAGGAGGGGGGTGAGTAACCTCTTCCTCCATCGGGCTCATTACATTATATACATTCACTTGTACTCTTTTAGTTGGTTAACATGGAACTATTTTCCTTTTCCCTTGTTCTTTGTACACAGATGGACGAGCTTTATCCTCAATGGGATATGTTCCAGAAAAGAGAGCCGCGAATGGCCCTGCTGATTGGTGTGTTTTTACCATCACTGTCTGTCCCACATCCCATTCTACTGCTTTGACTTTGGTGTCAAAATAGATTTTGTTGGCCTTTTTGGACTGTCCAATATTAACGGCTCCAAAGACCATTGTTTGTCGCATCTGGTCATGTAATTCGTTAATATTCCGCTCCTGAGTCAAGGCCTGATACTGAGGCTCAGACATATCCTGTTACATCAAATAACCAGGGGTTCTCATCACTCACCCTGTCATTAACTCATGGGGTGAAACCTTGGTGGTATGTGACTCACTGGATCTCATAGGCATTAATGCCAAGGGCAGCAATTGGTCCCATGTTTTGTGGGATTGCTCAATCAAATTCTTTCACGTTGTTTTTAATGTTCGGTTCATTCTCTCCACTATGCCTGGTGAGGGTGGATTATGTGAAATATGGAATCGTGATTTGATTCACTACAGCTGTCCAGCAGTTTGCAATCCCCTGCCCATAAAATGACTGCTTTGGTTCGAGTCGATGGACTTTGGGAGTCCCCATCTGGTGAATATGTGGTTCACCAGTATTTTAGCAGGGGCCTGTGCTGTTGCATTGGCGGTTGGAAGCTTTTCACTCACTTTGATACTGTGTCTATGACTACCACTATATACTGATTACATCTGTAGATTGGTCCAAGGGCCAGCTGTCGGCCGGGTGTGGTGTAACAGTGCCTTCTTGGTATTCGCATCCGGATTGTGCTGTACACAAATTAAACAGTTTTGACAATAATGCTCCACCTGGCTTTTCATTCCATGCTGGAGCCTCTCTAATGTTCCCCGGGGTGTCCTGTAGTGGGTGCTTCCTGGGCTTGGTAAGGAAAAGCATTTCACTCATTCTGTGGTATCACCCACTTTTGGTCATACAGCAGGATCTCATCTTTCACCTTTAATTCGGGTTGAGTATCATATTCTCCCCTTGGACTTTCTTTCTTTTCTAGCATCACCAAGACTGCCCTTATTTCAGGATCTTCTTTTTGTAATTGTTTCAAATTGATTGGGTTGGGCAATTTCTCATGCTGATTATTTTCCACTGTGGGGAAATATTTCAACTCTCTCTCAATCCATTCCCCCATCCCCTCTTTTTTAGCCAATTCGTCTGCTTTCTGATTTCCTTTGGGTGCCTTTATTGGATCTTCGTGGTGGTTGTGGTTGGCCACCTAACACTGTTACTTTTCTCTGTGAATACATTAGATTTCCTTCTATCACCGGGGGAACGAACTGAAATTAAGAAACTGAAAAATGTTATAAACTTGACTAAAGCACTGCGACAATCGCACTAAATTTCAATGGATCCCAATAAAATATGTAAAGAGAAAAAACAAGGGAGAGACAGGCAAGCTTTTCTGTCTGATCTTCCAAGGTCTCGCTCTCTCCTTTTTGCGAGCAGCCTGTCTGAAATTAACCCTGTCTATCTCACACACTGATGTACACAGAACAGCTGGATTTGGAATTTCCAACTCCAAGCCCTTCTCTTTGTGTTTTCAAGATGTAATCACATTAAGAAGAATGTTTTGTAAATGGTTGAAGTGATTTGAAACAAATAAAGCAATAAACACTAAATTTAAAGAAAAATTCTCCAGCTTGTAACGGAAGAAGAGAGACTGAATCCAAGTGAATGTCCAAATCCTTAAAGGGACTGGTTAACTCTTTATGTTGAATCGTCAATTAGTTCAAAAGAGTAAATGGGGTTTGATCAAAGGTCCAAAATCCTTACACAAATGCAAAGTGATAAGACAAGGGAATTCAATCTTTGTATTAACCTATCTCCATTGATCAGAACAGGTACAAATAGCTGGACATGTACTTGCAATGATTTCCTTTCTGCACTCCAACACACTTCCAGCTTTAATGCTGTGTTTGAGATATTTAATTGTAAGGTGGAAGTTAAATAGTCTCTAATTCTGGTCTCTTTCTGGTATAACAATTAAAATGAGGTGAAAGCAAACTGAAAACAATCAATGACGCATCACCCGTAACTCAGGTATTTTTCTACAATGAATGCAACATGTGTTTTGTTGCTTTTTTGCTGATTTTCAATCCTGAATCATTAGTGTAACAAAAGTACAGCCTAGAGAGGCCTTTCTGCCAAGCATATAAATACCAAGCTGTGTGAAGCAGTGAAACATTCAGTCAGTTACTAATCGAACTGTGAGCTCAAAATGGGAAAGGCAAGGAGAACTTAGATTTTATACATTGTATTAGAATTCATCGTTAATTATCTCATAGTTTGTGAAATTATTAATTACAAGCTTATGTCTTTCCACAGATCATCTTTTACGAGGACAGGAACTTCCAGGGTCGGCACTACGAGTGCAGTACTGACTATGCTGACCTGTCCTCTTACTTCAGCCGCTGCAACTCCATCCGTGTTGAGAGTGACTGGTGGGTGCTGTATGAGAGACCCAATTACATGGGATATCAGTATGTTCTGAGCAGGGGAGAATATCCTGACTACCAGCGCTGGATGGGATTCAATGACAGCATCAGGTCATGTCGCACCTACCCATACGTAAGTAAACAAACTTTTGGTGGTTTCTTTGTTCTACCCAGAGTGATATCTGGAAAATGGCCATTGTGCTGAACATTTTATTTTGTCTGTGTCGGCTGTGAAGACATATTACCCGTTTACATGGGGCTGATTTTAACTTTCGGCAGTGGGGGCATAATGACTGGAAGCGGATTGGCTGCCCGTCATATATCCTGCCTGATTTTCCAATCCACTGCCACCTGTTTTCTGCTACTATCAAAAGTTAGTACCAGCCCTTGTAATTTTGTACCTGCGGTGAAGTTATACGGCTTGATTTTTAAGTCTATACTTGTGCGAACTGGAAAGGAAGGTCAATGTGTCATGTGACGTGTAGCCTGTTGCAAAGCTCATAAATATTTGGAAATATAATTGGATACATTTGTTTGTTATTAATCAAATATTCAGAACTGAAAGCCAAATTGACACATTGTGTAGAAAGTAATAAGTTTATCTCCAGCTAGACTAAGACATGACTGAGTACAACTTGCTGACAGGCATATTTGTACTTGCACCATTAGTTTTACTGTAATTGTTTAATAGATTAAAAGAAAGAGAAACCTGCTCCCACACACAGAGAAAAATCTCCTCACAATACGATCAATAAGTAAATTTAGATTTTTCCAGCTATTGAGAAACCTCCTGTCTGGGTGCAACCACTAATATCAGACCACGTGTACTCTTACAGAGAGTTCACGGCTTCACTGTATAAAATTACATAGGAGCTGCTTGCTGTTAACGAGGCTCAAACATAATCAACTTGTTCAATCGATGTTAATAAATTATCTCAGCTTTGCCCTCATTGTTGATGACATCATCTGGGCCCCGTCATATTCCCTCCTTACCAGGTATCTCTTTTTCTACACATACCAAATGTATATTTGCAGTTTCATCAGGAATATGATCGTATTTATATTACAGTACAGAGGAAGGTCATACAGAATGAAGATTTACGAGAGGCCTGACTTTGGAGGACAGATGATGGAATTCATGGATGACTGTCCATCTGTCTACGATCGTTTCCGCTCCCGTGACATTCACTCCTGCCATGTGATGGACGGTTACTGGATCTTCTATGAACATCCCAACTACAGAGGCCGTCAGTACTTCATGAGACCCGGTGAATACAGGAGATTCAGTGACTGGGGTGGTTACAACTCAACTATCGGATCTTTCAGACGTATGAGGGATTTCTAGTCTATCATTGTAAAACATGACTTTATGTTGTTGAATCATTTGCCAACATAATAAAATATCCACTTTACACTGTCATCTTGCTTAATTCACTTATTTTTTAATCCTCACTGAAATTGTCCAAAACAGTGATGGCATCAGGTGGTCTCATGCAGAATATTTTACTGCACTTATATGAATATCATTAAAGTGAGTAATTAGAAGTGCAGAAAATGCCTGGGCCGAGATCCTGCCAGTAACGCCAGGATCATGCCCACCGGTGCCAACCAGTATTGATCTGTGTGGGGTTTGCGTGGACAATAGGAGATCACCTCATTTGTACAGGTCCAGGAGGAGTCATTTCCCCAACCTGCACCTCTTCCGGTGAGGTCTATTTCCACCTTTCATGAGGGTGATATACCAGATCTCACTGGGCCTAATACCAGGTCCTTTATGGTCTGTAGAAGAGGGAACTCCCAATCGACAGCGTCACCCCCTGCAACCCCGCCCTCTCCACGCAAGTGGCCATGGATGGGGGGAAAGAAGACACTCGACCACTTACCGGGCTGAGTGGGAATTCCCAACTTAAAGAATGAACTTGTATTTATATAGCACCTTTCACAACCTTAGGATGTTCCAAAGCTCTTTACAGCCATTTAAGCACTATAGAAGTACATTCACTGTTGTAATGGAGGAAATGCAGCAGCCAATTTGTGCACAACAAGCTCTCACTATCAGAAATTAGATCAATAACCAGATCATCTGTTTTTAGTGATTTTGGCCAAGGGTTGAATATTGGACAGGACACCGGGAAAAACTCCCCAGCTCTTCTTCAAAATAGTGTCTCCGACAGTAGATTGCAGTGTTCGCTCAGCACTGCACTGAAGTATCAGCCTTAGATTTTGTGCTCAAGCTCTGGAGTGGGATTTGAACCCACAAACTTCATAATCTCAGAGGTGAGAGTGCGACAACTGAGCCACAGCTAACACTAAGATCCCGAGTTCGCCTTTCCAGCACCCGATCTTTATCTCACCCTTTTTGCTGGATTCCCGGGAGTTCAATCTGAAGGAATTTGGCCCTGTGAACTCTATCAATAACATTGACAATTTAACGTAGTGTCTTCAAGGAAGAGAGATTGAAAATGTGCGTCACTATGAATGAGGACTGCTTGGCCCATAGAGGAATCACAGGTGGTCAATTCTTTAGCATTTCAGTTTGCCAAAGAAATCTGAAATAAAGGTCAGGCACATTTTAGGCAGAAAGCATTTTATGATTCAGTTCAATTTCCCTGACATCCACAGCTCCAAGAGAATGTGATTCATTAAAAGGAACACATTGTGAAACATATCACATGGCAAAAATAACTCAATCAGTGCTGTTGGAACGCAACCTCAGAAAAATGATCAATTCCAGCTGGTAATATCAGTACCAATCAATGATAAAAAAAGTTATGTGAATATTGAAAATTAATACAATGATTTATCAGAAATTTTCTCATCAAATAGAAATAACTGTTTCTAATCTCCTCAGGTAAGTTTTAGGTGATGGAACTTGTTTCGATCACCATAAACATCAAGCTTTCATGGGCCAACACAACAAAGGTCAAATGCAGGATGAAGCTCTCAATCTTCTGCCTTAACAACGTGCCCTAACCCCACCCTCACAGCCGCACAGACAACTGCAACCAATCTGAGATCTTTTTTCCAACAGCCATCCTTTGGCTTCTGAATCAGTTCAAATGATCACAGGTTGCCTCAGTGGGTTGAGTTAGAGGCAAGCTCATGTCCGAGAAGTCAAGTGACTATGCTGTAAACTATTTCAAAGTTACATTCCTTCTGACGGACTCTCAGTGCCGTTAAAGTGATGATATTCAGGTGATTAGCTCCACTCCTGTACAAGTCTGTAGCAAATCAACCTCCTCATCCTCAGATCAAAAGATTTATTTTGCTTGGTTTCAGACATATAATAAACCATGGCTTTACTGCCTGTTGAGCCTTTCATCGGTGATGTCTGTGAGATGAATTGAAGATTGAGTAATGTGTCCATTTATCTATGGTACAAGCAAACAAGCCACATTTACCTTCTATATCGCAGTGAACACCTTTCTCAGCAAGATTGTGTGTACAAATTTGCTTATAACTCCAATCTGAAAGTTTTGCATGGTAATTATATCTGTTACACATATACTGATTGAAGGACTTTTGCACTGTTGCTTTGGTCAAAACAACAAGCAGCTACTGCTTTTCTGATTCTCTCCTCATAAGTGTAGGTGTATCACCAATTATAAAACAGAAGTAAATTCAAAAATACCAGTATTAGCATTGTTAAAATAAATTGATCAAAGCAAGGATTACAGGTTGCTCCTGAAAAGGAAGTGACTGAAAAGTTAAAGGCACTGAAACAGGGTAAGACACCAGAGCAAGCACACTAGGGTACCTAAGCAAGAGGCCAAGAAAATTAGTTATGTTTGATGGAGTTCTTTAAGGTCAGGAGTTGTACCAAAGGATTGGAGAGAAAGGGACACAACAATTGTCTTTAAAAAAAGGGCAAAAGGACGGTCCTGGAAATTATAGGCTGATGAGCCTGACGTCTGTTGTTGGGAAAATGTTCAGATGTTATCTTAACGAAGGGCATCATTTAACGCCAAAGGCATATGAAGCCACCAAGATAAATTAGCACAACTTTATGGAGGGAAGCCTGTTGCAATTCGTTGAGGTTGTATTGGAGGTTATGGATGAAAGAAACTCCATGAATATTGTTTGTACAGACTACAGTGAGGCTTTTGATTCAGTGTCACATTGTAGTTTGGTCCAAAAGACAGCAAAGCATAGATTAGATGAGCAGTTATTGAATTGGTTTGGCAACTGACTGCATCAATTGAGACAGCGAGCTATTGTGCATGGAGCTGGGTCAGAATGATGGGAAATGATTGAGGGTGCCCCAGGGATCTGTGCTGGGACCTTTGCTATTCACATTATATATCAATGATTTGGAAGTGGGAATAGAGGCAAAACTGCCCAAATTTTCGAATGACACCATTGTGGGGATTGCAAAAAATCAAAAGCAGGTTGATCAGGTGCAGGGCAATCTGTACAGACGGTAAAATTGGTTGTAAAGTTCTGACAAGTGTCGGGAATTTAGGGTCTTTCCCAGAGATTCATGGATCTGGATGATAGCACAGACAAAGAAAGCCACCTGATGTGTTAGTTTTGTGGCTCACAGTGATTTTTTATTTAGTAATTTAAAAAGAGCACATGGCCAGCATGAAGTCACTCAATTAATAGAAGGATTACTTGACCCGATAATGCAAGTGGGGGTTCGCGACGTTCCTTACTTAATGATTTAAAAGAGCACATGAGGAGGCTCAAAACAAAGAGAGCAAGGAACTGATACAACCTTATCCATGAAAGCAGTCATCTAGGTCAAAGCAGTCGTTCAGGTCTTAAAGCAGGGAATTGATTACTGTGGGAACAGGTGATGTGTCAAAGTTCGTCTCATCAAATTTTGTCTTTTCATCAAAGTTTAGAGACAAAGGGCCCGATTTTAGCACCCGGTCCCGGGTGCGTTCTTGGCGGGGGGGCCTCTAAAATCCCGATTTCGAGGAGCGGGACCGGATCGCGCCTCGATCCCGCCCACTTCCGGGTTCCGCGCTGACGTGCGGGGGTGCGTGCGTAGCCCCCGCTGGTGGGAATCCCGCAGGCAATTAAAGCCAGCGGGGTTCCACTTGAGTGTATTTATCTAGGTATTTCAGGTCATTAAATGACCTGATTGAGGTGTTTATTTAACAGGGGTGGGATTTTACAGTGAAATGAGACTGTTTCCCATACTGGGGGAAACACTCACACTCTCAATGGACGTGTTGCAGCCAGCAGCCTGTGGCAGCTGCCAAGGTACATTCCACAGGTGGGGGGGGTGAGCCTTCACCAACGCAGGAGGACACACCGTAACATTGGGCAACGCCTGCCCTCTACCACCCTCCTCCAAGCAAGAAGATTCACCGGCGTGGAAGTGCAACCCCTATGCGAGGACACACTTTTCTAGCGTGCACAACCCCGCAAACCTACACCTGCCAGATGGGTGCTGCGTTGACATCCTCGGAGGACGAACAGCATGACCAGCCTCAGCAGCCTCGCAGTCCACGCCGTCCGCCTCAGAGACGTGCATCCCCACAACACGGTGCTGTGGCACATCCACCTGCACAGCAGGATGGAGGGCATCCGCAGAGAGAGATGCGTCGCAGGAGGCACTACCCTCCGCACAGGGTCTACAGACCAAGGCTCAGCTTCATGGACCTCTCTGAGCAGCAGTGCATACGTAGGCTCAGAGTCACTCGCCAGGTATTCGCCGACATCTGCAGCCTCCTCAATGACGAGCTGCTCCCGGATGGACCAAGCATCTTCTTACCCGTCGCCGTCAAAGTCACCACTGCCCTCAACTTCTTCGCCTCCGGATCCTTCCAGGGTGCCACGGGGGACATCACCGGGGTCTGTCAGTCGTCTGCACACAAGTGCATAAGGCAGGTCACCGATGGGTTGTTCCGCAGGGCCTCGCACTACATCAACTTCGCCATGGATGAGCGCAGCCAGACGGAGAGGGCGGTTGGATTCCATGCTGTGGCTGGCTTCCCACGGGTGCAGGGTGTAATCGATTGCACCCATATAGCAATACGGGCACCTCCACATGAGCCAGGACTGTTCATCAACAGGAAAGGGTATCACTCCATGAACGCCCAGCTCATTTGTGACCACCGCCAGAGATTCCTACACGTGTGCGCCAGATACCCTGGCAGCTGCCATGATGCCTTCGTCCTCAGGGAGTCCACCGTCCCGCCCCTCTTCCACGCACCCAACGCCGGCAATGGCTGACTCCTCGGCGACAAGGGATATCCCCTGCACACGTGGCTTATGACACCTCTGAGGAACCCCATTACCGAGCCGCAGCGTCGGTATAATGACAGCCACATTGCTACCAGGTCTCCAATTGAGCAGGCTATAGGGCTGCTCAAGAAGCGCTTCAGGTGCCTTGATCGTTCCGGGGGAGCACTCCAATACACGCCACTCAGAATGGGACGAATTATAGTTGTCTGCTGTGCCCTGCATAACATGGCACTACAGAGAGGGGTGCCGCTGGAGGAGGCCCCATGCACACCCGCCACCCACATTGAGGACGACAATGAGGAGGAGGAGGAGGAGGAAGAGGAGGAGGAGGAAGAGGGAGAGGAGGAGGAACGACCCATGGGCCGAACACCGGCTCACCTGCGTGCTCGTCAGGCCAGCGAGGCACTCATATGCCAACGGTTCTCCTAACATCACACTGTGTGAGGCGTTCACATGTCATAACGTGCACAGACGAGGGTCCATACAGGCTCCCTCCACAGAAGAGTGGTGCCTGTACACCTGCACCCACTGTATTATGCCCAATGGGTGGGACAGGGTGGTCGTCGTCATGATGAGGCGCACGGAAGGGACATATTGCACAAGCCGCAGAATTATGGACAAGAGGTGGCTGCATTGGTGAGAAAAAGTGAGTTTATTTTGTGGTGACATTCAAAGAGTGGAAATTAAAAAAAAAACAAATAGACAAACACCCTGGTGCAATCCCTGTGTGCTCACGGAACTTTAGGCTTTCGTTTTCGGGACCCCCTACGTGGTGCTACCCCTGTGGCTCCAGCAGAGGTGGTGGCAGGTTGCTCCTGTTCGTGCCCTGACCGGGTAGATGCTTTGGGCCGACGCCCCCTGGGTTTCGGTACCCGTGAGGGCCCCTCCACAGACTGCTCCTCCTGTACCTGTGCAGGGGCAGACTCGGCCACCTGGAGAGGATGGACTATTGCAGGCACTGGTTGAGAGGGGGGCAACGGGTGAGACGTGGGGGCGCCTTGAGTAGCGTCCACACTTCCATTTCCCCGTTCACCATCTTCCCTCTCATGGCCAAGGCTCACATCACCCCTTCCACCCTGCTGGACGGCAGTTTGGATGACGTGGGTGAGACCTTGCAAGGCCACCTCCAATGTATCTGTCAACCTGTTGCTGGCGGCAGAATGTTGCTCACCCTGAATCCGAACAGCCGTTGTGAGGGCTTGGATGGACTCATTGGTGAGCTGTGCGTGATGCTCGAGGGAGGCTAGCCTGTCCTCCACCGCAGACGTTCCCACACCTACCCGTGACACTATCTCAGAGATGCCTTCACGTCCCTGCGACACTATCTCGGCGATACCCTCCTGCACCTGTGCCACCATTCCCCTCATGCAGGAGTTGGACTCCTCCATCCTCCGTGCGATTGTGGAGAGTGCGCGTGGCACCTCTCCCAGTACCTCAGCAATGTTCTGGTGCCCCTCGACGACTCTCCTTTTGACAGGTGGCCCCCTGGGTTCAGCATCTGGGTCCGGCTGAGCAAAGCCTGGAGAAGAGTGCTCCCACCGACGCGGACCCTCCGCGGCTGACCCTGCCACCAGGGTCTGCTCGTGCTCACGTGTGCGCGGTGACTCACCATGTGCAATCCCAACTGACTGAGGGGGGGACCCACCGAGGTGTGTGTATCTGCGCTGGTGGATGCAAGGCTCATGTGTGACGATGCACCCTCAGAGACGGGCATGTCCTCTGAGGAATCGCCCTCAACCGAAACGTCGATCGCAGACGGTCCTGCAAGAGAACAGAGGGAAATATCAGGCATATGCCATGTGATGCTAAGATCATTCGCGCTCATGAGTGATGAGTGCCAGCTTTCCCTTACCGGCCGTTTCGCCAGAAACAGACTCGCCATCCGCCACCGACAGGCAATGCAGCGTGCGGCTGATCTCCAGTGCCTCGACCTCGGCGTCTGTCAGGGCCACCTCGTGTGGCGGGCCCCCTCCGGTGCGTGCCCTATCGCATGCGTTCCTGGCCCTCTTCTCCTGAGAGGGCAAAACACAAAAACGTTATTGAGTGATGATTACAATGTGAGACGCTTCAAGCATTGGTGTGAATGGGTTGAGCGTGTGCCAGATGGATGGGAGGATGCGTGGGCCACATGGCCATCCCATTGTATGGGCATTGGGGTGTGTGGTAGTGGTCGAGTGGGGACAGGGACGGTGGGTACGTGCAGGCACTGTGAGGATGATAGTTGGGTGGCTGTGAGGATTGGTGCGGGAGCGCAGTGCTGTCAGTGGAGATGGGGTTGTGAGGTGTTTGAGGTGATGTGGAAGACGGAGTGACGCAGAGTGCGTTAGTGTACTCACTTTCCCGGACCTGGTGAGGTCATTGAATCTCTTGCGGCACTGAATCCAAGTGCGGGTGGTGTTTCCCCTGCTTGTGACCTCAGCGGCCACCTCCTCCCATGCCCTCTTGGTGGCGCTGGCAGGGCACCTCCTTCCATCTGTGGGGAACAGCGTCTCCCTCCTCATGCGGACCCCGTCCAGCAGCACCTGGAGGGCGTGGTCCGTGAAACGGGGAGCTGCCTTACCCCTGTGCTCCTCCATCCTTCATGGAGTATAGCTTGTGGCTGGAGGGGCTTTGGTGGACTGCCCCTTTAAATAGAGCGCCACCATCGCTCAGACGTCAATGCGCATGCATAGGCCGCCGGCACGCAGCTGAGAAGCGCGGAACCCGTAACTGCCGGCTAATTACATCAATCATCCCGCGATCGCGCGCGCAAAGCACTCAATTTGGACGGCGCGTTTTCCTCGAGCCCGACTGACCACCCGCTGCCAACCCGCACCCCTGGTAAAATCGGGCCCAAAGTCTTTTTGTCAAAGTCCAGAAGCAAAGTCTTGTTGGAGGAACCCATGCTGCAGTCGTTAACTCTTGAAGCTTCTTCCAGCTTCTCTGATGTTGTCTGTTGTCTGTTGTTTTGACTGCTACGATGTCTTATCTTTTTATGCTTCTGAGCAAATGGGTGTGAACCAAGTTACGAGACGGCCCAATTTATCCATAGCATTAAGATGGATGGCTGGTTGGACCCCTTATATCCTCCCCTCTACACAAAGCCAGGCGTCCAATCAGTTCTTTGTCCTTCGCAGTTGTTATTGATGTTGAAAACCTTCTGGAAGCTTCTCGTTATCAGTTATTATTAAAAGTCACAGCCTGCTTACAGTTTCTGTACTGTATTGCATCTGCAGTGTTAAAACTATGTTCAACTGTCCAGTTTAAACAGCCTGCACTTTGCTGTTTGGCAATTGTGCATTTATACTGTAATGTCCAGGGCAAGTTATCCCTTGCTGTCAAATGTAATGTAAATGTACGATCGAAGTGAATGTCCAAATCCTTAAAGGGACTGGTTAACCCTTTATGTTGAATCATCCAGTAGTTCAAAAGAGTAAATGGGGTTTGACCCAATGTCCAAAATCCTTACAGTCCCTCCTCAAGTGGATCTTTTGACCAATCCACTTTCACACACTTTGAGCATTGTCCGTGATTGGTAAGTTTCCTTTATCATTGGGTCATGTTCCTGTGTAGGACGGGTTTGCCGTGACATACGCAGAAAGAATATTGCTTTGCCACGGTTGTGAATTAAACATCCCATTACACATAAGCAGATTATCATCATAAACACTAGTAAACGTTGCTTATTAAAGCCATACTAAACATTCTAACCCATGTGTGTTGTCCAACATTATGTACTGTCTCACACCACTCATGATCTACTAGCTTTTGTATTTTTTTAATCTATAAATGCATTAGCTCGTTTCATCTTCACCAAGTTTGTCAGAAAATTACAGTGTGCAATATTCTCAAGAAATCTTGGACTTAAAAGATTCTCCAGCTCTCCTTTTACCATTATCCATTTTGTGGATAATTCTTGTTAAATATAATTTCTCCGTTGCCTCCGGTTGTCCCAATTTCATTATTGAAACATAGAGTAAACATTCCCAACCTGGTCTAAGTTATATTGTTTGTTTATTTTACTTAACCTCTTCTTGGACCTTTTATTTCCCAACATATCCCGTTATATTGTGTTTGAGTCCATTATGTCATTTACTCTTCCCATTATTTGCTCCGTGCCTTTTGTTATTTTGGTGATCGATACTGTATCCTATTGGGTTTCATATATCAGGGGCTCAATTTTGAAAGGGTGGCGGGATGGCAGTGGGGGTGGGGGGAGTGAGGGGGGGGAGGGGTGAAGGTGCCCGTGGCAAACTTGAATTAAAAATGCGTATCTTTTCCGCCGTGATAGCGATGTAATTGATGGTGAATAAAGTTGTTTCTGGGTTTAGCGCCCGCCAGTCAGCCTGATTGACAGACTGGCTGCTGACAGGAGCTGCAATGCCTTGTGGTGGTGGGGTGGGGGGGTGGAAGACAAAGAGAGAGAGAGAGAGAGACATCATCTGGTGCTGGAACAGAGAGTGACGGGGCTGAAGATAGGGGGGGTTAGAGCGGATGGTCGGGGAGCGAGAGAGGGGGAGATTTGTGGGGGGACAGAGGGGGCTGAGAGGGACATCGGAGAGGGAGACATCGGGGGCTGAGAGGGACATCGGAGAGTGGGACATCGGGGGCTGAGAGGGACATCGGAGAGGGAGACATCGGGGGCTGAGAGGGACATCGGAGAGTGGGACATCGAGGGGAGAGGTGGACATTGGAATGGGAGGCATTGGGGGCTGAGAGGGACATCGGAGAGGCGGACATCGGGTGCTCAGAGGGACATTGGAGAGAGGGACATTGGGGGGAGAGGTGGACATTGGACATCGAAGCAGGTTTCACTCAGCATGAATTGGAAGCCGTGGGAAAACTACCCAGATAGGTTGAAATTCGTTTTAACTTTCTACTATGTCAGAAATAAAGTACCTTAAGTTCCTCAATGAGGTACATTTGGTTCTTTACTGTTGTGGGTTCCCGTACCATTGATGAGTGAGGTGGTTGTAACATTGTCCCAGACAATATTAATCACCATATTTGTAAAAGCTAGTGCCACAGCTGAACAGTCCCTCATGCCTTTTATTAAATGCTAGTCTTTAAGGTTTCCTTAATGAGGTCTCCGTCGATGTTACCATCCAGGATCTCTCCTTTCTTCCAGGCCAGGGAGAGGCTTGGTGTACCATTCTCTCCTGTGCCTTCACAATGTAGTCGAACTTCTTCCTCTCTTACCCATCCCAACTTCCCATTCCAGTTTTTCCCTCGTGGGCCTCTACCTTGATAGACTGTCATGTTGCATTCTTCATTTCTTTCTTGAAATCCGTTTACACACAATATTTTTTTTATTCGTTCATGGGATGTGGGCGTTACTGGCGAGGCCGGCATTTATTGCCCATCCCTAATTGCCCTTCAGAACTGAGTCGCCTTCTTGAACCACTGCTTTCCATGTGGTGAAGGTTCACCCACAGTGCTGTTAGGTAAGGAGTTCCAGGATATTGACCCAGCGATGATGAAGGAACGGTGATATATTTCCAAGTCGGGATGGTGTGTGACTTGGAAGGGAACGTGCAGGTAGTGGTGTTCCCATGTGCCCGCTGCCCTTGTCCTTCTAGGTGGTATCGATCGCGGGTTTGGGAGGTGCTGTCGAAGAAGCCTTGGCGAGTTGCCGCAGTGCATCCTGTAGATGGCACACACTGCAGCCACAGTGCGCCGGTGGTGAAGGGATTGAATGTTTAGGGTGGTGGATGGGGTGCCATTCAAGTGGGCTGGATGGTGTCGAACTTCTTGAGTGTTGTTGGAGCTGCACTCATCCAGGCAAATGGAGAGTATTCCATCGCACTCCTGACTTGTGCCTTGCAGGTGGTGGAAAGGCTTTGGGGAGTCAGGAGGTGAGTCCATTGCCGCAAAATATCCAGCCTCTGACCTGCTCTTGTAGCCACAGTATTTAAGTATGCTGGTCCAATTAAGTTTCTGGTTAATGGTGACCCCCTCGGATGTTGATGGTGGGAGATTGTTGCACGTCTAATATTAACATATATACAGCAATTACATGCCTGATGATGTTTCGTTGACCTTTCTCGATGTTGGTCTTAAGTCAGGACCTAGGTTGAAACAAATCGTACGGATAATATCTGCTCTTTGTTAATATCGTATTAATTTTTGTGATCGACTTTATTTGGTTTTGTGTAAATGTCTTCTGCAATTTACATATCGTAACTGTTTTTGTCTCTACTCCCGTGGAGGAGTGTACCTATCAGGCAGACGGACTGGCCTTTGTCTCAGTCGCCTTGGACTGGGGCTCTCTGTCCTCCCACAGGTGGGTGTAATATGTTGTCATCCTGCTCATCCCACAGCACAGGAGGGCGGTGAGTAACCTCTTCCTCCATCGGGCTCATTACATTATATACTTTCACTTGTAATCTTTTAGTTGGTTAACATGGAACTATTTTCCTTTTCCCTTTTTCTTTTTACACAGATGGACGAGCTTTATCCTCAATGGGATATGGTCCAGAAAAGCGAGCCGCGAATGGCCCTGCTGATTGGTGTGTTTTTACCATCACTGTCTGTCCCACATCCCATTCTACTGCTTTGACTTTGGTGTCAAAATACATTTTGTTGGCCTTTTTAGACTGTCCAATATTAACGGCTCCAAAGACCATTGTTTGTCGCATCTGGTCATGTAATTCGTTAATATTCCGCTCCTGAGTCAAGGCCTGATACTGAGGCTCAGACATATCCTGTTACATCAAATAACCAGGGGTTCTCATCACTCGCCCTGTCATTATCTCATGGGGTGAAACCTTGGTGGTATGTGACTCACTGGATCTCATAGGCATTAATGCCATGGGCAGCAATTGGTCCCATGTTTTGTGGGATTGCTCAATCAAATTCTTTCACGTTGTTTTTAATGTTCGGTTCATTCTCTCCACTATGCCTGGTGAGGGTGGATTATGTGAAATATGGAATCTTGATTCGAATCACTACAGCTGTCCAGCAGTTTGCAATCCCCTGCCCATAAAATGACTGCTTTGGTTCGAGTCGATGGACTTTGGGAGTCCCCATCTGGTGAATATGTGGTTCACCAGTATTTTAGCAGGGGCCTGTGCTGTTGCATTGGCGGTTGGAAGCTTTTCTACTCACTTTGATAATGTGTCTATGACTACCACTATATACTGATTACATCTGTAGATTGGTCCAAGGGCCAGCTGTCGGCCGGGTGTGGTGTAACAGTGCCTTCGTGATATTCGTATCCGGATTGTGCTGTACACAAATTAAACAGTTTTGACAATAATGCTCCACCTGGCTTTTCATTCCATGCTGGAGCCTCTCTAATGTTCCCCGGGGTGTCCTGAAGTGGGTGTGTCCTGGGCTTGGTAAAGAAAAGCATTTCACTCATTCTGTGGTACCACCCACTTTTGGTCATACAGCAGGATCCCATCTTTCACCTTTAATTCGGGTTGATTATCATATTCTCCCCTTGGACTTTCTTTCTTTTCTAGCATCACCAAGACTGCATTTATTTCAGGATTTTCAATTTGTAATTGTTTCAAATTGATTGGGTTGGGCAATTTCTCAGGCTGATTATTTTCCATTGGGGGAAACATTTCTACTCGCTCTCAATCCATTCCCCCATCCCCCCTTTCTTAGCCAATTAATTTGCTTTCTGATTTCCTTCAGGTGCCTTTATTGGACCTTCGTGGTGGTTGTGGTTGGCCACCTTACACTGTTACTTTTCTCCGTGAATACATCAGATTTCCTTCTATCACCGGGGGAACGAACTGAAATTAAGAAACTTAAAAATTTTATACACTTGACTAAAGCACTGCGACAATCGCACTAAATTTCAATGGATCCCAACAAAATATGTCAACAAAAAACACGGGAGAGACAGGCAAGCTTTTCTGTCTGATCTTCCAAGGTCTGGCTCTCTCCTTTTTGCGAGCAGCCTGTCTGAAATTAACCCTGTCTATCTCACACACTGATGTACACAGAACAGCTGGATTTGGAATTTCCAACTCCAAGCCCTTCTCTTTGTGTTTTTGAGATGTAATCACATGAAGAAGAATGTTTTGTCAATGGTTGAACTGATTTCAAACAAGTAAAGCAATAAACACACAATCTAAAGAAAAATTCTCCAGCTTGTAACGGAAGAAGAGAGACTGAATCCAAGTGAATGTCCAAATCCTTAAAGGGACTAGTTAACTCTTTATGTTGAATCGTCAATTAGTTCAAAAGAGTAAATGGGGTTTGACCAAAGGCCCAAAATCCTTAGACAAGTGCAAAGTGATAAGACAAGGGAATTCAATCTTTGTATTAACCTATCTCCATTGATCAGGACAGGTACAAATAGCTGGACATGTACTTGCAATGATTTCCTTTCTGCACTCCAACACACTTCCAGCTTTAATGCTGTGTTTGAGATATTTCATTGTAAGGTGGAAGTTAAATAGTCTCTAATTCTGGTCTCTTTCTGGTATAACAATTAAAATGAGGTGAAAGCAAACTGAAAACAATCAATGACGCATCACCCATAACTCAGGTATTTTTCTACAATGAATGCAACATGTGTTTTGTTGCTTTTTTGCTGATTTTCAATCCTGAATCATTAGTGTAACAAAAGTACAGCCTAGAGAGGCCTTTCTGCCAAGCATATAAATACCAAGCTGTGTGAAGCAGTGAAACATTCAGTCAGTTACTAATCGAACTGTGAGCTCAAAATGGGAAAGGCAAGGAGAACTCAGATTTTATATTAGATATTAGAATTCTTCATTAATTATCTCCTAGTTTGTGAAATTATTAATTACAAGCTTATGTCTTTCCACAGATCATCTTTTACGAGGACAGGAACTTCCAGGGTCGGCACTACGAGTGCAGTACTGACAATGCTGACCTGTCCTCTTACTTCAGCCGCTGTAACTCCATCCGTGTTGAGAGTGACTGGTGGGTGGTGTATGAGAGACCCAATTACATGGGATACCAGTATGTTCTGAGCAGGGGAGAATATCCTGACTACCAGCGCTGGATGGGATTCAATGACAACATCAGATCATGTCGCACCTACCCATACGTAAGTAAACAAACTTTTGGTGGTTTCTTTGCTCTACCCAGAGTGACATCTAGAAAATGGCCACTGTGCTGAGCATTTTAGTTTGTCTGTGTCGGCTGTGAAGACATATTACCCGTTTACATGGGGCTGATTTTAACTTTCGGCAGTGGGGGAAAACGGACGGAAGCGGATTGGCTGCCCGTCATATATCCTGCCTGATTTTCCAATCCACTGCCACCTGTTTTCTGCTACTATCAAAAGTTAGTACCAGCCCTTGTAATTTTGTACCTGCGGTGAAGTTATACGGCTTGGTTTTTAAGTCTATACTTGTGCGAACTGGAAAGGAAGGTCAATGTGTCATGTGACGTGTAGGCTGTTGCAAAGCTCATAAATATTTGGAAATATAATTGGATACATTTGTTTGTTATTAATCAAATATTCAGAACTGAAAGCCAAATTGATGCATTGAGTGTGTCGAAAGTAATAAGTTTATCTCCAGCTAGACTAAGACATGACTGAGTTCAACTCGCTGACAGGCATATTTGTACTTGCACCATTAGTTTTACTGTAACTGTTCAATAGATTAAAAGAAAGAGAAACCTGCTCCCACACACAGAGAAAAATCTCCTCACAATATGATCAATAAGTAAATTTAGATTTTTACAGCTATTGAGAAACCTCCTGTCTGGGTGCAACCACTAATATCA
Source organism: Heptranchias perlo (assembly GCF_035084215.1). Taxonomy (NCBI): domain Eukaryota; kingdom Metazoa; phylum Chordata; class Chondrichthyes; order Hexanchiformes; family Hexanchidae; genus Heptranchias; species Heptranchias perlo. The sequence goes on along the minus strand of NC_090331.1, from coordinate 72,352,143 downwards.
GACCACGTGTACTCTTACAGAGAGTTCACGGCTTCACTGTATAAAATTACATAGGAGCTGCTTGCTGTTAACGAGGCTCAAACATAATCAACTTGTTCAATCGATGTTAATAAATTATCTCAGCTTTGCCCTCATTGTTGATGACATCATCTGGGCCCCGTCATATTCCCTCCTTACCAGGTATCTCTTTTTCTACACATACCAAATGTATATTTGCAGTTTCATCAGGAATATGATCGTATTTTTATTACAGTACAGAGGAAGGTCGTACAGAATGAAGATTTACGAGAGGCCTGACTTTGGAGGACAGATGATGGAATTCATGGATGACTGTCCATCTGTCTACGATCGTTTCCGCTACCGTGACATTCACTCCTGCCATGTGATGGACGGTTACTGGAACTTCTATGAACATCCCAACTACAGAGGTCGTCAGTACTTCATGAGACCCGGTGAATACAGGAGATTCAGTGACTGGGGTGGTTACAACTCAACTATTGGATCTTTCAGACGTATGAGGGATTTCTAGTCTATCATTGTAAAACATGACTTTATGTTGTTGAATCATTTGCCAACATAATAAAATATCCACTTTACACTGTCAACTTGCTTAATTCACTTATTTTTTAATCCTCACTGAAATTGTCCAAAACAGTGATGGTATCAGGTGGTCTCATGCAGAATATTTTACTGCAGTTATATGAATATCATTAAAGTGAGTAATTAGAAGTGCAGAAAATGCATCGGCCGAGATCCTGCCAGTAACGCCAGGATCTTGCCCAACGGTGCCAACCAGTATTGATCTGTGTGGGGTTTGCGTGGACAATAGGAGATCACCTCATTTGTACAGGTCCAGGAGGAGTCATTTCCCCAACCTGCACCTCTTCCGGTGAAGTCTATTTCCACCTTTCATGAGGGTGATATACCAGATCTCACTGGGCCTAATACCAGGTCCTTTATGGTCTGTAGAAGAGGGAACTCCCAATCGACAGAGTCACCCCCTGCAACCCCGCCCTCTCCACGCAAGTGGCCATGGATGGGGGGAAAGAAGACACTCGACCACTTACCGGGCTGAGTGGGAATTCCCAACTAAAAGAAAGAACTTGTATTTATATAGCACCTTTCACAACCTCAGGATGTTCCAAAGCTCTTGACAGCCATTTAAGCACTATAGAAGTACATTCACTGTTGTAATGGAGGAAACGCAGCAGCCAATTTGATCACAACAAGCTCTCACTATCAGAAATGAGATCAATAACCAGATCATCTGTTTTTCGTGATTTTGGCCAAGGGTTGAATATTGGACAGGACACCAGGGAGAAACTCCCCAGCTCTTCTTCAAAGGAGTGTCTCCGACAGTAGATTGCAGTGTTCGCTCAGTACTGCACTGAAGTATCAGCCTTAGATTTTGTGCTCAAGTGTCTCGACTGGTAATTGAACCCACAAACTTCATAATCTCAGAGGTGAGAGTGCGACAACTGAGCCACAGCTAACACTAAGATCCTGATTTGGCCTTTCCAGCACCCGACCTTTATCTCACCCTTTTTGCGGGATTCCCAGGAATTCAATCTGAAGGAATTTGGCCCTGTAAACTCAATCAATAACATTGACAATTTAACGTTGTGTCTTCAAGGAAGAGAGAATGAAAATGTGCGTCACTATGAATGAGGACTGCTTGGCCCATAGAGGAATCACAGGTGGTCAATTCTTTAGCATTTCAGTTTGCCAAAGAAATCTGAAATAAAGGTCAGGCACTTATTAAGCAGAAAGCATTTTATGATTTAGTTCAATTTCGCTGACATCCACAGCTCCAAGAGAATGTGATTCATTAAAAGGAACACATTGTGAAACATATCACATGGCAAAAATAACTCAATCAGTGCTGTTGGAACACAACCTCAGAAAAACGATCAATTCCAGCTGGTAATATCAGTACCAATCAATGATAAAAAAAGTTATGTGAATATTGAAAATTAATACAATGATTTATCAGAAATTTTCTCATCAAATAGAAATAACTGTTTCTAATCTCCTCGGGTAAATGTTAGGGGATGGAACTTGTTTCGATCTCTATAAACATCAAGCTTTCATGGGCCAACACAACAAAGGTCAAATGCAGGATGAAGCTCTCAATCTTCTGCCCTAACAACGTGCCCTAACCCCACCCTCACAGCCGCACAGACAACTGCAACCAATCTGAGATCTTTTTTCCAACAGCCATCCTTTGGCTTCTGAATAAGTTCAAATGATCACAGGTTGCCTCAGTGGGTTGAGCTGGAGTCAAGCTCATGTCCGAGAAGTCAAGTGACTACGCTGTAAACTACTTCAAAGTTACATTCCTTCTGACGGACTCTCAGTGCCGTTAAAGTGATGATATTCAGGTGATGAGCTCCACTCCTGTACAAGTCTGTAGCAAATCAACCTCCTCATCCTCAGATCAAAAGATTTATTTTGCTTGGTTTCAGACATATAATAAACCATGTCTTTACTGCCTGTTGAGCCTTTCATCGGCGATGTCTGTGAGATGAATTGAAGAGTGAGTAAAGTGTCCATTTATCTATGGTACATGCAAACAAGCCACATTTACCTTCTATATCGCAGTGAACACCTTTCTCAGCAAGATTGTGTGCACAAATTTGCTTATAACTCCAATCTGAAAGTTCTGCATGGTAATTATATCTGTTACACATATACTGATTGAAGGACTTTTGCACTGTAGCTTTGGTCAAAACATCAAGCAGCTACTGCTTTTCTGATTCTCTCCTCATAAGTGTAGGTGTATCACCAATTATAAAACAGAAGTAAATTCAAAAATACCAGTATTAGCATTGTTAAAATACATTGATCAAAGCAAGGATTACAGGTTGCTACTGAAAAGGAAGTGACTGAAATGATGAAGGCACTGAAAGAGGGTAAGACACCAGAGCAAGCACACTAGGGTACCTAAGCAAGAGGCCAAGAAAATTAGTTATGTTTGATGGAGGTCTTTAAGGTCAGGAGTTGTACCAAAGGATTGGAGAGAAAGGAACACAACAATTGTCTTTAAAAAAAGGGCAAAAGGATGGTCCTGGAAATTATAGGCTGATGAGCCTGATGTCTGTTGTCGGGAAAATGTTCAGATGTTATCTTAATGAAGGGCATCATTTAACGCCAAAGGCATATGAAGCCACCAAGATAAATTAGCACAACTTTATGGAGGGAAGCCTGTTGGAATTCTTTGAGGTGGTATTGGAGGTTATGGATGAAAGAAACTCCATGAATATTGTTTGTACAGACTACAGTGAGGCTTTTGATTCAGTGTCACATTGTAGTTTGGTCCAAAAGACAGCAAAGCATAGATTAGATGGGCAGTTATTGAAGTGGTTCGGCAACTGACTGCATCAATTGAGACAGCGAGTGATTGTGCATGGAGCTGGGTCAGAATGATGGGAAATGATTGAGGGTGCCCCAGGGATCTGTGCTGGGACCTTTGCTATTCACATTATATATCAATGATTTGGAAGTGGGGATAGAGGCAAAACTGCCCGAATTTTCGAATGACACCATTGTGGGGATTGCAAACAATCAAACGCAGGTTGATCAGGTGCGGGCAATCTGTACAGATGGTAAAATTGGTTGTCAAGTTCTGACAAGTGTCGGGAATTTAGGGTCTTTCCCAGAGATTCATGGATCTGGACGATAGCACAGACAAAGAAAGCCACCTGATGTGTTAGTTTTGTGGCTCACAGTGATTTTTTATTTAATAATTTAAAAAGAGCACATGGCCAGCATGAAGCAACTCAATTAATGGAAGGATTACTCTTCCCAATAATGCAAGTGGGGGTTCGCGACGTTCCTTACTTAATGATTTAAAAGAGCGCATGAGGAGGCTAAAAAACAAAGAGAGCAAGGAACTGATGCAACCTTATCCATGAAAGCAGTCGTCTAGGTCAAAGCAGTCGTTCAGGACTTCAAGCAGGGAATTGATTACTGTGGGAACAGGTGATGTGTCGAAGTTCGTCTCGTCAAATTTTGTCTTTTCATCAAAGTTTAGAGACAAAGTCTTTTTGTCAAAGTTCAAAAGCAAAGTCTTGTTGGAGGAACCCATGCTGCAGTCATTAACTCTTGAAGCTTCTTCCAGCTTCTCTGATGTTGTCTGTTGTCTGTTGTTTTGACTGCTACGATGTCTTATCTTTTTATGCTTCTGAGCAAATGGGTGTGAACCAAGTTACGAGACGGCCCAATTTATCCATAGCATTAAGATGGATGGATGGTTGGACCCCTTATATCCTCCCCTCTACACAAAGCCAGGCGTCCAATCAGTTCTTTGTCCTTCGCAGTTGTTATTGATGTTGAAAACCTTCTGGAAGCTTCTGGAAGCTACCCTTTATCAGGTATTATTAAAAGTCACAGCCTGCTTACAGTTTCTGTACTGTATTGCATCTGCAGTGTTAAATCTATGTTCAACTGTCCAGTTTAAACAGTCTGCACTTTGCTGTTTGGCAATTGTGCATTTATACTGTAATGTCCAGGGCAAGTTATCCCTTGCTGTCAAATGTAACGTGAATGTGCGATCGAAGTGAATGTCCAAATCCTTAAAGGGACTGGTTAACCCTTTATGTTGAATCATCCAGTAGTTCAAAAGAGTAAATGGGGTTTGACCCAATGTCCAAAATCCTTACAGTCCCTCCTCAAGTGGATATTTTGACCAATCCACTTTCACACACTTTGAGCATTGTCCGTGATTGGTAAGTTTCCTTTATCATTGGGTCATGTTCCTGTGTAGGACGGGTTTGCCGTGACATACGCAGAAAGAATATTGCTTTGCCACGGTTGTGAATTAAACATCCCATTACAAATAAGCAGATTATCATCATAAACACTTGTAAACATTGCGTATTAAAGCCATACTAATCATTCTAACCCATGGGTGTTGTCCAACATTATGTACTGTCTCACACCACTCATGATCTACCAGCTTTTGTATTTTTTTAATCTATAAGCACATTAGCTCGTTTCATCTTCACCAAGTTTGTCAGAAAATTACAGTGTGCAATATTATCAAGAAATCTTGGACTTAAAAGATCCTCCAGCTCTCCTTTTACCATTATTCATTTTGTGGATAATTCTTGTTAAATATAATTTCTCCCTTGCCTCCGGTTGTCCCAATTTCTTTATTGAAACATAGAGTAAACATTCCCAACCTGGTCTAAGTTATACTGTTTGTTTATTTTTCTTAACCTCTTCTTTGATCCTTTATTTCCCAAAAGATCCCACTTTCTTGTGTTTGAGTCCATTATGTCATTTACTCTTACCATTATTTGCTGCATGCCTTTTGTTATTTTGGCTATCGATACTGTATCCTATTGGGTTTCATATATCAGGGGCTCAATTTTGAAAGGGTGACAGGATGGCAGTGGGGGTGGGGGGGGCGGGGGTGGGTGAGGGGTGAAGGCGCCCGTGGCAAACCCAAATAAAAAAAGCGTATCTTTTCCGACATGATAGCGATGTAATTGATGGTGAATAAAGTTGTTTCCAGGTTTAGCGCCCGCCAGTCAGCCTGATTGACAGACTGGCTGCTGACAGGAGCTGCAATGCCTTGTGGTGGTGGGGTGGGGGGGTGGAAGACAAAGAGAGAGAGAGAGAGAGACATCATCTGGTGCTGGAACAGAGAGTGACGGGGCTGAAGATAGGGGGGGTTAGAGCGGATGGTCGGGGAGGGAGAGAGGGGGAGATTTGTGGGGGGACAGAGGGGGCAATCGGGGGGCAAGAGGGAGAGATGAGGGGGGAGAGTCGGGAGAACATGAGGGGAGACGAGGAGATCGGGTGGGGAGACATCGAGGGCTGAGAGGGACATCGGAGAGGGAGACATCGGGGGCTGAGAGGGACATCGGAGAGTGGGACATCAGGGGGAGAGGTGGACATTGGAATGGGAGGCATTGGGGGCTGAGAGGGACATCGGAGAGTGGGACATCAGGGGGAGAGGTGGACATTGGAATGGGAGGCATTGGGGGCTGAGAGGGACATCGGAGAGTGGGACATTGGGGGGAGAGGGGGACATTGGACATCGAAGCAGGTTTCACTCAGCGTGAATTGAAAGCCGTGGTAAATCTGCCCATATAGGTTTAAAATCGATTTAACTATCTACTATGTCAGAAATAAAGTACCTTAAGTTCCTCAATGAGGTACATTTGGTTCTTTACTATTGTGGGTTCCTGGACCATTGATGAGTGAGGTGGTTGTAACATTGTCCCTGACAATATTAATCACCATATTTGTAAAAGCTAGTGCCACAGCTAAACAGTCCCTCATGCCTTTTATTAAATGCTAGTCTTTAAGGTTTCCTTAATGAGGTCTCTGTCGATGTTACCATCCAGGATCTCTCCTTTCTTCCAGGCCAGGGAGAGGCTTGGTGTACCATTCTCTCCTGTGCCTTCACAATGTAGTCGAACTTCTTCCTCTCTTACCCATCCCAACTTCCCATTCCAGTTTTTCCCTCGTGGGCCTCCAACTTGATGTACTGTCATGTTGCATTCTTCATTTCTTTCTTGAAATCCGTTTACACACAATATTTTTTTTATTCGTTCATGGGATGTGGGCGTTACTGGCGAGGCCGGCATTTATTGCCCATCCCTAATTGCCCTTGAGAAGGTGGTGGTGAGTCGCCTTCTTGAAACACTGCAGTCTGTGTGGTGAAGGTTCTCCCACAGTGCTGTTAGGTAAGGAGTTCCAGGATATTGACCCAGCGATGATGAAGGAACGGTGACATATTTCCAAGTCGGGATGGTGTGTGACTTGGAAGGGAACGTGCAGGTGTTGTTGTTCCCATGTGCCCGCTGCCCTTGTCCTTCTAGGTGGTATAGATCGCGGGTTTGGGAGGTGCTGTCGAAGAAGCCTTGGCGAGTTGCTGCAGTGCATCCTGTAGATGGCACACACTGCAACCACAGTGCGCCGGTGGTGAAGGGATTGAATGTTTAGGGTGGTGGATGGGGTGCCAATCAAGTGGGCTGGATGGTGTCGAACTTCTTGAGTGTTGTTGGAGCTGCACTCATCCAGGCAAATGGAGAGTATTCCATCACACTCCTGACTTGGGCCTTGCAGATGGTGGAAAGGCTTTTGGGAGTCAGGTGGTGAGTCCATTGCCGCAAAATATCCAGCCTCTGACCTGTTCTTGTAGCCACAGTATTTAAGTATGCTGGTCCAATCAAGTTTCTGGTTAATGGTGACCCCCTCGGATGTTGATGGTGGGGGATTGTTGCACGTCTAATATTAACATATATACAGCAATTACATGCCTGATGATGTTTCGTTGACCTTTCTCGATGTTGGTCTTAAGTCAGGACCTAGGATGAAACAAAACGTATGGGTAATATCTGCTCTTTGTTAATATCGTATTAATTTTTGTGATCGACTTTATTTGGTTTTGTGTAAATGTCTTCTGCAATTTACATATCGTAACTGTTTTTGTCTGTCCTCCCGTGGAGGAGTGTACCTATCAGGCAGACGGACTGGCCTTTGTCTCAGTCGCCTTGGACTGGGGCTCTCTGTCCTCCCACAGGTGGGTGTAATATGTTGTCATCCTGCTCATCCCACAGCACAGGAGGGGGGTGAGTAACCTCTTCCTCCATCGGGCTCATTACATTATATACATTCACTTGTACTCTTTTAGTTGGTTAACATGGAACTATTTTCCTTTTCCCTTTTTCTTTTTACACAGATGGACGAGCTTTATCCTCAATGGGATATGGTCCAGAAAAGCGAGCCACGAATGGCCCTGCTGATTGGTGTGTTTTTACCATCACTGTCTGTCCCACATCCCATTCTACTGCTTTGATTTTGGTGTCAAAATAGATTTTGTTGGCCTTTTTAGACTGTCCAATATTAACGGCTCCAAAGGCCATTGTTTGTCGCATCTTGTCACATAATTGGTTAACATGCCGTCCCTGAGTCAAGGCCTGATACTGAGGCTCAGACATATCCTGTTACATCAAATAACCAGGGGTTCTCATCACTCACCCTGTCATTAACTCATGGGGTGAAACCTTGGTGGTATGTGACTCAGTGGATCTCATAGGCATTAATGCCAAGGGCAGCAATTGGTCCCATGTTTTGTGGGATTGCTCAATCAAATTCTTTCACATTGTTTTTAATGTTCGCTTCATTCTCTCCACTATGCCTGGTGAGGGAGGATTATGTGAAATATGGAATCGTGATTTGATTCACTACAGCTGTGTAGCAGTTTGCAATCCCCTGCCCATAAAATGACTGCTTTGGTTCGAGTCGATGGATTTTTGGGAGTCCCCATCTGGTGAATATGTGGTTCACCAGTATTTTAGCAGGGGCCTGTGCTGTTGCATTGGCGATTGGAAGCTTTTCTACTCACTTTGATAATGTGTCTACGACTACCACTACATACTGATTACATCTGTAGATTGGTCCAAGGGCCAGCTGTCGGCCGGGTGTGGTGTAACAGTGCCTTCTTGGTATTCGCATCCGGATTGTGCTGTACACAAATTAAACAGTTTTGACAATAATGCTCCACCTGGCTTTTCATTCCATACTGGAGCCTCTCTAATGTTCCCCGGGGTGTCCTGAAGTGGGTGCGTCCTGGGCTTGGTAAAGAAAAGCATTTCACTCATTCTGTGGTACCACCCACTTTTGGTCATACAGCAGGATCCCATCTTTCACCTTTAATTCGGGTTGATTACCATATTCTCCCCTTGGACTTTCTTTCTTTTCTAGCATCACCAAGACTGCCCTTATTTCAGGATCTTCTTTTTGTAATTGTTTCAAATTGATTGAGTTGGGCAATTTCTCAGGCTGATTATTTTCCACTGGGGGAAACATTTCCACTCGCTCTCAATCCATTCCCCCATCCCCCCTTTCTTAGCCAATTCATTTGTTTTCTGATTTCCTTTAGGTGCCTTTATTGGACCTTCGTGGTGGTTGTGGTTGGCCACCTAACACTGTTACTTTTCTCCGTGAATACATCAGATTTCCTTCTATCACCGGGGGAACTAACTGAAATTAAGAAACTTAAAAATTTTATACACTTGACTAAAGCACTGCGACAATCGCACTAAATTTCAATGGATCCCAATAAAATATGTCAACAAAAAACACGGGAGACCGGCAAGATTTTCTGTCTGATCTTCCAAGGTCTGGCTCTCTCCTTTTTGCGAGCAGCCTGTCTGAAATTAACCCTGTCTATCTCACACACTGATGCACACAGGACAGCTGGATTTGGAATTTCCAACTCCAAGCCCTTCTCTTTGTGTTTTCAAGATGTAATCACATTAAGAAGAATGTTTTGTAAATGGTTGAAGTGATTTGAAACAAGTAAAGCAATAAACACTCAATCTAAAGAAAAATTCTCCAGCTTGTAACGGAAGAAGAGAGACTGAATCCAAGTGAATGTCCAAATCCTTAAAGGGACTAGTTAACTCTTTATGTTGAATCGTCAATTAGTTCAAAAGAGTAAATGGGGTTTGACCAAAGGTCCAAAATCCTTAGACAAGTGCAAAGTGATAAGACAAGGGAATTCAATCTTTGTATTAACCTATCTTCATTGATCAGAACAGGTACAAATAGCTGCACACGTATTCGCAATGATTTCCTTTCTGCACTCCAACACACTTCCAGCTTTAATGCTGTGTTTGAGATATTTCATTGTATGGTGGAAGTTAAATAGTCTCTAATTCTGGTCTTTTTCTGGTATAACAATTAAAATGAGGTGAAAGCAAACTGAAAACAATCAATGACGCATCACCCGTAACTCAGGTATTTTTCTACAATGAATGCAACATGTGTTTTGTTGCTTTTTTGCTGATTTTCAATCCTGAATCATTAGTGTAACAAAAGTACAGCCGAGAGAGGCCTTTCTGCCAAGCATATAAATACCAAGCTGTGTGAAGCAGTGAAACATTCAGTCAGTTACTAATCGAACTGTGAGCTCAAAATGGGAAAGGCAAGGAGAACTCAGATTTTATACATTGTATTAGAATTCTTCATTAATTATCTCCTAGTTTGTGAAATTATTAATTACAAGCTTATGTCTTTCCACAGATCATCTTTTACGAGGACAGGAACTTCCAGGGTCGGCACTACGAGTGCAGTACTGACAATGCTGACCTGTCCTCTTACTTCAGCCGCTGCAACTCCATCCGTGTTGAGAGTGACTGGTGGGTGGTGTATGAGAAACCCAATTACATGGGATATCAGTATGTTCTGAGCAGGGGAGAATATCCTGACTACCAGCGCTGGATGGGATTCAATGACAGCATCGGGTCATGTCGCACCTACCCACACGTAAGTAAACAAACTTTTGGTGGTTTCTTTCTTCGACCCAGAGTGACCTCTGGAAAATCGTCACTGTGCTGAGCATTTTAGTTTGTCTGTGTCGGCTGTGAAGACACATTATCTGTTTACATGGGGCTGATTTTAACATTCGGCAGTGGGGGATAATGCACGGAAGCGGATTGGCTGCCCGTCATATATCCTGCCTGATTTTCCAATCCACTGCCACCTGTTTTCTGCTACTATCAAAAGTTAGTACCAGCCCTTGTAATTTTGTACCTGCGGTGAAGTTATACGGCTTGGTTTTTAAGTCTATACTTGTGCGAACTGGAAAGGAAGGTCAATGTGTCATGTGACGTGTAGGCTGTTGCAAAGCTCATAAATATTTGGAAATATAATTGGATACATGTGTTTGTTATTAATCAAATATTCAGAACTGAAAGCCAAATTGACGCATTGACTGTGTAGAAAGTAATAAGTTTATCTCCAGCTAGACTAAGACATGACTGAGTACAAATTGTTGACAGGCATATTTGTACTTGCACCATTAGTTTTACTGTAATTGTTTAATAGATTTAAAGAAAGAGAAACCTGCTCCCACACACAGAGAAAAATCTCCTCACAATATGATCAATAAGTAAATTTAGATTTTTACAGCTATTGAGAAACCTCCTGTCTGGGTGCAACCACTAATATCAGACCACGTGTACTCTTACAGAGAGTTCACTGCTTCACTGTATAAAATTACATAGGAGCTGCTTGCTGTTAACGAGGCTCAAACATAATCAACTTGTTCAATCGATGTTAATAAATTATCTCAGCTTTGCCCTCATTGTTGATGACATCATCTGGGCCCCGTCATATTCCCTCCTTACCAGGTATCTCTTTTTCTACATATACCAAATGTATATTTGCAGTTTCATCAGGAATATGATCGTATTTATATTACAGTACAGAGGAAGGTCGTACAGAATGAAGATTTACGAGAGGCCTGACTTTGGAGGACAGATGATGGAATTCATGGATGACTGTCCATCTGTCTACGATCGTTTCCGCTCCCGTGACATTCACTCCTGCAATGTGATGGACGGTTACTGGACCTTCTATGAACAACCCAACTACAGAGGCCGCCAGTACTTCATGAGACCCGGTGAATACAGGAGATTCAGTGACTGGGGTGGTTACAACTCAACTATCGGATCTTTCAGACGTATGAGGGATTTCTAGTCTGTCATTGTAAAGCATGACTTTATGTTGTTGAATCATTTGCCAACATAATAAAATATCCACTTTACACTGTCAACTTGCTTAATGCACTTATTTTTTAATCCTCACTGAAATTGTCCAAAACAGTGATGGCATCATGTGGTCTCATGCAGAAAATATTACTGCACTTATATAAATATCATTAAAGTGAGTAATTAGAAGTGCAGAAAATGCCTGGGCCGAGATCCTGCCAGTAACGCCAGGATCATGCCCACCGGTGCCAACCAGTATTGATCTGTGTGGGGTTTGCGTGGACAATAGGAGATCACCTCATTTGTACAGGTCCAGGAGGAGTCATTTCCCCAACCTGCACCTCTTCCGGTGAGGTCTATTTCCACCTTTCATGAGGGTGATATACCAGATCTCACTGGACCTAATATAAGGTTCTTTATGGTCTGTAGAAGAGGGAACTCCCAATCGACAGAGTCACCCCCTGCAAACCCGGCCTCTCCACGCAAGTGGCCATGGATGGTGGGAAAGAAGACACTCGACCACTTACCGGGCTGAGTGGGAATTCCCAACTTAAAGAAAGAACTTGTATTTATATAGCACCTTTCACATCCTCAGGATGTTCCAAAGCTCTTTACAGCCATTTAAGCACTTTCGAAGTACATTCACTGTTGTAATGGAGGAAACGCAGCAGCCAATTTGTGCACAACAAGCTCTCACTAACTGAAGTGCGATCAATAACCAGATCATCTGCTTTTAGTGATTTTGGCCAAGGGTTGAATATTGGACAGGACACCGGGGAGAAACTCCCCAGCTCTTCTTCAAAGGAGTGTCTCCGACAGTAGTTTGCAGTGTTCCCTCAGTACTGCACTGAAGTATCAGCCTTAGATTTTGTGCTCAAGCTCTGGAGTGGGATTTGAACCCACAAACTTCTAACTCAGAGGTGAGAGTGCGACAACTGAGCCACGGCGAACACTAAGATCCTGATTTGGCCTTTCCAGCACCCGACCTTTATCTCACCCTTTTTGCGGGATTCCCAGGAGTTCAATCTGAAGGAATTTGGCCCTGTGAACTCAATCAATAACATTGACAATTTAATGTAGTGTCTTCAAGGAAGAGAGATTGAAAATGTGCGTCACTATGAATGAGGACTGCTTGGCCCATAGAGGAATCACAGGTGGTCAATTCTTTAGCATTTCAGTTTGCCAAAGAAATCTGAAATAAAGGTCAGGCATATTTTAAGCAGAAAGCATTTTATGATTTAGTTAAATTTCCCTGACATCCACAGCTCCAAGAGAATGTGATTCATTAAAAGAAACACAATGTAAAACATATCACATGGCAAAAATAACTCAATCAGTGCTGTTGCAATGCAACGTCAGAAAAAATATCTATTCCTGCTCGTAGTATCAGTACCAATCAATGATAAAAACAAGTTCTGTGAATACTTATAATTAATACAATGATTTATCAGTTATTTTCTCATCAAATATAATAACTGTTTCTAAACTCCTTAGCTGGTAGAAGTAGGGAACCTTGGATGACTCGGGAGATTGTGGCCCTCGTCAAAAAGAAGAAGGAAGCCTATGACATGCATAGGCAGTTGGGATCATGTGGATCCCTTGAAGAGTATCGAGATTGCTGGAGTAGAGTTAAGAGAGAAATCAGGAGGGCAAAAAGGGGACATGAGATTGCTTTGACAGATAAGGCAAAGGAGAATCCAAAGAGCTTCTACAAATACATAAAGGGCAAAAGAGTAACTAGGGAGAGAGTAGGGCCTCTTAAGGATCAACAAGGTTATCTATGTGCGGAACCACAAGAGATGGGTGAGATCCTAAATGAATATTTCACATCGGTATTTACGGTTGAGAAAGGCATGGATGTTAGGGAACTTGGGGAAATAAATAGTGATGTCTTGAGGAGTCTAAATATTACAGAGAGGGAGGTGCTGGAAGTCTTAACGCGCATCAAGGTAGATAAATCTCCGGGACCTGATGAAATGTATCCCAGGACGTTATGGGAGGTCAGGGAGGAAATTGCGGGTCCCCTAGCAGAGATATTTGAATCATCCACCGCTACAGGTGATTTATACTGGAGATTGGAGGGTAGCAAATGTTGTGCCTTTGTTTAAGAAGGGCGGCAGGGAAAAGCCTGGGAACTACAGACCAGTGAGCCTGACATCTGTAGTGGGTAAGTTGTTAGAGGGTATTCTGAGAGACAGGATCTACAGGCATTTGGAGAGGCAGGGACTGATTCGGAACAGTCAGCATGGTTTTGTGAGTGGAAAATCATGTCTCACGAATTTGATTGAGTTTTTTGAAGGGGTAACCAAGAAGATAGATGAGGGCTGTGCAGTAGACGTGGTCTACATGGACTTCAGCAAAGCCTTTGACAAGGTACCGCATGGTAGGTTGTTACATAAGGTTAAATCTCATGGGATCCAAGGTGAGGTAGCCAATTGGATACAAAATTGGATTGATGACAGAAGACAGAGGGTGGTTGTAGAGGGTTGTTTTTCAAACTGGAGGCCTGTGACCAGCGGTGTGCCTCAGGGATCGGTGCTGGGTCTGCTGTTATTTGTTATTTATATTAATGATTTGGATGAGAATTTAGGAGGCATGTTTAGCAAGTTTGCAGATGACACCAAGATTGGTGGCATTGTGGACAGTGACGAAGGTTATCTAGGGTTGCAATGGGATCTTGATAAATTGGACCAGTGGGCCGATGAATGGCAAATGGAGTTTAATTTAGATAAATGTGAGGTGATGCATTTTGGTAGATCGAATTGGGCCAGGACCTATTCCGTTAATGGTAGGGCGTTGGGGAGAGTTATAGAACAAAGAGATGGAGGAGTACAGGTTCATAGCTCTTTGAAAGTGGAGACACAGGTGGATAGGGTGGTGAAGAAGGCATTCGGCATGCTTGGTTTCATTGGTCAGAACATTGAATACAGGAGTTGGGATGTCTTGTTGAAGTTGTACAAGACATTAGTAAGGCCACACTTGAAATACTGTGTACAGTTCTGGTCACCCTATTATAGAAAGGATATTATTAAACTAGAAAGAGTGCAGAAAAGATTTACTAGGATGCTACCGGGACTTGATAGTTTGACTTATAGGGAGAGGTTAGACAGACTGAGAATTTTTTCCCTGGAGAGTAGGAGGTTAAGGGGTGATCTTATAGAAGTCTATAAAATAATGAGGGGCATAGATAAGGTAGATAGTCAAAATCTTTTCCCAAAGGTAGGGGAGTCTATAACGAGGGGACATAGATTTAAGGTGAGAGGGGAGAGATACAAAAGGGTCCAGAGGGGCAATTTTTTCACTCAAAGGGTGGTGAGTGTCTGGAATGAGCTGCCAGAGGCAGTAGTAGAGGCGGGTACAATTTTGTCTTTTAAAAAGCATTTGGACAGTTACATGGGTAAGATGGGTATAGAGGGATATGGGCCAAGTGCAGGCAATTGGGACTAGGTTAGTGGTATAAACTGGGCGACATGGACACGTTGGGCCGAAGGGCATGTTTCCATGTTGTAAACTTCTATGATTCTATGATTCTATGATAAAAATACAGGTCAATAATAAATGGCTCCCAACTGGTTTAAAGAGGGTAGTATTTTGTGTGATTGAGGTGAATTGTGTAAGTTTTAGGGGATGGAACTTGTTTCGATTTCTATAAACATCAAGCTTTCATGGGCCAATACAACAAAGGTCAAATGCAGAATGAAGCTCTCAATCTTCTGCCCTAACAACGTGCCCTAACCCCACCCTCACAGCCGCACAGACAACTGCAACCAATCTGAGATTTTCTTTCCAACAGCCAACCTTTGGCTTCTGAATCAGTTCAAATGATCACAGGTTGCCTCAGTGGGTTGAGCTGGAGTCAAGCTCATGTCCGAGAAGTCAAGTGACTACGCTGTAAACTACTTCAAAGTTACATTCCATCTGACGGACTCTCAGTGCCGTTAAAGTGATGATATTCAGGTGATGAGCTCCACTCCTGTACAAGTCTGTAGCAAATCAACCTCCTCATCCTCAGATCAAAAGATTTATTTTGCTTGGTTTCAGACATATAAAAAAACATGTCTTTACTGCCTGTTGAGCCTTTCATCGGTGATGTCTGTGAGATGAATTGAAGAGTGAGTAAAGTGTCCATTTATCTATGGTACATGCAAACAAGATACATTTACCTTCTATATCGCAGTGAACACCTTTCTCAGCAAGAATGTGAGCACAAATTTGCTTATAATTCCAATCTGAAAGTTTTGCATGGTAATTATATCTGTTACACATATACTGATTGAAGGACTTTTGCACTGTAGCTTTGGTCAAAACAACAAGAAGCTACTGGTTTTCTGATTCTCTCCTCATAAGTGTACGTGTATCACCAATTATAACACAGAAGTAAATTCAAAAATACCAGTATTAGCATTGTTAAAATACATTGATCAAAGCAAGGATTACAGGTTGCTACTGAAAAGGAAGTGACTGAAATGTTGAAGGCATTGAAAGAGGGTAAGACACCAGAGCCAGCACACTAGGGTACCTAAGCAAGAAGCCAAGAAAATTGGTTAAATTTTGATGGAGGTCTTTAAGATCAGGAGTTGTACCAAAGGATTGGAGAGAAAGGAACACAACAATTGTCTTTAAAAAAAGGGCAAAAGGACGGTCCTGGAAATTATAGGCTGATGAGCCTGACGTCTGACGTCGGCAAAATGTTCAGACGTTATCTTAATGAAGGGCATCATTTAACGCCAAAGGCATATGAAGCCACCAAGATAAATTAGCACAACTTTATGGAGGGAAGCCTTTTGGAATTCTTTGAGGAGGTATTGGAGGTTATGGATGAAAGTAACTCCATGAATATTGTTTATCTGGACTTCAGTTAGGCTTTTGATTCAGTCACACTGTAGTTTGGTCCATGAGATAGAAAAGCACAGATTAGGTGGGCAGTTATTGAAGTGGTTTGGCAACGTCTGCATCAATTGAGACAGCGAGTGATTGTGCATGGAGCTGGGTCAGAATGATGGGAAATGATTGAGGGTGCCCCAGAGATCCTTGCTAGGACCTTTGCTATTCACATTATATATCATAGGAAACACAGGAATATAGGAACAGGAGTAGGCTATTCAGCCCCTCGAGACTGCTCCGCCATTTGATAAGATCATGGTTGATCTGTGATCTAGCTCCATATACCTGCCTTTGGCCCATATCCTTTAATTCCTTTGATTGCCAAAAAGCTATCTATCTCAGATTTAAATTTAGCAATTGAGCTGGTATCAATTGCCGTTTGCGGAAGAGAGTTCCAAACTTCTACCACCCTTTGTGTGTAGAAATGTTTTCTAATCTCACTCCTGAAAGGTCTGGCTCTAATTTTTGGACTGTGTCGCCTACTTCTAGAATCCCCAACCAGCGGAAATAGTTTCTCTCTATCCACCCTATCTATTCCCCTTAATATCTTATAAACTTCGATCAGATCACCCCTTACCCATCTGAACTCCAGAGAATACAACCCCAATTTGTGTAATCTCTCCTCATAACTTAACCCTTGAAGTCCGGGTATCATTCTAATAAACCTACGCTGCACTCCCTCCAAGGCCAATATGTCCTTCCGAAGGTGCAGTGCCCAGAACTGCTCACAATACTCCAGGTGCGGTCTAAGCAGGGTTTTGTATAGCAATGAAGTGGGGATAGAGACAAAACTGCCTCAATTTTCCAATTGCAAACAATCAAAAGCAAGTTGATCAGGTGCAGGGCAATCTCGACAGACGGTAAAATTGGTTGCAAAATTCTGACAAGTATAGGGAATTTCGTGTCTTTCCCAAAGATTCAAGGATCTGGATGATAGCACAGACAAAGAAAGCCACCTGATGGGTTAGTTTTGTGACTCACAGTGATTCTTTATTTAGTAATTTAAAAAGAGCACATGGCCAGCATGAAGTAACTGAATTAATAGAAGGATTACTCTCCCCGATAATGCAAGTGGGGGTTCGCGACGTTCCTTATTTAATGATTTAAAAGAGCACATGAGGAGGCTCAAAACAAAGAGAGCAAGGAACTGATACATCCTTATCCATGAAAGCAGTCGTCTGGGTCAAAGCAGTCGTTCAGGTCCGAAAGGAGGGAATTGATTTCTTTGGTAACAGGCGATGTGTCGAAGTTTGTCTCATCAAATTTTGTCTTTTCATCAAAGTTTAGAGACAAAGTCGTTTGGTCAAAGCTCAGAATCAAAGACTTTTTTCAAAGTTCAGAAGCAAAGTCTTGTTGGAGGAACCCATGCTGCAGTCGTTAACTCTTGAAGCTTCTTCCAGCTTCTCTGATGTTGTCTGTTGTCTGTTGTTTTGACTGCTACGATGTCTTATCTTTTTATGCTTCTGAGCAAATGGGTGTGAACCAAGTTATGAGATGGCCCAATTTATCCATAGCATTAAGATGGATGGCTGGTTGGACCCCTTATATCCTCCCCTCTACACAAAGCCAGGCGTCCGATCAGTTCTTTGTCCTTCGCAGTTGTTATTGATGTTGAAAACCTTCTGGAAGCTTCTGGAATCTTCTCTTTGTCAGATGTTATTGAACATCTCAGCCTGTTTACAGTTTCTGTACTGTATTGCTCCTGCAGTGTCAAATTGATATCCAACTGTCCAGTTTAAACAGTCTGCACTTTGCTGTTTGGCAATTGTGCATTTGTACTATCACGTCCAGGGCAAGTTATCCCTTGCTGTCAAATGTAATGTAAATGTACGATCGAAGTGAATGTTCAAATCCTTAAAGGGACAGGTTAACCCTTTATGTTGAATCATCCAGTAGTTCAAAATAGTAAATGTGGTTTGACCCAAAGACCAAGTGGTTCTGACAAATCTTTTGACCAATCCACTTTCACACACTTTGAGCATTGTCCGTGATTGGTAAGTTTCCTTTATCATTGGGTCATGTTCCTGTGTAGGACGGGTTTCCCGTGACATACGCAGAAAGAATATTGCTTTGCCACGGTTGTGAATTAAACATCCCATTACACATAAGCAGATTATCATCATAAACACTAGTAAACGTTGCGTATTAAAGCCATACTAATCATTCTAACCCATGTGTGTTGTCCAACATTATGTACTGTCTCACACCACTCATGATCTACTAGCTTTTGTATTTTTTTAATCTATAAATGCATTAGCTCGTTTCATCTTCAACACGTGTGTCAGAAAATTACAGTGTGCAATATTCTCAAGAAATCTTGGACGTAAAAGATCCTCCAGCTCTCCTTTTACCATTATCCATTCTTGTTAAATATAATTTCTCCCTTGCCCTCAGTTCTCCCAATTTCATTATTGAAACATAAAGTAAACATTCCCAACCTGGTCGAAATTATAATGTTTGTTTATTTTACTCAACCTCTTCTTGGACCTTTTGTTTCCCAAAATATCCCGTTATATTGTGTTTGAGTCCATTATGTCATTTACATTTGCCATTATTTGCTCCATGCTTTTTGTTATTTTGGCTATCAATACTGTATCCTATTGGGTTTCATATATCAGGGGCGCAATTTTAAATGGTGGTGGGATGGCAGTGGGGGGGGTGAAGGTGCCCGTGGCAAACCCGAATAATAAAAACGTACTTTTTCCGATGTGCTTGTGAGGTAATTGATGGTGATTAAAGTTGTTTCTGGGCTTCACCAGACTCTTGAATCTTTGAGAAAGACCCTAATATCCCTACACTTGTCAGACTAGCTGCCAACAGGAGCTGCTACGCCAAGGTGGGGAGGGGTGTGTGGGAAAGAGAGAGAGAGAGACGTCATCTGGCGCTGGAACAGAGAGTGAGGGCACTGAAGATCGGGGGGGGGGTGCAGGGGAGAGGTGACGATCGGGAGTGGAGAGAGGGAAATCGGTGGGGGGAGAGAGGGGGAGATCAGGGGAGAGAGAGGTGGAGATCGTGGGGGGAGAGGGGGAGATTGGGTGGGGAGAAATTGGAGGCTGAGAGTGACATTGGAGAGGGCGACATCGGGGGCTGAGAGGGACATCAGAGGGGGGACATCAGGGGGAGAGGGGGACATCGAGGGGAGAGGGGGTCATCAGAGAGGGGGACATCGGACATCGAAGAAGGTTTCACCAGGCTTGAATTGGAAGCCATGGGAAAACCGCCCAGGTGAGTTTTAAAATTGTTTTAACTATCTACTACGTCAGAAATAAAGCACCTTAAGTTCCTCAATGAGGTACATTTGCTTCTGAACTACTTTGGGTTCCCGTACCATTGATGAGTGAGGTGGTTGTAACATTGTCCCAGACAACATTATTCGCCATACTTGTAAAAGCTACTGCCACAGCTAAACAGTCCCTCATGCCTTTTATTAAATTAAATGCAGGTCTTTGAGGTTTCCTTAATTAGGTCTCTTTCTATGTTACCATCCAGGATCTCTCCTTTCTTCCAGGCCAGGGAGAGGCTTGGTGTACCACTCTCTCCTGTGCCTTTACAATGTAGTCTAACTTCTTCCTCCCAAACTTCCCATTCCAGTTTTTCCCTGGTGGCCTCTACCTTGATATACTGTCATGCTGCATTCTTCATCTCTTTCTTGAAATTTGTTAACACACAATATTAATATAGTTAGAGTAATTTCATTCTTGATGATGTTTCGTTGACCTTTCTCGATGTTGGTCTTAAGTCAGGACCTAGGATGAAACAAAATGTATGGGTAATGTCTGCTCTTTGTTAATATTTTATTACTTTTGTGATCAAATTCATTTGGTTTCATGTAAATGTCTTCTGCAATTTACATATCGTAACTGTTTTTGTCTGTCCTCCCGTGGAGGAGTGTACCGATCAGGCAGACGGACTGGCCTTTGTCTCAGTCGCCTTGGACTGGGGCTCTCTGTCCTCCCACAGGTGGGTGTAATATGTTGTCATCCTGCTCATCCCACAGCACAGGAGGGGGGTGAGTAACCTCTTCCTCCATCGGGCTCATTACATTATATACTTTCACTTGTACTCTTTTAGTTGGTTAACATGGAACTATTTTCCTTTTCCCTTGTTCTTTGTACACAGATGGACGAGCTTTATCCACAATGGGATATGGTCCAGAAAAGCGAGCCGCGAATGGCCCTGCTGATTGGTGTGTTTTTACCATCACTGTCTGTCCCACATCCCATTCTACTGCTTTGATTTTGGTGTCAAAATACATTTTGTTGGCCTTTTTAGACTGTCCAATATTAACGGCTGCAAAGACCGTTGTTTGTCGCATCTGGTCACGTAATCGGTTAATATGCCGCCCCTGAGTCAAGGCCTGATACTGGCCATATCCTGTTACATCAAATAACCAGGGGTTCTCATCACTCGCCCTGTCATTAACTCATGGGGTGAAACCTTGGTGGTATGTGACTCAGTAGACCTCATAGGCATTAATGCCATGGGCAGCAATTGGTCCCATGTTTTGTGGGATTGCTCAATCAAATTCTTTAACATTGTTTTTAATGTTCGGTTCATTCTCTCCACTATGCCTGGTGAGGTTGGATTATGTGAAATATGGAATTGTGTTTTGATTCCCAGCAACTACATAGCAGTTTGCAATACCCTCCCCGTTAAATGACAACCTTGGTCCGAGTCGATGGACTTTGGGAATCCCCATCTGGTGAATATGTGATTCACCAGTATTTTAGCAGTGGCTTGTGCTGTTGCATTGGGGGGTTGAAATGCTACTAGCCAATTTGAGAATGTGTCTACTAGTACCACTACATACCGATAACCTCGAGAGAAAGGGAGAAAGGGCCCAATGTAATCTGTCTGTAGATTGGTCCAAGGGCCAGCTGTCGGCCGGGTGTGGTGTAACAGTGTCTTCTTGGTATTCGCATCCGGATTGTGCTGTACACAAATTAAACAGTTTTGACAATAATGCTCCACCTGGCTTTTCATTCCATGCTACTTGCTGGAGCCTCTCTAATGTTCCACGGGGTGTCCTGAAGTGGGTGCGTCCTGGGCTTGGTAAAGAAAAGCATTTCACTCATTCTGTGGTACCACCCACTTTTGGTCATACAGCAGGATCCCATCTTTCACCTTTAATTCGGGTTGATTATCATATTCTCCCCTTGGACTTTCTTTCTTTTCTAGCATCACCAAGACTGCCTTTGTTTCAGGATCTTCTTTTTGTAATTGTTTCAAATTGATTGGGTTGGGCAATTTCTCAGGCTGAATATTTTCCACTGGGGGAAACATTTCTACTCTCTCTCAATCCATTCCCCCATTCCCCCTTTTATAAATAATCAGGTCTTTCAGGGTTGTGGCTGAGAACACGGAGAGCTACATGTTCAGAGGAAGATAGATGAGTGTGGGTAAAGAGAATACAGAAACAAAGGCAGCTGATGTCATGGTGTCATTTCTCGATAAGAGGATGAAAAGAAACATTTCCACTCGCTCTCAATCCATTCCCCAATTCATCTGCTTCCTGATTTCCTTTCGGTGCCTTTATTGGACCGTTGTGGTGGTTGTGGTTGGCCACCTTACACTGTTACTTTTCTCCGTGAAGACATCAGATTTCCTTCTATCACCGGGGGAACTATTTGAAATTAAGAAACTTAATAATTTTATACACTTGGCTAAAGCACTGCGACAATCGCACTAAATTTCTAAGCAACCCAACAAAATACGTTGAGAAAAAACAAGGGAGAGACAGGCAAGGTTTTCTGTCTGGTCTTCCAAGGTTTCGCTCTATTTATAAGTAAAATAATAAACACTCAAGCTAAAGAAAAATTCTCTAGCTTGGAATCCAAGTGAATGTCCAAATCCTTAAAGAGACTGGTTAACTCTTTCTGTTGAATCGTCAAGTTGTTCAAAAGAGTAAAATGGGATTTGACCCAATGTCCAAAATCCTTACACAAGTGCAAAGTGATTAGACAAGGGAAGAAAAATAAACACTGGAATTATAAACTAAATGTAAATCGGTGTTGAGTTATATAGCACGTACAATAGAACACAAATCACGCTAATCGGAACTTTCAACATCGGTGGGGGCTTTAGACAGGCAATAACGGATCAGCTGTCCATTGTACGGCTCGCCCGATTTATCTTGACTTTGACTACAATGGAAAGGAAAATCTGGGTGTGGAGGAGGGGAGTGTATAATGGGCAATCGATCCGATCTCGCCTGTTTACACCACGACTGGGGTTGAAAGTTTAGCACACAATGTCTCCAGCCTTCTCAGCCCCCTTCCTCCGGTCTCTGGTCTTCTTTTCATCCTCTTATCGAGAAATGACACCATGACATCAGCTGCCTTTGTTTCTGTATTCTCTTTACCCACACTCATCTATCTTCCTCTGAACATGTAGCTCTCCGTGTTCTCAGCCACAACCCTGAAAGACCTGATTATTTATAACTCTGGGCGGATTTGAGGTGGGTGGGTAACAGTGTAAGTATGAAACTCACCCACTGCTTCAGAAATAGGCCTGGGTTATTTTATCTCCCGGGCGTCATTCCAGAAAGGATGTGTTGGAATATTACGCAGCCTGAAGGCCCCACTGGTGACACAGGTAGGTGGCAAGATCAGCTTCTGGAGGTGTCTCATGGAGGTTGTGTTCATGAGGCAGAGTGGGGGAGGGGTGGAGTTTGGGGTGTGGAGGCCTAAACTTTCCTCGGGCCCCAGCTATGCCTGCCTTTTGTAGGATGTGTCGAAATCTCTGTCCCAAACATGATCAAGCTGCCTCTCTGAGCTCTACCTGACAAGGAGTATAGAAACTGAGTGTTATTTGTACCTGCACTGATCAATGCACGTATGATAATAAAAATATTCAATTTTTTTGGTGTATTGCATCTGGATTTATCAATTATGTTCTTGCAGATCACAAAGAATTATAACCGATATTCTGAATTCATGTGATCATCCTCATTTCAATGCTGTACAATGGTCAGTGACAAATTGCTCTTAGTGTTATGGGAGGGGATCAATTATACTCATTCAGGTGAGGTGTCAGTGCTAAGTACAGGAGTGGCCCATCTGCTTACTTTTCCTACCTTATCTGAGCATTTATGGGTCGAAAATGGCACAGGCTAGATAATGAATGAAGCTCCTTCCTCAGTCACACTTCTGACATTTTATTTTCCCATCAGCCATTGTTTTCTCCTCTCAATTAATGCCAAATTACAGGCACACTGAGCTGGATTCAAGTTAAAGTCCTAACGGGGAAATACAAATGTTACAAACTACTTCACAATGCAATTCCATCTGAAAGACACTTTGTTCCCTTGGAGGTAATTGGTGATGAGACAGCTGACTCCTCTGCTGTCTATAACTGTGTCTAATTCACCTTGTTATTCCCTGATCTAAAAGCCTATTTGCCTTGCTATCACAGATGGCTGTGCATGGAGCCATGGCCCCATTGACCTTTGACTGTTGCATCATAGGTGCCTGCATGACGGCTGAGGCAGTGGGCAGAGTACAGCACAGCAAAGCATGTTAGGATATCAATGCGTAGGATATGGGGTTTTCGAGTCGCAATCCTCTACCCTTCCCAATCTAGGTTACATTGCTGTGGTGAAATACTGAGCACAGGCCAGGGTTTCTGCCAAAAAGGAAGAAGAACTGAGAAGGAAGAAACAACTCAAAAATATAAGTGATAAAACCAGATGCATTAATCCAAACAAAATTGAATCTTTGTATTAAGCTATCTCCATTGATCAGTAAAGGTACAAATAGCTGGATGTATATTCGCAATGATATCCTTTCTGCACTCCAACACACTTCCAGCTTTAATGCTGTGTTTGAGATATTTAATTGTAAGGTGGAAGTGAAATAGACTCTAAATCTGGTCTGTTATTTGTATAACAATTAAAATGAGGTGAAAGCAAACTGAAAACAATCAATGACGCATCACCCATAACTCAGGTATTTTTCTACAATGAATGCAACATTTGTTCTGTTGCTATTTTGCTGATTTTCAATCCTGAATCATTCGTGTAACAAAAGTACAGCCCAGAGAGGCCTTTCTGCCCAGCATATAAATACCAAGCTGTGTGAAACAGTGGAACATTCAGTCAGTTACTAATCTAACTGTGAGCTCAAAATGGGAAAGGCAAGGAGAACTCAGATTTTATACATTGTATTAGAATTCATCGTTAATTATCTTCTAGTTTGTGAAATTATTAATTACAAGCTTATGTCTTTCCACAGATCATCTTTTACGAGGACAGAAACTTCCAGGGTCGGCACCACGAGTGCAGTACTGACTGTGCTGACCTGTCCTCTTACTTCAGCCGCTGTAACTCCATCCGTGTTGAGAGTGACTGGTGGGTGGTGTATGAGAAACCCAATTACATGGGATATCAGTATGTTCTGAGCAGGGGAGAATATCCTGACTACCAGCGCTGGATGGGATTCAATGACAACATCAGGTCATGTCGCACCTACCCATACGTAAGTAAACAAACTTTTGGTGGTTTCTTTGTTCTACCCAGAGTGACATCTAGAAAATGGCCACTGTGCTGGGCATTTTATTTTGTCTGTGTCGGCTGTGAAGACATATTACCCGTTTACATGGGGCTGATTTTAACTTTCGGCAGTGGGGGATAACGGACGGAAGCGGATTGGCTGCCCGTCATATATCCTGCCTGATTTTCCAATCCACTGCCACCTGTTTTCTGCTACTATCAAAAGTTAGTACCAGCCCTTGTAATTTTGTACCTGCGGTGAAGTTATACGGCTTGGTTTTTAAGTCTATACTTGTGCGAACTGGAAAGGAAGGTCAATGTGTCATGTGACGTGTAGCCTGTTGCATAGCTCATAAATATTTGGAAATATAATTGGATACATTTGTTTGTTATTAATCAAATATTCAGAACTGAAAGCCAAATTGATGCATTGAGTGTGTAGAAAGTAATAAGTTTATCTCGAGCTAGACTAAGACATGACTGAGTACAACTTGCTGACAGGCATATTTGCACTTGCACCATTAGTTTTACTGTAATTGTTTAATAGATTAAAAGAAAGAGAAACCTGCTCCCACACACAGAGAAAAATCTCCTCACAATACGATCAATAAGTAAATTTAGATTTTTACAGCTATTGAGAAACCTCCTGTCTGGGTGCAACCATTAATATCAGACCACGTGTACTCTTACAGAGAGTTCACTGCTTCACTGTATAAAATTACATAGGAGCTGCTTGCTGTTAACGAGGCTCAAACATAATCAACTTGTTCAATCGATGTTAATAAATTTACTCAGCTTTGCCCTCATTGTTGATGACATCATCTGGGCCCCGTCATATTCCCTCCTTACCAGGTATCTCTTTTTCTACACATACCAAATGTATATTTGCAGTTTCATCAGGAATATGATCGTATTTATATTACAGTACAGAGGAAGGTCGTACAGAATGAAGATTTATGAGAGGCCTGACTTTGGAGGACAGATGATGGAATTCACGGATGACTGTCCATCTGTCTACGATCGTTTCCGCTCCCGTGACATTCACTCCTGCCATGTGATGGACGGTTACTGGAACTTCTATGAACAACCCAACTACAGAGGCCGCCAGTACTTCATGAGACCCGGTGAATACAGGAGATTCAGTGACTGGGGTGGCATCAGCTCAAGTATCGGATCTTTCAGGCGCATGAGGGACATCTAGTCTATCATTGTAAAACATGACTTTATGTTGTTGAATCATTAGCCAACATAATAAAAGATCCACTATTACACTGTCATTTTGCTTAATTGACTTATTTTCTGATCCGCAATGAAATTGTCCAAAACAGTGATGGTATCAGGTGGTCTCATGCAGAATATTTTACCGTAGCTATATGAATATCATTAAAGTGAGTAATTAGTGATGCAGAAAATTACATTGGAAATGTAATTAGAGATGCAGAATTGTGCCCACCGGTGCCAATCAGTACCGATCTGGGTGGGGTTTGCGTGGCCAATAGGAGATCAGCTCATTTGTACGGGACTTGGAGGAGTCATTTCCCAATCCTGCATCTCTTCCGGTGAGGTCTATTTACACCTTTCATGAGGGTGATATAGCAGATCTCACTGGGCCTACTTACAAGGCTGATTAGGAATGCCCAACTAAAAGAAAGAACTTGTATTTATATAGCCCCTTTCACAACCTCAGGATGTGCCAATGTGCTTTACAGCCAATTAAGCACTTTAGAAGTGCAGTCACTGTTGTAATGGAGGAAACACGGCAGACAATTTGCGCACAGCAAGCTCTCACTAACTGAAATGCGATCAATAACCAGATCATCTGTTTTTAGTGATGTTGGTCGAGGGATAAATATTGGAATGGACATCGGGGAGAACTGCCCAGATCTTGAGACGAGAGTCTCTGTCAGTAGATTACAGTGTTCCCTCAGTACTGCACTAAAGTATCAGCCTAGGTTTTGTGCTCAAATCTCTGGAGTGCGACTTAAACCTACAACCTTCTAACTCAGAGACGAGAGTGCGACAACTGAGCCATGGCTAACACTAAGATCCCGACCTGGCCTATCCAGCAACCGACATTTTTCTCAACCTTTCTGCTGGATTCCCGGGATTTCAACCTGAAGGAATTTGGCCTTGTAAACTCAATCAATAACATTGACAATTTAATGTTGTGACTTCAAAGAAGAGAGATTGAAAATGTGTGTCACTATGAATGAGGACTGCTTGGCCCATAATCACAGGTGGTCAATTCTTTAGCATTTCAATTTGCCAAAGAAATCTGAAATAAAGGTCAGGCACATTTCAAGCAGAAAGCATTTAATGATTTAGTTCAATTTCCCTGACATCCACAGCTCTAAGAGAATGTGATTCATTGAAAGAAACACATTGTAAAACATATCACATGGCAAAAATAACTCAATCAGTGCTGTTGGAACGCAACCTCAGAAAAAATATCAATTCCTGCTGGTAATATCAGCACCAATCAATGATAAAAAATGTTACGTGAATATTTATAATTAATGCAGTGATTTATCAGAAATTTTCTCATCAAATATAATAACTTTCTAATCTCCTCAGGTAAAAATACAGGTCAATATTAAATAGCTCCCAACTGGTTTAAAGAGGGTAGTATTTTGTGTGATTGAGGTGAATTGTGCAAGTTTTAGGTGATGGAACTTGTTTCGATCTCTATAAACATCAAGCTTTCATGGGCCAATACAACAAAGTTCAAATGCAGGATGAAGCTCTCAATCTTCTGCCCTAACAACGTGCCCTAACCCTACCCTCACAGCGGCACAGACAACTGCAACCAATCTGAGATTTTTATTCCAACAGCCATCCTTTGGCTTCTGAATCAGTTCAAATGATCCCAGGTTGCCTCAGTGGGTTGAGTTAGAGTCAAGCTCATGTCCGAGAAGTCAAGTGACTATGCTGTAAACTACTTCAAAGTTACATTCCTTCTGACGGACTCTCAGTGCCGTTAAAGTGATGATATTCAGGTGATTAGCTCCACTCCTGTACAAGTCTGTAGCAAATCAACCTCCTCATCCTCAGATCAAAAGATTTATTTTGCTTGGTTTCAGACATATAAAAAACTATGGTTCTACTGCCTGTTGAGCCTTTCATCGGAGATGTCTGTGAGATGAATTGAAGAGTGAGTAAAGTGTCCATTTATCTATGGTACAAGCAAACAAGATACATTTACCTTCTATATCACAGAGAACACCTTTCACAGCAAGAATGTGTGTACAAATTTGCTTATAACTCCAATCTGAAAGTTTTGCATGGTAATTATATCTGTTACACATATACTGATTGAAGGACTTTTGCACTGTTGCTTTGGTCAAAACAACAAGCAGCTACTGGTTTTCTGATTCTCTCCTCATAAGTGTACGTGTATCACCAATTATAAAACAGAAGTAAATTCAAAAATACCAGTATTAGCATTGTTAAAATACATTGATCAAAGCAAGGATTACAGGTTGCTACTGAAAAGGAAGTGACTGAAATGTTAAAGGCACTGAAAGAGGGTAAGACACCAAAGCCAGCACACTAGGGTACCTAAGCAAGAAGCCAAGAAAATTGGTTATGTTTTGGTGGAGGTCTTTAAGGTCAGGAGTTGTGCCCAAGGATTGGAGAGAAAGGGACACAACCAGTGTAATTAAAAAAAGGGCAAAAGGACCGTCCTGGAAATTATAGGCTGATGAGCCTGACGTCTGTTGTTGGGAAAATGTTCAGATATTATCTTAACGAAGGGCATCATTTAACGCCAAAGGCATATGAAGCCACCAAGATAAATTAGCACAACTTTATGGAGGGAACCCTGTTGGAATACTTTGAGGTGGTATTGGAGGTTATGGATGAAAGAAACTCCATGAATATTGTTTGTACAGACTACAGTGAGGCTTTTGATTCAGTGCCACATTGTAGTTTGATCCAAAAGACAGCAAAGCATAGATTAGATGAGCAGTTATTGAATTGGTTTGGCAACTGACTGCATCAATTGAGACAGCGAGTTATTGTGCATGGAGCTGGTTCCGAATGATGGGAAATGATTGAGGGTGCCCCAGGGATCTGTGCTGGGACCTTTGCTATTCACATTATATATCAATGATTTGGAAGTGGAGATAGAGTCAAAACTGCCCAAATTTTCTAATGACACCATGGTGGGGATTGCAAACAATCAAAAGCAGGTTGATCAGGTGCAGAGCATTCTGGACAGACGATAAATTGGTTGTAAAATTGTGACAAGTGTCGGGAATTTCGGGTCTTTCCCAGAGATTCATGGATCTGGACGATAGCACAGACAAAGAAAGCCACCTGATGTGTTAGTTTTGTGGCTCACAGTGATTTTTTATTCAGTAATTTAAAAAGAGCACATGGCCAGCATGAAGCCACTCAATTAATAGAAGGATTACTCTTCCCGATAATGCAAGTGGGGATTTGCGATGTTCCTTACTTAATGATTTGAAAGAGCACATGAGGAGGCTCAAAACAAAGCGAGCAAAGAAATGATACAACCTTACCCATGAAAGCAGTCGTCTAGGTCAAAGCAGTCGTTCAGGTCCGAAAGTAGGGAATTGATTTCTTTGGTAACAGGTGATATGTCGAAGTTTGTCTCATCAAGTTTTGTCTTTTCATCAACGTTTAGAGACATTGGGGTAAAATTCGATATGGGCCGTTTTCGGGCGGGGGTGGCATGATGTGATTGTACCCCGCGCCCGATGGACCCTACGCAGGCAGCACGTGAACTTCGTGCTGCCAGCTACCCACCATGATATCTCTGTGCAGCTGAGAGGCTACACGGAGAATGAGGAAGTTGGAAATGGGGCGTGCACAGCGCACGTCATCAGCAGCCCGCACCTCTTAAAAGTGCCGGTGCACACTGCAAATGGCAGGTACACTGCTTACTTGCAGGAGGGAAAGATGGCCATGAGGATAGCTGGACCACCACGAAAGAGGGCTCCACGCTATTCCGATGATGCTCTGGAGGCCCTGGTGGAAGGGGTGTACGGAAGGGTGGCAGGAGTCCCTCCGGACTGCAGCTCCGCAGGCATTGGCAGGCTGTGGCGCAGGATTTCAACGCCAGGAGCACTGCACCCGCCATGTCATGCAGTGCTGAAAGAAGTTCAATGATTTGACACGAGTGGTCAAGGTGAGTGAATGCAAGTGTCAAGTAGCACATCCTACCAAATGCATTACTGCCACACACATCACACTCCCCGTCACCCACCCACCAACAAACACTGCCCATCTACAAGCAATGCTGCACTCAGTACGCTGCATCTCACCCGAACATAGTTCTACACTTGCAGGCCACACAACCACCACTCACAGGTCACAGAAACTGACAGCTATTCGACCATGACAGACATATCACCCACATTCCTTGCAGGATACTCACTGACAAACTGTCCTCTGTTTTGCAGGAGAAGGTGGCACATAACGGCCGGCAGCAGGAGGGACTTGAGGGTGGATGGGCACGTTTACACGTCCTCACCGCCCGAGAGGAGACAGTGTTTCGGATCAGTGGGCGGCCCGTTATCCCTTGTTGTCAAATGTAATGTAAATGTATGATCGAAGTGAATGTCCAAATCCTTAAAGGGACTGGTTAACCCTTTATATTGAATCATCCAGTCGTTCAAAATAATAAAATGAGGTTTGACCCAATGTCCAAAATCCTTACAGTCCCTCCTCAAGTGGATCTGACTAATCTTTTGACCAATCCACTTTCACACACTTTGAGCATTGTCCGTGATTGGTAAGTTTCCTTTATCATTGGGTCATGTTCCTGTGTAGGACGGGTTTGCCGTGACATATGCAGAAAGAATATTGCTTTGCCATGGTTGTGAATTAAACATCCCATTACACATAAGCAGATTATCATCATAAACATTAGTAAACGTTGCTTATTAAAGCCATACTAAACATTCTAACCCATGTGTGTTGTCCAACATTATGTACTGTCTCACACCACTCATGATCTACTAGCTTTTGTATTTTTTTAATCTATAAATGCATTAGCTCGTTTCATCTTCACCAAGTTTGTCAGAAAATTACAGTGTGCAATATTCTCAAGAAATCTTGGACTTAAAAGATTCTCCAGCTCTCCTTTTACCATTATCCATTTTGTGGATAATTCTTGTTAAATATAATTTCTCCGTTGCCTCCGGTTGTCCCAATTTCATTATTGAAACATAGAGTAAACATTCCCAACCTGGTCTAAGTTATATTGTTTGTTTATTTTACTTAACCTCTTCTTGGACCTTTTATTTCCCAACATATCCCGTTATATTGTGTTTGAGTCCATTATGTCATTTACTCTTCCCATTATTTGCTCCGTGCCTTTTGTTATTTTGGCTCTCGATACTGTATCCTATTGGGTTTCATATATCAGGGGCTCAATTTTAAAAAGGTGGCGTGATGGCAGTGGGGTTTCGCGCCCGTCAGTCAGCCTGATTGACAGACTGGCTGCCAACAGGAGCTGCTACGCCGAGGGGAGTGGTGGAGAGAAATAGAGAGAGAGAGAGAGACACACATCATCCAGTGCTGGAACAGAGAGTGGAGAGCGCTGTAGATTGTGGGGGGGGGAGAGGGGAAGATCGGGGGGGGTGGTGGAGAGAGGGAGATCCGGGGGTAGAGTGAGGGGGAGATCGGGGGGGGAGACGCCGGGGGCTGAGTGGAGCATCGGAGTGGGAGACATTGGGGGCTGAGAGGGACGACAGAGAGGGGGGACATCAGGGGGAGAGGGGGACATCAGAGAGGGGGACATCCGACATCAGAGCAGGGGGGTGCAGGAGACATCGGTGGCAAAGTTGGTTTATTTTTTATTTAAATTATTACGATTATTTTTGCCTGACCAAGCCCTTCACATCAGGTTTCACCAGGCGTGAATTGGAAGCTGTGGGAAAGCTGCCCAGGTAAGTTTTCAATCGTTTTAACTCTGTACTATGTCAGAAATAAAATACTTTAAGTACCTCAATGAGATACGTTTGGTTCTTTAACTATCGTCCCGCTGGTTTTAATTGCCGGCAGGACTTCTGCATTCGTGTAGCGCACGCGCACACAGGCACGTCATTGGGAAACCCGGAAGTCGGCGGCTTCTTCACCCACTTGTGATTTTCCTGATTGTCGCAGTCCCCCTGCCCCCAACGCACCCGCAATTTTATTTGAAAATCAGGGCCCAGATCTCGATCCCCTTTATTCATGCTCTTTAAAAGTTCCTTCATTTGTTCCCGCATGCTCTCTATGTCTATCTGGTTCCAGGCTGCTGTTTCCAGCCATGACTCTGATTCCTAATCATTCTCATCTCCCCGCCTCCTTCTACTGTGGGTCCCCGCACCATTGGTGAGTGAGGTGGTTGTAACATTGTCGCAGTCAACATTAATTCCCATATTTGTAAAAGCTAGTGCCACAGCTAAACAGTCCCTCATGCCTTTTATTAAATTCTAGTCTTTAAGGTTTCCTTAATTAGGTCTCTTTCAATGTTACCATCCAGGATCGCTCCCTTTTTCCAAGCCAGGGAGAGGATTGGTGTACCACTCTCTCCTGTGCATTTACAATCTAGTCCAACTTCTTCCTCTTATACCCATCCCAACTTCCCATTCCCATTCGAGGGCAGCAATTGGTCCCATGTTTTGGGGGATTGCTCAATCAAATTCTTTAACATTGCTTTTAATGTTCGGTTCGTTCTCTCCACTAAGCCTGATGGGGAAGGATTATGTGAAATATGGAATCGTGTTTTGATTCCCAACACATTGGTCCGAGTCGATGGACTTTGGGAATCCCCATCTGGTGAATACGTGATTCACCAGTATTTTAGCAGTGGCCTGTGCTGTTGCAATGGGGGGTTTGAAATGCTACTACTCACTTTGAGACTGTGTCTACTAGTACCACCACATACCGATAACCTCGAGAGAAAGGGAGAAAGGGCCCAATGTAACCTGTCTGTAGATTGGTCCAAGGGCCAGCTGTCGGCCGGGTGTGGTGTAACAGTGTCTTCTTGGCATTCGCATCCGGGTTGTGCTGTACACAAATTAAACAGTTTTGACAATAATGCTCCACCTGGCTTTTCATTCCATGCTGGAGCCTCTCTAATGTTCCCCGGGGTGTCCTGAAGTGGGTGCGTCCTGGGCTTGGTAAAGAAAAGCATTTCACTCATTCTGTGGTATCACCCACTTTTGGTCATACAGCAGGATCCCATCTTTCACCTTTAATTCGGGTTGATTATCATATTCTCCCCTTGGACTTTCTTTCTTTTCTAGCATCACCAAGACTGCCTTTATTTCAGGATCTTCTTTTTATAATTGTTTCAAATTGATTGGGTTGGGCAATTTCTCAGGCTGATTATTTTCCATTGGGGGAAACATTTCCACTCTCTCTCAATCCATTCCCCCATCCCCCCTTTCTTAGCCAATTCATTTGCTTTCTGATTTCCTTCAGGTGCCTTTATTGGACCTTCGTGGTGGTTGTGGTTGGCCACCTTACACTGTTACTTTTCTCCGTGAATACATCAGATTTCCTTCTATCACCGGGGGAACTAACTGACATTAAGAAACTTAAAAAATTTTATACACTTGACTAAAGCACTGCGACAATCGCACTAAATTTCTAAGCAACCCAACAAAATATGGCGAGAGAAAACATGGGAGAGACAGGCAAGCTTTTCTGTCTGATCTTCCAAGGTCTCGCTCTCTCCTTTTTGCGAGCAGCCTGTCTGAAATTAACCCTGTCTATCTCACACACTGATGTACACAGAACAGCTGGATTTGGAATTTCCAACTCCAAGCCCTTCTCTTTGTGTTTTTGAGATGTAATCACATTAATAAGAATGTTTGGTAAATGGTTGAAGTGATTTAAAACAAGTAAAGCAATAAACACTCTAGCTTGTAACAGAAGAAGAGAGACAGAATCCAAGTGAATGTCCAAATCCTTAAAGAGACTGGTTAACTCTTTATGTTGAATCGTCAATTAGTTCAAAAGAGTAAATGGGGTTTGACCAAATGTCCAAATTCCTTACACAAGTGCAAAGTGATAAGAAAAGGGAAGAATAATAAACACTGGAATTATAAACTAAATGGTGTTAGTGCACAGAATACAGCATAGGAAAGGATATTAGTGTATTGGTGAATGGCAATGGTATGTAATGTAAATCGGTGTTGAGTTATATAGCACGTACAATGGGACATAAACATCGGTGGGGGCTTTAGACAGGCAATAACGGATCAGTTGTCCATTGTACGGCTCGCCCGATTTATCTTGACTTTGACTACAATGGAAAGGAAAATCTGGGTGTGGAGGAGGGGAGTGTATAATGGGCAATCGATCCGATCTCGCCTGTTTACACCACGACTGGGGTTGAAAGTTTAGCACACAATGTCTCCAGCCTTCTCAGCCCCCTTCCTCCGGTCTCTGGTCTTCTTTTCATCCTCTTATCGAGAAATGACACCATGACATCAGCTGCCTTTGTTTCTGTATTCTCTTTACCCACACTCATCTATCTTCCTCTGAACATGTAGCTCTCCGTGTTCTCAGCCACAACCCTGAAAGACCTGATTATTTATAACTCTGGGTGGATTTGAGGTGGGTGGGTAACAGTGTAAGTATGAAACTCACCCACTGCTTCAGAAATAGGCCTGGGTTATTTTATCTCCCGGGCGTCATTCCAGAAAGGATGTGTTGGAATATTACGCAGCCTGAAGGCCCCACTGGTGACACAGGTAGGTGGCAAGATCAGCTTCTGGAGGTGTCTCATGGAGGTTGTGTTCATGAGGCAGAGTGGGGGAGGGGTGGAGTTTGGGGTGTGGAGGCCTAAACTTTCCTCGGGCCCCAGCTATGCCTGCCTTTTGTAGGATGTGTCGAAATCTCTGTCCCAAACATGATCAAGCTGCCTCTCTGAGCTCTACCTGACAAGGAGTATAGAAACTGAGTGTTATTTGTATCTGCACTGATCAATGCACGTATGATAATAAAAATATTCAATTTTTCTGGTGTATTGCATCTGGATTTATCAATTATGTTCTTGCAGATCACAAAGAATTATAACCGATATTCTGAATTCATGTGATCATCCTCATTTCAATGCTGTACAATGGTCAGTGACAAATTGCTCTTAGTGTTATGGGAGGGGATCAATTATACTCATTCAGGTGAGGTGTCAGTGCTAAGTACAGGAGTGGCCCATCTGCTTACTTTTCCTACCTTATCTGAGCATTTATGGGTCGAATATGGCACAGGCTAGATATAGAATGAAGCTCCTTCCTCAGTCACACTTCTGACATTTTCTTTTCCCATCAGCCATTCTTTTCTCCTCTCAATTAATGCCAAATTTCAGGCACACTGAGCTGGATTCAAGTTAAAGTCCTAACGGGGAAATACAAATGTTACAAACTACTTCACAATGCAATTCCATCTGAAAGACACTTTGTTCCCTCGGAGATAATTGGTGATGAGACAGCTGACTCCTCTGCTGTCTATAACTGTGTCTAATTCACCTTGTTATTCCCTGATCTAAAAGCCTATTTGCCTTGCTATCACAGATGGCTGTGCATGGAGCCATGGCCCCATTGACCTTTGACTGTTGCATCATAGGTGCCTGCATGACGGCTGAGGCAGTGGGCAGAGTACAGCACAGCAAAGCATGTTAGGATATCAATGCGTAGGATATGGGGTTTTCGAGTCGCAATCCTCTACCCTTCCCAATCTAGGTTACATTGCTGTGGTGAAATACTGAGCACAGGCCAGGGTTTCTGCCAAAAAGGAAGAAGAACTGAGAAGGAAGAAACAACTCAAAAATATAAGTGATAAAACCAGATGCATTAATCCAAACAAAATTGAATCTTTGTATTAAGCTATCTCCATTGATCAGTAAAGGTACAAATAGCTGGATGTATATTCGCAATGATATCCTTTCTGCACTCCAACACACTTCCAGCTTTAATGCTGTGTTTGAGATATTTAATTGTAAGGTGGAAGTGAAATAGACTCTAAATCTGGTCTGTTATTTGTATAACAATTAAAATGAGGTGAAAGCAAACTGAAAACAATCAATGACGCATCACCCATAACTCAGGTATTTTTCTACAATGAATGCAACATTTGTTCTGTTGCTATTTTGCTGATTTTCAATCCTGAATCATTCGTGTAACAAAAGTACAGCCCAGAGAGGCCTTTCTGCCCAGCATATAAATACCAAGCTGTGTGAAACAGTGGAACATTCAGTCAGTTACTAATCTAACTGTGAGCTCAAAATGGGAAAGGCAAGGAGAACTCAGATTTTATACATTGTATTAGAATTCATCGTTAATTATCTTCTAGTTTGTGAAATTATTAATTACAAGCTTATGTCTTTCCACAGATCATCTTTTACGAGGACAGAAACTTCCAGGGTCGGCACCACGAGTGCAGTACTGACTGTGCTGACCTGTCCTCTTACTTCAGCCGCTGTAACTCCATCCGTGTTGAGAGTGACTGGTGGGTGGTGTATGAGAAACCCAATTACATGGGATATCAGTATGTTCTGAGCAGGGGAGAATATCCTGACTACCAGCGCTGGATGGGATTCAATGACAACATCAGGTCATGTCGCACCTACCCATACGTAAGTAAACAAACTTTTGGTGGTTTCTTTGTTCTACCCAGAGTGACATCTAGAAAATGGCCACTGTGCTGGGCATTTTATTTTGTCTGTGTCGGCTGTGAAGACATATTACCCGTTTACATGGGGCTGATTTTAACTTTCGGCAGTGGGGGATAACGGACGGAAGCGGATTGGCTGCCCGTCATATATCCTGCCTGATTTTCCAATCCACTGCCACCTGTTTTCTGCTACTATCAAAAGTTAGTACCAGCCCTTGTAATTTTGTACCTGCGGTGAAGTTATACGGCTTGGTTTTTAAGTCTATACTTGTGCGAACTGGAAAGGAAGGTCAATGTGTCATGTGACGTGTAGCCTGTTGCATAGCTCATAAATATTTGGAAATATAATTGGATACATTTGTTTGTTATTAATCAAATATTCAGAACTGAAAGCCAAATTGATGCATTGAGTGTGTAGAAAGTAATAAGTTTATCTCGAGCTAGACTAAGACATGACTGAGTACAACTTGCTGACAGGCATATTTGCACTTGCACCATTAGTTTTACTGTAATTGTTTAATAGATTAAAAGAAAGAGAAACCTGCTCCCACACACAGAGAAAAATCTCCTCACAATACGATCAATAAGTAAATTTAGATTTTTACAGCTATTGAGAAACCTCCTGTCTGGGTGCAACCATTAATATCAGACCACGTGTACTCTTACAGAGAGTTCACTGCTTCACTGTATAAAATTACATAGGAGCTGCTTGCTGTTAACGAGGCTCAAACATAATCAACTTGTTCAATCGATGTTAATAAATTTACTCAGCTTTGCCCTCATTGTTGATGACATCATCTGGGCCCCGTCATATTCCCTCCTTACCAGGTATCTCTTTTTCTACACATACCAAATGTATATTTGCAGTTTCATCAGGAATATGATCGTATTTATATTACAGTACAGAGGAAGGTCGTACAGAATGAAGATTTATGAGAGGCCTGACTTTGGAGGACAGATGATGGAATTCACGGATGACTGTCCATCTGTCTACGATCGTTTCCGCTCCCGTGACATTCACTCCTGCCATGTGATGGACGGTTACTGGAACTTCTATGAACAACCCAACTACAGAGGCCGCCAGTACTTCATGAGACCCGGTGAATACAGGAGATTCAGTGACTGGGGTGGCATCAGCTCAAGTATCGGATCTTTCAGGCGCATGAGGGATATCTAGTCTATCATTGTAAAACATGACTTTATGTTGTTGAATCATTAGCCAACATAATAAAAGATCCACTATTACACTGTCATTTTGCTTAATTGACTTATTTTCTGATCCGCAATGAAATTGTCCAAAACAGTGATGGTATCAGGTGGTCTCATGCAGAATATTTTACCGTAGCTATATGAATATCATTAAAGTGAGTAATTAGTGATGCAGAAAATTACATTGGAAATGTAATTAGAGATGCAGAATTGTGCCCACCGGTGCCAATCAGTACCGATCTGGGTGGGGTTTGCGTGGCCAATAGGAGATCAGCTCATTTGTACGGGACTTGGAGGAGTCATTTCCCAATCCTGCATCTCTTCCGGTGAGGTCTATTTACACCTTTCATGAGGGTGATATAGCAGATCTCACTGGGCCTACTTACAAGGCTGATTAGGAATGCCCAACTAAAAGAAAGAACTTGTATTTATATAGCCCCTTTCACAACCTCAGGATGTGCCAATGTGCTTTACAGCCAATTAAGCACTTTAGAAGTGCAGTCACTGTTGTAATGGAGGAAACACGGCAGACAATTTGCGCACAGCAAGCTCTCACTAACTGAAATGCGATCAATAACCAGATCATCTGTTTTTAGTGATGTTGGTCGAGGGATAAATATTGGAATGGACATCGGGGAGAACTGCCCAGATCTTGAGACGAGAGTCTCTGTCAGTAGATTACAGTGTTCCCTCAGTACTGCACTAAAGTATCAGCCTAGGTTTTGTGCTCAAATCTCTGGAGTGCGACTTAAACCTACAACCTTCTAACTCAGAGACGAGAGTGCGACAACTGAGCCATGGCTAACACTAAGATCCCGACCTGGCCTATCCAGCAACCGACATTTTTCTCAACCTTTCTGCTGGATTCCCGGGATTTCAACCTGAAGGAATTTGGCCTTGTAAACTCAATCAATAACATTGACAATTTAATGTTGTGACTTCAAAGAAGAGAGATTGAAAATGTGTGTCACTATGAATGAGGACTGCTTGGCCCATAATCACAGGTGGTCAATTCTTTAGCATTTCAATTTGCCAAAGAAATCTGAAATAAAGGTCAGGCACATTTCAAGCAGAAAGCATTTAATGATTTAGTTCAATTTCCCTGACATCCACAGCTCTAAGAGAATGTGATTCATTGAAAGAAACACATTGTAAAACATATCACATGGCAAAAATAACTCAATCAGTGCTGTTGGAACGCAACCTCAGAAAAAATATCAATTCCTGCTGGTAATATCAGCACCAATCAATGATAAAAAATGTTACGTGAATATTTATAATTAATGCAGTGATTTATCAGAAATTTTCTCATCAAATATAATAACTTTCTAATCTCCTCAGGTAAAAATACAGGTCAATATTAAATAGCTCCCAACTGGTTTAAAGAGGGTAGTATTTTGTGTGATTGAGGTGAATTGTGCAAGTTTTAGGTGATGGAACTTGTTTCGATCTCTATAAACATCAAGCTTTCATGGGCCAATACAACAAAGTTCAAATGCAGGATGAAGCTCTCAATCTTCTGCCCTAACAACGTGCCCTAACCCTACCCTCACAGCGGCACAGACAACTGCAACCAATCTGAGATTTTTATTCCAACAGCCATCCTTTGGCTTCTGAATCAGTTCAAATGATCCCAGGTTGCCTCAGTGGGTTGAGTTAGAGTCAAGCTCATGTCCGAGAAGTCAAGTGACTATGCTGTAAACTACTTCAAAGTTACATTCCTTCTGACGGACTCTCAGTGCCGTTAAAGTGATGATATTCAGGTGATTAGCTCCACTCCTGTACAAGTCTGTAGCAAATCAACCTCCTCATCCTCAGATCAAAAGATTTATTTTGCTTGGTTTCAGACATATAAAAAACTATGGTTCTACTGCCTGTTGAGCCTTTCATCGGAGATGTCTGTGAGATGAATTGAAGAGTGAGTAAAGTGTCCATTTATCTATGGTACAAGCAAACAAGATACATTTACCTTCTATATCACAGAGAACACCTTTCACAGCAAGAATGTGTGTACAAATTTGCTTATAACTCCAATCTGAAAGTTTTGCATGGTAATTATATCTGTTACACATATACTGATTGAAGGACTTTTGCACTGTTGCTTTGGTCAAAACAACAAGCAGCTACTGGTTTTCTGATTCTCTCCTCATAAGTGTACGTGTATCACCAATTATAAAACAGAAGTAAATTCAAAAATACCAGTATTAGCATTGTTAAAATACATTGATCAAAGCAAGGATTACAGGTTGCTACTGAAAAGGAAGTGACTGAAATGTTGAAGGCACTGAAAGAGGGTAAGACACCAAAGCCAGCACACTAGGGTACCTAAGCAAGAAGCCAAGAAAATTGGTTATGTTTTGGTGGAGGTCTTTAAGGTCAGGAGTTGTGCCCAAGGATTGGAGAGAAAGGGACACAACCAGTGTAATTAAAAAAAGGGCAAAAGGACGGTCCTGGAAATGATAGGCTGATGAGGCTGACGTCTGTTGTTGGGAAAATGTTCAGATATTATCTTAACGAAGGGCATCATTTAACGCCAAAGGCATATGAAGCCACCAAGATAAATTAGCACAACTTTATGGAGGGAACCCTGTTGGAATTCTTTGAGGTGGTATTGGAGGTTATGGATGAAAGAAACTCCATGAATATTGTTTGTACAGACTACAGTGAGGCTTTTGATTCAGTGCCACATTGTAGTTTGATCCAAAAGACAGCAAAGCATAGATTAGATGAGCAGTTATTGAATTGGTTTGGCAACTGACTGCATCAATTGAGACAGCGAGTTATTGTGCATGGAGCTGGTTCCGAATGATGGGAAATGATTGAGGGTGCCCCAGGGATCTGTGCTGGGACCTTTGCTATTCACATTATATATCAATGATTTGGAAGTGGGGATAGAGTCAAAACTGCCCAAATTTTCTAATGACACCATGGTGGGGATTGCAAACAATCAAAAGCAGGTTGATCAGGTGCAGAGCATTCTGGACAGACGATAAATTGGTTGTAAAATTGTGACAAGTGTCGGGAATTTCGGGTCTTTCCCAGAGATTCATGGATCTGGACGATAGCACAGACAAAGAAAGCCACCTGATGTGTTAGTTTTGTGGCTCACAGTGATTTTTTATTTAGTAATTTAAAAAGAGCACATGGCCAGCATGAAGCCACTCAATTAATAGAAGGATTACTCTTCCCGATAATGCAAGTGGGGATTTGCGATGTTCCTTACTTAATGATTTGAAAGAGCACATGAGGAGGCTCAAAACAAAGCGAGCAAAGAAATGATACAACCTTACCCATGAAAGCAGTCGTCTAGGTCAAAGCAGTCGTTCAGGTCCGAAAGTAGGGAATTGATTTCTTTGGTAACAGGTGATATGTCGAAGTTTGTCTCATCAAGTTTTGTCTTTTCATCAACGTTTAGAGACATTGGGGTAAAATTCGATATGGGCCGTTTTCGGGCGGGGGTGGCATGATGTGATTGTACCCCGCGCCCGATGGACCCTACGCAGGCAGCACGTGAACTTCGTGCTGCCAGCTACCCACCATGATATCTCTGTGCAGCTGAGAGGCTACACGGAGAATGAGGAAGTTGGAAATGGGGCGTGCACAGCGCACGTCATCAGCAGCCCGCACCTCTTAAAAGTGCCGGTGCACACTGCAAATGGCAGGTACACTGCTTACTTGCAGGAGGGAAAGATGGCCATGAGGATAGCTGGACCACCACGAAAGAGGGCTCCACGCTATTCCGATGATGCTCTGGAGGCCCTGGTGGAAGGGGTGTACGGAAGGGTGGCAGGAGTCCCTCCGGACTGCAGCTCCGCAGGCATTGGCAGGCTGTGGCGCAGGATTTCAACGCCAGGAGCACTGCACCCGCCATGTCATGCAGTGCTGAAAGAAGTTCAATGATTTGACACGAGTGGTCAAGGTGAG
This sequence comes from Heptranchias perlo, assembly GCF_035084215.1. Lineage (NCBI taxonomy): Eukaryota > Metazoa > Chordata > Chondrichthyes > Hexanchiformes > Hexanchidae > Heptranchias > Heptranchias perlo. The sequence continues at coordinate 72,310,491 of NC_090331.1, read as the reverse complement.
TGAATGCAAGTGTCAAGTAGCACATCCTACCAAATGCATTACTGCCACACACATCACACTCCCCGTCACCCACCCACCAACAAACACTGCCCATCTACAAGCAATGCTGCACTCAGTACGCTGCATCTCACCCGAACATAGTTCTACACTTGCAGGCCACACAACCACCACTCACAGGTCACAGAAACTGACAGCTATTCGACCATGACAGACATATCACCCACATTCCTTGCAGGATACTCACTGACAAACTGTCCTCTGTTTTGCAGGAGAAGGTGGCACATAACGGCCGGCAGCAGGAGGGACTTGAGGGTGGATGGGCACGTTTACACGTCCTCACCGCCCGAGAGGAGACAGTGTTTCGGATCAGTGGGCGGCCCGTTATCCCTTGTTGTCAAATGTAATGTAAATGTATGATCGAAGTGAATGTCCAAATCCTTAAAGGGACTGGTTAACCCTTTATATTGAATCATCCAGTCGTTCAAAATAATAAAATGAGGTTTGACCCAATGTCCAAAATCCTTACAGTCCCTCCTCAAGTGGATCTGACTAATCTTTTGACCAATCCACTTTCACACACTTTGAGCATTGTCCGTGATTGGTAAGTTTCCTTTATCATTGGGTCATGTTCCTGTGTAGGACGGGTTTGCCGTGACATATGCAGAAAGAATATTGCTTTGCCATGGTTGTGAATTAAACATCCCATTACACATAAGCAGATTATCATCATAAACATTAGTAAACGTTGCTTATTAAAGCCATACTAAACATTCTAACCCATGTGTGTTGTCCAACATTATGTACTGTCTCACACCACTCATGATCTACTAGCTTTTGTATTTTTTTAATCTATAAATGCATTAGCTCGTTTCATCTTCACCAAGTTTGTCAGAAAATTACAGTGTGCAATATTCTCAAGAAATCTTGGACTTAAAAGATTCTCCAGCTCTCCTTTTACCATTATCCATTTTGTGGATAATTCTTGTTAAATATAATTTCTCCGTTGCCTCCGGTTGTCCCAATTTCATTATTGAAACATAGAGTAAACATTCCCAACCTGGTCTAAGTTATATTGTTTGTTTATTTTACTTAACCTCTTCTTGGACCTTTTATTTCCCAACATATCCCGTTATATTGTGTTTGAGTCCATTATGTCATTTACTCTTCCCATTATTTGCTCCGTGCCTTTTGTTATTTTGGCTCTCGATACTGTATCCTATTGGGTTTCATATATCAGGGGCTCAATTTTAAAAAGGTGGCGTGATGGCAGTGGGGTTTCGCGCCCGTCAGTCAGCCTGATTGACAGACTGGCTGCCAACAGGAGCTGCTACGCCGAGGTGAGTGGTGGAGAGAAATAGAGAGAGAGAGAGAGACACACATCATCCAGTGCTGGAACAGAGAGTGGAGAGCGCTGTAGATTGTGGGGGGGGGAGAGGGGAAGATCGGGGGGGGTGGTGGAGAGAGGGAGATCCGGGGGTAGAGTGAGGGGGAGATCGGGGGGGGAGACGCCGGGGGCTGAGTGGAGCATCGGAGTGGGAGACATTGGGGGCTGAGAGGGACGACAGAGAGGGGGGACATCAGGGGGAGAGGGGGACATCAGAGAGGGGGACATCCGACATCAGAGCAGGGGGGTGCAGGAGACATCGGTGGCAAAGTTGGTTTATTTTTTATTTAAATTATTACGATTATTTTTGCCTGACCAAGCCCTTCACATCAGGTTTCACCAGGCGTGAATTGGAAGCTGTGGGAAAGCTGCCCAGGTAAGTTTTCAATCGTTTTAACTCTGTACTATGTCAGAAATAAAATACTTTAAGTACCTCAATGAGATACGTTTGGTTCTTTAACTATCGTCCCGCTGGTTTTAATTGCCGGCAGGACTTCTGCATTCGTGTAGCGCACGCGCACACAGGCACGTCATTGGGAAACCCGGAAGTCGGCGGCTTCTTCACCCACTTGTGATTTTCCTGATTGTCGCAGTCCCCCTGCCCCCAACGCACCCGCAATTTTATTTGAAAATCAGGGCCCAGATCTCGATCCCCTTTATTCATGCTCTTTAAAAGTTCCTTCATTTGTTCCCGCATGCTCTCTATGTCTATCTGGTTCCAGGCTGCTGTTTCCAGCCATGACTCTGATTCCTAATCATTCTCATCTCCCCGCCTCCTTCTACTGTGGGTCCCCGCACCATTGGTGAGTGAGGTGGTTGTAACATTGTCGCAGTCAACATTAATTCCCATATTTGTAAAAGCTAGTGCCACAGCTAAACAGTCCCTCATGCCTTTTATTAAATTCTAGTCTTTAAGGTTTCCTTAATTAGGTCTCTTTCAATGTTACCATCCAGGATCTCTCCCTTTTTCCAAGCCAGGGAGAGGATTGGTGTACCACTCTCTCCTGTGCATTTACAATCTAGTCCAACTTCTTCCTCTTATACCCATCCCAACTTCCCATTCCCATTCGAGGGCAGCAATTGGTCCCATGTTTTGGGGGATTGCTCAATCAAATTCTTTAACATTGCTTTTAATGTTCGGTTCGTTCTCTCCACTAAGCCTGATGGGGAAGGATTATGTGAAATATGGAATCGTGTTTTGATTCCCAACACATTGGTCCGAGTCGATGGACTTTGGGAATCCCCATCTGGTGAATACGTGATTCACCAGTATTTTAGCAGTGGCCTGTGCTGTTGCAATGGGGGGTTTGAAATGCTACTACTCACTTTGAGACTGTGTCTACTAGTACCACCACATACCGATAACCTCGAGAGAAAGGGAGAAAGGGCCCAATGTAACCTGTCTGTAGATTGGTCCAAGGGCCAGCTGTCGGCCGGGTGTGGTGTAACAGTGTCTTCTTGGCATTCGCATCCGGGTTGTGCTGTACACAAATTAAACAGTTTTGACAATAATGCTCCACCTGGCTTTTCATTCCATGCTGGAGCCTCTCTAATGTTCCCCGGGGTGTCCTGAAGTGGGTGCGTCCTGGGCTTGGTAAAGAAAAGCATTTCACTCATTCTGTGGTATCACCCACTTTTGGTCATACAGCAGGATCCCATCTTTCACCTTTAATTCGGGTTGATTATCATATTCTCCCCTTGGACTTTCTTTCTTTTCTACCATCACCAAGACTGCCTTTATTTCAGGATCTTCTTTTTATAATTGTTTCAAATTGATTGGGTTGGGCAATTTCTCAGGCTGATTATTTTCCATTGGGGGAAACATTTCCACTCGCTCTCAATCCATTCCCCCATCCCCCCTTTCTTAGCCAATTCATTTGCTTTCTGATTTCCTTTAGGTGCCTTTATTGGACCTTCGTGGTGGTTGTGGTTGGCCACCTTACACTGTTACTTTTCTCCGTGAATACATCAGATTTCCTTCTATCACCGGGGGAACTAACTGACATTAAGAAACTTAAAAAATTTTATACACTTGACTAAAGCACTGCGACAATCGCACTAAATTTCTAAGCAACCCAACAAAATATGGCGAGAGAAAACATGGGAGAGACAGGCAAGCTTTTCTGTCTGATCTTCCAAGGTCTCGCTCTCTCCTTTTTGCGAGCAGCCTGTCTGAAATTAACCCTGTCTATCTCACACACTGATGTACACAGAACAGCTGGATTTGGAATTTCCAACTCCAAGCCCTTCTCTTTGTGTTTTTGAGATGTAATCACATTAATAAGAATGTTTGGTAAATGGTTGAAGTGATTTAAAACAAGTAAAGCAATAAACACTCTAGCTTGTAACAGAAGAAGAGAGACAGAATCCAAGTGAATGTCCAAATCCTTAAAGAGACTGGTTAACTCTTTATGTTGAATCGTCAATTAGTTCAAAAGAGTAAATGGGGTTTGACCAAATGTCCAAATTCCTTACACAAGTGCAAAGTGATAAGAAAAGGGAAGAATAATAAACACTGGAATTATAAACTAAATGGTGTTAGTGCACAGAATACAGCATAGGAAAGGATATTAGTGTATTGGTGAATGGCAATGGTATGTAATGTAAATCGGTGTTGAGTTATATAGCACGTACAATGGGACATAAACATCGGTGGGGGCTTTAGACAGGCAATAACGGATCAGCTGTCCATTGTACGGCTCGCCCGATTTATCTTGACTTTGACTACAATGGAAAGGAAAATCTGGGTGTGGAGGAGGGGAGTGTATAATGGGCAATCGATCCGATCTCGCCTGTTTACACCACGACTGGAGTTGAAAGTTTAGCACACAATGTCTCCAGCCTTCTCAGCCCCCTTCCTCCGGTCTCTGGTCTTCTTTTCATCCTCTTATCGAGAAATGACACCATGACATCAGCTGCCTTTGTTTCTGTATTCTCTTTACCCACACTCATCTATCTTCCTCTGAACATGTAGCTCTCCGTGTTCTCAGCCACAACCCTGAAAGACCTGATTATTTATAACTCTGGGTGGATTTGAGGTGGGTGGGTAACAGTGTAAGTATGAAACTCACCCACTGCTTCAGAAATAGGCCTGGGTTATTTTATCTCCCGGGCGTCATTCCAGAAAGGATGTGTTGGAATATTACGCAGCCTGAAGGCCCCACTAGTGACACAGGTATGTGGCAAGATCAGCTTCTGGAGGTGTCTCATGGAGGTTGTGTTCATGAGGCAGAGTGGGGGAGGGGTGGAGTTTGGGGTGTGGAGGCCTAAACTTTCCTCGGGCCCCAGCTATGCCTGCCTTTTGTAGGATGTGTCGAAATCTCTGTCCCAAACATGATCAAGCTGCCTCTCTGAGCTCTACCTGACAAGGAGTATAGAAACTGAGTGTTATTTGTATCTGCACTGATCAATGCACGTATGATAATAAAAATATTCAATTTTTCTGGTGTATTGCATCTGGATTTATCAATTATGTTCTTGCAGATCACAAAGAATTATAACCGATATTCTGTATTCATGTGATCATCCTCATTTCAATGCTGTACAATGGTCAGTGACAAATTGCTCTTAGTGTTATGGGAGGGGATCAATTATACTCATTCAGGTGAGGTGTCAGTGCTAAGTACAGGAGTGGCCCATCTGCTTACTTTTCCTACCTTATCTGAGCATTTATGGGTCGAATATGGCACAGGCTAGATATAGAATGAAGCTCCTTCCTCAGTCACACTTCTGACATTTTCTTTTCCCATCAGCCATTCTTTTCTCCTCTCAATTAATGCCAAATTTCAGGCACACTGAGCTGGATTCAAGTTAAAGTCCTAACGGGGAAATACAAATGTTACAAACTACTTCACAATGCAATTCCATCTGAAAGACACTTTGTTCCCTCGGAGATAATTGGTGATGAGACAGCTGACTCCTCTGCTGTCTATAACTGTGTCTAATTCACCTTGTTATTCCCTGATCTAAAAGCCTATTTGCCTTGCTATCACAGATGGCTGTGCATGGAGCCATGGCCCCATTGACCTTTGACTGTTGCATCATAGGTGCCTGCATGACGGCTGAGGCAGTGGGCAGAGTACAGCACAGCAAAGCATGTTAGGATATCAATGCGTAGGATATGGGGTTTTCGAGTCGCAATCCTCTACCCTTCCCAATCTAGGTTACATTGCTGTGGTGAAATACTGAGCACAGGCCAGGGTTTCTGCCAAAAAGGAAGAAGAACTGAGAAGGAAGAAACAACTCAAAAATATAAGTGATAAAACCAGATGCATTAATCCAAACAAAATTGAATCTTTGTATTAAGCTATCTCCATTGATCAGTAAAGGTACAAATAGCTGGATGTATATTCGCAATGATATCCTTTCTGCACTCCAACACACTTCCAGCTTTAATGCTGTGTTTGAGATATTTAATTGTAAGGTGGAAGTGAAATAGACTCTAAATCTGGTCTGTTATTTGTATAACAATTAAAATGAGGTGAAAGCAAACTGAAAACAATCAATGACGCATCACCCATAACTCAGGTATTTTTCTACAATGAATGCAACATTTGTTCTGTTGCTATTTTGCTGATTTTCAATCCTGAATCATTCGTGTAACAAAAGTACAGCCCAGAGAGGCCTTTCTGCCCAGCATATAAATACCAAGCTGTGTGAAACAGTGGAACATTCAGTCAGTTACTAATCTAACTGTGAGCTCAAAATGGGAAAGGCAAGGAGAACTCAGATTTTATACATTGTATTAGAATTCATCGTTAATTATCTTCTAGTTTGTGAAATTATTAATTACAAGCTTATGTCTTTCCACAGATCATCTTTTACGAGGACAGAAACTTCCAGGGTCGGCACCACGAGTGCAGTACTGACTGTGCTGACCTGTCCTCTTACTTCAGCCGCTGTAACTCCATCCGTGTTGAGAGTGACTGGTGGGTGGTGTATGAGAAACCCAATTACATGGGATATCAGTATGTTCTGAGCAGGGGAGAATATCCTGACTACCAGCGCTGGATGGGATTCAATGACAACATCAGGTCATGTCGCACCTACCCATACGTAAGTAAACAAACTTTTGGTGGTTTCTTTGTTCTACCCAGAGTGACATCTAGAAAATGGCCACTGTGCTGGGCATTTTATTTTGTCTGTGTCGGCTGTGAAGACATATTACCCGTTTACATGGGGCTGATTTTAACTTTCGGCAGTGGGGGATAACGGACGGAAGCGGATTGGCTGCCCGTCATATATCCTGCCTGATTTTCCAATCCACTGCCACCTGTTTTCTGCTACTATCAAAAGTTAGTACCAGCCCTTGTAATTTTGTACCTGCGGTGAAGTTATACGGCTTGGTTTTTAAGTCTATACTTGTGCGAACTGGAAAGGAAGGTCAATGTGTCATGTGACGTGTAGCCTGTTGCATAGCTCATAAATATTTGGAAATATAATTGGATACATTTGTTTGTTATTAATCAAATATTCAGAACTGAAAGCCAAATTGATGCATTGAGTGTGTAGAAAGTAATAAGTTTATCTCGAGCTAGACTAAGACATGACTGAGTACAACTTGCTGACAGGCATATTTGCACTTGCACCATTAGTTTTACTGTAATTGTTTAATAGATTAAAAGAAAGAGAAACCTGCTCCCACACACAGAGAAAAATCTCCTCACAATACGATCAATAAGTAAATTTAGATTTTTACAGCTATTGAGAAACCTCCTGTCTGGGTGCAACCATTAATATCAGACCACGTGTACTCTTACAGAGAGTTCACTGCTTCACTGTATAAAATTACATAGGAGCTGCTTGCTGTTAACGAGGCTCAAACATAATCAACTTGTTCAATCGATGTTAATAAATTTACTCAGCTTTGCCCTCATTGTTGATGACATCATCTGGGCCCCGTCATATTCCCTCCTTACCAGGTATCTCTTTTTCTACACATACCAAATGTATATTTGCAGTTTCATCAGGAATATGATCGTATTTATATTACAGTACAGAGGAAGGTCGTACAGAATGAAGATTTATGAGAGGCCTGACTTTGGAGGACAGATGATGGAATTCACGGATGACTGTCCATCTGTCTACGATCGTTTCCGCTCCCGTGACATTCACTCCTGCCATGTGATGGACGGTTACTGGAACTTCTATGAACAACCCAACTACAGAGGCCGCCAGTACTTCATGAGACCCGGTGAATACAGGAGATTCAGTGACTGGGGTGGCATCAGCTCAAGTATCGGATCTTTCAGGCGCATGAGGGACATCTAGTCTATCATTGTAAAACATGACTTTATGTTGTTGAATCATTAGCCAACATAATAAAAGATCCACTATTACACTGTCATTTTGCTTAATTGACTTATTTTCTGATCCGCAATGAAATTGTCCAAAACAGTGATGGTATCAGGTGGTCTCATGCAGAATATTTTACCGTAGCTATATGAATATCATTAAAGTGAGTAATTAGTGATGCAGAAAATTACATTGGAAATGTAATTAGAGATGCAGAATTGTGCCCACCGGTGCCAATCAGTACCGATCTGGGTGGGGTTTGCGTGGCCAATAGGAGATCAGCTCATTTGTACGGGACTTGGAGGAGTCATTTCCCAATCCTGCATCTCTTCCGGTGAGGTCTATTTACACCTTTCATGAGGGTGATATAGCAGATCTCACTGGGCCTACTTACAAGGCTGATTAGGAATGCCCAACTAAAAGAAAGAACTTGTATTTATATAGCCCCTTTCACAACCTCAGGATGTGCCAATGTGCTTTACAGCCAATTAAGCACTTTAGAAGTGCAGTCACTGTTGTAATGGAGGAAACACGGCAGACAATTTGCGCACAGCAAGCTCTCACTAACTGAAATGCGATCAATAACCAGATCATCTGTTTTTAGTGATGTTGGTCGAGGGATAAATATTGGAATGGACATCGGGGAGAACTGCCCAGATCTTGAGACGAGAGTCTCTGTCAGTAGATTACAGTGTTCCCTCAGTACTGCACTAAAGTATCAGCCTAGGTTTTGTGCTCAAATCTCTGGAGTGCGACTTAAACCTACAACCTTCTAACTCAGAGACGAGAGTGCGACAACTGAGCCATGGCTAACACTAAGATCCCGACCTGGCCTATCCAGCAACCGACATTTTTCTCAACCTTTCTGCTGGATTCCCGGGATTTCAACCTGAAGGAATTTGGCCTTGTAAACTCAATCAATAACATTGACAATTTAATGTTGTGACTTCAAAGAAGAGAGATTGAAAATGTGTGTCACTATGAATGAGGACTGCTTGGCCCATAATCACAGGTGGTCAATTCTTTAGCATTTCAATTTGCCAAAGAAATCTGAAATAAAGGTCAGGCACATTTCAAGCAGAAAGCATTTAATGATTTAGTTCAATTTCCCTGACATCCACAGCTCTAAGAGAATGTGATTCATTGAAAGAAACACATTGTAAAACATATCACATGGCAAAAATAACTCAATCAGTGCTGTTGGAACGCAACCTCAGAAAAAATATCAATTCCTGCTGGTAATATCAGCACCAATCAATGATAAAAAATGTTACGTGAATATTTATAATTAATGCAGTGATTTATCAGAAATTTTCTCATCAAATATAATAACTTTCTAATCTCCTCAGGTAAAAATACAGGTCAATATTAAATAGCTCCCAACTGGTTTAAAGAGGGTAGTATTTTGTGTGATTGAGGTGAATTGTGCAAGTTTTAGGTGATGGAACTTGTTTCGATCTCTATAAACATCAAGCTTTCATGGGCCAATACAACAAAGTTCAAATGCAGGATGAAGCTCTCAATCTTCTGCCCTAACAACGTGCCCTAACCCTACCCTCACAGCGGCACAGACAACTGCAACCAATCTGAGATTTTTATTCCAACAGCCATCCTTTGGCTTCTGAATCAGTTCAAATGATCCCAGGTTGCCTCAGTGGGTTGAGTTAGAGTCAAGCTCATGTCCGAGAAGTCAAGTGACTATGCTGTAAACTACTTCAAAGTTACATTCCTTCTGACGGACTCTCAGTGCCGTTAAAGTGATGATATTCAGGTGATTAGCTCCACTCCTGTACAAGTCTGTAGCAAATCAACCTCCTCATCCTCAGATCAAAAGATTTATTTTGCTTGGTTTCAGACATATAAAAAACTATGGTTCTACTGCCTGTTGAGCCTTTCATCGGAGATGTCTGTGAGATGAATTGAAGAGTGAGTAAAGTGTCCATTTATCTATGGTACAAGCAAACAAGATACATTTACCTTCTATATCACAGAGAACACCTTTCACAGCAAGAATGTGTGTACAAATTTGCTTATAACTCCAATCTGAAAGTTTTGCATGGTAATTATATCTGTTACACATATACTGATTGAAGGACTTTTGCACTGTTGCTTTGGTCAAAACAACAAGCAGCTACTGGTTTTCTGATTCTCTCCTCATAAGTGTACGTGTATCACCAATTATAAAACAGAAGTAAATTCAAAAATACCAGTATTAGCATTGTTAAAATACATTGATCAAAGCAAGGATTACAGGTTGCTACTGAAAAGGAAGTGACTGAAATGTTAAAGGCACTGAAAGAGGGTAAGACACCAAAGCCAGCACACTAGGGTACCTAAGCAAGAAGCCAAGAAAATTGGTTATGTTTTGGTGGAGGTCTTTAAGGTCAGGAGTTGTGCCCAAGGATTGGAGAGAAAGGGACACAACCAGTGTAATTAAAAAAAGGGCAAAAGGACGGTCCTGGAAATTATAGGCTGATGAGCCTGACGTCTGTTGTTGGGAAAATGTTCAGATATTATCTTAACGAAGGGCATCATTTAACGCCAAAGGCATATGAAGCCACCAAGATAAATTAGCACAACTTTATGGAGGGAACCCTGTTGGAATTCTTTGAGGTGGTATTGGAGGTTATGGATGAAAGAAACTCCATGAATATTGTTTGTACAGACTACAGTGAGGCTTTTGATTCAGTGCCACATTGTAGTTTGATCCAAAAGACAGCAAAGCATAGATTAGATGAGCAGTTATTGAATTGGTTTGGCAACTGACTGCATCAATTGAGACAGCGAGTTATTGTGCATGGAGCTGGTTCCGAATGATGGGAAATGATTGAGGGTGCCCCAGGGATCTGTGCTGGGACCTTTGCTATTCACATTATATATCAATGATTTGGAAGTGGGGATAGAGTCAAAACTGCCCAAATTTTCTAATGACACCATGGTGGGGATTGCAAACAATCAAAAGCAGGTTGATCAGGTGCAGAGCATTCTGGACAGACGATAAATTGGTTGTAAAATTGTGACAAGTGTCGGGAATTTCGGGTCTTTCCCAGAGATTCATGGATCTGGACGATAGCACAGACAAAGAAAGCCACCTGATGTGTTAGTTTTGTGGCTCACAGTGATTTTTTATTTAGTAATTTAAAAAGAGCACATGGCCAGCATGAAGCCACTCAATTAATAGAAGGATTACTCTTCCCGATAATGCAAGTGGGGATTTGCGATGTTCCTTACTTAATGATTTGAAAGAGCACATGAGGAGGCTCAAAACAAAGCGAGCAAAGAAATGATACAACCTTACCCATGAAAGCAGTCGTCTAGGTCAAAGCAGTCGTTCAGGTCCGAAAGTAGGGAATTGATTTCTTTGGTAACAGGTGATATGTCGAAGTTTGTCTCATCAAGTTTTGTCTTTTCATCAACGTTTAGAGACATTGGGGTAAAATTCGATATGGGCCGTTTTCGGGCGGGGGTGGCATGATGTGATTGTACCCCGCGCCCGATGGACCCTACGCAGGCAGCACGTGAACTTCGTGCTGCCAGCTACCCACCATGATATCTCTGTGCAGCTGAGAGGCTACACGGAGAATGAGGAAGTTGGAAATGGGGCGTGCACAGCGCACGTCATCAGCAGCCCGCACCTCTTAAAAGTGCCGGTGCACACTGCAAATGGCAGGTACACTGCTTACTTGCAGGAGGGAAAGATGGCCATGAGGATAGCTGGACCACCACGAAAGAGGGCTCCACGCTATTCCGATGATGCTCTGGAGGCCCTGGTGGAAGGGGTGTACGGAAGGGTGGCAGGAGTCCCTCCGGACTGCAGCTCCGCAGGCATTGGCAGGCTGTGGCGCAGGATTTCAACGCCAGGAGCACTGCACCCGCCATGTCATGCAGTGCTGAAAGAAGTTCAATGATTTGACACGAGTGGTCAAGGTGAGTGAATGCAAGTGTCAAGTAGCACATCCTACCAAATGCATTACTGCCACACACATCACACTCCCCGTCACCCACCCACCAACAAACACTGCCCATCTACAAGCAATGCTGCACTCAGTACGCTGCATCTCACCCGAACATAGTTCTACACTTGCAGGCCACACAACCACCACTCACAGGTCACAGAAACTGACAGCTATTCGACCATGACAGACATATCACCCACATTCCTTGCAGGATACTCACTGACAAACTGTCCTCTGTTTTGCAGGAGAAGGTGGCACATAACGGCCGGCAGCAGGAGGGACTTGAGGGTGGATGGGCACGTTTACACGTCCTCACCGCCCGAGAGGAGACAGTGTTTCGGATCAGTGGGCGGCCCGTTATCCCTTGTTGTCAAATGTAATGTAAATGTATGATCGAAGTGAATGTCCAAATCCTTAAAGGGACTGGTTAACCCTTTATATTGAATCATCCAGTCGTTCAAAATAATAAAATGAGGTTTGACCCAATGTCCAAAATCCTTACAGTCCCTCCTCAAGTGGATCTGACTAATCTTTTGACCAATCCACTTTCACACACTTTGAGCATTGTCCGTGATTGGTAAGTTTCCTTTATCATTGGGTCATGTTCCTGTGTAGGACGGGTTTGCCGTGACATATGCAGAAAGAATATTGCTTTGCCATGGTTGTGAATTAAACATCCCATTACACATAAGCAGATTATCATCATAAACATTAGTAAACGTTGCTTATTAAAGCCATACTAAACATTCTAACCCATGTGTGTTGTCCAACATTATGTACTGTCTCACACCACTCATGATCTACTAGCTTTTGTATTTTTTTAATCTATAAATGCATTAGCTCGTTTCATCTTCACCAAGTTTGTCAGAAAATTACAGTGTGCAATATTCTCAAGAAATCTTGGACTTAAAAGATTCTCCAGCTCTCCTTTTACCATTATCCATTTTGTGGATAATTCTTGTTAAATATAATTTCTCCGTTGCCTCCGGTTGTCCCAATTTCATTATTGAAACATAGAGTAAACATTCCCAACCTGGTCTAAGTTATATTGTTTGTTTATTTTACTTAACCTCTTCTTGGACCTTTTATTTCCCAACATATCCCGTTATATTGTGTTTGAGTCCATTATGTCATTTACTCTTCCCATTATTTGCTCCGTGCCTTTTGTTATTTTGGCTCTCGATACTGTATCCTATTGGGTTTCATATATCAGGGGCTCAATTTTAAAAAGGTGGCGTGATGGCAGTGGGGTTTCGCGCCCGTCAGTCAGCCTGATTGACAGACTGGCTGCCAACAGGAGCTGCTACGCCGAGGTGAGTGGTGGAGAGAAATAGAGAGAGAGAGAGAGACACACATCATCCAGTGCTGGAACAGAGAGTGGAGAGCGCTGTAGATTGTGGGGGGGGGAGAGGGGAAGATCGGGGGGGGTGGTGGAGAGAGGGAGATCCGGGGGGAGAGTGAGGGGGAGATCGGGGGGGGAGACGCCGGGGGCTGAGTGGAGCATCGGAGTGGGAGACATTGGGGGCTGAGAGGGACGACAGAGAGGGGGGACATCAGGGGGAGAGGGGGACATCAGAGAGGGGGACATCCGACATCAGAGCAGGGGGGTGCAGGAGACATCGGTGGCAAAGTTGGTTTATTTTTTATTTAAATTATTACGATTATTTTTGCCTGACCAAGCCCTTCACATCAGGTTTCACCAGGCGTGAATTGGAAGCTGTGGGAAAGCTGCCCAGGTAAGTTTTCAATCGTTTTAACTCTGTACTATGTCAGAAATAAAATACTTTAAGTACCTCAATGAGATACGTTTGGTTCTTTAACTATCGTCCCGCTGGTTTTAATTGCCGGCAGGACTTCTGCATTCGTGTAGCGCACGCGCACACAGGCACGTCATTGGGAAACCCGGAAGTCGGCGGCTTCTTCACCCACTTGTGATTTTCCTGATTGTCGCAGTCCCCCTGCCCCCAACGCACCCGCAATTTTATTTGAAAATCAGGGCCCAGATCTCGATCCCCTTTATTCATGCTCTTTAAAAGTTCCTTCATTTGTTCCCGCATGCTCTCTATGTCTATCTGGTTCCAGGCTGCTGTTTCCAGCCATGACTCTGATTCCTAATCATTCTCATCTCCCCGCCTCCATTGGTGAGTGAGGTGGTTGTAACATTGTCGCAGTCAACATTAATTCCCATATTTGTAAAAGCTAGTGCCACAGCTAAACAACCCTCATGCCTTTTATTAAATTCTAGTCTTTAAGGTTTCCTTAATTAGGTCTCTTTCAATGTTACCATCCAGGATCGCTCCCTTTTTCCAAGCCAGGGAGAGGATTGGTGTACCACTCTCTCCTGTGCATTTACAATCTAGTCCAACTTCTTCCTCTTATACCCATCCCAACTTCCCATTCCCATTCGAGGGCAGCAATTGGTCCCATGTTTTGGGGGATTGCTCAATCAAATTCTTTAACATTGCTTTTAATGTTCGGTTCGTTCTCTCCACTAAGCCTGACGGGGAAGGATTATGTGAAATATGGAATCGTGTTTTGATTCCCAACACATTGGTCCGAGTCGATGGACTTTGGGAATCCCCATCTGGTGAATACGTGATTCACCAGTATTTTAGCAGTGGCCTGTGCTGTTGCAATGGGGGTTTGAAATGCTACTACTCACTTTGAGACTGTGTCTACTAGTACCACCACATACCGATAACCTCGAGAGAAAGGGAGAAAGGGCCCAATGTAGCCTGTCTGTAGATTGGTCCAAGGGCCAGCTGTCGGCCGGGTGTGGTGTAACAGTGTCTTCTTGGCATTCGCATCCGGGTTGTGCTGTACACAAATTAAACAGTTTTGACAATAATGCTCCACCTGGCTTTTCATTCCATGCTGGAGCCTCTCTAATGTTCCCCGGGGTGTCCTGAAGTGGGTGCGTCCTGGGCTTGGTAAGGAAAAGCATTTCACTCATTCTGTGGTACCACCCACTTTTGGTCATACAGCAGGATCCCATCTTTCACCTTTAATTCGGGTTGATTATCATATTCTCCCCTTGGACTTTCTTTCTTTTCTACCATCACCAAGACTGCCTTTATTTCAGGTTCTTCTTTTTATAATTGTTTCAAATTGATTGGGTTGGGCAATTTCTCAGGCTGATTATTTTCCATTGGGGGAAACATTTCCACTCGCTCTCAATCCATTCCCCCATCCCCCCTTTCTTAGCCAATTCATTTGCTTTCTGATTTCCTTCAGGTGCCTTTATTGGACCTTCGTGGTGGTTGTGGTTGGCCACCTTACACTGTTACTTTTCTCCGTGAATACATCAGATTTCCTTCTATCACCGGGGGAACTAACTGAAATTAAGAAACTTAAAAAATTTTATACACTTGACTAAAGCACTGCGACAATCGCACTAAATTTCTAAGCAACCCAACAAAATATGGCGAGAGAAAACATGGGAGAGACAGGCAAGCTTTTCTGTCTGATCTTCCAAGGTCTCGCTCTCTCCTTTTTGCGAGCAGCCTGTCTGAAATTAACCCTGTCTATCTCACACACTGATGTACACAGAACAGCTGGATTTGGAATTTCCAACTCCAAGCCCTTCTCTTTGTGTTTTTGAGATGTAATCTCATTAAGAAGAATGTTTGGTAAATGGTTGAAGTGATTTAAAACAAGTAAAGCAATAAACACTCTAGCTTGTAACAGAAGAAGAGAGACAGAATCCAAGTGAATGTCCAAATCCTGAAAGAGACTGGTTAACTCTTTATGTTGAATCGTCAATTAGTTCAAAAGAGTAAATGGGGTTTGACCAAATGTCCAAAATCCTTACACAAGTGCAAAGTGATAAGAAAAGGGAAGAATAATAAACACTGGAATTATAAACTAAATGGTGTTAGTGCACAGAATACAGCATAGGAAAGGATATTAGTGTATTGGTGAATGGCAATGGTATGTAATGTAAATCGGTGTTGAGTTATATAGCACGTACAATAGGACATAAATCACACTCATCGGAACTTTCAACATCAGTGGGGGCTTTCGACAGGCAATAACGGATCAGCTGTCCATTGTACGGCTCGCCCGATTTATCTTGACTTTGACTACAATGGAAAGGAAAATCTGGGTGTGGAGGAGGGGAGTGTATAATGGGCAATCGATCCGATCTCGCCTGTTTACACCACGACTGGAGTTGAAAGTTTAGCACACAATGTCTCCAGCCTTCTCAGCCCCCTTCCTCCGGTCTCTGGTCTTCTTTTCATCCTCTTATCGAGAAATGACACCATGACATCAGCTGCCTTTGTTTCTGTATTCTGGATGTATATTCGCAATGATATCCTTTCTGCACTCCAACACACTTCCAGCTTTAATGCTGTGTTTGAGATATATAATTGTAAGGTGGAAGTGAAATAGACTCTAAATCTGGTCTGTTATTTGTATAACAATTTAAATGAGGTGAAAGCAAACTGAAAACAATCAATGACGCATCACCCATAACTCAGGTATTTTTCGACAATGAATGCAACATGTGTTTTGTTGCTTTTTACTGATTTTCAATCCTGAATCATTCGTGTAACAAAAGTACAGCCGAGGGAGGCCTTTCTGCCCAGCACATAAATACCAAGCTGTGAGAAACAGTGGAACATTCAGTCAGTTACTAATCTAACTGTGAGCTCAAAATGGGAAAGGCAAGGAGAACTCAGATTTTATACATTGTATAAGAATTCTTCATTAATTATCTCCTAGTTTGTGAAATTAATAATTACAAGCTTATGTCTTTCCACAGATCATCTTTTACGAGGACAGGAACTTCCAGGGTCGGCACTACGAGTGCAGTACTGACTGTGCTGACCTGTCCTCTTACTTCAGCCGCTGTAACTCCATCCGTGTTGAGAGTGACTGGTGGGTGGTGTATGAGAGACCCAAGTACATGGGATATTTTCTTAGAAATAGGAGCAGGAGTAGGCCAATCGGCCCCTCGAGCTTGCTCCGCCATTCAATAAGATCATGGCTGATCTGATCCTAACATCAAATCTAAATTCGTGTCCAATTTCCTGCCCGCTCCCCATAACCCCTAAATCCCTTTCCTTCTAGGAAACTGTCTATTTCTGTTTTAAATTTATTTAATGATGTAGCTTCCACAGCTTCCTGGGGCAGCAAATTCCACAGACCTACCACCCTCTGAGTGAAGAAGTTTCTCCTCATCTCAGTTTTGAAAGAGCAGCCCCTTATTCTAAGATTATGCCCCCTCGTTCTAGTTTCACCCATCCTTGGGAACATCCTTACCGCATCCACCCGATCAAGCCCCTTCACAATCTTATATGTTTCAATAAGATCGCCTCTCATTCTTCTGAACTCCAATGAGTAGAGTCCCAATCTACTCAACCTCTCCTCATATGTCCACCCCTTCATCCCCGGGATTAACCGAGTGAACCTTCTTTGTACTGCCTCGAGAGCAAGTATGTCTTTTCTTAAGTATGGAGATTACTACCTTTGAGGTCCTATTTTTTAATTTACCTCCTAACTCCCTATATTCTGCTTTTAGGACCTCATCCCCTTTTTTACCTATATCGTTGGTGCCTATGTGCACCACGACAGCTGGCTGTTCGCCCTCCCCCTCCAAAATGTTCTGTAGCCACTCCGAGACGTCCTTGACCCTTGCACCAGGGAGGCAACACACCATCCTGGAGTCTCGGTTGCGGCCGCAGAAACGCCTGTCTATTCCCCTTACAATCGAGTCCCCTATCACTATAGCTCTTCCACTCTTTTTCCTCCCAGCCTGTGCAGCAGAGCCACCCATGGTGCCAGGAAGTTTGCTGCTGCTGCCTTCCCCTGATAAGTCATCCCCCCCAACAGTATCCAAAGTGGTATATCTGTTTGAGAGGGGGATGGCCACAGGGGACCCCTGCACTACCTGCCTGCACCTCTAACTCTTACTCTGCCTGGTGGTCACCCATTCACTTCCTGCCTGTACACCCTTTACCTGCGGTGTGACCAACTCACTAAACGTGCTATCCACATGGTTCTCAGCATCGCGAATGCACCAGTATGTCTCCATCCGCAGCTCCAGTGCCGCAATGCGGTCTGTCAGTAGCTGCAGCTGGATACACTTCCCGCACACATGGTCGTCAGGGACAAAGTGTCCCTGATTTCCCACATAGAGCAGGAGGAGCATGCCACGGGGCCGAGCTGTCCTGCCATGACTTACCCTTTAATTGATTTAAATTAAATTAAAATTAAATGGATCCCACCAATCACATTGGAATTAAGTGACATACTCAAGGGCCCCTGCTTAACAGTCGTCCCCGCTACACAAAGAGACCGTAGTAACCACAAAATATAAGTTGAGAAAAATTGAGAAAGAAAATACTCACCAACCAATCACTTACCTGCTTTTTGATGATATCACACGACAAATACTTTTTGCTTCCCTCTCCCGGAACCTGGATTTGTAAACAACCTCGGGGTTCACCTTTAGTACGGTCCCTCGCCCCCTCGTGGCTCACCTTTAGTACGGTCCCTCGCCCCCTCGGGGCTCACCTTTAGTACGGTCCCTCGCCCCCTCGGGGCTCACCTTTAGTACGGTCCCTCGCCCCCTCGGGGCTCACCTTTAGTACGGTCCCTCGCCCCCTCGGGGCTCACCTTTAGTACGGTCCCTCGCCCCCTCGGGGCTCACCTTTAGTACGGTCCCTCGCCCCCTCGGGGCTCACCTTTAGTACGGTCCCTCGGGGCTCACCTTTAGTACGGTCCCTCGGGGCTCACCTTTAGTACGGCCCCTCGCCCCCTCGGGGCTCACCTTTAGTACGGTCCCTCGCCCCCTCGGGGCTCACCTTTAGTACGGTCCCTCGCCCCCTCGGGGCTCACCTTTAGTACGGTCCCTCGCCCCCTCGGGGCTCACCTTTAGTACGGTCCGTCGCCCCCTCGGGGTTCAACTTTAGTATAGACACTCGCCCCCTCGGGGCTCACCTTTAGTACGGTCCCTCGCCCTCTCGGGGCTCAACTTTAGTGCGGTCCCTCGCCCCCTCGGGGCTCACCTTTAGTACGGTCCCTCGCCCCCTCGGGGCTCACCTTTAGTACGGTCCCTCGCCCCCTCGGGGCTCACCTTTAGTACGGTCCCTCGCCCCCTCGGGGCTCACCTTTAGTACGGTCCCTCGCCCCCTCGGGGCTCACCTTTAGTACGGTCCCTCGCCCTCTCGGGGCTCAACTTTAGTACGGCCCCTCGCCCCCTCGGGGCTCACCTTTAGTACCCCCACTCCCCGCCTCGGGGCTCACCTTTAGTACCCCCTCTCCCCCCCTCGGGGCTCACCTTTAGTACCCCCGCTCCCCGCCTCGGGGCTCACCTTTAGTACCCCCGCTCCCCGCCTCGGGGCTCACCTTTAGTACCCCCGCTCCCCGCCTCGGGGCTCACCTTCAGTACCCCCGCTCCCCCCCTCGGGGCTCACCTTCAGTACGGCCCCTCGCCCCCTCGGGGCTCACCTTCAGTACGGCCCCTCGCCCCCTCGGGGCTCACCTTTAGTACCCCGCTCCCCGTCTCGGGGCTCACCTTTAGTACCCCGCTCGCCCCCTCGGGGCTCACCTTTCGTACCCCCCCTCGCCCCCTCGGGGCTCACCTTTCGTACCCCCGCCTCCCGCCTCGGGGCTCACCTTTAGTACCCCCCCTCGCCCCCTCGGGGCTCACCTTTCGTACCCCCCCTCGCCCCCTCGGGGCTCACCTTTCGTACCCCCGCTCCCCCCTCGGGGCTCACCTTTAGTACCCCCGCTCCCCCCCTCGGGGCTCACCTTTCGTACCCCCCCTCGGGGCTCACCTTTCGTACCCCCGCTCCCCCCCTCGGGGATCACCTTTCGTACCCCCCCTCGGGGCTCACCTTTCGTACCCCCCCTCGGGGCTCACCTTTCGTACCCCCGCTCCCCCCTCGGGGCTCACCTTTCGTACCCCCGCTCCCCCCCTCGGGGATCACCTTTCGTACCCCCCCTCGGGGCTCACCTTTCGTACCCCCGCTCCCCCCTCGGGGCTCACCTTTAGTACCCCCGCTCCCCCCCTCGGGGCTCACCTTTCGTACCCCCCCTCGCCCCCCCTCGCCTCACCTTTAGTACCGCCGCTCCCCGCCTCGGGGATCACCTTTAGTACCCCCGCTCCCCGCCTCGGGGCTCACCTTTAGTACCCCCGCTCCCCCCCTCGGGGCTCACCTTTAGTACCCCCGCTCGCCCCCTCGCGGCTCACCTTTAGTACCGCCGCTCCCCGCCTCGGGGCTCACCTTTCGTACCCCCCCGAGCCTCACCTTTAGTACCGCCGCTCCCCGCCTCGGGGATCACCTTTAGTACCCCTGCTCCCCGCCTCGGGGCTCACCTTTAGTACCCCCGCTCCCCCCCTCGGGGCTCACCTTTAGTACCCCCGCTCGCCCCCTCGGGGCTCACCTTTAGTACCGCCTCTCCCCGCCTCGGGGCTCACCTTTAGTACCCCCGCTCGCCCCCTCGGGGATCACCTTTAGTACCCCCGCTCCCCGCCTCGGGGCTCACCTTTAGTACCCCCGCTCGCCCCCTCGGGGATCACCTTTAGTACCGCTGCTCGCCCCCTTGGGGCTCACCTTTAGTACCCCCGCTCCCCACCTCGGGGCTCACCTTTAGTTCCCCCGCTCCCCACCTCGGGGCTCACCTTTAGTACCCCCGCTCCCCGCCTCGGGGATCACCTTTAGTACCCCCGCTCCCCGCCTTGGGGATCACCTTTAGTACCCCCGCTCCCCGCCTCGGGGATCACCTTTAGTACCGCCGCTCCCCCCCTCGGGGCTCACCTTTAGTACCCCCGCTCGCCCCCTCAGGGCTCACCTTTAGTACCACCGCTCCCCCCCTCGGGGCTCACCTTTAGTACCCCCGCTCCCCGCCTCGGGGATCACCTTTAGTACCCCCGCTCCCCACCTCGGGGCTCACCTTTAGTACCCCCGCTCCCCGCCTCGGGGATCACCTTTGGTACCCCCGCTCCCCCCCTCGCGGCTCACCTTTAGTACCCCCGCTCGCCCCCTCGGGGCTCACCTTTAGTACCCCCGCTCCCCGCCTCGGGGATCACCTTTCGTTCCGCCGCTCGAGTAGTTGTCTCTTGTTGCAGGTCTGCTGCTGCTTTTATTCCCCAATCTCAGTCTTCTACGCTCAGGTCCACTGCCGCTCTGGGGAAAAAGTTAGGAAAAGCAAGGCAAAGCAGCACCTCCTTCCCCCAACTCCCACACTTACCAGACTCTCAGCATTTACATTGTGTTGTCCGCACACCGTGCTGTCGCACTGACAGGCCCCTGTATTTCTACAGTTTGTGACTCAGATGAGTCAGGCCTGCCCCACCTTCAGGTACCAGTTTAATCTAGCTAACCAATTAACTTACTCTGCTGATGCCTGACAGAAACTTAAAAATTTAAATTTTAAAATTGAACTTAAACAGTTGATAGCAATTGAACTTAAACAGTTGAAAGCAATATGCACTTGATTTTAAAGAGATTAACCCTTAAACTCCCACACGAACCAAACTCTCAGCAGTTCACACCGTGTTGTCCGACTGAGATTGGGAAAGGCAAGGAGAACTCAGATTTTATACATTGTATTAGAATTCTTCATTAATTATCTCCTAGTTTGTGAAATTATTAATTCCAAGCTTATGTCTTTCCACAGATCATCTTTTATGAAGACAGGAACTTCCAGGGTCGGCACTACGAGTGCAGTACTGACTGTGATGACCTGTCCTCTTACTTCAGCCGCTGTAACTCCATCCGTGTTGAGAGTGACTGGTGGGTGGTGTATGAGAGACCCAATTACATGGGATACCAGTATGTTCTGAGCAGGGGAGAATATCCTGACTACCAGCGCTGGATGGGATTCAATGACAACATCAGATCATGTCGCACCTCCCCATATGTAAGTTACTTCTGTTAGTTTGTTTGTTCTACCCAGAGTGACATCTAGAAATGACAACTGTGCTGGGCATTTTAGTTTGTCTGTGTCGGCTGTGAAGACACATTATCTGTTTACATGGGGCTGATTTGAACTTTCGGCAGTGGGGGATAACGACTGGAAGCGGATTGGCTGCCCGTCATATATCCTGCCTGATTTTCCAATCCACTGCCACCTGTTTTCTGCTACTATCAAAAGTTAGTACCAGCCCTTGTAATTTTGTACCTGCGGTGAAGTTATACGGCTTGATTATTAAGTCTATACTTGTGCGAACTGGAAAGGAAGGTTATTCTAGAATCATAGAATCATCGAATCTTGGAATGTTATGGCACAGAAGGAGACCATTCGACCCATTGTGTCCGTGCCGGCCGATAAAGAGCTATCCAGTCTAATCCCACTTTCCAGCACTTGGTCTGTAGCCCTGTAGGTTACAGCACTTCAAGTGCACATCCAAATACTTTTTAAATGAGTTGAGGATTTCTGCCTCTACCATCCTTTCAGACAGTGAGTTCCAGACCCCCACCACCCTCTGGGTGAAAAAATTTCTCCTCAGCTCCCATCTAATCCTTCTACTAATTACTTTAAATATATATCCCCTGGTCACTGACACCTCTGATAAGAGAAATAGGTCCTCCCTATTCACTCTATCTACTCCTGTCATAATTTTATATACCTCAAATAAATCTTCCCTTAGCCTCCTTTGTTCCAAAGAAAACAACCCCAGCCTATCCAATCTTTCCTCATAACTAAAATTCTCCAGCCCTGGCAACAGCCACGTAAATCTCCTCTGTAGCCTCTCTAGTGCAATCACATCTTTCCTGTAATGTGGTGACCAGAACTGTACGCAGTACTCAAGCTGTGGCCTAACCAATGTTTTATACAGTTCTAGCATAACCTCCCTGCTCTTATATTCTGTGCCTCGGCTAATAAAGGAAAATATCCCGTATCCTTTTTAACCACTTTATCTCCCTGTCCTGCCAGCTTCAGGGATTTGGGGACATGCACTCCAAATTCCCTCTGTTCCTCTACACCTCTCAGTATCCTCCCATTTATTGTGTACTCCCTTGCCTTGTTTGCCCTCCCCAAATGCATTACCTCACACTTTTCTAGACTGAATTCCATTTGCCACTTTTCTGCCCACCTGACCAGTCCATTGATATCTTCCTGCAGTCTACAGCTTTCCTCCTCACTATCAACCACACAGCAATTTTTGTATCATCTACAAACTTCTTGATCAAACACCCCACATTCAAGTCTAAATCATTAATATATACCACAAAAAGCAAGGGACCTAGTGCTGAGCCTTGCAGAACCCCACTGAAAACAGCCTTCCAGTCGCAAAAACGCCCTTCGACCATTACCCTTTGTTTCCTGACACTGAGCCAATTTTGGATCCATCTAGCCACTTTCCCTTGAATCCCATGGGCTTTTACTTTTTTGACCAGTCTGTCATGTGGGACCTGTCAAAAGCCTTGCTAAAATCCATGTAAACTAAATCAAACACATTACCCGCATAGACCCTCCTTGTTAACTGCTCAAAAAATTCAATCAAGTTAATCAGACACAACCTCCCCTGAACAAATCCATGCTGACTGTCCTTGATTAACCCGTGCCTTACTAAATGACGATTTATGCTGTCCCTCAGAATCGATTCCAATGATTTGCCCACCACCGAGGTTAGACTGACTGGCCTATAATTACTCGGTCTATCTCTTTCTTCCTTTTTCAACAACGGTACAATGTTAGCAGTCCTCCAATCCTTCGACACCATGCCCGTAGCCAGGGAGGATTGGAAAATGATGGTCAGAACCTCTGCTATTTCCTCCCTTGCTTCTCTTAGCTACCTGGGATACATTTCATCCAGGTCTGGCAATTTAACTACTTTCAAAGATGCTAAATGCCTTAATACTTCCTCTCTCACTGTATTTATCCTGTCCAATATTTCACATTCCTCCTCCTTAACTACAATCTCTGAATCGTCCTCCTCTTTTGTGAAGACTGATGCAAAGTATTCATTAAGAACCATACCCACATCTTCCGCCTCCACACATGGTTACCCTTTTGGTCTCTAATGGGCCCTATTCTTTCCTTAGTATTCTCTTGCTCTTTATGTATTTATAAAACATTTTTGGGTTTTCCTTAATTTTACTTGCCTGTATTTTTTCATGCCTTCTCTTTGCTTTCCTAATTTCCTTTTGAATTTCACCCCTGCACTTTCTATACTCCTCCAGACTTTCTGCAGTATTGAGCTCTTGGTGCCTGACATAAGCTTCCCTTTTCTGCCTTATCTTACCCTGTATGGTCCTTGTCATCCAGGGGGCTCTAGATTTGGCAGTCCCACCCTTTTTCTTTGTGGGAACATGATTACTCTGAACCCCTTGAATCTCCCCCCTGAATGCCTCCCACTGCTCTGACACTGATTTACCTTCAAGTAGCTGTTTCCAGTCCACTTTTGCTAAATCACTTCACAGCTTAGTAAAATTGGCCTTCCCCCAATTTAGAACTTTTACACTTGTTCCATCTGTTTCCTTTTCCATAACTATGCTAAATCTAACTGAATTATGATCACTACCACCAAAATGCTCTCCTACTGATGCTCCTTCCACCTGCCCAGCTTCATTCCCTGAAACTAAATCCAGAACTGCCCCCTCTTGTTGGGCTTGCTACGTACTGGCTAAAAAAGTTCTCCTGAATGTAATTTAAGAATTCTGCGCTCTCTATACCTTTTACACTGATTGTATCCCAGTTAATAATAGGCTAGTTGAAATCCCCTACTATTACTGCCCTATTGTTTTTGCACTTCTCAGAAATTTGCCTACATATTTGCTCTTCTATCTCCCTCTGGCTGTTTGGGGGTCTATAATACACTCCCAGCAGTATGACTGCCCCTTTTTTGTTCTTTAGCTCAAATCATATGGCCTCATTTGATGATCCTTCTAACATATCACCCCTCCTCACAGCCGTAATTGTTTCTTTAACCAATATTGCCACCCCCATCTCCTTTTATATCTCCCTCTCTATCTCATCTGAAAACCCTGTAACCAGGAACGTTGAGCTGCCATTTCTGCCCCTGTTTAAGGCATGTTTCTGTAATAGCTAAGATATCGTACTTCCATGCGTCTATCTGTGCCCTTAGCTTATCTGCTTTATTCACTATCCTATTCACGTGCCCACTGTTGCCATCCAGTGCTGATCTTGGTTGAGTTTGAGTGGCCGATAGGAGATCACCTCATTTGTACGGGTCCAGGACGTGCCGTTTCCCCAACCTGCACCTCTTACGGTGAGATCTATTTCCACCTTTCTTGAAGGTGATATACCAGATCTCACTGGGCCTAACAGCCTCCAGTGTTACACCAGTTCTTTTATAGTCTGGAGAAGAGGGAACTCCCAACATGCAGAGTCCCCGTCCATTCCACACAAGTGGCCATGGATGGAGGGAAGAAAGTCACTCGACCACTTACAAGGCTGAACAGGAATTCTCAACTAAAAGAAAGAACTTGTATTTATATAGCGCCTTTTACAACCTCAGGATGTGCCAATGCACTTTACAGCCAATTAAGCACTTTTGAAGTATCGTCACTGTTGTGTCATGTGACGTATAGCCTGTTGCAAAGCTCATAAATATTTGGAAATATAATTGGATACATGTGTTTGTTATTAATCAAATATTCAGAACTGAAAGCTAAATTGATGCATTGACTGTGTAGAAAGTAATAAATTTATCTCCAGCTAGACTAAGACATGACTGAGTACAACTTGCTGACAGGCATATTTGTACTTGCTCCATTAGTTTTACTGTAATTGTTTAATAGATTAAAAGAAAGAGAAACCTGCTCCCACACACAGAGAAAAATCTCCTCACAATACGATCAATAAGTAAATTTAGATTTTTACAGCTATTGAGAAACCTCCTGTCTGGGTGCAACCACTAATATCAGGCCACGTGTACTCTTACAGAGAGTTCACTGCTTCACTGTATAAAATTACATAGGAGCTGCTTGCTGTTAACGAGGCTCAAACATAATCAACTTGTTCAATCGATGTTAATAAATTATCTCAGCTTTGCCCTCATTGTTGATGACATCATCTGGGCCCCGTCATATTCCCTCCTTACCAGGTATCTCTTTTTCTACACACACCAAATGTATATTTGCAGTTTCATCAGGAATATGATCGTATTTATATTACAGTACAGAGGAAGGTCGTACAGAATGAAGATTTACGAGAGGCCTGACTTTGGAGGACAGATGATGGAATTCATGGATGACAGTCCATCTGTCTACGATCGTTTCCGCTACCGTGACATTCACTCCTGCCATGTGATGGACGGTTACTGGAACTTCTATGAACATCCCAACTACAGAGGCCATCAGTACTTCCTGAGACCCGGTGAATACAGGAGATTCAGTGACTGGGGTAGCTCTTGCGGAACTGTCAGATCTTTCAGGCGTATGAGGTTCTTCTAGTCTGACATTGTAAAACATGACTTTATGTTGTTGAATCATTAGCCAACATAATAAAATATCCACTTTACACTGTCATCTTGTTTTATTCGCTTATGTTTTAATTCTCACTGAAATTGTCCAAAACGATGATCAGGTGGTCACATGCAGAATATTTTACTGCAGCTATATGAATATCATTAAAGTGAGTAATTAGCCATGCAGAAAATGCATGGGCCGTGATCCTGCCAGTAACGCCAGGATTGTGCCCACCGGTGCCATCCAGTGCCGACCTTAGTAGAGTTTGCATGACCATTTGGAGATCACCTCATTTGTACAGGTCCAGGAGGTGTCATTTCCCCAACCTGCACCTCTTCCGGTGAGGTCTATTTCCACCATTCATGAGGGTGATATACCAGATCTCACTGGGCCTAATGGCCTCCAGTGTTACACCAGTTCCTTTATGATATGGAGAAGAGGGAACTCCCAATATACAGAGTCACCCCCCGCAACCCCGCCCTCTCCACGCAAGTGGCCACGGAAGGGGGAAAGGAAGACACTCGACCACTTACAAGGCTGAGTAGGAATTCCCAACTAAAAGAAAGAACTTGTATTTATATAGCACCTTTCACAACCTCAGAATGTGCCAATGCGCTTTACAGCCAATTAAGCACTTTAGAAGTGCAGTCACTGCTGTAATGGAAGAAATGCAGCCGACAATTTGCGCACAACAAGCTCTCACTAACAGAAATGCGATCAATAACAAGATCATCTGTTTTTCGTGATTTTGGTCGAGGGATAAATATTGGACAGGACACCGGGGAGAACTCCCCAGCTCTTCTTCAAAATAGTGTCTCCGACAGTAGATTGCAGTGTTCCCTCAGTACTGCATTGAAGTATCAGCCTAGATTTTGTGCTCAAGCTCTGGACTGGGACTTAAACCCACAACCTTCTAACTCAGAGACGAGAGTGCGACAACTGAGCCATGGCTAACACTAAGATCCCAACTTGGCCTATCCAGCAACCGAAATTTATCTCAACCTTTCTGCTGGATTTCCGGGAGTTCAATCTGAAGGAATTCGGCCCTGTAAACTCAATCAATAACATTGACAATTTAATGTAGTGACTTCAAGGAAGAGAGATTGAAAATGTGCGTCACTATGAATGAGGACTGCTTGGCCCATAGAGGAATCACAGGTGGTCAATTCTTGAACAACCCAACTACAGAGGCCGACAGTACTTCATGAGACCCGGTGAATACAGGAGATTCAGTGACTGGGGCGCCACCAGCTCAACTATCGGATCTTTCAGGCGCATGAGGGATTCTAAATTGTTGTATCAACCTTCTGTTTGTCTTGTTGAAACATTTCTGAATAAAGGTAAAATGCCCTTCACCGGTATTTCTTATTAATTATCTCATTTATAACTGGATTTCCATGAAAAATGTATAAAACAATGATTTTACTTGGCCGTTTGATGTCTTCCAATTTAAATTAGTTTTATTTTCTCTTTTTTTTGAAGTGCTCATTTCTATGCCGAATACTCAATTATGCCTTTCTTTCTCCTTTCTCCCACCCTTCCTCCTGCTC
Source organism: Heptranchias perlo (assembly GCF_035084215.1). Taxonomy (NCBI): domain Eukaryota; kingdom Metazoa; phylum Chordata; class Chondrichthyes; order Hexanchiformes; family Hexanchidae; genus Heptranchias; species Heptranchias perlo. The sequence goes on along the minus strand of NC_090331.1, from coordinate 72,282,917 downwards.
TCCTTAAATAGTTGTTTCCATGCTGGCATGTGGTTCCATAGGCTGAGGGTACAGTGCATTGCTGTGACGAAGTGTTCACCTTTCATATATGTGTTGCCAGTGAGTGTCAGCAAGGTTTTCTATCGTGGGGGACATCACAGCGGAGCTTGATCCTTTCCCTAACCAATGTCCACTCAAAATTACTTCGAGCAGGTGTTCCTGGACAGCAATCAGGAGCAGCCTATATTTTTCCATCCCCAACCCAGAGCGCTGAAGCCAATTGGAGAATTCTATCACCACCCTGGCTGAGATCAACTAACTCAACGCAGACCAGTGTAAAGTCTTGGACCTTCCTATTCTGTACTTGGTTCAGCTACTCACTGCCTGAACCTGCTGAGCCATTGGCAGAACCTATTAAAGCATAAATTACCATAGGTAGCTGACATAATGACTATCTTTACACAGAATAACTGATTGTGTGGAAACAAAATCCTTTCCAAGTTTTTGTGACAAATAGTCTGATTCCCTGTTTCACCATCATTCATTTCCGAACTGGAGCCAATATTTATTGAGACCATTTCATCTCACAAGATAACAACAATAACAATAACTTGCCTTTAATGTAGGAAAATGTCCCAAGGAGCTTAAGATATTGAGGATTGGGTACACATTACGAGACATATCAAAGTTTGTGCAGTCAAGTTCACAAAATAATTCTAACTAATGTAAATTAAGCACTGGCACATCTGGAGGGTTGATGGTTCTGCAACTACAGAAGATTGGGATTGTTCCATTTATGGTATGAACTAAACAGCAGAGTGGAAAATTATCATCTCATTTGAAGATGATTGGAATGTTTTTTCAAACCGTGCAAGTCTTTGTTGACTAGATGATGTACCCTTCACTTCATAATAAAACTTTACCTTTTACCCAAATCCCCATCAATACATTGCTTTAGCTGTGAATAAATCTGCCCAAGTAGTCTGTACAGGTTGGTTAAATGGTGTGTTATTTTTCTGCCTTTTGATGCGATGGTGTAATGTGGTGGCATCCCACGTATTCTCCAGTAAGCAATGATTTGGGGTCAATGGTTAAAGCTGAACTACAGTCGTCAGCAGAAAAGAAAGGCACACATTTCAGTTCAGTTCGGAGATTCAGCTTACTTCTGATAATTATGGGCTGTCTGGGAGCATGAGAAGAGTGTTGACAAAAAGTCCAAACTGTAATACACAGGTTTCTTCATTTTTCAATCGAAGAACTCACTGCTGCCACAAATTTGCCTGCTGGGGATACTCGGGGAAGATGACAGCCGCGATATTTACGGGGAGGCAGGGAGGGAGTGGGGCAGCGTGTTTGCAGGGGGGAGACCCGGAAATCCCAGGAGCATGGAAGTCCTGCCGAATTTAGTGGCAGGACCTCATCTTAATTTTTTAATTCTGTTTCCCGCAGCTGGCCAGGCAGGAAGGCCAGTGGTAGAAGGCCACAGCCGGGGACTGTTGGGGATGGACAAGATCGCGGGGCAGAAGTTGGTAGTGGGTGGCGGTGTCGGAGAGGCAATCGAGAGGGAGGGAAAGATTGCTGGGCAGAAGGGAGCGGTGGCGGCAGATCTCTGGGCAGAATGCTCAAGATGGCGGGTTTGGATGGGGAGGGGGCGACGATGGCGGCAGCGAGGAGAGGCCGCGATTGGCTGAAGGTTTGCTCGAGGGGCCAGGAGGAGCAGTTTTACCCTCTGCAACCAGTTGTTCCCATCTCCATTTAGCTGCTGGGTTTCCAAACCCCTGGGAAACTCGGCCAGCAACCATTAAATTGAAATCAGCCTCCCTACTACCTGATTTAAATATTATAATGAAGTGTCCAGCCGCTCATAAAAATGGCGGCAGGTGCATATGCGGTGGATTGAGGTCGCGTTTCACGATTTTTAATTTTTAATCCCACCCTTACCCTCTCCCACCCGTCATGTTGAGAGGGGGGTGCGAGGGTTAATATCGGCCTCAATTTCTCTGTGAAATTTGGCAGTAAATTCTGTCTCCACCAGCTTAATTTACATACAGGATTGCATATGGATTGATTTGAGACTCAGCCTCTGCTATGCACTCTTTGTTCCACTTAAATATCTCTCAGTTAACTAAAAAGGAATCCTTTAAACTGCAATAATTTCAGCTGTATATCAGGGCTGATAACAGATATAAAATGTTCGCTAAATTGTTCGCTAAAATATTGAATAAAGCCCTTTCTATATTTTCTGTTTGTAATAATTGCTATTTTGAAAAAGTGCTTGAAAGCACAGTCAGTAGATAATACAATCAATGTACATAGTTCAGTATATTGAATAATGGTTACATTGCCATCATATATGATTACCAGAACCATTCTTACAAACGTCCACTGTGATAAGTTTCCTCTGGTCTTGCACAATGATCCATCTGATGTCATCCTGCTCCTGCCAATCGGAAACTTTTGGATATCCATTATACTAAGACAGAGGTCTCATTTTCTACACAACCTTTTAGATGCTACTCAGGTGCTGTCCAGATTGGAGAGAATCTGGACCTCCTCCCTGGCAATGCTATTTAGTTTGTCTCTAATTTGGCCATGTACAGCATGATGTTCAACCATCCCAGAATGGCCATACATTGGCTAAGGAGCCAGTTTGGTACTGTCATCTTTCATACAACTAGGCTAGTTGATCATACTTTACTTCTGTTATTGTCTGCTCTTGCTTTGCCAAAGTCACCTAAAACACTGAAAGATCATAAGGACAGTCATGGCAACTATTCCCATGACAACATGGCAGTCTTTAGTCCAGAATTCCTGTAGTTTCATGCAACTCAAAAATATATTTAAAAGATCTGTTCCTTTACCCAAATTTCTAGGACTCCTTATCTGTATTTCTAATCTTTGTTGAATTTCTCCTTCTTATCTGCACTTCTACTCTTATATAATCTGACAATTGCCATGCAAGTCAGGCATAATAACTTCAGGAGTGTCAAGTACCCTGCTCATTTACTGCCTTGAGATGGAGTCTGATTTTATTTCCAAGTACTTTTCCCATTTACCTTTAAATAAATAAATCTTGTGTCTTTGGTGTACAATAGGATTAATTTCCCTGTTGTTCTGGGAATATTCCCAATTCCAGATCCATTGGTTAATCCAACCCTCTAGTGATCCCTGATCTGTTTGGTCAAATACCTGATCGAAAGGAACTGTAGACTGTTAGGACGTGACGTTGATTTATCATCTCGTTGAAGGAGCCCAAACGATTGTTCCAGTATCACCATCTAAATTAGTTATGATATTAGCTTTCCATTCTCTCCACTTCAGTTTTCCTTTGATTGAGTTCCTTCTAATACAAGTCATACACTAATCCAATCAAATCCAGAATCAGTGACATTTTGCACCTATGTCAAGTGCTATTCTGTTCCAGTTTCTAGATTCTTAACTCAAGGAGATATATAACATTAAAAGTAGTTTGTAGATTCAGATGCATATTTTCTCCATTATGTCTATAACATAAAAGAGAGTCAATTCTGTCAGACAGAGACTCATTAAAATTATTTTAATGGCAGCAAAGTATTGGAAGCTCCAAGAGTCTCCTTCCCAAATTCAGCGCTTTAAAACTCTTCCAGATTCAATATGATCAGGCAGGTTCCAATGCCATGTGAGCAAAAGTCTTATTTTGTAGCCCGTAACCCATTCTACAGCATGCAAGGAACTGACCCCTTGGCATTAACAGTATAGATGGACTTCTCCAAATAAATGTATAATTGAAAATGATTCACTGCAGCTCTCTTGTCCCTGAGGCATAAAAGTTCGATCCCACCATTAAAATGTTGTGAAGTCCCTTTCACCTTTAAAAAGCCTATTAGGATTCATCTTTGGGAAACTTGTCACACTTTATTCTCAACCTCAATGTGAGGTGCTCGCATTTTCCGAAGAGTTCTTAGCATTTGGTTGTGGAAATATATACAACACAGTCAGGCTACTGGGGTAAGCTCACTTGGTTGTAAATAGTATTGATGTTGCCTGAATCAAATAAAAGCAATCAATTCTCCAGCATGGGTACAAGAAGGAAATTTTAATATTTTATTTGAGTTCTCTGCAATTTGTTTTGATGCTTACACATAAGAAGCACTATGCAATAGTCTGCTGATTACGCTGCGCTGGAGAATAAAAATAGCTGTGTAAATATAAAGCTTAGGCAAATTGACAAATATTCACCTAGTTTATATTTGGATGCATAATAACTAATAAACAATAACATTTGCGTACTTTCAGAACACTCAACAGAGCTCACAGTTTAATGTTTTGTGTGTATTCTACTCTTAGAATAGCTACGGCCTCTCATCCTTTGTTTCGTTTTGCCTACAGGACAATCAAAATGACATGAAAGCAAAATGAAAATAACCAATAGCAATCTATGATGCTGAATGAGTGTTTTCCTGCAATGTCTGTGACACATTTTAATTCTTGTTTTTGCTTTTTGCTGATGTATGCTTGCGATTCATTGGAATAACAAAGTTATTCTCTGCAATAATCTCTCAGTCAAATTATAAATACTGAGCCGTCTGAAGCAGTATGTTCAGGAACTTGCTTATCCAACTGTGAGCTCAAAATGGGAAAGGTAAGGTTAACGCCCATATTTTTCATATTTTGTTAAGAATTAATTGGAAAATACGAAAATTCCATTAAAATCTTCTTTCCCTTAGATCATCTTTTACGAGGACAGGAACTTTCAGGGTCGGCACCACGAGTGCAGTACTGACTATGCTGACCTGTCCTCTTACTTCAGCCGCTGCAACTCCATCCGTGTTGAGAGTGACTGGTGGGTGCTGTATGAGAAACCCAATTACATGGGATATCAGTATGTTCTGAGCAGGGGAGAATATCCTGATTACCAGCGCTGGATGGGATTCAATGACAACATCAGGTCATGTCGTACATACCCATACGTAAGTTACAAACATATGGTCCGTTATAGGCATAAATCATCTCATCCACTAATTTATATTTGTATTGGCTTGTTACTCTATCTATCATTTATTTAGTAGATGAATATTCCAATAGTTTGTAATTCCCTCTTTCCTATAATGGATTTCCTTAAATCATTAATCCAAATTTTAAATTGTAATCTACTTTGCAACCTGTAATTGTTGGCCTACACAGTAATATTCTGGGATTTCCTCAGAGATTGTCCCAATTGAACATAAGAACATAAAAAATAGGAGCAGGAGTAGGCCATATGGCCCCTGGAGCCTGTTCCGCCATTCAATAAGATCATGACTGATCTTCTACCTCAACTCCACTTTCCCACACTATCCCCATATCTCTTGATTCCTTTAGTGTCCAAATATCCATCGATCTCAGTCTTGAATATATTAAATGACTGAGCATCCACAGCCCCCTGGGGTAGAGAATTCCAAAGGTTCACAACCCTCTGAGTGAAGAAAATTTTTCTCATCTCGGTCCTAAATGGCCGACCCCTTTATCTTGAGACTATGACCTCTAGTTCTGGACTCTCCAGATGGAGGAAACAGCCTCCCAGCATCTACCCTGTCAAGCCATCGAAGAATTTTATACGTTTCAATGAGATCACCCCTCATTCTTCTAAACTCCTGAAAGTATAGGCCCATTTTACTCAATCTGTTCTCATAGGACAACCCTCTCATCCCAGGAATCAATCTAGTGAACCTTTGTTGCACCCCCTCTAAGGCAAGTATATCCTTCCTGAAGTAAGGAGACCAAAACTGTACACAGTTCTCCAGGTGTGGTCTCACCAGAGCCCTATATAACTGCAGCAAGGCTTCCTTACTCTTGTACTCCAACCCCCTTGCAATAAAGGCCAACATAGTTAGTCCCGATTGATTGCCGCAACTTTGGCGGAAGATCGGTGTATATGCCAAATACACAGAAGATTTCTGCCAAACTTCCACTGAAGTTACGATGGCCAATTGGGACAACCGTCGAGGAAATTTCGTGAATTATGTCTTAGAAAAAGAAAGAATAAAAGAGTTCCATGTACTCATAACACATCCAGTACTAGAAAGATGAGAGAAATCTGACTTGAATTAGTACAGCCCACAGACGTATTTTTGAACACAGCTGATGCTACTACTTGAGTGACTCACCAGGAAGCACAGCATGGTAAGAGTCCCCAAACTTTCTTCCATTCCTCTCCCAGATGATGCATCCAAGACTGGTTAATCTAACTCTCTTGGGGAAACCTAGGTTCAAATACAAGTGAAAATGGAAATTAATTCATAATGGAGAGTCGGGTTTCAAAGTTGGAAGTGCAGCTACAAAACCAAATTATGACAGCAGTCTTCTTCTTCTTCTCTTCCATGCCTAGTGGCATGACATATCCCATGCCTTCCACTGCTTTTACATCACTTGCTCTGGGCTGTTTCTGTAATGAAGGCGTCTTGTCAAGTGGCCCGGTCACTAGCCTGACCGGGGGGACTGGCCAGGTGCTATAGGGGGTTGCCACTCCACTCCCATCAGATATAAGTACCCCACTGGTTGCCATCTCAGTATACAGAGACTTGGGGTTAATTTTAACCCCCAAGAACGGGGAGGGTTGGGGGTGGGTGGGCAGTAAAAATACTCAGTTTTCGGAGCGGGACCGCATACCGGCTCCAACGCGCCCACTTCCGGGTTTGATCCAGATGCGTATGGATGTGCGCGCGCTTCTGACATCTGGAAATCCCACCAACACTTAAAGCCAGTGGGTCGATATTTAAAAGGCCAATTTAGGTCTTTAAAGTACTTAATCCTATTAACTTTTTGTGTCTTGAGTTACACAAACCATTTTTACTTCTCCTGAACATGTCTCCTGTGGACTCTGAAACACGCCATGGAAACGGAGGCGAGTTGCAGCCGGCCTTCATTCGGTCCTTTAAACCAATGATTGACACACGTGAAGAAAAAGTGAGTTTTTGCAGCAGGGCAATCAATTCTCTCAGACAAACCTTTGGCTGGGAGTTCTTTATGTTTAGACTGAGATTCCTTTGTTCACACTGAGAATTCTCGTGTTCAGATAAACTTGCCTACATTTTGGACCGCCTCAAACTGACAACATGAGGATGGGGGAGGGGCCCAATGGATTTATTCAACAGTACACCTGAGGAGGAGGCACATTATCAACCATGGCAGGCACGGCGTGCAGTTCTGGGAGTTGCAGGACCACAAGATAAAGATGCGCCACAAGGACCTGCAGAAGGGCAGAGAGGGGGTCAGTAGAGGGACTGAGGTCACAGAAGGCACTACCCACTTGAGAGGGTCTACAGGCGGAGGCTGAGCTTCCTGGACCTTTCTGAGAAGCAGTGCCTATGTCGACTCAGATTGAGTCACCAGGTGGTCGCAGACATCTGCGTGCTCCTTCAAGCACAGCTGCTCCGATGGGCCTGGTAGCCATGCATTGCCCTCGCACTCAAAGTAACCCCGGCCCTCAATTTCTTCGCCACCAGGCCACCACCGGTGACATCGTCAGGATCTCTCAGTCGTTTGCACCTAAGTGTATACGACAGGTCACAGATGGCTTGTTTGCCAGGACATCCAACTTCCTCAACTTCCCCTGCGACGACATCAGCCAGGCTGAGAGGGCAGTGGGTTTCAACTCTCTCGCTGGTTTCCCATGGGCACAGGGCGCAATTGATTGCAAGTAGCAATCAGAGGACCTGCACATGACCCAGGACTGTTCATCAACCTAAAGGTATATCACTCCATCAATGCACAACTGTTTTGCGACCACCGGAAGAAATTTCTGCAGGTGTGTGACAGATTCCCTGGCAGGTGCCATGATTCCTTCATTTTGCGCAGGTCCAACATCCCGGCCCTCTTCCACGCACAGGACAGACTTATGGGCTGACTCCTTGGAGACAAGGGACACCCCCTGCAGAGGTGGCTTATGACACCTCTGAGAAACCCCACCAATGAGGCACAGCAGCAGTACAATGACAGTCACATCACCACTAGGTCTGTCTTTGAACAAGCCAAGATGTGCTCCCGGTGCCTGAATCTACCTGGGGGAGCCCTTCAGTACTCACCAGTGAGGATGTGCAGAATAATAGTTGTGTGCTACATCCTGCACAATGTCACTCAGCAGAGAGGGTTACAGGCGGAGGAGCTCGAATGCGCTCAGGAAGCATCTGCTTCTGTCGGCAACATTGAGACGCGGGAGTGCTTTGAGCGGAGTCCCCACTTCCATGTCTCCTTTTGCCATCATCCTTCTCCTGGGCCAGGGCCACATCACTCCCACCACTCTGCTGGACAACAGCTTGGAGCACACCTGAAAGAAGAAAGAAAGAAAGAACGACTTGCATTTATATAGCATCTTTCATGACCTCAGGATGTCCCAAAGTGCTTTCCAGCCAATGAATTACTTTTGAAGTGTAGTCACAGTGGTAATGTAGGAACCACGGCAGCCAATTTGCGCACCGCAAGGTCCCACAAACAGCAATGTGATACTGACCAGATAATCTGTTTTAGTGATGTTGGTTGAGGGATAAATATTGGCCAGGACACTGGGAGAACATCCCTGCTCTTCTTCAAAATAGCGCCATGGGATTTTTCACATCCACCTAAGAGGGCAGACGGGGCCTCGGTTTAACGTCTCATCCGAAAGATGTGTTCTAAGGCCACAGTTAAAATATCTGTCTGCCTGTTAAGGGGGGCAGAAAAGTTGGCATCCTGAGTCCGCACGGCCGTTGTCATGGCTTGAATGGACTCATTTGTGAGCCGTGCTTGAAGCTTAATGGAGGCTGCCATTCTCTCCATAGCAGACATTCCCACACTTAACTGTGCCACCATTCCACTAATGCTGGAGGTGGACTCCTCCATCCTCTCCGCTATTGTGGAGAGTGTGCATGGCACATTTTCCAGTACCTCGCAAAGATGCAGCTGTACCTGTATCATTTTCAATCTCAACAATGGCCCCTGGTGTTCAGCATCTGCATCCAGCTGAGCAGAGCATGGAGAGGACAGTGCCCCCCCCCGACAGTGACTCTCCACAGCTGTCCCTGCCACCAGTGTCTGCTTGTGCTCACTTGCAAGTGGTAAATCACCAGGTGACAACCCAATTATCTGCCTAACAGGACCCACCGAAGTGCCAGTATCTGCACCTGTGCATGGCTGGATATGATGTGATGGTGCACTCTCAGAGGAATGGAACTCCTCTGAGGAATAGCCCTCTTCAATGGCGCGTGCATCCTCATCAATCCATGAAGGCCCTGGAAGAGAACATAAAGCAATATTAAAAAATCATCACAGAAGTTAGTTTGCAATGAACATACTGAGGTGTGCAACAGGTCAATCATTGGTAACATCAATTCATGATGTGTGTGAAGGATGTTAAAGTTCTGTCACCAGCTGTTTTCAGGTTGCCAGTCTCACCATCTCCGACGGCCAGGTATTCAACTGTGAGGCTGATGTCCATCGCCTCCTCCTCTGCCTCTGTCAGGGGCACTTTTTGTGGTGGCCCCCCTCCAATCCTACTCCTCTCCCATGCATTTTGCACTTGCTTCTCCTACAAGGGGAGAAAGAACAGACTTATGAGTGAGTAAGGGTGACGTGATCACCCGATGAATGCATTGCTTTGGGTGAGGCTACCAATGAAAGAGATGCATCAGAGGGTGAGTATCAGACAGATTCATCAGATTGCATCAGGATTGGGGTGAGTGGGAGTGGTGGGTTCATAAACGGGGAGGTGAGGAAGTGAACAGAAAGTGAAGGCAAGTTGATGATGAGACTTAAGTGGGTGTGAGGAGGTGATGTGGAGGAGTAGGCTTGGCAAGACAGTGAGGGGGTTCTACTGTACACCACAGGATGTGGGTGAATCAGTAACTGTACTCACTTTTCCTGACCTGGTTAGGTCATTAAAGCCCTTCCTGCACTGCACCCACGACCTTGCCATCGTGCTCCTGCTGCTCAGTTCCTCTGCCATCTCGTGCCAGGCCTTCTTGGTGGCAGAGGCAGGACACTTCCTCCGATCAGCTGGGTACAGTATCTCCCTCCTGCTCCTCACATCGGCCAGTAGCAACTCCAGTGAGGAGCCGTTAAACCGGGGTGCAGCATTTGTCCTTTGATGTTCCGTATCTGCAAATTCCTCCTTTCTCCCTCACAATCCATGGTTGCAATGACCCTTTAAATACTCCAGTTCCTAGCGTGTCATTCGGGTGCGCAGTATGCCCGCTGCACAGCTTGGAGACATGAAACCCGGAAGTCACATTAAGGGCCTTCAATTGAGTCTCAATCGTTCGAGCCAACGCATGCAAAATTTTTCTGGGTATCCCACACGACTATTTATCCCCCTGCTGAGTTCTTGCTGCCATGTTAAAATTATGCCCTGGAATTCTCATCTTCACTCACCAGGGCTGTCCGGTGTGGGACTCGAACCCAAAATCGTTCGCCCCATTATTTTTATCAGTAATAACTTCTTTTGAATGCTTGATAATATTGATAAAAAGATAAAATTGCAAATGTTCGAAATCTGAAATAAAAACAGAAAATGTCTGAAATACACAATAGGTCTGTCAATATCTAGAAACAGCAAGACAGGTTAATGTTCTGGGTGGAGAATTTTCATCAAAATTGCCAAAGGGTGCCCTGATAATATTACAAGCTTAACACAGCCGCTTTCCAATAATTTAATTATATGTTGTATATATATTTATACCTACATCCCAAATGCTTCCTTTATTTATATTACAGTCCAGCAGAGACTCCTACAGAATGAGGATTTACAAGAGGCCTGACTTTGGAGGACAGATGATGGAATTCATGGATGACTGTCCATCTGTCTACGATCGTTTCCGCTACCGTGACATTCACTCCTGCAATGTGATGGACGGTTACTGGACCTTCTATGAACATCCCAACTACAGAGGCCGACAGTACTTCATGAGACCCGGTGAATACAGGAGATTCAGTGACTGGGGTGGCTACAGCTCAACTATCGGATCTTTCAGGCGTATGAGGGACTTCTAATTCCTTGTTGAAAACTGGATTTTTTTCATGCTGAAATATTCCCACACATAATAAAATATGCTATCATCATAACTGATTTTTTTGGATTGTGTTTTGGTGCCTCTTTTACTTCAGGCATTTTATGACCTTGAGACTACAATATTTATGGAGAAATAAATCTTGACCATAACATTGAAAATAAGAAAATACATGGCAACAGATGTTAGTTTTCTTTATTTAAACCAGTGACTATTCATTCAGACAAATGGTTACCCACCATGTTTTATGCCAAGTACCATGGTTTTACATGACGGAAACACGTAAGGGGAAAAATTGGATAGGGCCTGTTTTTGGGCGGAAGTAGCACGATCCGATATTATCACGTGCCCAATGGCTCCGGCACAGGCAGGATGAGATTTTCGTCAAGCCTGAGGACTCACCTGCAATCTGTGTTGGAAATCAGCGTGAACAAGGATTCCATGCAATTCGCACTTTCCACACCAATCTCTTAAAGGCAGGCTGTCTGTTAGAAATCTCTTAAAGGTAGCTGGTACCTGTTATTTGCTGAATATAACAGCCTGCTGTCTGCACGGAGTCTGAACGGAGATCAGACATCGCACGTGTAAAGCACAGATGCAGGTTCCATCCCTATGTTTACATACTGATGAGTTATGTTAAAACATTGAATAAAGGTTGCGCACCACTAAATCCCGCATCCTCCAATCTGCATGCCAGACCTCACCAAACTGCCGATCTGAGATTCCGTGCACCAAGATTCTCTGCTGATGTACCAGAGGCCTTGGTGCAAGAGGTGGACAGAAGGAGGGGCATCCTATATCCGTGGGGGGTGGGTGGGGGGAGCAGGAGGCCCTCCAGACATACACCCAAAAGGCAATGGGAGGCTGTAGGGGATGAAGTCAATGCCAGGATGGATGCAGTACAGGAAGAAGTTCAATGCTTTGACATGAGAGGCCAAGGTGAGTGAAGTCAACTTTCAAGTGACATCTCCTACCAACTGTACCAATAGCCTCATCCACTGCTCCACGCACTACACCTCCCATCACCCATCTACCGACAAACTCTTTCCATCACTACTCAACTCTTCCAATCAGATGCTTCCTCTCACCCTCACACATTACCACTGTTGCAAGCCGCCGACCCACAACTCACAGGCCACACACACTGGCAGCTATTCATACATGACAGGCACATCACCCAGACACACGTCCTGCTTTCTTGCAGGAGAAGGTTGCGCATATCAGGAAGCATCAAGCGGCAGTGGCATTCAGCCCCTCGAGCCTGTTCCGCCATTCATTGAGATCATGGCGGACCTGTGACCTAACTCCATATATCTGCCTTAGCCCCATATCCCTGAGTACCATTGGTTCACAAAAATCTATCAATCTCAGATTTAGAATTCATAATTGAGCTAGCATCAACTGCTGTTTGCAGAAGAGCTTCCCAAACTTCTCCCACCCTTTGCATGTAGAAGCACTTCCTAACTTCACTCCTGCACGTCCTGGCTCTGCCCCCTAGTCCTAGTATTCAAGTATAGGAGACCTCCAAAAACAGTTACAAATGTCTGGGCAGCCAGAAGCAATAATCCAGCCACTAACCTTTAAATCCTGCATGGTCCCTTTAAATAGCGCCGGTGGGGGGTCCCCCAGGCACTCTAAGACACGTTTAGATGGTCGGGGTTAAGACTATGCGCTGAGTTGAGCGTTAAGTCCCAAAATGGTGCCTATCACTTTAAATCAGCTTTACACACTGATTGAAGCCATTTTCTCCCTACTTTACATGCTTCCGGCGTTCGTTACCTGCACCTGAGCTAACTCCTATACTAAGATGGCGTCCGATGCACATCACGCTGGAAACGTGCATGCGCATCCAAGACGCCATCTTGGCACTTCGAGAGGCCGTGTAGCGCCGAAACAACGACCTTTAACTTCCATTGCAATGGACTGAACCAAACCTATTCATTTCCTATAGGAAGCAATTTACACTAAAATTTCTCATTGACTTCCAAAAGCAATCAAGAGAAAACCCAAGGGTTTTTATTTGGACTCATTTAGGTCTTTTGGTGATAATTGAACATGAACTGTGCTCAGTTACTCCTTATGCATTAACACTAAATATTCAGAACCAGTACCCGCAATTCATGTACAACAAAGTATTCAATAGCTTCCATCTCTACATAGACACATAATTCTCAAATCTATTTTGAAGTTGATACTCGTTCAATTCTTTATTGAGGGTATTATTCAACACATAATGGATTATTTCACTGGAAGCCTACTTCACATATCAGCTACTCTGGTGGAAAATAAAGATTCCTTCTAATTTTAAGGCTTGTATGTGGTTTGTTAATTTGATACTCATTTCCTTTCTGCTTTGCATTCACAATTCAAGTGAAGGACACTGCTTCAATCTACATTATTTTTGCCTAATAAAACCTGGATTGTGTGGCTGCTTAATCTTCTTTTCTCCAGTTAAAAAAAGGTTTTGTTCTCTGAGCCTCTTCATAATTTAAAACTCTTTGGGAGTAATTTTAACCTAATTCGCCGGGCGGGAAACCCACGGGATCGGGTGGAGTGCTGGTTTTATACCCCACCTAATATTAATCTCCATTGGCTTCTTTTGAAGGTAGGAGGCCCAATATTGCATATAGTTATCTAATTGTGGCCTCACCAGTGATCTATAAATAGTTTTTAAAAATTGCTTCAACTTATACTGAAATGCCCTTGAGATGCATCCCAGTACATAGTTAGCCTAGATGTGGAGATGCCGGTGATGGACTGGGGTGGACAAATGGAAGGAGGCGCACAACACCAGGTTATAGTCCAACTGCTTTATTTGAAATCACAAGCTTTCGGAGCTTTGCTCCTTCATCAGGTGAAGTGAAGAGATGCATATGGGCACAGCATATATAGTCAGTTGGTATAGCCTAGTTGGTAACAGCTTTAAATTGAATTCAGTGAATGGTCAAGAATCATATCCAAATCCTTTTCCCTATCAACCTTTGTTAATGGACAGTTCTTCACCAACTGGTTAAAACCGAATACTACTTAATGATCTTTAACCTTCCGATGTACAACAACTCATTGTCTTGTCCATTTATTATCACCTGTTTCCTATTGCCAAGCTAATTTTCAATCCAGCTAGCTCAATAGCCATTCATTCTATGAGCCTTAACGTCCTTTTTGAGAAATGATGAAATGCCTTGTGGAAGTTCAAGTAGATTTTATCCACTGGAATGCCCTCATCTATCAATTCAATTACATCCTCAAAGAATTGCATTTGCTCTGTAAGATGCGACTTGTTGCTTCTAAAACCATACTGAATAGTTCTTATAGTCACTATGCTCTTTGGATGAATATTGAATGATAACCTTCTATAAAATGCTCTTAAATCTTTTCCCTACTACCCAGGTTGGACTAGCAAGTCTATAATTCCTGGAGTTAAGCCTCCCTTCTTTTTTGAATATCAGAATAACTGTTCGCCAGTCTTCAGCTGCGAAGGAAGAGGGGGTTTAAAGCAATTACACACCACCTATCCAGCATTTTTCTCACCTGAGGTCACTGTAGAGAGATAGGCCATTCCTTGACTTGTGAACAATCGGGACTGTTTGCAGCCTACAAGCATCAACAATGCTAGAGGAGAAGTAGTATAATGGTTTTGGCTTGTGTTAGGCCATCCAGGCAGGCAATAATGACAACTGGAGCCAGGGCATTAGGACAGATAGAGTGAGGTAAGCAGCAGGGTAGGCTTGAAGCAGGCCTGAAATCTCTAAAGTACAAGTGCACATATACCTGAAACCAAGCTAAGGGCAACTAGAAGAGAGTTTACACAGTACAGGTTAAAGATTTTAACTTTATAAATGAAAACTTTCCCCCCTGGAAACCCAATTTGCAGTTGTCTGACAAATTTGGGCCCAACTGTGATAACCTGACAATTGAATAGCTGACAGACATTTACTAGCTCGTATATAGGGATCAATTTTTATATATATTGTAAATCGGGTGGGTGTGGTGCGTGCTTCACCCACCCAATGGAGTTAGCGTGGGGCCAGAGTCATTTTCACCATTAGGCATCATTTAAATCAATCCGGAGAGCTGACAGCTCAAAATGCACTCCCTACAGGCAGCTGACTGATTGGTGGGCAGGAAATCTAGCTAGGGTGGCCAATTTTGATGGGCCTGCAGCAGCACTTTATAAAAGGGGAGGAGTGGAAGCGTCGAGTGAAAGGGAGCAGCAGTATATAGTGGCAGGGAAAATTTTGGCAGCATCTAGAGCAGAAAGGTGATCGACTATTGGAAGCTTTTTAGGCTCAAGTCCAGAACTGATCGCAATAAAAATGATTATCAAAACTGCTTCAGGCATTCCTTGACAACAGCTAAGGATCCCTTTAAAGTCCACTTAAAATGGTTACCTCCTGACTTCTAGGACCTGTGTTTGGTGGGCAGGAGCATGAACCCACAGTAGCAATGTGGACAAAGACAAAAATGGCATTGGGGGTCATAACTATGACATCTGATTCCAATTTGCTTTTATTTGTCTGTCTCCTGTCAGGATCTGGCAGGGCCTCTGGCTGCCAGGATTGAGATCCACCTGAAAATAGCATAAGTCCTACAGCTAGGAGTGAATCAGCACTTCTGTTTCCCATATGATTTTGGTCACACTAATGCCTCATTTTTCAGTGCAAATGGGAGCTGTAGGGACATGAAAATCGCCTCCATTATGTCCCTCTGTATAAAAATAAATTCTCCTAGCCTTCCCCTTCATTCTGTTGTAATGATCACAAATTTATGCCCTCTTGTTAACAATTTGCTGACCACCGGAAACAGTTTTCACTGATTTACCTCATCAAAACTCCTCATCATTTTGAGCAGCACAATCAGAGGTCCTCCTAAATATCTTTTTTTCTAATGAAATGAGCGTCAGTTCCTCTAGGCTCTACTCATCACTAGTATAATATTAGTGAATCTTTCCAACTTCTCCAGGACCTTGATATGCTTCTTAAAGCAAGCTGCCCAAAACTGGATGCAATAATCTAATTGTAGCCTAATCAATGACTTGTATACACTTAGGACTACCTCCTAGCTTTGGTACTCTATGCTCCTGTATAAAATCTAAGATCCTACATGCTTTTATTTTTAACAGCTTTAAAAAACTTGTCCTTCCACTTTAAATAATTTGTACATCTGAGCCCCTAAGTCTCTCTGCTCCTCTACACCTTTTAACGTTTTATCATTTAGTATATATGCCCTCTCCTTGCTTTTTGTTCCAAAATGTATGAACTCACATTTCTTTGCATTAAATTTTATCTGACATCCATCGGCCCAATCTACTAACTTGTCTACATCGCCCTGAAGCTGTATACAGTGCTCCTCACTATTTACCATGCTCCTTATTTTTGTATTGTCTGCAAATTTTGATATTGTGCCCCAATTCCCAAGTCCAAAATGTGTGTGTATATACATATATAAAGAGCAACGGTCACAACACTGACCCTGGGGGACACCACTGTTTACACTCCTCCAGTCTATCCATGAACCACTGCTCTCTGTTTTCTATCATTTAACCAACTTCCCACTTATGTTACCACCTTCTCTTTAATACTGTTTGCCTTCATTTATCAGCGAGCACCCTATTAAAAAACTTTTGTAAAGCAATTTACTCAATACCCACTGCATTTACCTTTTCAATACACTCTGTTATTTCCTCAAAGAACTATTACATTTATTAGACATGCCTTACCTTTTACAAATCCATGCTGGCCGATAGTAATAAAAAGTAACAAAATGGAGTCATTTAAATTGATATGATTGAAACCATAACATTAAAAACAAAAGTTTGTGGAGGATTTTTTAAAACTTTTTTTCCAGAGATACTCATGAATGTTGCTAGACTTTCCATTCTTTTTACCCTCAAACTTTCAATGCCAATGTAATGTCAAGGTGTCACTCAATCTGTTTCCTCCCACCTGCCCACTGAGGTATACAAATTCCAACCACAAAGCTGGAGTAAAATAATAGTGATTACATTGCCAGGACAAATAAAATCAATCAGACCTCCACCTCACACAGGGAAATAAACTTCCAGTTCTTAGTTGAACCCTCTTAGCAAAATAGTGATATATATATAAATATTACATGTATTGGGCAATGTAAGTTTGGGTAAAAGGAGTCATAAACACAGTAATTATTCATTGTTGGGAGCATAGTAAAAGAGCAAATTTTAAAAAGTCACAATACCTTTACCGGACTCAGCATAGAAGCTTTGGACTGTAGTCCTTTCAATTTTTTCATAGAACAATTAAAACAGCATCAAAGCAGAATGAAGAGAATCAGTGCCCCATCTATAAACCTGAATAAGGGGATTTTGCCTGCAGTGCCTATAGGTTTTTTTTATTTGCTTTTTTGCTGATATACACTGTTAAAATCATTAGAATAACAAAAGCATTCCCTACAGTAGCGTTTCAGTCCAGCTTATAAATACCGAGCTGTATGAAACAGCGCTATGTCCAGGCGGTTGTTTGACTAACTGTGAAGGTCAAAATGGGAAAGGTAAGGTTAATTCTCATATTTTTCAAATAATGTTTGACGAAATACATTAAATTTAGGAAATTATCGAATGATTCATGTCATTTTTTTCACCACAGATCATCTTTTACGAGGACAGGAACTTCCAGGGTCGGCACCACGAGTGCAGTACTGACTGTGCTGACCTGTCCTCTTACTTCAGCCGCTGCAACTCCATCCGTGTTGAGAGTGACTGGTGGGTGGTGTATGAGAAACCCAATTACATGGGATATCAGTATGTTCTGAGCAGGGGAGAATATCCTGACTACCAGCGCTGGATGGGATTCAATGACAGCATCAGGTCATGTCGCACCTACCCATATGTAAGTTATAATACAGGCTAATTACCTGTTTCAAATCATTTGCTCATAGGATTTATATTTTTTATGGCCCGTCAATAATTTTCTATCATTTTATGTAATTTATTCCTGGTCCCCTCATTAATTATTTAATAGTCTTTTAGATTCATTTAAATATTATTATTCTTACTTCCTTTTTCTGTCATTAGTGACAAATCCACACTTTAGTTTAAATGTTATTTTGCTTTGAATTATTTCAAACGTTAGAAAAAAGATTGAAATATAGTGCCAAACGGTTACCCCACGGCAGGATTTAGAAAAATTGAACTAAAAATGTTCTGTATAAAAGTGTTAAATTATGAGGACAGGTTGCATAGACCAGCTTTGTATTCCCTTGGGTACAGAAGATTAAGGGGTGATCTAATTGAGATGTTTAAGATGAATAAAGGATTTCATAGAGTAGATAGAGAGAAACTATTACCTCTGGTGGGGGAGTTCAGAACAAGGGGACATAACCTTAAAATTAGATTTAGGCCATTCAGGGATGATGTGAGCAAGCACTCCTTCACACAAAGGGTCGTAGAAATCTGGAACTCTCTCCCCATTAAGGTGTTGTGGGTAGGTCAATAGACATATTCACAACTGAGGTTGCTAGATTTTTATAGATTTTTTTTAGGCAAGGTTATTCAGGGATATGGAATAAAGGTGAACAAATGGAGTTAAGGTATAGGCAGGTCTACAATATTTCGCTTAAAGGGATATTTAGGTGTCGGCCTAGACAGTGAGTGTTGGAACAGCATCAAAGTCAGTGCATCTCCAGTGCAGCAGTGCCCTTTTGGCAGATGGGTGCCCAGAACTGCCAGTAACAATCCAGATGTAATTTCACTAATGATCTATACAGGTTAGAATAACTTGTGATTTACAATATATTCAAATGCCCTCGAGATTTGTCTTAGTAAATAATCAGCAACGTTACTTAAGACTTTACACCAACTGGATACTTTCAGTGAATGGTCAATAATCCTTTTCCAAATCCTTTTTAACTTCTACCTTTGCTGATAGACTTATGTACAATAATTCATGTTTCTTGTTCTAATATGCTGCAGTCTTGGAACACTCTTCAATGCATATCACACATATATTTGTTACTACATCATTAATGTTACACATTTTATATTACAGTACAGGGGAGGCACCTACAAAATGAGGATTTACGAGAGGCCTGACTTTGGAGGACAGATGATGGAATTCATGGATGACTGTCCATCTGTCTACGATCGTTTCCGCTACCGTGACATTCACTCCTGCAATGTGATGGACGGTTACTGGACCTTCTATGAACATCCCAACTACAGAGGCCGCCAGTACTTCATGAGACCCGGTGAATACAGGAGATTCAGTGACTGGGGTGCCACCAACTCAACTATCGGATCTTTCAGGCGCATGAGGGACTTCTAGATTGTTGCTGAAATATATGATTTAGTCAAGTGGATAGATTCATGAACATAAATAAAATCCCTTTCACTTGATTATTTTGGTTAGTTTCTTTCTTTTTCGGGATTGTCATGCAAATTGTTATATTAGGAACCTTACTTAATAAACCACTATCTAATTAGAAACAAATGCTGACATTAAGATACAACTATGAATGGGGCTTTCATTGATATGCAAGTGGAACATACACTCTGGTTTAATCAGTAATGCAGCAACATTTGATATAAGAGATCCCATGGCACTATTCGAAGAAGACATGGAACTCGCCAAATGGACAACATTTCTCCCTCAATCAAATGATCAAAGAAACAGATTATCTAATCATTCATCTCATTGGTGCCTGTGGGACCTTGCTGTGTGTAAAATATTTACCATGTTTGCATACATAATAATGGAGATTGCACTTCAAAAGTAATTAATTAAATATGATGCACTTTGAGATGTCTGTCAGATATGATGAAGCACTATAAGAATGCAAGGCCTTTCTTTTTCTTTAATAGTCATAAAATAATGTTACTTCACTTATTTATGTCCTAGTTCTTAGCTACTCGGAAAGTGGTTCAGTTTTTTCACCTTGGATCATCCATCCATCATGATATCAGCTCTGTGCATACCTTCCTGCAATAATATGTCTTTTTTGTCATTTAAACAAAATCTCCATTTCTTTCCAGTCACCTTTATTTTCTTCCATGGCCCAGATTTTGCTGTAGCAGGACATCAAGCGGCGTCCAACGTTAATTAGACTAGCCCTTGCGTGTTTAAGTTTTTTAATTTTTTGCATGGATGGTTGCTGAAAGTGTGAGCTGATAACGTCGCAGTGAAGGAAACCGGGCATCTGGGACCTGAGTGAACAGGGCAAGTAACTGTGTATCTTGATCACCAATCAGATTGAAGGAGTGAGAAATTAACAAGGACTGAGAAGGAACTATAAATTAGAGTGGGTGAATTCAACGTCAAATCAGGTATAGAAAGAAAATTAAAGAGAGGGAAAGAAAGATTGGTTTCATGGAGAATGAAAAAAGAGACAGGAAGGAAAGTAAAAAAAAAATGCAAAAATTTAAAATTTTACATTTTTAAAATATTTAACAACAATTAAAACCTGAAGGAATGAGACTTTGTACTTGTAACAGTTAATTTCCCGTGCCAGAGAGGTTGATTGGCAGTAATTAACGCTTATCAGGTTGTTGAAAGGTTACTTAGACTGAAATGACTTGAATGAACTTTCTGAGGTGAGTTTAGTTTGTATCGACCACGCAAATAGTGCAACTTCATGCCATTCAATAAATTTCAATGGTGAAGCAGACAGTGAGATGCCGTTTTAACGAAGCCTATGGCAGAGCAGCACAACATACCTATCTCGAGCCATTTGCTCTTCTAGTCTAAGTTTTATTTGGTTAATATTACACTTCATGATACAGATAAAGCAAATCATAATTCTTATGTTCTTATGTTCTAATGCACAGAAAACAACAGTGTGCCATATTATTAAGAAATCATGAATGTAAAAGATTCTCCAGCTCTCCGATAACCAATATCCATCTTGTGGATATTTTTGCTAAGTATTATTTCTTTCTAGCCCACAGTTGTCCCAATTTCATTGTTAACTCAAAGGAACCCAACCCTGAAATATGGAAATCCAAATTTCTATGGCCCTCTTTCCTTTAATTTCAATCCGTCTGACAGGTACCAGTGTTTACTCTATCCTGATTGTTTCATTAATTAGTCGGTTTATCTATGGAGCATGTGGCAGTGCCTTGCTTAAAAGGATTCTCACTCACCTGAGCCACATTAAACATTTCATGTTGTGCTGTTGTCAAGTAACTGAGCACGTCTGAGACCTGTTCTTCAGTGAATCTTCATCTTACATTTCCGCCTGCTAGTTGCCTTACACACAACATATCACATTTGCACACACCAGTATCCCAAGATCATGCCGGACATGACACCAGATACAAGTCATTCTTGGGCTTTCACATTGTCTTATCAAAAGATCGGTGGGGTGTCTGGAGGTCTTTGTCTTTCTCCTCCTGTAGGGTACTGATGTCTCGGACAGTGGCCAGGCTATCAAATGCAATTTACTCATTATTCAGTATAGGCAAGGGTACAAACATTTCCAAGAGAAAGCTATTAATTAACTATTCTCAACTACACGTTCCTGACTTTCACTAGATTATACACTGATAACAGATTGATGTCCTTTGGTGATTCATGTCCAGATGATTTATGTTACTCATGGATGCAATCAGGCATCTTTCCCTAACCCCTTTGGTTCGGTTCCTGAAATTCACCTAGAGTCACCCAGGGCAATGACCTTTTAAAAATTCCCATTTGATGGTGTAATTTCCCTGTTTCTATCTTATATGCTCAATCACTTCCTCTCATCCAATTTTACGCATCCCATTATATTACCATTTCATCTCATTCTTGAGCCCTGGAGGAACTTTACTGTCCAATACAATGTTTACAGTTTGGTCCAGTATCTCAATACATTTTTTTTGTTCATTTTACTTAAACTCTTCTTGGACTGCTTTTTATTTCTCAAAATATCTCATTACATTGTACTGGAGTCCATTTCATCATTTCAAAATTATCTCATTTCCAGAGAGCAGTATTGCTGGACTGACAGGACTTGTCAATGTTCAATTTTATTCCCCCCAAAATTTCTTCCTTGATACACAGCCTTGTGCAGGAACCACTTAGACTGGACTCCTTTTATTAAAAATATAATTTGATTATCCTCTTAAACTTCAGCGAAATTTTCCCTTCTTGATTGCTTGAATAGCAACTCATTTCAATTTATCTTATCAATTTCAATTTCACCAACAAATTATGCATAGGCTTGGTTGTTTTAGAGTAGAGACAGAAGTGCTTGTAATTACTTTTGGATGTAACTCCCATATCCCCCCACCCCCCACAGCCCTCTGTCTAAGAAGATATCAAATAACTTTACTGGGTTAAAGCTGAGCCTTTTAAAGGCAATTTGTCGTTCAAATTATCACCAGGCTGTGATATCTGCAGATAAGGGGCCTGATTTTAGCAGGCCTGCGGGTTTCCGGCGGGTTGGGTTTCGGGTGCGTGGCCTCCGCGCCTGGTGAAATTAGTGGGTTGCCCGCGCGATCGTAGCAGGCAATCCACTAATTGGAATCACTTACCTGAACCTCCGGGGTCCGCGCTGCTGGTCTGCGCGTCGGGCGGGCTGCGCATGCGCAGTACGATCTGTCAGCTGGAGGCTCTCTAGTTAAAGGGGCAGTCCTCCACTGACAGATGCTGCAACCAATGGAACAAATTACAGCATGGAGCAGCCCAGGGGGAAGGCTGCTCCCAGTTTAATGATGCCTCACACCAGGTATCATCAGATGGGGTGAGGAGGAGGGGGAGGACAGAGATCTTCCACCCGGCGGGCGGGAGGAAGCGGCCTGCCTCTGCCACCAAGAAGGCCTGGCTCGAGGTGGCAGAGGGGGTCACCTGCACCACCAACATATCGCCCACCTGCATACAGTGCAGGAGGCGCTCCAATGACCTCAGTAGGTCAGCCACAGTGAGAACACGTAGTCTTTCCCGTGCACTCCTTCTGCCACAACACTGCCCCCACCCCACATCTCCTTCGGCACCGCCAACAATACTCTGTCACATCACCCCTCATACCCACTCAAACCCCATCCTCATCTTACCTGCACCTACTCACCTCGCCAGTACTCACCCGCCACTAACACTCAACCCAATCCTCATATAATCTCATTGCTCCATCCCATACTCACCCTCTCGTGCATCTCCCTCACGGCCAGCCTCACTCAACCTGCCACCACCTGTGCTGCAGCCACAGGGCATGCATCACATATGTGCAGTAGGCAGCGTACGGCAAACGTGTCGTGAGCATGAAGGGGATGCACAAGGGTGTCTGAGGGTTTGCCATGGGTGTTACCTATATTGAATTTCAGAGCAACAAACATCACACATTATATTGGCACCACCACTGCCATGTCTCCGCGAATCCTGTCTGTTGTGTCCAATAATGCCCGCTCCTGGGTATCGCTATGAGGACCCACCACTGATGCCACCCATTGTGTTACTGCAGAGTAGGTGCAGGTGTATTTGCAGGGCTCTTCCGCGCAGATGACTGAGAGACATCGGCGGTGTACCCGGCTGCACCCTGGAAGGATGCGGAGGAGAAGTTGTGGAGGGCAGTGGTGACTTTGGCTGCGACAGGTAAGCAGATGGTGCTGGGGCCAGCCAGGAGCAGCTCGGCATGAAAGAGCCTGCAGATCTCCACGACTACATGTCGAGTGAATCTGCGCCTCCGTGTGCACTGCTGCTCGGAGAGGTCCGGGGAGCTGCGCCTCGGTCTGTGGACCCTGTGGCGAGGGTAGTGCCCTCTGCGACACGTCTCTCTCTGTGGTAGCCCTCCCTCCTGCTGTACAGGTGGGCGTGTCACAACACTCTGTTGTGGAGCTCCACGTGTCAGAGGTGGACGGCTTGGATGGCGAGGCTGGTGATGCTGTTCGCCCTCCGAGGGGGACATGACTGCAGCTACGGCGGCCCCCATCCGCAATATGTACATCTGAGGGGGTTCGCAAGGTAGGCACATGTCTCCGGACCCTGGGGTGAGTGTGCAGGTTGGTGACTTTGACCGTCCGGAGGGGGGTGGTGGAGGCCAAACTTTGTCCCAAGTGACAGAGCGGCCTCCTGCAATGGGTGAGGGTCTCCCCCCCCCCCACCTGTCAAATGGACCTTTGCAGCTGCCACAGGCTGACGGCTGCAACACGTCCAGTTCAACTAGGACTGTTTCCCCCAGTGTGTGAAACAGTCCCATGTTTCCCCAAAATCACACACAGTCCCTTAATCAGGTCAGTTAATGACCTGAACAAGCGAAATAAATAACCTCAAGTGGCATCCCGCTGGCTTTAATTGCCTGCGGGATTCCCACCAGCGGGGGCCACGCACGCACCCCCGCACGTCATCGGGTAACCCAGAAGTGGGCGGGATCGTGGCGGGATCCCGTCACGTGACTGGATATCGGGATTTTCGGGGCCCGCCCGCTGGAAACCCACAGGAAACCCGACGGTAAAATCGAGCCCAAGGTGTTTAATTCTTAACACCACTGGATCGCTTCCTGCACCAACACATTTCCAGCAAAGCTTGCTCCGTAACTTTGTGAAGTCACTTTTATGTCAGAGAACTACTATTGGTAATCCTGCACCATCAGCACTCAGGTGGTCCCAAAAAGCATGGTCCCCTGTTTTAAAAGCAAAGAAAAACAGATAATCCATTTTGGTTCTTCTTGAGAGCCCAAGGTGTTAATTTTTCAATTCATGATTTCCTTCTGTCACCATGGGGAAATATCCACTTAAATTAGAATCGTAGAATGGTTACACCGCAGAAGGAGACCATTCGGCCCATTGAGCCCGTGCCAGCTCTTTGTAAGAGCAATCCAGTTAATCCCATACCCCCTGCTCTTTCCCTGTAGCCGTTTGAATTTTTTCCCTTCAAGCATTTATCCAATTCCTTTTTGAAAGCCATGATTGAATCTGCTTCCACCACCCTTTCAGGCAGCGCATTCCAGATCATAACTACTCACTGCATAAAAAAGTTTTCCCTCATGTCACCTTTCATTCTTTTGCCAATCACCTTAATTCTGTGTCCTCTGGTTCTCAATCCTGCTGCCCTTCATGATTTTGAACACTTCTATTAAATCTTCTCTTAACCTTCTCTGCTCTAAGGAGAGCAACACCAGCTTCTCCAGTCTATCCATGTAACTGAAGTCTCTCATCCCTGGAACCATTCGAGTAAATCTTTTCTTGGAGGACGAACAGCATCACCAGCCTCGCCGGCCATGCCGTCCACCTCTGACACGTGGAGCTCCACAACACAGTGCTGTGACACATCCACCGGCACAGCAGGAGGGAGGGAAACCGCAGAGAGAGATGCGTCGCAGAGGGCACTACCCTCGCCACAGGGTCTACAGACCGAGGCTCAGCTTCTTGGACCTCTCTGAGCAGCAGTGCACACGGAGGTTCAGAGTCATTCGACATGTAGTCGTGGACATCTGCAGCCTCCTTGATGCCGAGTTGCTCCCGGCTGGCCCGAGCACCATCTTCTTACCTGTCACTGTCAAAGTCACCACTGCCCTCAACAACTTTTCCTCTGCATCCTTCCAGGGTGCCACCGGGGACATTGCCAGTGTCTCTCAGTCTTCTGCACAAAAGAGCCCTGCAAATACACCTACACCCACTCTGCAGTGGCACAATGGGTGGCATCAGTTGTGGGTCTTCATGGTGATCCTCAGGAAAGGGCATTATTGCACAAACCAGACAAGATTCACAAAGACGTGGCAGTAGTGGTGCCAATATAATATGTTATGTGAGTTGGTCAGAAATCAAATATAGGTAAAAACCATGACAAACCCTCAAACATCCTTGTGCAACCCCTTCATGCTCATGACACGTTTGCCTTACGCTTCCTACTACACATATGATGCATGCCCTGTGGCTGCAGCACAGGTAGTGGCAGGTTAAGTGAGGCTGACCGTGAAAGAGATGCATGAGAGGGTGAGTATGCGATAGAGCCATGAGATTGTATGAGGATTGGGTTGAGTGGTAGTGGCGGGATGAGTACTGGCGAGTTGAGTAAGTGCAGGTAAGATGAGGATGAGCCTTGAGTGGGTGTGAGGAGTGATGTGATAGAGTAGTGTTGGCAGTGCAGAAGGAGATGTGGGGTGGGGGCAGTGATGTGGCAGACAGAGTGTAGGGGAATGAGTAAGTGTACTCACTTCGGCTGACCTACTTAGGTCATTGAAGCGCCTCCTGCACTGTATGCAAGTGCATGATATGTTGGTGATGCTGGTGACCTCCTCTACCACCTCGAGCCAGGCCTTCGTGATGGCAGAGGCAGGCCACGTCCTCCCATCCATCGGGGAGAAGATCTCTGTCCTCTCCCTCCTCCTCACCCTATCCAGTAGGACCTGGAGTGAGGCACCATTAAACCTGGAATCAGCCTTCTCCCAGGGCTGCTCCATGCTGTAATTTTGCCTATTTTCTGCAGCATCAGTCAGTGGAGGACTGCCCCTTTAAATAGGACTCCTCCAGATGACAGCCTATGATGCGGGTGCGCAGTCCACCCGCTGGGCAGCTTTCCAGCGCGAAACCCGGAAGCTAAGGCAAGTTCCTTCAATTAGGCTGCGATCATGTGCAGAGCACCCCGAATTCACTGGGCGCATTACCCACCCGCCTAGACGACCCCCCGCTGCCAACCCGCCTCCCTCCTAATATCGAGCCCCTAATGTTTTTCCGTCTCTCCATTTTGGAGCTTGCAGCCTGTCTTAATTTAACCCCATCTATCCCACACAGATATGCTTAGGACGGCTGAATTTGGAATTTCCAGCTCCAA
This sequence comes from Heptranchias perlo, assembly GCF_035084215.1. Lineage (NCBI taxonomy): Eukaryota > Metazoa > Chordata > Chondrichthyes > Hexanchiformes > Hexanchidae > Heptranchias > Heptranchias perlo. Next base: position 72,256,222 of record NC_090331.1, on the reverse strand, counting down.
GTCTGTTCCTTTGTGTTTCTAATTGTTTTCATCTATTCCCTCAGGTGAGGAGGGTCCAGAATGTTCGACCTGCCCCTCATCGTCCTATGTTAAATTTAAAAGCTCACGGGACTCAGAGCCTAGGAATGTCCTTCTGGAGTCGATGGAGGTGATTTCATCCTCCTCAACTTGCTCATCGTCATCATCCGTAAGCCATTAAAGGATTATAGGAATGATGGAATGTAACCTTCCGGTATCCTGTCCCTGCCACTTCTTCATCTGGTTAATATTTACACATCTATCCCTTTTATCAGCTTGAATCTTGTCCACATAACTAACTACTCAATTTGTCTATTATCGAGAAGGGTGCTTCAAATCTCGTTTTCCCACTTTCCTGTGACATTATTCAGTTTTACCATCACCTTGTCACCCACTTCAAGACCCTGAACATAAGGGACAAACTTGTGATGGCACTTATTATTGTGGCCAATTGATTGGGCAGAACTTAGATACACATGTCGCAAATTAGGGTGTAACTGTTCTATATATGTGTCCAGGGACACACTCTTGTGTTGAGGTCCAGAGAAGGTGCTGCCTAGTCAAAGCTCTGGCAACCGCGACACCGTCCAGTCATGACATCGAATGGAGTATGTCCCATCGCCCGGGAGGGGTTATCCCGAATTGCCATCAATATGAGTGACAATAGAACATCCCGAGTCTTACCAGCCTCTCCCACTGCCTCGCTGCTTAAGGGTCCAATTCATACGCTCAACCGTACCAGCTGCCTGAGGATTATATGGAATATGAAACCTTTGCCTAATTCCTAGGAGCCTTAGTGTCTCCTTCACTGGCAATCCCCAGCGAGTGAAAACGTGCTCAATAAGTACAGTTTGGGTAGCAGTGGCTTGTCTCACAGGGATAGCCTCAACCCATTTAGAAAAGCAGTCAATTATGACAAAGACTTACTGGTCACCCTTCTGTGTCCTCTGAAACGGGCCAATGTAATCAATCGGTAAATTTCTTCAAGGGCCATCGGATGCTGGGATATGGCTAGGAGGCATTTTAATTCTGGGCCTGGGTCCTACTGGGCACATGTGAGGCAGTCATTAATGATGGCATTCACAGTCTGATCCATACAAGGGAAACACATTTGTTACATTCTGTACTGTAAAATTGTCCCTTCTTTTAAAGCCATCTTTGAGCCATGAGCCCCCACCTTTGATGTTTGCCTTGACTGATTTAATCCAAATATCCCCGTTCTGCACCCCTGAAGAAAGGGGGCATTTCACTTTGCCCTTCATTTATCTGGCCCTGCAAGATTTCGGGTGGTTCCCACACTTCGAGGGCAATCTTGAACTTTCTGGCTAGCTGATCTGCCTTGCCATTCTATAATAATATCATGGAATATCCGAATGAGCTGATTGCAGTGCGGAGCTGTCGGAACTACAAAAATCATTGTTTTTATTAAGGGACAATGAAACTGCTTGTACAGTGACTGCTCTTTCTACTCAGAAAGCTGTGACTCATCAGATTGAAATGCTGGAACCTCAAAAGATGTCAGACCAACTTCTTAAAAAAACTAGTGCAGTCCAAATAATTAACTTCAGCAATTCAGAAAGAAGGGTTAATCACTTCTTACTTGTCAAAACTTTAGAGGGTGGGAGAGGAGTCAATCACAAAAGCAGACTATAAAACACAATGCTTTGTAAACGTTCGATTTGATTTAAAACAAGACCAGGCATCTTCAATTGAAACTGTATAAAAAAAGTGGTTTTTAGCTGTAGTCCAATTAAAACAACGTGCTTTGAAGAAGTTCAAATCGATTTATAACCAGACACTATCCTCCAAATTTAACTTATAATTCTTTAAAGCTGCATTTTATCTTTTTTTCTCAAAAAAAGTCTTTGTGCTGTTAAAAAAGTGATGGCTTGCACAAAGTTCCTAATACAATTGCATTAAAATCATAGAATGGTAGAAATTTACGGCACAGGTGGAGGCCATTCGACCCATTGTGTGTGTGCCTGCTGAAAAAAGAGCTTTCCAGCCGAATCCCACTTTCCAGCTCTTGGTCCATAGCCTAGAAAGTTGCGGGACTTCAAGTGCATATCCAAGTACTGTTTAAATGCGATGAGGTTTTCTGCCTCCACCACCCTTTCAGGCCATGAATTCCAGACCCCCACCACCCTCTGGGTGAAAAAAATTCTCCTCAACTCCCCTCTAATCCTTCTACCAATTACTTTAAATCTATGCCTCCTGGTTTTTGATCTCTCTGCTAAGGAAATAGGTCCTTCCTATCCACTCTATCCAGGCCCCTCATAATTTTATACACCTCAATTTAATCTCCCCATAGCTCCTCTGTTCCAAAGAATATAACCCCAGCCTATCCAATCTTTTTTCATAGCTAAAATTCTCCAGTCCTGGCAACATCCTTGTAAATCTCCTCTGTACCCTCTCTAGTGCAATCACATCCTTCCTGTAATGTGGTGACCAGAAGTGTACATTCTGGGTAGTAAAATCTGTAAAAACAAGCAGAAATCATTAGTAACATCACTATTAATTTTAAAAATTCTTGTCAGGAAGACAGCATTTCAGTTCGTTCATCTCATTTTAAAGCATTTAGTATTTATTTAAGAGGTGTCCAGCAACAGGGAAAATAAAGACTCACACAGGCTTTTAAAGAGACAGTACGCTGAAAACAAAAAAACACATTCTGCAGCGTGAAACTCTCTCCCTTTCTCCTCATTTGTTCCATCATATATAAATTGATCTTTTTCACTTAAATCAATTTTCAATTTCTGATATTTGCTACTTAATCTCATTCTGGACATATTCAAATTTCAACTCACAGTCCGTGTCCTCCCCTCCGGTCCCTCCATCTTTCCTTTTGTTCTTCTTTTCTTCCTCATCTTTCAACCAGCCCTTCAGAGTTTCAACTTCCTCTCTCAACCTCCCGAACTCTTGTAATTGAAACAACAAGATTCCTGCTTTCCGATCGTCCACTTTAATTTTCTTCTCCTTTACTAGTTTCTTTATCTTAGTCTCGACCTCACACAAAGTCTGACATATTTTAACTAATAAAACACAAGTTCTTATTTCTCCTGGATATATTTTGTTGTTTTACACACCAGAGTTTTTGCTGGTTTTCCTCCCAGCTATCTAAACACACTCCCTATTTTTTTGTTTTCAAAATCATGAGTCCGAGCAAGGATATACTCACCTTCCCCTTCGTTCTGTTGTAATGATCTTAAATTTATGCTCTCTTGTTAACAACTTGCTGACCACTGGAATCAAAACTCCTCATCATTTTGAACAGCTTTATGCTATTTTTAACAGCTTTAAAAGACTTGTCCTTCCACTTTTAATAATTTGTATATCTGAGCCCCTAAGTCTCCCTGCTTCTCTGCGTCTTTTAACGTTTTATCATTTAGCGTATATGCCCTCTCCTTACTCTTTGTTCCAAAATGTAAGTTTTATTTTGGACTCTAAGGGAATCAAGGGACGTGGGGATAGAGCAGGAAAGTGGAGTTGAGGTAAAAGCTCAGCCATGATCTTATTGAAAGGCGGAGCAGGCTCGAGGGGCCGTGTGGCCTACTCCTGCTCTTATTTCTTATGTTCTGATGTTCTTATATAACAATTCACATTTCTTTGCATTAAATTTTATCTGGCATCCATCTGCCCAATCTACTAACTTGTCTATATCATTCTGAAGTTGTATACAGTTCTCCTCACTATTTACCATGCTCCTTATTTTTATATTGTCTGCAAATGTTGATATTGTGCCCCAATTCCGAAGTCCAAAATGTGCGTGTATATACATATATAAAGAGCAACGGTCACAACACTGACCCTGGGGGACACCACTGTTTACACTCCTCCAGTCCATCCATGAACCACTGCTCTCTGCTTTCTGCCATTTCTCCAAATTCCCTCTCATGTTCTCTTTAATACTGTTTGTCTTCATTTTATCAGCAAGCATCCTATGTGGCGTGTTGTTAAACAACTTTTCAAAATCCACTAACTCAATACCTATTGCGTTTACCTTATCGATACACCCTAGTATTTCCTCAAAGAATTATTACATTTATGAGGCATGCCTTACCTTTTACAAATTGATGCTGCCTGTCTTCAATTAATCCATGGTTTTCTAAGCGAGTATTAATTTTAACCTGTATTATGGCTTCTAGAACTTTACCCACCATCGACTATGTTCAGCTGACTCGTCTATAGTTATTCGGTGTACGCCTTTATCCCCTTTTCAACAGAGGTTTTCCACTGAGAACGCATCAGTCCTCCAGTCCTCCTTCCATATCGAACTTATTAAGAATGAACTTGGAACTGTGTCACACGCTGCATGCTGAGAAATCTTCCCCTATTAACTCAGTTAACCGCATGCAGGAACATTCATTAAGACAGTTTCAAAAATCTCCCTTCCAAATTTAATATTGTAAGGTACTTTCAGATCCTTTAATTCCATCTAGTTGACTCATGCCCACTGCTTAGGAAGGGCTACACGTATATACTGCAACCCATGGAATCCATTCTACATTGATGCAGTGTGCACGAAGTCAGTCCATTCAGATTGAGGTTGTCGGTGTGAGTACGGTAATAAAATGCAACAAAATAAAGTCGTTTAAATTGATATGGTTGAAACCATAACCTCACTAACAAAAGTTTGTGGAGGATTTTTTTCACTCTACTTCCAGAGATACTCATGAATGTTGCTAGACTTTCCATTCTATTTACTCTCCAACAGTAATGTCAAGGTGTCACTCAATCTGTTCCCTCCCACCTGCCTGCTGAAGTATATATAGTGCAATCACAAAGCTGGAGTAAAATAATGGTTGTGAATGAGCTATTTCACTGGTTCAGTCTTTAATCAAAAAGGTTCTGAGTTGTTTTGTTCCAAAGTGTAATAGCTTTTTAAAAAAGTTATAATAAGTTGCTAAGATGTTAAAATACAAGAGTACAAATAAACATACTAATAAGATGTTCGAATACAATCTGATAAAGTTATCACCATACAAAGTTCCGAGGAGCACCTCTGGAAGGTCCTTGTTATTACTTGAGTGTGTCCAGCCTCAGTCCGAGAACTTTCTAACAAATACGAGTTAATTCTCAGCTTATATACATTTATTGACACAAAGTGTTCGACATGTCCGTGTGCAAACATGGGGCCTCCCGTCAATCATCCTCTCTGTCTCATGGAGCTGCCATCTGCTTCACTCCCTCACATTCCAGATGACACACAACATGTGACATCATTGCCTCCCATATGATTAGTTGTCTCCGATTTAGTATGCAGGTGCAGCAGGTGATCAAGAAGGCCAATGGAATGTTGGCTTTTATTGCTAGGGGGATAGAATATAAAAACAGGGAGGTATTGCTACAGTTATATAAGGTATTGGTGAGACCGCACCTGGAATACTGCATACAGTTTTGGTGTCCATACTTAAGAAAAGACATACTTGCTCTCGAGGCAGTACAAAGAAGGTTCACTCGGTTAATCCCGGGGATGAGGGGGCGGACATATGAGGAGAGGTTGAGTAGATTGGGACTCTACTCACTGGAGTTCAGAAGAATGAGAGGCGATCTTATTGAAACATATAAGATTGTGAAGGGGCTTGATCGGGTGGATGCGGTAAGGATGTTCCCAAGGATGGGTGAAACTAGAACTAGGGGACATAATCTTAGAATAAGGGGCTGCTCTTTCAAAACTGAGATGAGGAGAAACTTCTTCACTCAGAGGGTAGTAGGTCTGTGGAATTTGCTGCCCCAGGAAGCTGTGGAAGCTACGTCATTAAATAAATTTAAAACAGAAATAGACAGTTTCCGAGAAGTAAAGGGAATTAGCGGTTACGGGGAGCGGGCAGGAAATTGGACATGAATTTAGATTTGATGTTAGGATCAGATCAGCCATGATCTTATTGAATGGCGGAGCAGGCTCGAGGGGCCGATTGGACTACTCCTGCTCCTATTTCTTATGTTCTTATTTACCAAAGACACTATATTTGCCCAAAGCATCCTGTATTCTTACTAAACTCTGGCCAACTCCCTTTACCCATCTTCTGCACATGAGATAGGAAAGACACAGGATGCTCATTACTTAAGGGGGCTTCTCTACACAAGGTGACCAAAAATCTGTTGATGCTTAATAACAGAGAACAGAAAGCCTTGTTCACAGGAAATGCCTATATAACGCTTTTCCTAACAAGATTAGCAATATTATGTCGAAAGCTTCTCTTAAAATGGTGATTACATTGCCAGGACAAATAAAATCAATCAGACCTCCGCCTCACACAGGGAAATAAACTTTCAGTGCTTTAGTTGAACCCTCTTAGCAAAATAGTGATTTATAAATGTTACATGTAGATTAATACGTATTGGGCAATGTAAGTTTGGGTAAAAGAAATCATGAACACAGTAATGATTCATTCCTGGAAGCATAGTAAAAGAGCAAATGTTACAAAGTCACAATACCTTTACCGGACTCAGCATAGAAGCTCTTTGGACTGTAGTCCTTTCAATTTTTTCATAGAACAATTAAAACAGCATCAAAGCAGAATGAAAAGAATCAGTGCCCCATCTATAAACCTGAATAAGGGGATTTTGTCTGCAGTGCCTATAGGTTTTTTTTTTATTTGCTTTTTTGCTGATATACACTGTTAAAACCATTAGAATAACAAAAGCATTCCCTACAGTGGAGTTTCAGTCCAGCTTATAAATACCGAGCTGTATGAAACAGCGCTATGTCCAGGCGGTTGTTTGACTAACTGTGAAGGTCAAAATGGGAAAGGTAAGGTTAATTCTCATATTTTTCAAATAATGTTTGACAAAATACATTAAATTTAGGAAATTATCGAATGATTCATGTCATTTTTTTCACCACAGATCATCTTTTACGAGGACAGGAACTTCCAGGGTCGGCACCACGAGTGCAGTACTGACTGTGCTGACCTGTCCTCTTACTTCAGTCGCTGCAACTCCATCCGTGTTGAGAGTGACTGGTGGGTGGTGTATGAGAAACCCAATTACATGGGATATCAGTATGTTCTGAGCAGGGGAGAATATCCTGACTACCAGCGCTGGATGGGATTCGATGACAGCATCAGGTCATGTCGCACCTACCCACACGTAAGTTGAAAATAAGGCTAATTACCAGTTTCAAATCATTTGTTGATAGGATGGCTCATCAATAGTTTTCTGTCATTTTATGTAATTTATTCTCAGCCCCCACATTAATTATGTAATAGTCTTTTATATTCATTTAAAGATTATTATTGTCACTCCCTTTTTCTGTCATTATTGACAAATCCACATTTTAGTTTAAACATTTTACTGCTTTCTACTATTTCAAATGTTAGGAAAAAGATTGAAATACAGTGCCAAATGATAAACCCATGGCAAGATTTAGAAAAATAGAACTAAAAATGTGTTTGTAATTTACTGGCATCTTTCTAATTAGTTGTTAATTTACTGAGAGTTAAATTATGAGGATATGTTGCATAGACAAGTCTTGTATTCCCTTGAATATAGAAGATTAATGGGTAATCTAATTAAGGTGTTTTTGACGATTAAAGGATTTCATAGGGTAGATAGAGAGAAACTATTTCCTCTGGTGGGGGATTCCAAAACAAGGGGGCATAACCTTAAAATTACAGCTAAACCATTCAAGGGTGATGTCAGGCAGCACTTCTTCACGCAAAGGGTAATAGAAATCTGGAACTCTCTCCCCCAAAAAGCTGTTGAGAGCAGGTCAACAAAAAAATTAAAATCTGAGATTGATAGATTTTGATCGATTTTTTTTTAGGCAAGGATATTCAAGGATAAGGGATAAAGACGGGTAAATGGAGTTAAGGTACAGATCAGCCTTGATCTAATTGAACAGCGAAATAGGCTCGAGGGGCTGAATGGCCTACTCTTGTCCCTAAGTTCATGTGCAATAGATACACAAAAAAATTAATGTATAAATGCTGCAGAATTATTCATCGTGTTCATGTGTACTTCTCTACTACCTGGGTTCAGATTTGACCAAGGCTTCAAGTAAGGATTCTGCTAACGTTGGTAAAGGCAGTACTTCAGGTGAATTGTGCCTAAACACAAACAGGCCTAAAATATTTTGCTTAAAGGGCTATTGCTTAGGTATTGGCCTAGACAGTGAGAGTTGGAACAGCATCAAAGTCAGTCATGTGGACCATCATAATTAGGTTTGATCCTCTACTAACACACAGACACTTTATCCTGCTGGAGACTTGACCAAATCTAATTACTCTCCAAGTGAAAGGTTCAGCAGTTTCCCCTGATCCCCGAGATAATCTGATGAAGCTCCAGAATATTGATTGAACCGTACAAACTACATTAAGTAACTTTGAATGGTTTCTTTCTGTGGCATGACACTTCCAACAGCTGATTTAGTCTCTTAAACTTAAATTTTGGCCTTAACCATATATTTACATTTTTCGAATGAGTCGAATAACAATAAATTAACTGATTTCCTTGGCCGTCTTTGTGACACATCTACTTATTTTTTGAGGGGGAAATTCTTTTCTCAACATAAGATATTCACAGTCTAAAGGAAGTAGCCTGCTAACATCTACACTTTCCACTCCTCCCAGCACTTCAAAGGATCATATTTTGTCTCCTATCTCCTTTTGACCACTGAAAACAAGTTCAGTTTTGTCAGTCTTTCTTCATGACTGAGAAACATAAGTGCCATGATGAAATCCTTGTCACTCTTCCCTGAAATCTCTCGAGTGTATCAGTGCCCTTTTGGTAGATGGGTGCCCAGAACTGCCAGTAACAATCCAGATGTAATTTCACTAATGACCTACACAAGGTTAGAATAACATGTTGTGACTTACAATATATTCAAATGCCTCGAGATTTGTCTTAGTAAATGATCAGCATCATTACTGACGACTTCACACCAACTGGATATTTTCAGTGAATGGTCAATAATCTTTTCCCAAATCTTTTTTAACTTCTACCTTCGCTGATAGACTTATGTACAATATTTCATTTTTCTTGTCCTAATTTGCTACAATCTTGGAACACTCTTCAATATATATCACATATATTTGCTACTACATCATTAATGTTACACATTTTATATTACAGTACAGGGGAGGCAGCTACAAAATGAGGATTTACGAGAGGCCTGACTTTGGAGGACAGATGATGGAATTCATGGATGACTGTCCATCTGTCTACGATCGTTTCCGCTACCGTGACATTCACTCCTGCAATGTGATGGATGGTTACTGGACCTTCTATGAACAACCCAACTACAGAGGCCGCCAGTACTTCATGAGACCCGGTGAATACAGGAGATTCAGTGACTGGGGCGCCACCAGCTCAGCTATCGGATCTTTCAGGCGCATGAGGGACTTCTAGATCATTGCTGAAATATATGATTTAGTCAAGCGGATAGATTTGTGAACATAAATAAAATCCCTTTTACTCGATTATTTTGATGTGTTCCTTTCTTTATCTGGATTGTCATGCCAATCGTTATATCAGGAATCTTACTTAATAAACCACTATCTAGTTAGAAACAAATGCTGACATTAAGATACAACTATGAACGGGGCTTTAATTTATATGCAAGTGGAACATACACTCTGGTTTAATCAGTAATGCAGCAACATTTGATATAAGAGATCCCATGGCACTATTCGAAGAAGACATGGAACTCGCCAAATGGACAACATTTTTCCCTCAATCAAATTATCAAAGAAACAGATTAGCTAATCATTCATCTCATTGGTGCCTGTGGGACCTTGCTGTGTGTAAAATATTTACCGTGTTTGCATACATAATAATGGAGATTGCACTTCAAAAGTAATTAATTAAATATGATGCACTTTGAGATGTCTGTCAGATATGATGAAGCACAATAAGAATGCAAGACCTTTCTTTTTCTTTAATAGTCATAAACCTCCGCCAAATAATGTTACTTCATTTATTTATATCCCAGTTCTTAACACTAGGAATGTAGTTCAGTTTCACCACCTTGGATAATCCATCCATCATGATATCAGCTCTGTGCATTCCTTTCAATATGTTTATTTTGTTGTTCAAAGAAAATCAGCATTTTTTCCCTTTCACCTTTTCTTTTCTTCCATGGCCCTGTATTTTGCTGTAGCAGGGCATCAAATGGCATCTGATGTTAATTAGACTAGCCCTTGCCCGTTTGGGATTTAAATTTTTTGCATGGCTAATTGCTGAAAGTGCGAGCTGATAACGTCACAGCGAGGGAAACCGGGCATCTGGGACCTGCGTGAACAGGACAAGTAACTGTGTATCTTGTTAACCAATCAGATTGACGGTGTGAGAAATTAACAAGGACTGAGAAGGAAATGTAAATTAGAGTGGGTGAATTCAATTTGAAATCAGGTACAGAAAGAGAAATAAGGAGGGAAAAAAAATTGGACTAAGAGAGAAAAAAAGAAAGTAAGGAAAAGTAAAAAAAAGGTTAAAATTTTAAATTTTACATTTTTAAAATATCCAACAACAATTAAAACCTGAAGGAATGAGACTCCATTCTTGTAATAGTTAATTTTCACTGTCAGAGAGGTTGATTGGCAGTAATCAACACTTAGCAGGTCATTAGAAGGTTACTTTGACTGAAATGGCTTGACTTAACTTTCTGTGGTGAGTTTAGTTTGTATCTACCACGCAAATACGGCAACTTCACGCCATTCAATAAATTTCATTGGTGAGGCAGACATTGAGATGCCGTTTTCCTGAAGCTAACGGCAGAGCAGCCATTTGCTCGTCTAGTCTAGGTTTCATTTGGTTAATATTACACTTCATGATTCAGAGAAAGAAAATCATAATTCAATGTGCAAAAAACAACAGTATGCCATATTATTAAGAAATCGTGGACGTAAAAGATTCTCCAGCTCTCCGATAACCAATATCCATCTTGTGGATATTTTTGCTAAGTATTATTTCTCTCTAGCCCTCAGTTGTCCCAATTTCATTGTTAACTCAAAGGAACTCAACCCAGAATTTTGGAAATCCATATTTCTATGGCCCTCTTTCCTTTAATTTCAATCCCTCTGACAGGTACCAGTGTTTACTCTATCCTGATTGTTCCATTACTGAGTCGATTTCTCTATGGAGGTTTCTCACTCTCCTGAGCCACATTAAACATTTCATGTCGTGCCGTTGTCAAATAACTGAGCATGTCTGAGACCTGTTCTTCAATGAATCTTCATCATGCATTTCCGCCTGCTAGTTGCCTCACACACAACAGATCACATTTGCACACACACCAATACCCCAAGATCATGCCACACATGATATCAGAAGAAACAAGCCACTTTTGGGCATTCATGTTATCTTATCAAAAGATCGGTGGGGTGCCTGGAGAACTTTGCCTAGCTCCCCCTGAAGGGTCTCTCAATGTCTCGGGTGGTGGCCAGGCTATTAAATGCAGTTTTCTCATTGTTCAGTATAGGCAAGCACACAAATATCTCCGAGACGAAGCTATTAATTAACTATTCTCAACTACATGGTCCTGACTTTCACTGGATTGTACATTAATACCATAAAATCATAGAATCATAGAAAGGTTAAAGGACAGAAGGAGGCCATTTGGCCCATCGAGTCCGGGCCGGCTTTAGGCAAGAGCAATCCAGCTAGTCCCACCCACTGTTCTTTCCCCATAGCCCTGCAATTTATTTCCTTTCAAGTACTTATCCAGTTCCCTTTTGAAGGCCATGATTGAATCTGCCTCCATCACTCCCTCGGGCAGTGCATGCCAGATCCTAACCACTCGCTGTGTAAAAAAGTTTTTTCCTCCTGTCACCTTTGGTTTGTTTGCCAATCGCCTTAAATCTATTCCTCTGGTTCTTGATCCTTCCACCAATGGGAACAGTTTCTCTCTATCTACTCTGTCTAGACCCTTCATGATTTTGTGTCATCTGTAAATTTTGAAATTGTGCCCTGTACACCCAAGTCCAAGTCATTAATATATATCAAGAAAAGCAGTGATCCCAGCACGGACCCCTGGAGAACACCACTGTACACCTCACTCCAGCCCAAAAAACAACCATTCACCATTACTCTGTATCCTTGTTACTACTGCCCCCTTTATTCCATGGGCCGCAATCTTGATGATAAACCTACCATGCAGCACTTTATCAAACGTCTTTTGAATGTCCATATACGCCACATCAACTGCATTGCCTTCATCAAAAAACTCTATCAGGTTAGTTAAACACAATTTATTTTTAACAAATCCATGTTGGCTTTCTCTAATCAATCCACACTCATCCAAGTGATTGTTAATTCTGTCCCGGACTATGATTTCTAGAAGTATCCCCACCACTGAGATTAAACTGACGGGCCTATAGTTGCTGAGTTTATCTTTACATCCTTTTTGAACAAGGGTGTAACATTTGAAATTCTCCAGTCCTCTGGCACCACCCCCCTATCTACGGATGTTTGGAAGATTATGGCCAGTACTTCCGCAATTTCCACCCATACTTCCCTCAGCAACCTAGGATGCATCCCATCTGGACCAGGTGACTTATCTGTTTTAAGTACAGCTGGCACTTCAAGTACCTCCTCTTTATCAATTTTTAGCTCATCCAGTATCTCAACTATATCTTCCTTTACTGAGTCTCTGGCAGCATCTGCTTCCTTGGTAAAGACTGATGCAAAGTACTCATTTAGTACCTCAGCCATCCCTTCTGCCTCCATGAGTAGATCTCATTTATGGTCCCTAATTGGCACCACTCGTCCTCTTACTACCCGTTTACTGGTTACATGTCTGTAGTGTAGGGGGTGGTGGTGTGTGTCAGCTTCACCTCTGACTTCTGAGCGGTCCGAATCGCTCCCACTCCCTGGGTTCTAGACCTTGGACTTATTTGGGGGTTGTGACAAAGTGCAGCAGACAACTGGTTTTGGTGCAAGAAACTTTGACCTTTATTCAAGAGAGGAAATACAACACAACAATCTTAACACTCTAATAAAAAGGGGAACACTTCAGTACAGTCGAGGGAAATTACAGTAGAAAGATACCTCACCCCTCCTAATCCCACTTCACTAGCTAAGTTGGACTCTAAAGGGCCAGAGATAATGCTCACCAAACGAACCCTTGACAGTAATTCACCCAGAGGTAAGTCAGAAAAAGATTGTCGAGTGGAAACTTTGCGGATCTTCGGTTTTCTCCCGAGTTGGTTTTCTTTGGTCGCGGTGGCCCAATATTACCCGATTGGTTGGTGGCAATATTCGGTTGGTTGTTTCGTAAGGCCCTTGTTGCCACGAGGTGTCTGATGGTCACTGGGGCTGTTCCTCTGGTTTCTTCTTGTGTGTCGGCCTGCTTCTAGAGCTGCTGACCTTCCCTGTCGAACTGCTTTCCTTGTTGTTCGCTGGAAGTTGCTCTTCCTTCCAGAGACAGGCAGAACAAGACAAGCAGCACACAAGCACCAGCAAGAATCAGAGAGAGAGAGAGAGCGAGAGAGAGGTTTCGAGTTTCCACTTGTGTATCCCTCTCTTACAATGGTCTTCGTCACTTCAAAAAAAAACACTTCATGTCTGTTTAAACAGTTCTTACAAAGTCCTTAAGAATCTTTGATGGCTTTTTGATGGTCCCTCATCATGTTGTAATTGCTTCTCCCGATGGGGCATTGTTAATTCCGATTTTAGAGCTTGTCCCATAAGGCTTCCTTTTGTATCCAACATCCTAGGTGTTGATGGGTTTTGCTTTAAAACAAAGACATGGCCCCACCATGTCTGGAGCAGTTGCCTCTTTCAATGGCAGTGAGTGTTGACCACCTGCTGCAGGTTTTGCTTTAAAACAGAGACATGTCTGAAGCAGTAATTCTCCCACATTCCATGTGTTTTGTGGATTCGTCTGGTGGCCTCTCACCTATCCTTCCATCTTAGGATTTCAGTCAATGGCCAAAGTTTTTCCATACTCAGGGAAAAGGTGAATTCCCAGAATTCTTACAGTCGCCCCTACGAGGAAGCGAGTCCCTTAAAGGACGTGGATTCCTCGAAAAGTACTTTTCCCTGGTTGATGCTTCCTGGTGCGGCGCGTGTGTGAGTCACCCTGAAATGGTTAGAAAAGAGTCCAAAGTCCTTTTCTTTAGAGTTTTTCTGCGAGTTTTGGGGGATCTGTGAATTTTGAAAATCTTACAGTAGAAGATTTTTGGACTCCCTTTTATGTTGGCCGCCAGTCTATTCTCATACTCTCTCTTTGCCCCTCTTATTTCCTTTTTCACTTCTCCTCTGAACGTTCTATAGTCTTCCACTTAAATCAATTTTCAATTTCTGATATTTGCTACTTAATCTCATTCTGGACATATTCAAACTTCAACTCACAGTCCGTGTCCTCCCTCCGGTCCCTCCATCTTTCCTTTTGTTCTTCTTTTCTTCCTCATCTATCAACCTACCCTTCAGAATTTCAACTTCCTCTCTCAACCTCCCGAACTCTTGTAATTGAAATAACAAGATTCCTGCTTTCCAATCATCCACTTTAATTTGCTTCTCCTTTACTAGTTTCTTCATTTTAGTCTCCACCTCACACAAAGTCTGACAGATTTGAACTAATAAAACACAAGTTCCTATTTTCTCCTGGATATATTTCTTTGTTTTACCCACCAGAGTTTTTGTTGGCTTCCTCCCATCTTCCCCCAGCCATCTAAACACACTCCCTATTTTTTTGTTTTCCAAATCATGCGTCCGAGCGAGGATATCGTAATCTTCCCTTTCATTCTGTTGGAATTATCTTAAATTTATGCCCTCTTGTGAACAACTTGCTGACCACTGGAAACAGTTTGCTGACCTCTGGAAATTTGCTGACCACTGGAAACAGTTTTCACTGATTTACCTCACCAAAACTCCTCATCATTTTGAGCAGCACAATCAGAGGTCCTCCTAAATATCTTTTTTCTAATGAAATGAGCGTCATTTCCTCTAGGCTCTACTCATCTTAGTGAAGCTTTGCAACTTCTCCATAGCCTTGAAATGCTTCTTAAAGCAAGCTGCCCAAAACTGGATGCAATAATCTAACTGTACTCTAATCAATGACTTGTATACACTTAGTGCTACCTCTTTGATTTGTACTCTAAGCTCCTTATTATAAACTAAGTTTCCATATGTTTTTATTTTTAACAGCTTTAAAAAACTTTTCCTTCCACTTTTAATAATTTGTACATCTGAGCCCCTGAGTCTCTCTGCTCCTCGACTCCTTTTAACGTTTTATCATTTAGCGTACATGCTCCAAAACGTGTCAAACTCACATTTCTTTGCATTAAATTTTACCTGACATCAATCTGCCCAATCTACTAACTTGTCTACATCATTCTGAAGTTGTATACAGTCCTCCTCACTATTTATCATGATCCTTATTTTTGTATTGTCTGCAAATTTTGATATTGTGCCCCAATTCCCAAGTCCAAAATGTGCGTGTATATACATATATAAAGAGCAACGGTCACAACACTGACCCTGGGGGACACCACTGTTTACACTCCTCCAGTCTATCCATGAACCACTGCTCTCTGTTTTCCGTTGTTTAACCAATTTCCCGCTCATGTTGCCACATTCTCTTTAACACTGTTTGCCTTCATTTCCTCAGCAAGCTTCCTATGTGGTACGTTGTTGCATGTAATCTGTATGTACTCTGGGTGGGGGACTTCAACGTCCATCACCAACAGTGGCTCGGTAGCTCCACCACTGACCAAGCTGGCCGAGTCCTGAAGGGCATAGCTGCCAGACTGGGCTTGCGGCAGATGGTGAGCGAACCAACAGGAGGGATAAACCTACTTGACCTTGTCCTCACCAATCTACCTGTTGCAGGTGCATCTGTCCATGACAGTATTGGTAGGAGTGACCACCGCACAGTCCTTGTGGAGACAAAGTCCCGTCTTCACACTGAGGACACCACCAAAGTATTGTGTGCCACTACCACCGTGCTAAATAGGATAGATTCAGAACAGATCTAGCAACTCAAAACTGGGCATCCGTGAGGCGCTGTGGACCATCAGCAGAATTGTATTCCAGCACAATCTGTAACCTCATGGCCCGGCATATTCCTCACTCTACCATTACCAACAAGCCAGGGGATCAACCCTGGTTCAATGAGGAGTGTAGAAGAGCATGCCAGGAGCAGCACAGGCGTACGTAAAAATGAGGTGCCAACCTGGTGAAGCTACAACTCAGGACTACATGCATGCTAAACAGCGGAAGCAACATGCGATCGACAGAACTAAGCGATTCCACAACCAACGGATCAGATCAAAGCTCTGCAGTCCTGTCACATCCAGTCGTGAATGGTGGTGGACAATTAAACAACTAACAGGAGGAGGAGGCTCTGCAAACATCCCCATCCTCAATGATGGCAGAGTCCAGCACGTGAGTGCAAAAGACAAGGCTGAAGCATTTGCAACCATCTTCAGCTAGAAGTGCTGAGCAAATGATTCATCTCAGCCTCCTCCCGATATCCCCACCATCACAGAAGCCAGTCTTCAGCCAATTTGATTCATTCCACGTGATACCAAGAAACGGCTGAGTGCACTGGATACAGCAAAGGCTATGGGCCCCGACAACATCCCGGCTGTAGTGCTGAAGACTTGTGCTCCAGAACTAGCCGCGCTTCTAGCCAAACTGCTCCAGTACAGCTACAACACTGGCATCGACCCAAGAATGTTGAAAGTTGCAGAGGTATGTGCTGTCCACAAAAAGCAGGACAAATCCAATCCGGCCAAATACCGCCCCATCAGTCTACTCTCAATCATCAGCAAAGTGATGGAAGGTGTCATCGATAATGCTATCAAGCGGCACTTACTCACCAATAACCTGCTCACCGATGCTCAGTTTGGGTTCCGCCAGGACCACTCGGCTCCAGACCTCATTACAGCCTTGGTCCAAACATGGACAAAAGAGCTGAATTCCAGAGGTGAGGTGAGAGTGACTGCCCTTGGCATCAAGGCAGCATTTGACTGAGTGTGGCACCAAGGAGCCCTAGTAAAATTGAAGTCAATGGGAATCAGGGGGAAAACTCTCCAGTGGCTGGAGTCGTACTGAGCAAAAAGGAAGATGGTAGTGGTTGTTGGAGGCCAAACATCTCAGCCCCAGGACATTGCTGCAGGAGTTCCTCAGGACAGTGTCCTGGGCCCAACCATCTTCAGCTGCTACATCAATGACCTTTCCTCCATTATAAGGTCAGGAATGGGGATGTTCGCTGATGATTGCACAGTGTTCAGTTCCATTCGCAACCCCTCAAATAATGAAGCGGTCCGTGCCCACATGCAGCAAGACCTGGACAACATCCAGGCTTGGGCTGATAAGTGGCAAGTAACATTTGCACCAGACAAGTGCCAGGCAATGACCATCTCCAACAAGAGAGAGTCTAACCACCTCCCCTTGACATTCAACTGCATTACCATCGCCGAATCCCCCACCATCAATATCCTGGGGGTCACCATTGACCAGAAACTTAACAGGACCAGCCACATAAATACTGTGGCTACAAGAGCAGGTCAGAGGCTGGGTATTCTGCGGCGAGTGACTCACCTCCTGTCTCCCCAAAGCCTTTCCACCATCTACAAGGCACAAGTCAGGAGTGTGATTGAATACTCTCCACTTGCCTGGATGAGTGCAGCTCCAACAACACTCAAGAAGCTCAACACCATCCAGGACAAAGCAGCCCGCTTGATTGGTACCCCATCCACCACCCTAAACATTCACTCCCTTCACCACCGGCGCACTGTGGCTGCAGTGTGTACCATCCACAGGATGCACTGCAGCAACTCACCAAGGCTTCTTCGACAGAACCTCCCAAACCCACGACCTCTACCACCTAGAAGGACAAGAGCAGCAGGCACATGGGAAAAACACCACCTGCACATTCCCCTCCAAGTCACACACCATCCCGACTTGGAAATATATCGCCGTTCCTTCATCGTCGCTGGGTCAAAATCCTGGAACTCCCTTCCTAACAGCACTGTGGGAGAACCGTCACCACACGGACTGCAGCGGTTCAAGAAGGCGGCTCACCACCACCTTCTCAAGGGCAATTAGGGATGGGCAATAAATGCCGGCCTCGCCAGTGACGCCCACATCCCGTGAACAAATAAAAAAAACTTTTGACAATCTACCGACTCAACACCTACTGCATTTACCTTATTGATACACTCTGGTATTTCCTCAAAGAACTATTATATTTATCAAGCATGCCTTACCTTTTACAAATTCATGGGGCTCGATTTTAGGGTCAGGTTTCCTGCGGGTTTCCAGCGGGGGGGCCCCGAAAATCCCGATATGAGGTCACGTGACCGGATCGCGCCACGATCCCGACCACTTCCGGGTTCCCCGATGACGTGCGGGGCTGCGTGCGTGGCCCCCGCTGGTGGGAATCCCGCAGGCAATTAAAGCCAGCGGGGTTCCACTTGAGAGTACTTACCTTGCTTGTTGAGGTCAGTTAATGAGCTGAATCAGCTGTCAAAAGAGGAAGTGTGGGATTTCACCTGCATCGCAGACTGTTTCACACACTGGGGGAAACAGTCTCTCTCCAACCAGGCGTGTTGCAGCCAGCAGCCTGTGGCAGGTGCCAAGGTGCACCCCACGGGGGAGAGCCCTCACCCACGCAGGAGGCCACCGCGTCACATAGGGCAACCCCTGCCCTCCACCACCCCCCGCCAAGCCAGAGGACAGACCGACACGAAACTGCAGCCCCAGTCCGAGGAACCACCCGCCTACCCTGCACAACCCCTCAGACCAACACCTGCCAGATGGGTGGTGCGTGGACACCCTCGGAGGACGAACAGCATGACCAGCCCCAGCAGCCTCGCAGTCCACGCCGTCCGCCGCAGAGACGTGGAGCCCCCCAACACGGTGTTGTTGCACGCCCACCTGCACAGCAGGAGGGAGGGCTACCGCAGAGAGAGACGCATCGCAGAGGGCACTACCCTCGCCACAGGGTCCACAGACCGAGGCGCAGCTCCCCGGACCTCTCCGAGCAGCAGTGCACACGGAGGCGCAGATTTGCTCGACATGTAGTCGTGGAGATCTGCAGGCTCTTTCATGCCGAGCGGCTCCTGGCTGGCCCCAGCACCAACTGCTTACCTGTCGCTGTCAAAGTCACCACTGCCCTCCACAACTTCTCCTCCGCATCCTTCCAGGGTGCAGCCGGCTACACCTCGGATGTCTCTCAGTCGTCTGCTCAGAAGAGCCCTGCAAATACACCTGCACCTACTCTGCAGTAACACAATGGGTGGCATCAGTGGTGGGTCCTCATAGTGATACCCAGGAGCGGGCATTATTGGACACAACAGACAGGATTCGCGGAGACATGGCAGTGGTGGTGCCAATATAATGTGTGATGTTTGTTGCTCTGAAATTCAATATAGGTAACACCCATGGCAAACCCTCAGACACCCTTGTGCACCCCCTTCATGCTCACGTAACATTTGCCTTACGCTACCTACTGCACATATGTGATGCATGCCCTGTGGCTGCAGCACAGGTGGTGGCAGGTTGAGTGAGGCTGGCCGTGAGGGAGATGCACGAGAGGGTGAGTATGGAATAGAGCCATGAGATTGTATGAGGATTGGGTCGCGTGTTAGTGGCAGGATGAGTACTGGCGAGGTGAGTAGGTGCAGGTAAGATGAGGATGGGGTTTGAGTGGGTATGAGGGGTGATGTGACAGAGTAGTGTTGGTGGTGCCGAAGGAGATGTGGGGTTGGGGCAGTGTTGTGGCAGATGGAGTGTAGGGGAAAGACTTCGTGTTCTCACTGTGGCTGACCTACTGAGGTCATTGCAGCGCCTCCTGCACTGTATGCAGGTGGGCGATATGTTGGTTGCGCAGGTGGCCCCCTCTGCCACCTCGAGCCAGGCCTTCTTGGTGGCAGAGGCTGGCCGCTTCCTCCCGCCCGCCGGGTGCAAGATCTCTGTCTTCGCCCTCCTCCTCACCCCATCTGATGATACCTGGGGTGAGGCATCATTAAACTGGGAGCAGCCTTCCCCCTGGGCTGCTCCATGCTGTAATTTGTTCCATTGGTTGCAGCATCTGTCAGTGGAGGACTGCCCCTTTAAATAGAGCGCCTCCAGCTGACAGATCGTACTGCGCATGCGCAGCCTGCCCGACGCGCAGACCAGCAGCGCGGACCCCGGAGGAGCAGGTAATTGATTCCTATTAGTGGGTTGCCTGCTACGATCGCGCGGGCAACCCACTAATTTCACCGAGCGTGTTGACCACGCTCCCGAAACCCAACCCGCCGGAAACCCGCAGGCCTGGTAATATCGAGCCCATGGTGCCTGTGTTCAATGTTCAATCCATGGTTTTCTCAGCGAGTATTAATTTTATCCTGTATTATGGCTCCTGGAACTTTACCCACCATTGACTATGTTTTGCCGACTAGTCTATAATTATTCGGTTTGCCCCTTTATCTCCTTTTCAACAGAGGTGTTACACTGGGAACCCTCCAGTCCTCCGGCACACTTCCAAATCCAAGTTGTTTTGTTCCAAAGTATAATAGCTTTTTAAAGAAGTTATAATAAGTTGCAAAGATGTTAAAATACAAGAGTAGAAACAACATTCAAGAAGCATTTGGATGAGCACTTGAAATGCCATAGCATACAAGGCTACGGACCAAATGCTGGAATATGGGATTAGATTAGACAGGGCTTGATGGCCGGCGCGGACACGATGGGCCGAAGGGCCTCTATCCGTGCTGTATAACTCTATGACTCTATAACTCTAAGAGCCCTGCAAATACACCTACACCCACTCTGCAGTGACACAATGGGTGGCATCAGTTGTGGGTCCTCATAGAAATCCTCAGGAGCGGGCATTATTGCACAAACCAGACAGGATTCGCGAAGACATGGCAGTAGTGGTGCCAATATAATATGTAATGTGAGTTGTTCTGAAATTCAATATAAGTAACAACCATGACGAACCCTCAAACACCCTTGTGCATCCCCTTCATGCTCACGACACGTTTGCCTTACGCTGCCTACTGCACATATGTGATGCATGCCCTGTGGCTGCAGCACAGGTAGTGGCAGGTTGAGTGAGGCTGGCCGTGAAAGAGATGCACGAGAGGGTGAGTATGAGATAGAGCCATGAGATTGTATGAGGATTGGGTTGAGTGGTAGTGGCGGGATGAGTACTGGCGAGGTGAGTAGGTGCAGGTAAGATGAGGATGAGGTTTGAATGGGTATGAGGGGTGATGTGACAGAGTAGTGTTGGCAGTGCTGAAGGAGATGTGGGGTGGGGGCAGTGATGTGGCAGACGGAGTGTAGGGGAAAGACTACGTGTACTCACTTTGGCTGACCTACTGAGGTCATTGGAGCGCCTCCTGCACTGTATGCAGGTGGGCGATATGTTGGTTGCGCTGGTGACCTCCTCTGCCACCTCGAGCCAGGCCTTCCTGGTGGCAGAGGCAGGCCACTTCCTCCCACACGCCGGGAGGAAGATCTCTGTCCTCCCCCTCCTCCTCACCCCATGTATTGATACCTGGAGTGAGGCATCATTAAACTGGGAGCAGCCTTCCCCCTGGGCTGCTCCATGCTGTAATTTTTGCTTTTGTTGCAGCATCTGTCAGTGGAGGACTGCCCCTTTAAATAGAGCTCCGCCAGCTGACAGACCTTACTGCGCATGCGCAGCCCGCCCGACGCGCAGATCAGCAGTGGGGAACCCGGAGGAGCAGGTAAGTGAATCCAATTAGTGGATTGGATGCTACGATCGCGCGGGAAGCTGACTAATTTCACTGGGCGCGTTACCCACGCGCCGGATAGCACCCCCCCCGCCGAGAACCCACAGCCCTGCTAACATCAGGCCCAAGATGTTCAAGTACAATCTGGTAACGTTTATCACCATACAAAGTTCCGAGTTGCCCCTCTCGAAGGTCCTTGATATTACTTGAGTGTGTCCAGCCTCGGTCCGAGAACTTTCCAACAAATACAAATTAATTCTCCGCTTGTATACATTTATTAACACAAAGTGTTCTACGTGTCCGTGTGCAATTATGGGGCTTCCCGTCAATCATCCTCTTTGTCTCATGTGCTTCACTCCCTTATATTCCAGATGACACACAACATGTGACATCATTGCCTCCCATATGATTAGTTGTCTCCGATTTACCAAAGACACTATATTTGCCCAAAGCATCCTGTATTCTTACTAAACTCTGGCCAACTCCCTTTACCCATCTTCTGCACATGAGATAGGAATGACACAGGATGCTCATTACTCATGGGGGCCTCTCTGCACAAGGTGACCAAAAATCTGTTGATACTTAATAACAGAGAACAGAAAGCCTTGTTCACAGGAAATGCCTATATAATGCTTTTCCTAACAAGATTAGCAATATTATGTAGAAAGCTTCTCTTAAAATGGTGATTACATTGCCAGGACAAATAAAATCAATCAGACCTCTGCCTCACACAGGGAAATAAACTTTCAGTGCTTTAGTTGAATCCTCTTTGTAAAATAGTAATATATAAATATTACATGTAGTTTAATATATATTATTTGGGTAAAAGAAGTCATGAACACAGTAATGATTCATTCTTGGGAGCTTAGTAAAAGAGCAAACTTAAGAAGTCACAATACATTTACCGGACTCAGCATAAAGGCTCTTTGGACTGTAGTCCTTTCAATTTTTTCATTGAATAATTAAAACAGCATCAAAGCAGAATGAAAAGAATCAGTGCCCCATCTATAAACCTGAATAAGCGGATTTTGTCTGCAGTGCCTATAGGTTTTTTTTTTATTTGCTTTTTTGCTGATATACGCTGTTAAAACCATTAGAATAACAAAAGCATTCCCTACAGTGGAGTTTCAGTCCAGCTTATAAATACCGAGCTGTATGAAACAGCGCTATGTCCAGGCGGTTGTTTGACTAACTGTGAAGGTCAAAATGGGAAAGGTAAGGTTAATTCTCATATTTTTCACATTTGCTCATAATGCTTAATAAAATACATTAAATTTGGGAAATTATCGATTCATTCATGTCATTGTTTTTACCACAGATCACCTTTTACGAGGACAGGAACTTCCAGGGTCGGCACCATGAGTGCAGTACTGACTGTGCTGACCTGTCCTCTTACTTCAGCCGCTGTAACTCCATCCGTGTTGAGAGTGACTGGTGGGTGCTGTATGAGAGACCCAATTACATGGGATACCAGTATGTTCTGAGCAGGGGAGAATATCCTGACTACCAGCGCTGGATGGGATTCGATGACAACATCAGGTCATGTCGCACCTACCCACACGTAAGTTAGTGACAAATCCACATTTTAGTTTAAATGTTTTTCTGCTTTCTACTATTTCAAATGATAGAAAAAAGATTGAAATACAGTGCCAAACAATTACTCCACGGCAAGATTTACAAAAATTGAACTAAAAATGTGTTGGCACTTTACTGGCAAGTTTCTAATGAGTCGTTAATTTATTAAGAGTTAAATTATGATAATATGATGCATCGACAAGTCTTGTATTTCATTGAGTACAGAAGATTAATGGGTAATCCAATTGATGTGTTTAAGATGATTAAAGGATTTCATAGGGTAGATAGCGAGAAACTATTTCCTCTGGTGTGGGAATCCAGAACAAGGGGGCATAACCTTAAAATTGGAGCTCGGCCGTTCAGGATGATGTCAGAAAGCATTTTTTCATGCAAAGGGTAGCAGAAATCTGGAACTCTCTCCCCCAATAAGGTATTGAGGGTAAGATTAATAGAAAAATTCAAAACTGAGAATGATAGATTTTGATGGTATTTTTTAAGGCAAGGATATTAAGATATATGGGATAAAGACGGGTAAATGGAGTTAAGGTACAGGAGGTCTACAATATTTCACTTAAAGAGATATTCTTTAGATGTCGGCCTAGGCAGTGAGTGTTGGAGCAGCAACACAGTCTCCAGTGCAGCAGTGCCCTTTTGGCAGATGGGTGCCCAGAACTGCCAGTAACAATCCAGATGTAATTTCACTAATGATCTATACAAGGTTAGAATAACTTGTGATATATAATATATTCAAATGCCCTCGAGATTTGTCTTAGTAAATAATCAGCAACGTTACTTAAGACTTTTTTACACCAACGGGATATTTTCAGTGAATGGTCAATAATCCTTTTCCAAATCCTTTTAACTTCTACCTTTGCTGATAGACTTATGTACAATATTTCATGTTTCTTGCTCTAATATGCTTCAGCTTTGGAACATTCTTCACAACATCTCACACATATATTTGCTACTACATCATTACTGTTATACATTTTATATTACAGTACAGGGGAGGCACCTACAAAATGAGGATTTACGAGAGGCCTGACTTTGGAGGACAGATGATGGAATTCATGGATGACTGTCCATCTGTCTACGATCGTTTCCGCTACCGTGACATTCACTCCTGCCATGTGATGGACGGTTACTGGACCTTCTATGAACATCCCAACTACAGAGGCCGACAGTACTTCATGAGACCCGGTGAATACAGGAGATTCAGTGACTGGGGTGCCGCCAACTCAACTATCGGATCTTTCAGGCGCATGAGGGACTTCTAGATTAAATATATGATTTAGTCAAGCGGATAGAATTGTGAACATAAATAAAATCCCTTTCACTTGATTATTTTGATTAGTTTCTTTCTTTTTCTGGATTGTCATGCCAATTGTTATATTAGGAACCTTAATTAATAAACCACTATCTAATTAGAAACAAATGCTGACATTAAGATACAACTATGAATGGGGCTTTCATTGATATGCAAGTAGAACATACACTCTGGTTTAATCAGTAATGCAGCAACATTTGATATAAGAGATCCCATGGCACTATTCGAAGAAGACATGGAACTCGCCAAATGGACAACATTTTTCCCTCAATCAAATGATCAAAGAAACAGATTATCTAATCATTCATCTCATTGGTGCCTGTGGGACCTTGCTGTGTGTAAAATATTTACCATGTTTGCATACATAATAATGGAGATTGCACTTCAAAAGTAATTAATTAAATATGATGCACTTTGAGATGTTTGTCAGATATGATGAAGCACAATAAGAATGCAAGACCTTTCTTTTTCTTTAATAGTCATAAAATAATGTTACTTCACTTATTTATGTCTCAGTTCTTAACCACTGGGAATGGAGTTCAGTTTCACCACCTTGGATCATGATATCAGCTCTGTGCTTTCCTTCCAATATGTTTTCTTTGTTGTTTAAACAAAATCTCCATTTTTTTCCTTTCACCTTTATTTTCTTCCATGGCCCAGATTTTTCTGTAGCAGGGCATCCAACAGCATCTGACGTTAGCACACCGCCTGAGGAGGGGGAAAGCCCCCGAAAGCTTGTGGGATTAAAAATAAAATTGTTGGACTATAACTTGGTGTTGTAAAGCTGTTTACAATTGTCAACCCCAGTCCATCACCGGCATCTCCACATCTGACGTTAGTTAGACTAGCCCTTGCACGATTAGGTTTTTAAATTTTTTGCATGGCAAGTTGGTGAAAGTACAAGTTGGTAACGTCACAGCGAAGGAAACCGGGCATCTGGAACCTGAGTAAGAATATAAGAACATAAGAAATAGAAGCAGTAGGCCATACGGCTGCTCGAGCCTGCTCCGCCATTCAATAAGATCATGGCTCATCTTCAACCTCAACTTCACT
Source organism: Heptranchias perlo (assembly GCF_035084215.1). Taxonomy (NCBI): domain Eukaryota; kingdom Metazoa; phylum Chordata; class Chondrichthyes; order Hexanchiformes; family Hexanchidae; genus Heptranchias; species Heptranchias perlo. The sequence continues at coordinate 72,230,614 of NC_090331.1, read as the reverse complement.
TTCCCGCCCAGTCTCCGTATCCCTTCATTCCCTTAGTGTCCAAAAATCTATCCATCTCAGCCTTGAAAATACTCAATGACTCAGCATCCACAGCCCTCTGGGGTAGAGAATTCCAAATGTTCACAACCCCCTGAGTGAAGAAATCTCTCCTCATCTCAGTCCTAAATGGCCGACCCCTTATCCTGAGACTATACCATCTAGTTCTAAACTCTCCAGCCATGGGAAACAACCTCTCAGCACCTACCCTGTCAAGCCCCCTTAACCAATCAGATTGAAGGAGTGAGCATTTCCAAGGACTGAGAAGGAATTGTAAATTAGAGTGGGTGAATTCAATGTCAAATCAGGTACAGAAAGAGAAATAAAGAGAGGGAAAGAAAGATTGGACGAAGAGAGAGAGAAAAAAGAGATAGAAAGGAAAATTTTTTAAAATGGAAAAAGTTAAAATTTAAAAATTTTTAAAATTTCCATCAACAATTAAAACCTGAGGCTCCATACTTGTAATAATTAATTTTCCATGCCAGAGAGGTTGATTGGCAGTAATCAACACTTAGCAGGTTGTTGAAAGGGTGCTTAGACTGAAATGGCTTGACTTAACTTCCTGTGGTGAGTTTAGTTTGTATCTACCGCGCAAATACGGCAACTTCATGCCATTGTCTGCCAGACAGTGAGATGCAGTTTTCCTGAAGCTAATGGCAGAGCAGCACAGCATACCTATCTCGAGGCATTTGCTCTTCTAGTCTAAGTTTCATTTGGTTAATATTACACTTCATGATGCAGACAAAGAAAATCATAATCCAATGTGCAGAAAACAAGTATGCCATATTATTAAGAAATCGTGGACTTCAAAGATTCTCCAGCTCTCCTATAACCAATATCCATCTTGTGAATATTTTTACTAAGTATTATTTCTCTCTAGCCCTCAGTTGTCCCGATTTCATTGTTAACTCAAAGGAACTCAACCCTGAATTGTGGAAATCCAAATTTCTATGGCCCTCTTTCATAGAAACACATAAAATAGGAGCAAGAGTAGGCCATTCAGCCCTTCGGGCCTGCTCCGCCATTCAAAATGATCATGGCTGATCGTCTAACTCAGTACCCTGTTCCCGCTTTTTCCAAATATCCCTTGATCCCTTTAGCATTAAGAAATATATCTATCTCCTTCTTGAATACACCTAATGACTTGGCCTCCACTGCCTTCTGTGGTAGATTACCACAGGTTCACCACCCTCTTTCCTTTAATTTCAATCCCTCTGACAGGTGTTTAACTCTATCCTGATTGTTTCATTAATTAGTCGGTTTATCTATGGAGCATGTGGCAGTGCCTTGCTTAAAAGGATTCTCACTCACCTGAGCCACATTAAACATTTCATGTCGTGATGTTGTCAAGTAACTGAGCATGTCTGAGACCTGTTCTTCAGTGAATCTTCATCTTACATTTCCGCCTGCTAGTTGCCTCACACGCAACATATCACATTTGCACACACCAGTATCCCAAGATCATGCCACAGGCGACATCTGATGCATGTCATTCTTGGGCTTTCACATTATCTTATCAAACCATCAGGGGGTGTCTGGAGGTCTTTGCTTATCTCCTCCTGTAGGGTACTGATGTCTCGGGTAGTGGCCAGACTATGAAATACCGTTTTCTCATTATTCGCTATAGGCAAGGACACAAACATTTCCAAGAGAAAGCTATTAATTAACTATTCTCAACTACACATTCCTGACTTTCACTAGATTATACACTGATACCAGATTGATGTCCTTTGGTGATTCATGCCCAGATGATTTATGTTACTCATGGATGCAATCAGGCATCTTTCCCTAACCCCTTTGGTTCGGTTCCTGAAATTCATCTAGAATCACCCAGGGCAATGACCTTAGAAAAATTCCCATTTGATGGTGTAATTTCCCTGTTTCTATCTTATATCCTCAATCACTTCTTCTCATCCAATTTTACACATCCCATTATATTACCATTTCATCTCATTCTTGAGCCCTGGAGGAACTATACTGTCCAATACAATATTTACAGTTTGATCCAGTATCTCAATACATTTTTATTTGTTTATTTTACTTAAACTCTTCTTGGACCACTTTTTATTTCCCAAAATATCCCATTACATTGTACTGGAGTCCATTTTATCATTTCAAAATTATCTCATTTCCAGAGAGCAGTATTGCTGGACTGACAGGACTTGTCAATGTTCAATTTTATTTCCCCCTAAAATTTCTTCCTTGATACACAGCCTTGTGCAGGAACCACTTATCAATTTCAATTTCACAAACAAATTACGCCCAGGCTTGGTTGTTTTATGATGTGGAGATGCCGGTGATGGACTGGGGTTGATAATTGTAAACAATTTTACAACACCAAGTTATAGTCCAACAAATTTATTTAAAATTCCACAAGCTTTCGGAGGCTTCCTCCTTCCTCAGGTGAACGGTATGGAAATGACATTTTCGAATCCTTCGCATTTTAAAATCACAGAACAATGCCTGGTGATTACTGCCCGTTGCCAAGGCAATCACAGTGAGCAGACAGAAAGGTGTCACCTAAAAGGCCACCGAATATACAAACCCCCAAAAAAAGAAGAGAGAGAGAGAGAAGGAAGACAGTCAATGACCCGTTATATTAAAAACAGATAACATTTGTTCGCTGGTGGGGTTACGTGTAGTGTGACATGAACCCAAGATCCCGGTTGAGGCCGTCCTCATGGGTGCGGAACTTGGCTATCAATTTCTGCTCGACGATTTTGCGTTGTCGTGTGTCTCGAAGGCCGCCTTGGAGTATGTTTACCCGAAGGTCGGTGGCTGAATGTCCATGACTGCTGAAGTGTTCCCTGACAGGGAGAGAACCCTCCTGTTTGGCGATTGTTGCGCGGTGTCCGTTCATCCGTTGTCGCAGCGTCTGCATGGTCTCGCCAATGTACCATGCTCTGGGGCATCCTTTCCTGCAACGTATGAGGTAGACAACGTTGGCCGAGTCACAGGAGTATGAACCGTGCGCCTGGTGGGCGGTGTCCTCTCGTGTGATGGTGGTATCTGTGTCGATGATCTGGCATGTCTTGCAGAGGTTACCGTGGCAGGGTTGTGTGGTGTCGTGGACACACGAATCTCCATCAAAGACGGGCACCTCAGCACTTCACTCTACCGCAAGCCCACGGACAACCTCACGATGCTCCACTTTTCCAGCTTCCACCCTAACCACGTCAAAGAGGCCATCCCCTATGGACAGGCCCTGCGAATACACAGGGTCTGCTCAGACGAGGAGGAACGCGATGGACACCTACAGACGCTGAAAGACACCCTAGTAAGAACGGGATATGATGCTCGACTCATCGATCGACAGTTCCGCCGGGCCACAGCGAAAAATTGCGTAGACCTCCTCAGAAGACTAACACGGGACGCAACCAACAGAGTACCCTTCGTCGTCCAGTACTTCCCCGGAGTGGAGAAACTACGCCATGTTCTCCGCAGCCTTCAACATGTCATCAATGATGATGAACACCTCGCTATGGCCATCCCCACACCTCCACTACTCACCTTTAAACAGCCACCCAACCTCAAACAAACCATCGTTCGCAGCAAATTACCCAGCTTTCAGGAGAACAGCATCCACGACACCACACAACCCTGCCACGGTAACCTCTGCAAGACATACCAGATCATCGACACAGATACCACCATCACACGAGAGGACACCACCCACCAGGTGCATGGTTCATACTCCTGTGACTCGGCGAACGTTGTCTACCTCATACGTTGCAGGAAAGGATGCCCCAGAGCATGGTACATTGGCGAGACCATGCAGACGCTGCGACAACGGATGAACGGACACCGCGCAACAATCGCCAAACAGGAGGGTTCTCTCCCTGTCGGGGAACACTTCAGCAGTCATGGACATTCAGCCACCGACCTTCGGGTAAGCGTTCTCCAAGGCGGCCTTCGAGACACACGACAACGCAAAATCGTCGAGCAGAAATTGATAGCCAAGTTCCGCACCCATGATGACAGCCTCAACCGGGATCTTGGGTTCATGTCACACTACACGTAACCCCACCAGCGAACAAATGTTATCCGTTTTTAATATAACGGGTCATTGACTGTCTTCCTTCTCTCTCTCTCTTCTTTTTTTGGGGGTTTGTATATTCGGTGGCCTTTTAGGTGACACCTTTCTGTCTGCTCACTGTGATTGCCTTGGCAACGGGCAGTAATCACCAGGCATTGTTCTGTGATTTTAAAATGCGAAGGATTCGAAAATGTTATTTCCATACCGTTCACCTGAGGAAGGAGGAAACCTCCGAAAGCTTGTGGAATTTTAAATAAATTTGTTGGACTATAACTTGGTGTTGTAAAATTGTTTACAATGGTTGTTTTATAGTGGAGACAGAAATGCTTGTAATTACTTTTGGATGTAACTCCTGTACCTCCCCCACACCCCCTCGAGCAGTCAGTCTTGGAAGATATCAATTAACCCTAAAAGGGTTAAAGCCGAGCCTTTGAGGGGCAAAGTCTTAGTCCAAATAGTCACCATCCTGTGACATTTGATATCTGCCGATGTCTGCAGATAAAGTCTTAAATTCTTAACACCACTGGATCGCTTCCTGCACCAACACTTTTCCAGCAAAGCTTGCTCTGTAACTTTGTGAAGCCACTTTTATGTCAAACAACTATTCTTGGGAATCCTGCACCACCAGCACTCACGCAGTTCCGTAAACCATGGTCCCCTGTTTTAAAAGGAAAGAGAAACAGATAATCCATTGTGGCTCCTCTTGAGAGCCCAAGGTGTTAATTCATGATTTCCTTCTGTCACCACGGGGAAATACCAACTTAAATTAAGAAACACTTGGCTAAAGCACTGTGACAATAGCACTAATTCTATTTTAAAGAATTATCCCTTTAATCAAAATGATCGCAGAAAAATATGTCCAGATAAACATGAGAGACTGCCTAGATTCTCTGCCCTTTCTCCCAATGTTTCTCTCTCTTTATATTTTGGTGCTGGCAACCTGTCTGAAATTAACCCCATCTATCCCACACACAGATGTACTTAGGATGGTTAAATTTGGAATTTCCAATTCCAAGTCTGTCCCTTTGTGTTTCTAATTGTTTTCATCTATGCCTTCAAGTAAGGAGGGTTCAGAATGTTCGACCTGCCCCTCATCGTCCTATGTTAAATTTAAAAGCTCACGGGACTCAGAGCCCAGGAATGTCCTTCTGGAGTCGATGGAGGTGATCTCGTCCTCCTCAACTTGCTCATCGTCATCATCCATAAGCCATTAAAGGATTATAGGAATGATGGAATGTAACCTTCCGGTATCCTGTCTCTGCCACTTCTTTTCTGGTTAATATTTACACACCTATCCATTTTATCAGCTTGAATCTTGTCCACATAACTAATTACTCAATTTGTCTATTATCGAGAAGGGTGCTTCAAATCTCGTTTTCCCACTTTCCTGTGACATTATTCAGTTTTACCATCACCTTGTCACCCACTTCAAGACCCTGAACATAAGGGACAAACTTGTGATGGCACTTATTATTGTGGCCAATTGATTGGGCAGAACTTAGATACACATGTCGCAAATTAGGGTGTAACTGTTCTATATATGTGTCCAGGGACACACTCTTGTGTTGAGGTCCAGAGAAGGTGCTGCCTAGTCAAAGCTCTGGCAACCGCGACACCGTCCAGTCATGACATCGAATGGAGTATGTCCCATCGCCCGGGAGGGGTTCCCATCTTCAGCTCTTTCATCAATGACCTTCCCTGCATCATAAAATCAGAAGTGGGGATGTTTGCTGATGATTGCACGGTGTTCAGTTTTATTTGCAACTCCTCAGATAATGAAGTAGTCCATGCCCTCATGCAGCAAGACCTAGACAACATCCAGGCTTGGGCTGATAAGTAACAACTAACATTAGCGCCAGACAAGTGCCAGGCAATGACCATCTCCAACAAAAGAGAGCCTCGAAACCTCACCTTGACATTCAATAGCGTTACCATCGCCGAATCCCCCACCATTAACATCCGATACACAGTGGCTGCAATACCATATACAAGATGCACTGCAGTAACTCACCAAGGCTTCTTTGAGAGCACCTCCCAAACCCGCGACCTCTACCACATAGAAGGAGCAGGGCAGCAGGTACATGGGAACAACACCACCTGCACATTCCCCTCCAAGTCACACACCATCCCGACTTGGAAATATATCGCCATTCCTTCACCGTCGCTGGGTCAAAGTCCTGGACCTCCCTTCCTAACAGCACTGTGAGAGAATCTTCACTACACGGACTGCAGCGGTTCAAGAAGGAGCTCACCATCACCTTCTTCAGAGTAATTAGGGATGGGCAGTAAATGCTGGCCTTGCCAGCGATGCCCACATCGCATGAATGAATTAAAAGAAAGACCACATTGCCATCAATATGAGCGGCAATACAACATCCCAAGCCTTACCAGCATCTCTACTACCTTAATAACTTAAGGGTATGATTCATACGCACGACCATCCCAGCTGCCTGAGGATTGTAAGGAATGTGATATTTTTGCCTGATTCCTGGGAGCCTTACTCCCAGAATGAGACCCACAGGATGTTGATGGTGGGGGATTCAGCGATGGTAATGCTATTGAATGTCAAGGGGAGGTGGATAGGCTCTCTCTTGTTGAAGATGGTCATTGCCTGGCACTTGTCTGCCGCGAATGTTACTTGCCACTTATCAGCCCAAGCCTGGATGTTGTCTAGGTCTGGCTGCATGTGCGCACGGATTGGTAGTGGAGGGAGTGAATGTTTAAGGTGGTGGATGGGGTGCCAATCAAGCAGGTTACTTTGTCCTGGATGGTGTTGAGCTTCTTGAGTGTTGTTGGAGCTGCACTCATCCAGGCAAGTGGAGAGTATTCCATCACACTCCTGACTTGTGCCTTGTAGATGTTGGAAAGCCTTTGGGGAGTCAGGAGGGGAGTCACTCACCATAGAATACCCAGCCTCTGACCTGCTCTTGTAGCTACAGTATTTATGTGGCTGGTCCAGTTAAGTTTCTGGTCAATGGTGACCCCCAGGATGTTGATAGTGGGAGATTCAGCGATGTTAATGCTATTGAATGTCAAGGGGAGGTGGATAGGCTCTCTTTTGTTGGAGGTGGTCATTGCTTCACTGGCAATCCCCAGTGACTGGAAACAAGCTCAATAAGTACAGTTTGGGTAGCAGTGGCTTGTCTCATAGGGATATCCTCAAACCATTTAGAAAAGCATCAATTATGACCAATTCTTACTGGTTACCCTTCTGTGCCCTCTGAAACGGGCCAATGTAATCAATCTGCAAATATCTCCATGGGCCATCGAATGCTGGGACATAAGAACATAAGAACATAAGAAATAGGAGCAGGAGTAGGCCAATCGGCCCCTCGAGCCTGCTCCGCTATTCAATAAGATCATGGCTGATCTGATCCTAACATCAAATCTAAATTCATGTCCAATTTCCTGCCCGCTCCCCGTAACCCCTAATTCCCTTTACTTCTAGGAAACTGTCTATTTCTGTTTTAAATTTATTTAATGATGTAGCTTCCACAGCTTCCTGGGGCAGCAAATTCCACAGACCTACTACCCTCTGAGTGAAGAAGTTTCTCCTCATCTCAGTTTTGAAAGAGCAGCCCCTTATTCTAAGATTATGCCCCCGAGTTCTAGTTTTACCCGTCCTTGGGACCATCCTTACCGCATCCACCCGATCAAGCCCCTTCACAATCTTACATGTTTCAATAAGATTGCCTCTCATTCTTCTGAACTCCAACGAGTAGAGTCCCAATCTACTCAACCTCTCCTCAAGGCAACGGGCAGTTGAAAAAACTGTCTGTTATCACCAAGCATTGTTCTGTGAATTATAAATGCGACTTCATTTCGAGGACTTCATTTCCACATCGTTCACCTGAGGAAGGAGGTAGCCTCCGAAAGCTTGTGAATTTAAAATAAAATTGCTGGACTATAACTTGGTGTTGTAAAATTGTTTACAATTGTCAACCCCAGTCCATCACCGGCATCTCCACATCTTTTCTTAAGTACGGAGACCAAAATTGTATGCAGTATTCCAGGTGCGGTCTCACCAATACCTTATATAACTGCAGCAATACCTCCCTGTTTTTATATTCTATCCCCCTAGCAATAAAAGTCAACATTCCGTTGGCCTTCTTGATCACCTGCTGCACCTGCATACTAACTTTTTGATTTTCTTGCACTAGGACCCCCAGATCCCTTTGTACTGCAGTACTTTCCAGTTTCTCACCATTAAGATAATAACTTGCTCTCTGATTTTTCCTGCCAAAGTGCATAACCTCACATTTTCCAATATTGTACTGCATCTGCCCACTCACCCAGCCTGTCTATATCCCCTTGTAGGTTTTTTATGTCCTCCTCACTCTCTACTTTCCCTCCCATCTTTGAATCATCTGCAAACTTTGATATGTTACACTCGGTCCCCTCCTCTAAATCATTAATATAGATTGTAAAGAGCTGGGGACCCAGCACCGACCCCTGCGGAACACCACTGGCCACTGGTTGCCAGTCCGAGAATGAACCATCTATCCCAACTCTCTGCTTCCTGTTAGATAACCAATCGTCCACCCATGCCAGAAAATTACCCCCATTCCAGTGATTCTTTATCTTGAGCAATAATCTTTTATATGGCACCTTGTCGAATGCCTTCTGGAAGTCTAAATACACTACGTCCATTGGTTCCCCTTTATCCACCCTGTATGTTATGTCCTCAAAGAACTCAAGTAAATTTGTCAGACATGACTTCCCCTTTGTAAAGCCATGCTGACTTTGTCCTATTAAATTATGTTTATCCAAATGTTCCGCTACTGTCTCCTTAATAATAGACTCCAAAATTTTACCCACCACAGATGTTAGGCTAACTGGTCTATAATTTCCAGCCTTCTGTCTACTACCCTTTTTAAATAAGGGTGTTACATTAGCAGTTTTCCAATCTGCCGGGACCTTTGCCGAGTCCAGAGAATTTTGGAAAATTATTACCAAAGCATCCACAATCCCTACTGCCACTTCCCTCAAGACCCTAGGATGGAAGCCATCAGGTCCAGGGGATTTATCCGCCTTGAGTCCCATTAATTTACTGAGTACCAATTCCTTAGTAATTTTAATTGTATTTAGCTCCTCCCCCCTGGAGCCCCCTGTTTGTCCAGTGCTGGGATATTCTTAGTGTCCTCTACTGTAAAGACTGAAACAAAATATTTGTTCAGCATTTTTGCCATCTCCATGTTTCCCACCATTAATTTCCAGGTCTCATCCTCTAAGGGACCTATGTTTGCCTTAGCCACACTTTTTCTTTTTATATAACTGTAGAAACTCTTGCTATCTGTTTTTATATTTTTTGCTAATTTATTTTCATAATCTATCTTCCCTTTATTAATCAATCCTTTAGTTACTTTTCGCTGTCTTTTGAAGACTTCCCAATCTTCTATCCTCCCACTAAGTTTGGCGACCTTATATGTCCTTGTTTTTAGTCGGATACTATCCTTAATTTCTTTACTTAGCCACGGATGGCTGTCATTTCTTTTACACCCTTTCTTCCTCAGTGGAATATATATTTTTTGAAAGTTGTAAAATAACTCCTTAAATGAACTCCACTGTTCATGTACCGTCTTACCCTTTAATCTATTTTCCCAGTCCACTTTAATCAATTCCGCTCTCATACCATCATAGTCTCCTTTATTCAAGCTCAGTACGCTTGTTTGAGAACCAACCTTCTCACCCTCTAATTGGATATGGAATGTAACCATGTTATGGCCACTCCTTCCAAGGGGATCCTTAACTAGGACGTTATTAATTAATCCTGGCTCATTACACAGGACCAGGTCCAAGGTTGCTTGCCCCCTTGTAGGATCAGTTACATACTGCTCAAGAAATCCATCCCTAATACACTCAATAAACTCTTCCTCAAGGCTGCCCTGCCCAATTTGATTTGTCCAGTTAATATGATAGTTAAAATCCCCCATAATTATAGCTGTTCCCTATTACATGCCCCGACTATTTCCTGATTAATACTTCTTCCAGCAGAGTTGCAACTATTCGGAGGCCTATATACTACGCCCACTAGTGTTTTTTTCCCCCTATTATTCCTTATCCCTACCAAAACTGTTTCATTATCCTGATCCTTTGTCCCAATATCATTTCTCTGTATTACAGTGATTCCTTCCTTTATTAACATAGCCACCCCACCTCCCCTTCCTTCCTGCCTGTCCTTCCTGATTGTTAAATACCCTGGCATATTTAATTCCCAGTCGTTGTCACCCTGCAGCCATGTTTCTGTAATGGCCACAAGATCATACCCATACGTAGTTATTTGTGCCGTTATCTCGTCCATTTTGTTACGAATGCTACGTGCATTCAGATAAAGAACTTTCAAATATGTTTTGTGACTAGGAGGCATTTTAATTCTGGGCCTGGGTCATACTGGGCACACGTGAGGTATCATTAATAATGGGATTCATAGTCTGATCCATACAAGGCCACTACATCAGCTGTATTCTGTACTGTAAAATTGCCCCTTCTGTTAATTACATCTTTGGCCTATGAGCCCTCACATTTGAATGCCGCCTTGACTGATTTAAACCAAGTAACTCCATTCTGCACCCTTGAAGAAAGTGGGTGTTTCACTTTGCCCTTCATTTATCTGGCCCTGCAAGGCTCCGGGTGGTTAGAATCACAGAAGGTTACAGCACGGAAGGAAGCCATTCGGCCCAACGAGTGCACGCCGTCTCTATGCATAAACAATCCAGCTAGTCCCACTGCCCCGCCCTATCCCAATAGCCCCGCACATTTTTTTGTTTCAAGTACTTGTCCAGTTCCCTTTTGAAGGCCATTATTGAATCTGCATCCACCACCCCCTCGGGCAGTGCATTCCAGATCCTAACCACTCGCTGTGTAAAAAAGTTGTTCCTCATGTCACCTTTGGCTCTTTTGCCAATCACCTTAAATCTATGGCCTCTGGTTCTTGACCCTTCTGCCAATACGAACAGTTTCCCTCTATCTATTCTGTCTAGACCCTTCATGATTTTGAATACCTCTATCAAATCTCCTCGCAACCTTATCTGTTCCATGGACAACAATCCCAGCTTCTCCAGTCTATCCACATAATTTAAGTCCCTCATCTCTGGAATCATTCTAGTAAATCTCCTCTGCACCCTCTCTAAGGCCTTCACTTCCTTCCTAAAGTGCGGTGCCCAGAACTGGACACAATACTCCAGTTGCGGCCGAACCAGTGTTTTATAAAGGTTCTTCATGACTTCCTTGCTTTTGCACTCTATGCATCTATTTATAAAGCCCAAGACCCCATATGTCTTTTTAACAGCTTTCTCAACCTGCCCTGCCACCTTCAACGATTTGTGCACATGTATCCCCAGATCTCTCTGTTCCACCACCCCTTTTAGAATTGTGCCCTTTAGTTTATATTGCCTCTCCTCATTTTTCCTATGCACCAGCTCGCATTTTTCCACGTTAAACTTCATCTGCCACGTGTCCGCCCATGCCACCAGAGTGTCTATATCCTCTTGAAGTCTATTACTATTCTCCTCACTGTTCACTACCCTTCCAAGTTTTGTGCCCTCCGTAAATTTTGAAATTGTGCCCTGTACTCCCAAGTCCAAGTCATTAATATATATCAAGAAAAGCAGTGGTCCCAGCACCGACCTCTGGGGAACACCACTGCATACCTCCCTCCAGTCCAAAAAACATCTGTTCACCACTACTCTGTTACCTGTCATTTAGCCAATTCTGCTATTATATGTTGCATATCCATGTTGCTATTTCCCCCTTTATTCCATGGTCTGCAATCTTAATAACAAACCTACCATGTGGCTCTTTATCAAATGCTTTTTGAAAGTCCATATGCACCACATAAATTGCATTGCCCTCATCTACCCTCTCTGTTGCCTCATCAAAAAACTCTATCAAGTTGGTTAAACACGATTTGCCTTTAACAAATCTGTGCTGGATTTCCCTAGTCAATCCACACTCGTCCAAGTGACTGTTAATTCTGTCCCGGATTATCGTTCCAAAAGTTTCCCCACCACTGAGGTTAAACTGACTGGCTGGGTTTATCTTTACACCCTGTTTTGAACAAGGATGTAACATTTGCAATTCTCCAGTCCTCTGGCACAGCACCGTATCTAAGGATGTCTGCAAGATTATGGCCAGTACCTCCACAATTTCCCCCCTTACTTCCCTCAGCATACTGGGGTGCATCCCATCTGGACCAGGTGACTTATCTACTTTAAGTACAGCTAGCCTTTCTAGTACCTCTTCTTTCTCAATTTTTAGCCCATCCAGTATCTCAACTGTACCTTCCTTTACCGAGACTCTGGCAGCATCTTCTTCCTGGGTAAAGACCGATGCAAAGTACTCATTTAGTACCTCAGCCATGCCCACTGCCTCCAGGAGTAGATCTCCTTTATGGTCCTTGACGGCCCCACCCCTCCCCTTACTACCCGTTTACTGTTAACATGGCTGTAGAAGATTTTTGGATTCCCTTTTATGTTGTCCGCTAGTCTATTCTCATACTCTCTCTTTGCCCCTCTTATTTCCTTTTTCACTTCCCCTCTGAACTTCCTGTGTTCTCTCTGATTGGCACTTGTGTTATCAACCTGACACCTGTCATATGCCGCTTTTTTCTGCTTCATCTTATTCTCTATCTCCTTTGTCATCCAGGGAGCTCTGGCTTTAGTTGCCCTACCTTGCTCCCTCGTTGGAATGTACCTTGTCTGTACTTGAATCATCTCCTCTTTAAAGGCTGTCCACTGTTCAATTACAGTTTTGCCTGCCAATCTATGATTCCAATTTACCCGGGCCAGATCTGTTCTTATCCCACTGAAATTAGCCCTCCTCCAATTGAGTATTTTTACTTTAGAGTGGTCAGTGTCCTTTTCCATAGCTATTGTAAACCTTATGATACTATGATCGCTGCTCCCTAAATGCTCCCCCACTGAAACTTGCTCCACTTGGCCCGTCTCATTCCCTAGATCCAAGTCCAGCAATGCCTCCTTCCTTGTTGGGCCAGAAATGCTACATCCTGGTGCCCATCCCCTGCCAAATTGGTTTAAACCCTCCCCCCCCGCCACAGCACTAGCGAACCTCTCTGCGATGACATTGGTCCTAGCTCCTTGAGGTGCAATCCGTCCGGCCTTTACACGTCCCACCTCCCCCAGAATTGGTCCTAATGCCACGGGAATCTGAAGCCCTCCCTCCTGCACCATCTCTCCAGCCACAAATTCTTCTGCTCTATCTTTCTATTTCTATACTCACTAGTGCGTGGCAACGGGAGTAATCCGGAGATTACTACCTTTGAGGTCTTGCTTGTTAATCTCTTTCCTAATTCCTTAAACTCTGCCTGCAGGGAGGTTTGCTAGTGCTGTTGGGGGGAGGGGGGGGGGGGAGGGTTTAAACCAATTTGGCAGGGGATGGGCACCAGGATGTAGCATTTCTGGCCCAACAAGGAAGGAGGCATTGCTGGACTCTTTCTACCTATGTCATTGGTACCGATATGGACCACGATCTCTGGCTGTTCATCCTCCCCCTACGAATGTTCTGCAGCCGCTCAATGATATCCTCGACCCTGGCACCAGGGAGGCAACATACCATCCTGGAATCATGGGGCCGATTTTAGCACCCGCTCTCGGGTGCGTTCTCGGCGGGGGGGCCTCAAAAATCCCGAAATGGTGGAGCGGGACCGGATCGCGCCTCGATCCCGCCCACTTCCGGGTTCCGCGCTGACGTGCGGGGGTGCGTGCGCAGCCCCCGCTGGTGGGAATCCCGCAGGCAATTAAAGCCAGCGGGATGCCACTTGAGAGTATTTACTTTGGTTGTTCAGGTCATTAACTGACCTGAATAAGGGACTGTGTGTGATTTTGGATAAACATGGGACTGTTTCACACACTGGGGGAAACAGTCCCAGTTGAAATGGACGTGTTGCAGCCGTCAGCCTGTGGCAGCTGCAAAGGTCCATTTGACAGGTCAGGGGGTGGGAGAGACCCTCAGCCATTGCAGGAGGCCGCTCTGTCACCTGGGACAAAGTTTGGCCTCCACCACCCTCCTCCTGATGGTCGAAGTCACCAACCTGCACACTTACCCCGGGGTCCGGAGACATGTACCTACCTTGCGGACACTCTCAGATGTACATCTTGCGGATGGGGGCCGCCGTAGCTACAGTCATGACCTCCTCGGAGGACGAACAGCATCACCAGCCTCGCCATCCACGCCATCCACGCCGTCCACCTCTGACACGTGGAGATCCACAACAGAGTGCTGTGACACATCCACCTGTACAGCAGGAGGGAGGGCTACCGCAGAGAGAGATGCGTCGCAGAGGGCACTACCCTCGCCACAGGGTCCACAGACCGAGGCTCAGCCTCCTGGACCTCTCTGAGCAACAGTGCACACGGAGGCTCAGAGTCAGTCGACATGTAGCCGTGGACATCTGCAGCCTCTTTCATGCCGAGCTGCTCCTGGCTGGCCCGTGCACCATCTTCCTACCTGTCGCTGTCAAAGTCACCACTGCCCTCCCGAACTTCTGCTCCACAGTCTTCCAGGCTGCAGCCGGGGACATCCCCGATGTCTCTCAGTCATCTGCGCAGAAGAGCCCTGCAAATACACCTACACCCACTCTGCAGTGACACACTGGGTGGCATCAGTGGTGGGTCCTCATAGGGATACCCAGGAGCGGGCATTATTGCACAAACCGGACAGGATTCGCGAAGACATGGCAGTAGTGGTGCCAATATAATGTGTGATGTGAGTTGTTCTTTAATTCAATAGATGTAAGAACCATGACAAACGCTCAAACATCCTTGTGCATCCCCTTCATGCTCACGACACGTTTGCCTTACGCTGCCTACTGCACATATGTGATGCATGCCCTGTGGCTGCAGCACAGGTGGTGGCAGGTTGAGTGAGGCTGACCGTGAGAGAGATGCACGAGAGGGTGAGTATGGGCTTGATCCATGAGATTGTATGAGGATTGTGTTGCGTGGTAGTGGCGGGGTGAGTACTCGCGAGGTGAGTAGGTGCAGGTAAGATGAGGATGAGGTTTGAGTGGGTATGAGGGGTGATGTGACAGAGTAGTGTTGGCAGTGCTGAAGGGTGGGGGCAGTGTTGTGGCAGACGGAGTGTAGGGGAATGAGTAAGTGTTCTCACTGTGGCTGACCTACTGAGGTCATTGAAGCGCCTCCTGCACTGTATGTAGGTGGGCGATATGTTGGTGGCGCTGGTGACCCCCTCTGCCACCTCGAGCCAGGCCTTCTTGGTGGCAGAGGCAGGCCGCTTCCTCCCGCCCGCCGGGTGGAAGATCTCTGTCCTCCCCCTCGTCCTCACCCCATCTAATGATACCTGGGGTGAGGCATCATTAAACTGGGAGCAGCCTTCCCCCTGGGCTGCTCCATGCTGTAATTTTTGCTGTTTGTGGCAGCATCTGTCAGTGGAGGACTGCCCCTTTAAATAGAGCGCCTCCAGCTGACAGATCTTACTGCGCATGCGCAGCCCGCCCGACGCGCAGATCAGCATCGGGGAATTCGGAGGAGCAGGTAAGTGGATCCAATTAGTGTGTTGCCTGCTACGATCGCGCGGGAAACCCATTAATTTCACCGGGCGCGTTTTCAACGCGCCAGCTGGCCCACCCGCCCAGAACCCGCACCCCTGGTAAAATCGGGCCCCATGTCTGTGGCCGCAGAAACGCCTGTCTGCTCCCCTAACTAGGGAATCCTCTATCACTATTGCTCTCGTGACCTTTCTCCTCCCCCCGTAGAGCTGAGCCACCTTTGATGCTATGGTCTTGGCTCAGGGCTGCACTCCGCAGAGGAACCCTCTTCCTCACCAGTATTCAGTCCGGCGCTCCGATGCTCAGCTCCCGACTCTGAACAAATCCACTCCTTACCTCAGACGCTCCGATTACCTCAGGTTCCCACACTTCAAGGTCAATCTCGAACTTTCTGGCTAGCTGATCTGCCTTGCCATTCTATAATAATATCATGGAATATCTGAATGAGTTTGCAGCACAGGGCTGTAGGAACTACAACATTATTGTTTTTATTAAGGGACAATGAAACTGCTTGTACAGTGACTGCTCTTTCTACTCAGAAAGCTGTGACTCATCAGATTGAAATGCTGGAAGCTCAAAAGGTGTCAGACCAACTTCTTAAAAAAACTAGTGCAGTCCAAATAATTAACTTCAGCAATTCAGAAGGAAGGGTTAATCACTTCTTACTCGTCAAAACTTTAGAGGGTGGGAGAGGAGTCAATCACAAAAGCAGGTCTCAGACTATAAAACATTGCTTTGTAAATGTTTGAATTGATTTAAAACATGACCATGTATCTTTAATATAAACTATTTAAACAAATAGCAGTATTAACCTACAGTCCAATTAAAACAAAATGCTTTGAAGAAGTTCAAATTGATTATTAACCAGACACCATCCTCCAATTGTAACTTGTAATTCTTTGAAGCTGCATTTTATCTTTTTTTCCCAAAAAGAGTGTTTGTGCTTTTAAAACAGTGATGACTTGCACAAAGTTCCGAATACAATTAAACTCCATGTGTTAAAACAAGCAGAAATCATTAGTAACATCACTATTGATTTTAAACATTCTTGTCAGGAGGACAGCATTTCAGTTCGTTCATCACATTTTAAAGCATTTAGTATTTATTTAAGAGGTGTCCAGCAACAGGGAAAATAAAGACTCACACAGGCTTTTAAAGAGACAGTACGCTGAAAACAAAAAAACACATTCTGTAGCGTGAAACTCTCTCCCTTTCTCCTCATTTGTTCCATCATATATAAATTGATCTTTTTCACTTAAATCAATTTTCAATTTCTGATATTTGCTACTTAACCTCATTCTGGACATATTCGAACTTCAACTCACAGTCCGTGTCCTCCCCTCCGGTCCCTCCATCTTTCCTTTTGTTCTTCTTTTCTTCCTCATCTTTCAACCTACCCTTTAGAGTTTCAACTTCCTCTCTCAACCTCCCGAACTCTTGTAATTGAAACAACAAGATTCCTGCTTTCCGATCGTCCACTTTAATTTTCTTCTCCTTTACTAGTTTCTTTACCTTAGTCTCCACTTCACATGAAGTCTGACAGATTTGAACTAATAAAACACAAGTTCTTATTTCTCCTGGATATATTTCTTTGTTTTACCCACTGCTGTGGGGGTGGGGGGAAGTTTAAACCAATTTGGCAGGGGATGGGCACCAGGATGTAGCATTTCTGGCCCAACAAGGAAGGAGGCATTGCTGGACTCTTTCTACCTATGTCATTGGTACCGATATGGACCACGATCTCTGGCTGTTCATCCTCCCCCCACGAATGTGATTTTGTTGGCTTCCTCCCATCTTCCTGCAGCTATATAAACACACTCCCTATTTTTTGTTTTCAAAATCATGAGTCCGAGCAAGGATATACTCGCCTTCCCCTTCGTTCTGTTGTAATTATCTTAAATTTACGCCCTCTTGTTAACAACTTGCTGACCACTGATTTTCCTCACCAAAACTCCTCATCATTTTGAGCAGCACAATCAGAGGTCCTCCTAAATATCTTTTTTCTAATGAAGTGAGTTCTCTAGGTGCTACTCATCACTAGTATAATATTAGTGAATCTTTGCAACTTCTCCATGGCCTTGAAATGCTTCTTAAAGCAACCTGCCCAAAACTGGATGCAGCATTCTAACTGTAGTCTAATCAATGACTTGTATACACTGAGTACTACCTCTTTGATTTGTACTCTATGCTCCTTATTATAAACTTAGATTCCATATGTTTTTATTTTTAACAGCTTTAAAAAACTTGCCCTTCCATTTTTAATAATTTGTACATCTGAGTCCCTAAGTCTCTCTGCTCCTCTGTGCCTTTTAATGTTTTATCATTTAGCGTATATGCCCTCTCCGTGCTCTTTGTTCCAAAATGTATGAACTCACATTTCTTTGCATTAAATTTTATCTGACATCCATCTGCCCAATCTACTAACTTCTCTACATCGCCCTGAAGCTGGATACAGACCTCAATATTTACCATGCTCCCTATGTCGACAAATTTTGATATTGTGCCCCAATACCAAAGTCTAAAATATATGTATTATATACATATATAAAGAGCAACGGTCGCAACAGTGCCCTGGGGGACACCACTGTTTACACTCCTCCAGTCTGACCATTAATTCCTACTCTATGTTTTCTGTTGTTTAACCAACTTCCCAACCATGTTGTCACATTCTCTTTAATATTGTTTGTCTTCATTTTTTCAGCAAGCTTGAACATGAGAAATAGTAGCAGGAGTAGGCCATACGGCTCCTCGAGCCTGTTCCACCATTCAATAAGATCATGGCTGAGCTTCAACCTCATCTCCACTTTCCTGCCCGATCCCTACATCCCTTGATTCCCTTACCGTCCAAAAATCTATCGATCTCAGCCTTGAATATACTCAACGACTGAGCATCCACAGCCCTCTGGGGTAGAGAATTCCAAAGATTTGCAACTCTCTGAGTGAAGAAACTCCTCCTCATCTCAGTCCTAAATGGCCGACCCCTTATTCTGAGACCATGCCCCCTAGTTCTAGACTCTCCAGCCAGGGGAAACAACCTCTCAGCACCTTCCCTGCCAAACCCCCTCAGAATCTTATATGTTTCAATAAGATCACCTCTCATTCTTCTAAACTCCAGAGAGTAAAGGTCCATTCTACTCAATCTCTCCTTATAGGACAACCCACTCATCCCAGGAATCAATCTAGTGAACCTTTGTTGCACCGCCTCTAAGGCAAGTATATCCTTCCATAGATAAGGAGTCCAAAACTGTGCACAGCACTCCGCGTGTGGTCTCACCAAAGCCTTGTTCAATTGTTTCAAGACTTCCTTACTCTTGTACACCAATCCCCTTGCAATAAAGGCCAACATGCCATTTGCCTCCTAATTGCTTGCAGTACCTGCATGCTGACTTTCTGTGTTTCTTGTACGAGGACATCCGGATCTCTCTGAACACCAACGTTTAATAGTTTCTCACCATTTAAAAAATATTCTACTTTTCTAGTCTTCCTATCAAAGTGAATAACCTCACATTTCCCTGCATTATACTCCATCTGCCACCTTCTTGCCCACTCACTTAACCTGTCTATATCTCTTTGCAGACTCTGTATCCTCCTCACAGCTTACTTTCCCACCTACCTTTGTATCGTCAGCAAACTTGGATACATGACACTCGGTCCCTTCATCTAAGTCATTAATATAGATTGTAAATAGCTGAGGCCCAAGCATTGATCCTTGTGGCACCCCACTAGTTACAGCCTGCCAGCCTAAAAATGACCTGTTTATCCCCACTCTCTGTTTACTGTCTGTTAACAAATCCTCTATCCGTGCTAATATATTACCCCCAACCCCATGAGCTCTTATCTTGCACAACAACCTTTCGTGTGACACCTTATCGAGTGCCTTTTGAAAATCCAAATATATTGGACCCACTGGTTCCCCTTTATTTACCCTGCTAGTTACATCCTCAAAGAACTCTAATAAATTTGTTAAGCATGATTTCCCTTTTATAAAATCATGCTGACTTTGCCTAATCATATTATGATTTTCTAAGTGCCCTGTTACCACTTGCTTAATAATGGATTCCAGCATTTTCTCGACTACTGATGTCAGGCTAACTGGCCTGTAATTCCCTGTTTTCTCCCTCCGTCCTTTCTTGAATAGCAGGGTTACATTTGCTACCTTCCAATTCGCTGGGACCGTTCTCGAATCTATAGAATTTTTTGAAGATCAC
Source organism: Heptranchias perlo (assembly GCF_035084215.1). Classification (NCBI taxonomy): domain Eukaryota; kingdom Metazoa; phylum Chordata; class Chondrichthyes; order Hexanchiformes; family Hexanchidae; genus Heptranchias; species Heptranchias perlo. The sequence goes on along the minus strand of NC_090331.1, from coordinate 72,210,810 downwards.
AACCAATGCATCCACTATCTCTGTAGCCACCTCTTTTAGAACCCTTGGATATAGGCATCAGGTCCATTGGATTAGTCCCATTAGTTTCTCTAGTGTTTTTCCTCTACTGATATTAATTGCTTTAAGTTCCTCACTCTCATTAGCCCCTTGGTTCCCCATTATTTCTGATGTGCTTTTTGTGTCTTCTACTGTGAAGACAGATACAAAATATTTGATTAATGTCTCTGCCATTTCCTTATTCCCCATTATAATTTTTCCTGTCTCAGCCTCTAAGGGACCAGTGTTTACTTTTGCTATTCTCTTCCTTTTTACATACTTGTAGAAAATCTTACAATCTGTTTTTATATTGCTTGCTAGTTTACTCTCATATTCTATTTTCTCCTATTTTTAATCAATTTTTTAGTCATTGTTTGATGGTTTCTAAAACTATCCCAATCCTCAGGCTTATTACTATTCTTTGCAACATTATAAGCCTCTTCATTTGATCCAATACTATCCTTAACTTCTTTAGTTAGCCACGGATGGATCACTTTTTCCATGGAGTTTTTAGCTCTCAATGGAATGTATATTTGTTGAGAATTATGAAATATTTCTTGAAATGTCTGCCACTGCTTATCTACTGTCATATCTTTTAATCTAATTTCCCAATCTACCTTAGCCAACTCGCCCCTCATACCTATGTAATTGGCTTTATTTAAGTTTAAGACTCTAGTTTCGGACTTAAGTATGTCATTCTCAAATTCTATCATATTATGATCACTTTTCCCCAGAGGATCCTTTACTGTGAGATTACTAATTAACCCTGTCCATTCTGCCTGTCTTTCCGAAATGTCAAGTACCCTGAAATATTTAGTTCCCAATCTTGGTCATCTTGCAAGCATGTCTCTGTAATGGCTATTAGATCAAACCCATTTATCTCTATTTGTGCCACGAATGCATCTATCTTGTTACAAATGCTTCATGCATTCAGATAAAGAGCCTTTAATTTTAACGTTTTACCATTATTTCCTGTTTTGACCTTATTCGTTGATGCATTATTTCCGTTAAACTCTCTGTCACACTCTGCTTATCTTTACACAAATTGCCTCACTGACCTAGTGCCTTGTCTTTTCTCTTTCGATTTCTAAATTTCCCCTCACCTGACCCCTCCTCCTAAAGCCCTATCTAGAGCCCTGGTTATTCCATTCAACAGAAAACTGGTCCCAGCCCGGTTTAAGTGGATCCCACCCCAAGGGAAAAGCTCCCTCTTTCCCCAGTACTGGTGCCAGTGTCCGATGAATCAAAACCCCTTCCTCCCACCCCACTCCTTGAGCCACGCTTTTAACTCTCTGATCTATTTGACCCTATGCCAATTTGCACGTGGCTCAGGTAGTAATCCAGAGATTATTACCTTTGAGGTACTGCTTATTAATTTGGACCCTAGCTCCTCAAACTCTCTCAGTAGAACCTCATTCCTAGTTCTACCTATGTCATTCCTATGTGGACCATGGCAACTGGATCCTCCCCCTCATTCTCCAGGTGCTTTTCCAGCCTCGAGAAGATATCCTTAATCCTGGCACCGGGCAGGCAATGCAACCTTCGGGACTCCCAGGCGCGGCCTATGTGGCATGTTGTAAAACAACGTTTGAAAATCCAATACTGTATACCTACTGCATTAAGCTTATCAATACACCCTGGTATTTCCTCAAAGAACTATTACATTTATCAGGCGTGCCTCACCATTTACAAATCCATGCTGGCTTTCTTCAATTAACCCATCGTTTTCTAAGCGATTATTAATTTTATCCTGTATTAAGGCTTCTAGAACTTTACCCACTACAGAATACGTTGAGCTGACTAGTCTATAGTTATTTGGTTTATCCATTTACCCCTTTTCAACAGAGGTGTTACACTATCAACCCTCCAGTCCTCCAGCACACTTCCATATCCAACTTATTGAGAATGAACTTAGAATCATGCTGAGAAAATCCTCCCCTATGAACTCAGTTAACCGTACACAGGAACACTCATTAACACAGCTTCAAAGATCTCCTATCCAAATTTAATATTGTAAGGTACTTTCAGATCCTTTAATTCCATCTAGTTGACTCATGCCCACTGATTAGGAAGGGCTACACGTATATACTGCAACTCATGGAATCCATTCTCCATTGATGCAGTGTTCACGAAGTCAGTCCGTACATTCAGTTTGAGGTTGTCAGTGTGAATACAATAGTAACGTAACAAAATAAAGTTGTTTAAATTGATATGGTTGAAACCATAACCTCACTAACAAAAGTTTGTGGAGGATTTTTTCCCACTCTATTTCCAGAGATACTCACGAATGTTGCTAGACTTTCCATTCTTTTAATCCTCAAACATTCAATGCCACAGTCAAGGTGTCACTCAATCTGTTCCCTCCCACCTGCCTGCTGAAGTATATATAGTGCAACCACAAAACTGGAGTAAAATAATGGTTGTGAATGAGCTATTTTAATGGTTCAGTCTTTAATCAAAATGGCTCCGAGGTGTTTTGTTCCAAAATTTAATAGCTTGGCTAAGAAGTTATAATAAGTTGCAAAGATGTTAAAATACAAGAGTACAAATAAACATACTAATAAGATGTTCGAATACAATCTGGTAAAGTTTATCACCATACAAAGTTCCGAGGAGCACCTCTCAAAGGTCCTTGTTATTACTTGAGTGTGTCCAGTCTTGCTCCGAGAACTTTCTAACAATTACGAATTAATTCTCCGCTTATATACATTTATTAACACAAAGTGTTCTACGTGTCCGTGTGCAAACATGGGGCCTCTCATCGATCATCCTCTCTGTCTCATGGAGCTGCCATCTGCTTCACTCCCTTATATTCCAGATGAAACACAACATGTGACATCATTGCCTCCCATACGATTAGTTGTCTCCGATTTACCAAAGACACTATATTTGCCCAAAGCATCCTGTATTCTTACTAAACTCTGGCCAACTCCCTTTACCCATCTTCTGCACATGAGATAGGAATGACACAGGATGCTCATTACTTAAGGGGGCTTCTCTACACAAGGTGACCAAAAATCTGTTGATGCTTAATAACAGAGAACAGAAAGCCTTGTTCACAGGAAATGCCTATATAACGCTTTTCCTAACAAGATTAGCAATATTATGTCGAAAGCTTCTCTTAAAATGGTGATTACATTGCCAGGACAAATAAAATCAATCAGACCTCCGCCTCACACAGGGAAATAAACTTTCAGTGCTTTAGTTGAACCCTCTTAGGAAAACAGTACTATGTAAATGTTACATGTAGATTAATATGTAATGAGAATATAAGTTTGGGTAAAAGAAATCATGAACACAGTAATGATTCATTCCTGGAAGCATAGTAAAAGAGCAAATGTTACAAAGTCACAATACCTTTACCGGACTCAGCATAGAAGCTCTTTGGACTGTAGTCCTTTCAATTTTTTCATAGAACAATTAAAACCGCATCAAAGCAGAATGAAAAGAATCAGTGCCCCATCTATAAACCTGAATAAGGGGATTTTGCCTGCAGTGCCTATAGGTTTTTTTTAATTTGCTTTTTTGCTGATATACACTGTTGAAACCATTGGAATAACAAAAGCATTCCCTACAGTAGCGTTTCAGTCCAGCTTATAAATACCGAGCTGTATGAAACAGTGCTATGTCCAGGCGGTTGTTTGACTAACTGTGAAGGTCAAAATGGGAAAGGTAAGGTTAATTCTCATATTTTTCAAATAATGTTTGATAAAATACATCAAATTTAGGAAATTATCGATCCATTCATGTCATTTTTTTCACCACAGATCATCTTTTACGAGGACAGGAACTTCCAGGGTCGGCACCATGAGTGCAGTACTGACTGTGCTGACCTGTCCTCTTACTTCAGCCGTTGTAACTCCATCCGTGTTGAGAGTGACTGGTGGGTGGTGTATGAGAAACCCAATTACATGGGATATCAGTATGTTCTGAGCAGGGGAGAATATCCTGACTACCAGCGCTGGATGGGATTCGATGACAACATCAGGTCATGTCGCACATACCCATATGTAAGTTGAAAATAAGGCTAATTACCAGTTTCAAATCATTTGTTGACAGGATTTATATTTTTTATGGCCCATCCATAGTTTCACGTAATTTATTCCAGGTCCTCTCATTATTTATGTAAGAGTATTTTATATTCTTTTAAAGATTATTATTCTCACTCCCTTTTTCTGTGATTAGTGACAAATCCACATTTTAGTTTAAATGTTATTCTGCTGTGTACTATTTCAAATGTTAGTAAAAAAAAATTGAAATACAGTGCCAAATAGTTACCCCATGGCAGGATTTAGAAAAGTAGATCTAACACACAGACACTTTATCCTGCTGGAGACTTGACCAAATCTAATTACTCTCCAAGTGAAAGGTTCAGCAGTTTCCCCTGATCCCCGAGATAATCTGATGAAGCTCCAGAATATTGATTGAACCGTACAAACTACATTAAGTAACTTTGAATGGTTTCTTTCTGTGGCATGACACTTCCAACAGCTGATTTAGCCTCTTAAACGTAAATTTTGGCCTTAACCATATATTTACATTTTTCGAATGAGTCAAATAACAATAAATTAACTGATTTCCTTGTCCATCTTTGTGACACATCTACTTATTTTTTGAGGGGCAAATTCTTTTCTCAACATAAGATATTCACAGTCTAAAGGAAGTAGCCTGCTAACATCTACACTTTCCACTCCTCCCAGCACTTCAAAGGATCATATTTTGTCTCCTATCTCCTTTTGACCACTGAAAACAAGTTCAGTTTTGTCAGTCTTTCTTCATGACTGAGAAACATAAGTGCCACGATGAAATCCTTGTCACTCTTCCCTGAAATCTCTCGAGTGTATCAGTGCCCTTTTGGCAGATGGGTGCCCAGAACTGCCAGTAACAATCCAGATGTAATTTCACTAATGATCTATACAAGGTTAGAATAACATGTTGTGACTTACAATATATTCAAATGCCTCGAGATTTGTCTTAGTAAATGATCAGCATCATTACTGACGACTTCACACCAACTGGATATTTTCAGTGAATGGTCAATAATCTTTTCCCAAATCTTTTTTAACTTCTACCTTTGCTGATAGACTTATGTACAATATTTCATGTTTCTTGTTCTAATATGCTGCAGCTTTGGAACACTCTTCAATGCATATCACACATATTTTTGCTACTACATCATTAATGTTACACATTTTATATTACAGTACAGGGGAGGCACCTACAAAATGAGGATTTACGAGAGGCCTGACTTTGGAGGACAGATGATGGAATTCATGGATGACTGTCCATCTGTCTACGATCGTTTCCGCTACCGTGACATTCACTCCTGCCAGGTGATGGACGGTTACTGGACCTTCTATGAACAACCCCATTACAGAGGCCGTCAGTATTTCATGAGACCCGGTGAATACAGGAGATTCAGTGACTGGGGCGGCAACAGCTCAACTATCGGATCTTTCAGGCGCATGAGGGACTTCTAGATCATTGCTGAAATATATGATTTAGTCAAGTGGATAGATTCATGAACATAAATAAAATCCCTTTTACTTGATTATTTTGATTAGTTTCTTTCTTTTTCTGGATTGTCATGCCAATCATTATATTACTAACCTCATTAATAAACCACTATCTAGTTAGAAACAAATGCTGACCGTAAGGTACAACTATGAATGGGGCTTTAATTGATATGCAAGTAGAACAAACATACTGGTTTAATCAGTAATGCAACAGCATTTGGTATAAGAGATCCCATGGCACTATTTGAAGAAGACATGGAACTCGCCAAATGGACATTTCTTCCGCAATCAAATTATCAAAGAAACAGATTATCTAATCATTCGTCTCATTGGTGCCTGTGGGACCTTGCTGTGTGTAAAATATTTACCATGTTTGCATACATAATAATGGAGATTGCTCTTCAAAACTAATTAATTAAATGTGATGCACTTTGAGATGTCTGTCAGATATGATGAAGCACTATAAGAATGCAAGGTCTTTCTTTTTCTTTAATAGTCGTAAACCTCCACCAAATAATGTGACTTCATTTATTTAGTTCCCTGTTCTAAATTATTAGGAAAGTGGTTCAATTTCACCACCTTGGATCGTCCATCCACCCTGATAGCAGCTCTCTGCATTCCTTCCTGCAATAATGGCCCACCGCTCATTAGATTTTAACTTACCTACTAATGATCCAATGGCTTTAGTGCGGGAACTTCCTCCAGTGGGGAGCTCAGAGAACAAACCTTTTCTTTTAATCGGAGAAGAGACGATTCAGTGGCAACACAATCCAGGTTTTATTAACAGTGAGAGGCTTAAAAATGTAGATTGAAGCACTGTCCTTCACTTGAATTGTGAATGCAAAGCAGAAAATAAAAGGAGTATCAAATTAACAAGCCACACACAAGCCTTAAAATTAGAAGGAATCTTTATTTTCCACCAGAGTAGCTGATATGTGAAGTAGGCTTCCAGTGAAATAATCCATTATGTGTTGAATAATACCCTCAATAAAGAATTGAACGAGAATCAGCTTCAAAATAGGTTTAAGGATTATGTGGCTAGGTAGAGATCGGAGCTATTGAATGCTTTGTTGAACATGATACTTTCTGAGTTGATGGTACTAGTTCTGAATATTTATTGGCCCTGAACATTAGATTTAAACTTACTCTCAAACAATCCACGGACCTGAGTGCGGGAACTTCCTCTAATGGGGAGCTGCAAAAAGTGCAGCGTCCTCTCCCAGGCATCTGTGAGCTGTGTGAGTGTGAGTGGGGAAAGGATTTCTCTGTCCCCTCAACTAATCAGATTGAAGCATCCTTGACAAACCGCGCAGACACAGAAACAGGAAGTGAATGCTCCAACAGTAAATTCAATGTAAAATCAGTTAGAGAAAACAAAGTAAAGAGAGGGTAAGAAATATCGAATTAAAAGACTGAGTTAAAAGAGACAGAAAGAAAAAGTTACAAGTTTAAAAAATATAAATTTTTTTACCTGTCCAACAACAATTAAAATCGGACGGAATGAGACTCCACAGTTTTAAAAGTTAATTTTCAGTGCCAGAGAGGTTGTTTGGCTGTCATTAAGACTTACAACGATTTTAAAACATAGTTTAGACCTAAAAAACCCAGCGTACCTTTTTCTGTGTAGATTAGTTTGTTTGCAGCTGAGCAATGCAGCATCTTTGCGCTGGTCCACTTGTTTCACAGATGAGCTGTTCTCCCTGCGTAGCTTCCGGATGAGCAGGGGATCCATAGAGCAATTTTCAGATTTGCGCGTTTGACTGCTCATGCTCGCTGGCTGGAAGTTGCTCTTCCATTTGCCCTGAAATAACGATGAGTGCTGTTAGGCTCTCTGTTATTTTTGGTCATTATGTTTTTTTTTGTTGTTTAAACAAAATCTCCATTTTTTTTTCCATTCACCTTTTTTTTCTTCCATGGCCCAGGTTTTGCTGTAGCAGGGCATTAAATGACGTCTAGTGTTAATGAGACTTGACCTTGCACATTTAGGTTTTCAAATTTTTTGGGTGGGAAGTTGCTGAAAGTGCGAGCTGATAACTTCACAGCAAAGGAAACTGGGCATCTGGGACCTGAGTGGACAGGGCAAGTAACTGTGTATCTTGTTAACCAATCAGATTGAAGGAGTGAGAAATTAACAAAGACTGAGAAGGAAATGTAAATTAGAGTGGGTGAATTCAATTTCAAATCAGGTATAGAAAGAGAAATAAAGAGAGGGAAAGAAATATTGGACTAAGAGAGAGAGAGAAAAAAAAGAGACAGCAAGGAAAAATAAAGAAAAAATGTAAACATTTTAAATTTTACATTTTTAAAATCTCCAACAACAATTAAAACCTGAAGGAATGAGACTCTATACTTGTAATAGTTAATTTTCACTGTCAGAGAGGTTGCTTGGCAGTACTTAACAATTATCATATCGTTAAAATGGTACTTAGACTGAAATGACAAATTAATTTTCTGTGGCGAGTTTAGTTTGTATCTACTGTGCAAATATAGCAATTTCACGCTATTCAGTGCATTTCAATGGTGAGGCAGACAGCAAGATGTTGTTTTCACGAAGCTATCAACGGAATGAAGCAACTTGAACAGAAACTTTTGGATTTCCACATTTGACCACACATCTGCCCCTCACCCGAAATTGCTGTACCATTTTGACATAAATAAAGGCAAGCCTTACCACTATTTTAACAGCAAATTCTGGCCCATTGTCTGTCATTGTTTGTTTCCATCTCCATTAACGTATATAATAATGACTTGAACTTGGGAGTACAGGGCACAATTTCAAAATTAGCGGATGACACAACACTTGGAAGGGTAGTGAACAGTGAGGAGGATGGTGATAGACTTCAAGAGGATATAGACAGGCTGGTGGTATGGGCAGATGAAATTTAACGCAGAAAATTGCGGGGTGATACATTACGGTAGGAACAATGAGGAGAGACAATATAAACTAAAGGGCACAATTCTAAAAGGGGTACAGGAATAGAGAGACCTGGGGGTATATGTACACAAATCATTGAAGGTGGCAGGGCAGATTGAGAAAGCAGTTAAAAAAGCATACGAGATCCTGGGCTTTACAAATAGAGGCATAGAGTACAAAAGCAAGGAAGTCGTGATGAACCTTTATAAAACACTGGTTCGGCCACAACTGGAATTTTGTGCCCAGTTCTGGGCATCGCACATAAGGAAGGGTGTGAAGGCCTTAGAAAGGGTGCAGAAGATATTTACCAGAATGATTCCAGAGATGTGGGACTTTAGTTACGTGGATAGAGAAGCTAGTATTGTTCTCCTTGGAACAGAGAAGGTTGAAAGGAGATTTGATAGAGGTATTCAAAATCATGAAGGGTCTAGACAGAGAAGATTGAGAGAAACTGTTCCCATTGGTGGAAGGGTCAAGAACGAGAGGACATTGATTGGCAAAAGAACCAAAGGTGACATGAGGAAAAACTTTTTTACACAGTGAGTGGTTAGGATCTGGGATGCACTGCCCGAGGTAGTGGTGGAGGCAGATTCAATCATGGCCTTCAAAAGCGAACTGGGTAAAGACTTGAAAGGGAAAAATTTGCAGGGCTACGGGGATAAGGCAGGGGAATGGAACTAACTGGATTGCTCTTACATAGAACCGGTGAGGACTCGATGGGGCGAATGGCCTCCTTCCGTGCTGTAACCTTTCTATGATTCTATGATTCTTTCTCAATTTTGTTTCTTTACTATTATATTTACCTAGTATAGCACCATTTGACACAAGACAAGCAAGGGAGGAATCATTGCAGGCAAATTGACTTCAAGGCAGCATTTGACCGAGTGTGGCATCAAGGAGCCCTAGTAAAATTGAAATCAATGGAAATCAGGGGAAACTCTCCAGTGGCTGGAGTCATACCTAGCACAAAGGAAGATGGTAGTGGTCGTTAGAGGCCAATCATCTCAGCCCCAGGACATCGCTGCAGGAGTTCCTCAGGGCAGTGTCCGAGGCCCAACCATCTTCAGCTGCTTCATCACTGACCTTCCCTCCATCATAAGGTCAAAAATGGGGATGTTCGCTGATGATTGCAAAGTGTTCAGTTCCATTCGAAACCCCTCAGATAATGAAGTAGTCCATGCCCGCATGCAGCAAGACCTGGACAATACCCAGGCTTGGGCTGATAAGTGGCAAGTTACATTCATGCCAGACAAGTGCCAGGCAATGACCATCTCCAACAGAGGAGAGTCTAACCACTTCCCTTTGACATTCAACGGCATTACCATCACCGAATTCTCCTGCCATCAACATCCTGGGGGTCACCATTGACCAGAAACTTAACTGGACCAGCCACATAAATACTATTGCTACAAGAGCAGGTCGGAGGCTGGGTATTCTGCAGGCCTTTCCGCCATCTACAAGGCACAAGTCAGGAGTGTGATGGAATACTCTCCACTTGCCTGGATGAGTGCAGCTCCAACAGCACTCAAGAAGCTCGACACCATCCAGGACAAAGCAGCCTGCTTGATTGAGCTATCCAATTATTCCCACTCCCCTGCTTTTTCCTCAGAGCCCTGCAAATGTTTCCTTTTCAAGTATTTATCCAATTCCCTTTTGAAAGTTACTACTGAATCTGCTTCCACCATCCTTTTAGACAATGCATTCCAACTCGCTGCGTTCAAAAAATTCTCCTCATCTTCCCTCTGGTTCATCTTCTAGAACACCATGAAAAGATCAGTAAAGGAAGAAGGGAAGGACAATCTTGCATTTATATAGCACTTTTTCATAGCCTCAGGACGTACCAAAGCAGTTCACATTCCATGAATTCCTTTTGAAGTGCAGTCACTGTTGCTGTGGATGCAAGCACAACACCCAATTTATGCACAGAAATGATGTGGAGATGCCGGTGATGGACTGGGGTTGACAATTGTAAACAATTTTACAACACCAAGTTATAGTCCAACAATTTTATTTTAAATTCCACAAGCTTTCGGAGGCTTCCTCCTTCCTCAGGTGAACGGTGTGGAAATGAAATTTTCGAATCCTTCGCATTTGAAAATCACAGAACAATGCCTGGTGATTACTGCCCGTTGCCAAGGCAATCACAGTGAGCAGACAGAAAGGTGTCACCTAAAATGCCACCGAATATACAAACCCCCCCAAAAAAGAAGAGAGAGAGAGAGAAGGAAGACAGTCAATGACCCGTTATATTAAAAACAGATAACATTTGTTCGCTGGTGGGGTTACATGTAGTGTGACATGAACCCAAGATCCCGGTTGAGGCCGTCCTCATGGGTGCGGAACTTGGCTATCAATTTCTGCTCGACGATTTTGCGTTATCGTGTGTAGTTGTCTCATTGGGTTCGCTGCTGAAATCTTGGGGTTTGTGGTAGAATTCCCGGAGCCTCATTCTCCTGATGAATTCCTCTGTCTCTGGATCACAATGTCTTCACCTTCAATAACCAGTTCTTTACCCAAACACACGGAACAGCCATGGGGACCAAATTTGCACCCCAATACGCCAACATTTTCATGCACAAGTTCGAGCAGGACTTCTTCACTGCACAGGACCTCCAACCAACACTATACACCAGATACAGCGACGACATTTTCTTTCTATGGACCCACGGTGATGAATCACTAAAGAGACTACACGATAACATCAACAAGTTCCATCCCACCATCAAGCTCACCATGGACTACTCCTCAGAATCAGTTTCTTTCTTGGACACACGAATCTCCATCAAAGACGGGCACCTCAGCACCTCACTCTACCGCAAGCCCACGGACAACCTCACGATGCTCCACTTTTCCAGCTTCCACCCTAACCACGTCAAAGAGGCCATCCCCTATGGACAGGCCCTGCGAATACACAGGGTCTGCTCAGACGAGGAGGAACGCGATGGACACCTACAGACGCTGAAAGACGCCCTAGTAAGAACGGGATATGATGCTCGACTCATCGATCGACAGTTCCGACGGGCCACAACGAAAAATCGCGTAGACCTCCTCAGAAGACTAACACGGGACGCAACCAACAGAGTACCCTTCGTCGTCCAGTACTTCCCCGGAGCGGAGAAACTACGCCATGTTCTCCGCAGCCTTCAACATGTCATCAATGATGACGAACACCTCGCTTTGGCCATCCCCACAGCTCCACTATTCGCCTTTAAACAGCCACCCAATCTCAAACAAACCATCGTTCGCAGCAAATTACCTAGCTTTCAGGAGAACAGCGTCCACGACACCACACAACCCTGCCACGGCAACCTCTGCAAGACATGCCAGATCATCGACACAGATACCACCATCACACGAGAGGACACCACCCACCAGGTACATGGTTCATACTCCTGTGACTCGGCCAACGTTGTCTACCTCATACGTTGCAGGAAAGGATGCCCCAGAGCATGGTACATTGGCGAGACCATGAAGACGCTGCGACAACGGATGAACGGACACCGCGCAACAATCGTCAAACAGGAGGGTTCTCTCCCTGTCGGGGAACACTTCAGCAGTCATGGACATTCAGCCACCGACCTTCGGGTAAGCATACTCCAAGGCGGCCTTCGAGACACACGACAACGCAAAATCGTCGAGCAGAAATTGATAGCCAAGTTCCGCACCCATGAGGACGGCCTCAACCGGGATCTTGGGTTCATGTCACACTACACGTAACCCCACCAGCGAACAAATGTTATCTGTTTTTAATATAACGGGTCATTGACTGTCTTTCTTCTCTCTCTCTCTCTTTTTTTTGGGGGGGTTTGTATATTTGGTGGCATTTTAGGTGACACCTTTCTGTCTGCTCACTGTGATTGCCTTGGCAACGGGCAGTAATCACCAGGCATTGTTCTGTGATTTTAAAATGCGAAGGATTCGAAAATGTCATTTCCACACCGTTCACCTGAGGAAGGAGGAAGCCTCCGAAAGCTTGTGGAATTTTAAATAAAATTGTTGGACTATAACTTGGTGTTGTAAAATTGTTTACAATATGCACAGAAAGATCTTCCAAACTGCATATGAGATGCTGTTTGGTTCTTCTGTTTTTGGTGGTTCAGTTAATCTGATTTTGGTGGTTCAGTTAATCTGTTTTTGGTGGTTCAGTTAATCTGATTTTGGTGGTTCAGTTAATCTGATTTTGGTGGTTCAGTTAATCTGATTTTGGTGGTTCAGTTAATCTGTTTTTGGTGGTTCAGTTAATCTGATTTTGGTGGTTCAGTTAATCTGATTTTGGTGGTTCAGTTAATCTGTTTTTGGTGGTTCAGTTAATCTGATTTTGGTGGTTCAGTTAATCTGATTTAGTGGTATTGATTGAGGAAGGAATATTGACTGGGCTATTGAACAAAACATCTGTTCTTCTTTAAGTTGTGCTGTGGGATCTTTTACATCCACCTGTGCAGGCATATGGGGCTCGATTTTAGGGTCGGGTTACCTGCGGGTTTCCAGCGGGGGGGCCCCGAAAATCCCGATCTCCGGTCACGTGACCGGATTCGGACGAAATCCCGGCCACTTCCGGGTACCGCGCTGACGTGCGGGCCTGCGCGCGCAAGCCCCGCTGGTGGGAATCCCGCAGGCAATTAAAGCCAGCGGGGTTCCACTTGAGAGCACTTAACTTGCTCGTTGTGGTCAGTTAATGAACTGAAGCAGCTGTCAAAAGAGGAAGTGTGGGATTTTAGGTTCAAGGCAGTCAGTTTCACACACTGGGGGAAACAGTACCTTTCAAACCAGGCGTGTTGCAGCCAGCAGCCTGTGGCAGGTGCCAAGGTGCGCTCCAGGGGGGAGAGCCCTCACCCACGCAGGAGGCCACCGCGTCACATAGGGCAACCCCTGCCCCCCACCACCCCCCGGCCAAGCCAGAGGACAGACCGACACGAAACCGCAGCCCCAGTCCGAGGACCCACACACCTACCCTGCACAACCCCTCAGACCAACACCTGCCAGTTGGGTGGTGTGTGGACACCCTCGGAGGACGAAGAGCATGACCAGCACCAGCAGCCTCGCAGTCCACGCCGTCCGCCGCAGAGACGTGGATCCCCCCAACACGGTGTGGTTGCACGCCCACCTGCACAGCAGGAGGGAGGGCTACCGCAGAGAGAGACGCGTCGCAGAGGGCACTACCCTCGCCACAGGGTCCACAGACCGAGGCGCAGCTCCCCGGACCTCTCCGAACAGCAGTGCACAGGGAGGCGCAGATTCGCTCGACATGTAGTCGTGGAGATCTGCAGCCTCTTTCATGCCGAGCTGCTCCTGGCTGGCCCCAGCACCAACTGCTTACCTGTCGCTGGCAAAGTCACCACTGTCCTCCACACCTTCTCCTCCGCATCCTTCCAGGGTGCAGCCGGCTACACCGCCGATGTCTCTCAGTCGTCTGTGCGGACGAGCCCTGCAAATACACCTGCACCTACTCTGCAGTAACACGATGGGTGGCATCAGTGGTGGGTCCTCATAGTGATACCCAGGAGCGGGCATTATTGGACACAACGGACAGGATTCGCGGAGACATGGCAGTGGTGGTGTCAATATAATGTGTGCTGTTTGTGGCTCTGAAATTCAATATGGGTAACACCCATGACAAACCCTCAGACACCCTTGTGCACCCCCTTCATGCTGACGAGACGCTTGCCTTACGCTGCCTACTGCACATATGTGATGCATGCCCTGTGGCTGCAGCACAGGTGGTGGCAGGTTGAGTGAGGCTGGCCGTGAGGGAGATGCACGAGAGGGTGAGTATGGGATGGAGCCATGAGATTGTATGAGGATTGGGTCGCGTGTTAGTGGCAAGACGAGTACTGGCGAGGTGAGTAGGTGGAGGTAAGATGAGGATGGGGTTTGAGTGGGTATGAGGGGTGATGTGACAGAATAGTGTTGGCGGTGCCGAAGGAGATTTGGGGTGGGGGCAGTGTTGTGGCAGTCGGAGTGTAGGGGAAAGACTACGTGTTCTCACTGTGGCGGACCTACTGCGGTCATTGCAGCGCCTCCTGCACTGTATGCAGGTGGGCCATATGTTGGTGGCGCAGGTGACCCCCTCTGCCACCTTGAGCCAGGCCTTCTTGGTGGCAGAGGCAGGCCGCTTCCTCCCGCCCGCCGGGGGGAAGATCTGTGTCCTCCCCCTCCTCCTCACCCCATCTGATGATACCTGGGGTGAGGCATCATTAAACTGGGAGCAGCCTTCCCCCTGGGCTGCTCCATGCTGAAATTTGTCCCATTGGTTGCAGCATCTGTCAGTGGAGGACTGCCCCTTTAACTAGAGAGCCTCCAGCTGACAGATCGTACTGCGCATGCGCAGCCCGACCGACACGCAGGCCAGCGCCGTGGACCCCGGAGGAGCAGGTAATTGGATCCTATTAGTGGGCTGCCTGCTACGATCGCGTGGGCAACCCACTAATTTCGCCGTTCGCGTTTTCGACGCTCCCGGAGGACCACCCGCTGGGAACCCGCAGGCCTGCTAAATTCGAGCCCATGGTACCTTGGTTTAACATCTCATCTAGAAGGCAGATAGTTGCAATCTTATTCATATGACATCTGTCCTTTATTCTAGAAAATGAACTCAATGATACGGAGCTGATCAGTAGAGTTTGCAAACCTTCAATGAAAATAATCCACCTGCAATATTTGAGATTTGTCACTGGCAGAAATTGAAGTCCAAATTTTGGATCGATGTTGTTCTTCCACTTGTATATTGTACGAATCTCATTGGTGGCATCGGGTGATATCGCGAGCTCAATTTTAAAATGGCCACAACATACTCCCACCGATCCCACTGCCTTCCCATGGGTTGCAATTTTAACCTGCCCTTTTGAGTCGGCGAGAGGGACACCCCCTGGCCAGCAGCAGGGTCCTTTTGTAAATATGCAAATTAAGCCTGGATGACATCATTGGGGGCCGACTGCAATTTTAACCTGAGCCCTGCAGAGGGAAACAGTCGTGGCTTCCCCACCAGGCTAATCTGGCAACAAGAGGAGCCGGGGGCAGGAGAGGCCCAGAAAGGTGGGTGGATTTTATTTATTTTTTGTATTCTTGTGGGCCAGGAGGAGCTCTTCTGGGCCCCACAAGGAAACCTTGGGCCTCCCCTGCCCTGGGGCTTCCCTCCCCTGCCCCTTACTTCGATGCCCTGCCAAGCCCCCTCCCAACAACTTACCTGAGTGTAGGCTCCCGTTCCTTCGGGTCCCCGGCAGCGGCCCTTCTACCACCCAAAATCTCGCTCTCGCCCTCCGGCCAGCTCGCATTTCCCATCGGATTTGGGTGGGAGTTAAAATCTCCTGGGGCCTCAATCTGTGGAGGGTCTTGTTTAATTATTTAGATAATAAGTAGGATTTTAAAATTAATCCATCATCCAGGCACCGAGAATGCTTTTACTCTGTCTCTGGCTCCTTAACATTTCGATCATCTTCTATTAAGTGGAGTTGCTCCATCCCAGTGGCAGAGAGCCACCCAGATGCGAAATATACACATTTAACAAGCCCTGCCTACGAAATTAGTGCCCCTCCCCCAGGAAGATGCAGTCAGGTGCTGGCAGGATCATGTGAGGGGGCGGAGGTACCACCCTGTCATGTTTCCAGTAGTCCAACGAAAATCCAGGCCATACCCTGTAACTGAGATATCAGGTATTGCTCATTCCTAATAGCAACTCCTTCTTTACAAGCTTAAACGAAAATTATCTTTGCTTAAACCAAGGCAAAAATAATCCTGACTGCATTGTGTCACTTCCAGCAGGATGCCCTCTTAGATTAAATTAAGGGGCCCGATTTTACCAGGGGTGCGGGTTGGCAGCGGGTGGTCGGGCGGGCTCGAGGAAAACGCGCCGGCCAAATTGAGTGCGTTGCGCACGCGATCGCGGGATGATTGATGTGATTAGCCGGCAGTTACGGGTTCCGCGCTTCTCAGCTGCGTGCCGGCGGCCTGCGCATGCGCATTGACGTCTGAGCGATGGTTGCGCTCTATTTAAAGGGGCAGTCCACCAAAGCCCCTCCAGCCACAAACTACACTCCATCAAGGATGGAGGAGCACAGGGGTAAGGCTGCTCCCCGTTTCACGGACCACGCCCTCCAGGTGCTGCTGGACGGGGTCCGCATGAGGAGGGAGACGCTGTTCCCCACGGATGGAAGGAGGTGCCCTGCCAGCGCCACCAAGAGGGCATGGGAGGAGGTGGCCGCGGAGGTCACAAGCAGGGGAAACACCACCCACACTTGGATTCAGTGCCGCAAGAGATTCAATGACCTCACCAGGTCCGGAAAAGTGAGTACACTAACGCATTCTGCATCACTCCGTCTTCCACATCACCTCAAACACCTCACAACCCCATCTCCACTGACAGTACTGCGCTCCCGCACCAATCCTCACAGCCACCCAACTATCATCCTCACAGTGCCTGCACGTACCCACCGTCCCTGTCCCCACTCGACCACTACCACACACCCCAATGCCCATACAATGGGATGGCCATGTGGCACACGCATCCTCCCATCCATCTGGCACACGTTCAACCCAATCACACCAATGCTTGAAGCGTCTCACATTGTAATCATCACTCAATAACGTTTTTGTGTTTTGCCCTCACAGGAGAAGAGGGCCAGGAACGCACGCGATAGGGCATGCACCGGAGGGGGCCCGCCACACGAGATGGCCCTGACAGACGCCGAGGTCGAGGCACTGGAGATCAGCCGCACGCTGCATTGCCTGTCGATGGCGGATGGCGAGTCTGGTTCTGGCGAAACGGCCGGTAAGGGAAAGCTGGCACTCATCACTCATGATCGTGAATGATCGTAGCATCACATGGCATATGCCGCACCACCACATTTGGTCACATGCCTGATATTTCCCTCTGTTCTCTTCCAGGACCGTCTGCGATCGACGTCTCGGTTGAGGGCGATTCCTCAGAGGACATGCCCGTCTCTGAGGGTGCATCGTCACACATGAGCCAAGCATCCACCAGCGCAGATACACACACCTCGGTGGGTCCCCCCCCTCAGCTAGTTGGGATTGCACATGGTGAGTCACCGCGCACACATGAGCATGAGCAGACCCTGGTGGCAGGGTCAGCCGCGGAGGGTCCGCGTCGGTGGGAGCACTCTTCTCCAGGCTTTGCTCAGCCGGACCCAGATGCTGAACCCAGGGGGCCACCTGTCAAAAGGAGAGTCGTCGAGGGGCACCAGAACATTGCTGAGGTACTGGGAGAGGTGCCACGCGCACTCTCCACAATCGCACGGAGGATGGAGGAGTCCAACTCCTGCATGAGGGGAATGGTGGCACAGGTGCAGGAGGGTATCGCCGAGATAGTGTCGCAGGGACGTGAAGGCATCTCTGAGATAGTGTCACGGGTAGGTGTGGGAACGTCTGCGGTGGAGGACAGGCTAGCCTCCCTCGAGCGTCACGCACAGCTCACCAATGAGTCCATCCAGGCCCTCACAACGGCTGTTCGGATTCAGGGTGAACAACATTCTGCCGCCATCAACAGGTTGACAGATACATTGGAGGTGGCCTTGCAAGGTCTCACCCACGTCATCCAAACTGCCGTCCAGCAGGGTGGAAGGGGTGATGTGGGCCTTGGCCATGAGAGGGAAGATGGTGAACGGGGAAATGGAAGTGTGGACGCTACTCAAGGCGCCCCCAAGTCTCACCCGTTGCCCCCCTCTCAACCAGTGCCCGCAATAGTCCATCCTCTCCAGGTGGCCGAGTCTGCCCCTGCACAGGTGCAGGAGGAGCAGTCTGTGGAGGTGCCCTCACGGGCACCGAAACCCAGGGGGCGTCGGCCCAAAGCATCTACCCGGTCAGGGCACGAACAGGAGCAACCTGCCACCACCTCTGCTGGAGCCACAGGGGTAGCACCACGTAGGGGGTCCCGAAAACGAACGCCTAAAGTTCCGTGAGCACACAGGGATTGCAACAGGGTGTTTGTCGTTTTTTTTTAATTTTCTACTCTTTGAATGTCACCACAAAATAAACTCACTTTTTCTCACCAATGCTGCCACCTCTTGTCCATAATTCTGCGGCTTGTGCAATATGTCCCTTCCCTGCGCCTCATCATGACGACGACCACCCCGTCCCACCCATTGAGCATAATCCAGTGGGTGCAGGTGTACAGGCACCACTCTTCTGTGGAGGGAGCCTGTATGGACCCTCGTCTGTGCACGTTATGACATGTGAACGCCTCACACAGTGTGATGTTAGGAGAACCGTTGGCATATGAGTGCCTCCCTGGCCTGACGAGCACGCAGGTGAGCCGGTGTTCGGCGCATGGGTCGTTCCTCCTCCTCTCCCTCTTCCTCCTCCTCCTCTTCCTCCTCCACCTCCTCCTCATTGTCGTCCTCAATGTGGGTGGCGGGTGTGCATGGGGCCTCCTCCAGCGGCACCCCTCTCTGTAGTGCCATGTTATGCAGGGCACAGCAGACAACTATAATTCGTCCCACTCGGAGTGGCGCGTATTGCAGCGCTCCCCCGGAACGATCAAGGCACCTGAAGCGCATCTTGAGCAGCCCTATAGCCTGCTCAATTGTAGACCTGGTAGCAATGTGGCTGTCATTATACCGACGCTGTGGCTCGGTAATGGGGTTCCTCAGAGGTGTCATAAGCCACGTGTGCAGGGGATATCCCTTGTCGCCGAGGAGCCAGCCGTTGCCGGCGTTGGGTGCGTGGAAGAGGGGCGGGACGGTGGACTCCCTGAGGACGAAGGCATCGTGGCAGCTGCCAGGGTATCTGGCGCACACGTGTAGGAATCTCTGGCGGTGGTCACAAATGAGCTGGGCGTTCATGGAGTGATACCCTTTCCTGTTGATAAACAGCCCTGGCTCATGTGGAGGTGCCCGTATTGCTATGTGGGTGCAATCGATTACACCCTGCACCCGTGGGAAGCCAGCCACAGCATGGAATCCAACCGCCCTCTCCGTCTGGCTGCGCTCATCCATGGCAAAGTTGATGTAGGTCGAGGCCCTGCGGAACAACCCATCGGTGACCTGCCTTATGCACTTGTGTGCAGACGACTGACAGACCCCGGTGATGTCCCCCGTGGCACCCTGGAAGGATCCGGAGGCGAAGAAGTTGAGGGCAGTGGTGACTTTGACGGCGACGGGTAAGAAGATGCTGCTTGGTCCATTCGGGAGCAGCTCGTCATTGAGGAGGCTGCAGATGTCGGCGACTACCTGGCGAGTGACTCTGAGCCTCCGTATGCACTGCTGCTCAGAGAGGTCCATGAAGCTGAGCCTCGGTCTGTAGACCCTGTGCGGAGGGTAGTGCCTCCTGCGACGCATCTCTCTCTGCGGATGCCCTCCATCCTGCTGTGCAGGTGGATGTGCCGCAGCACCGTGTTGTGGGGATGCACGTCTCTGAGGCGGACGGCGTGGACTGCGAGGCTGCTGAGGCTGGTCATCCTGTTCGTCCTCCGAGGATGTCAACGCAGCACCCATCTGGCAGGTTTAGGTTTGCGGGGTTGTGCACGCTAGAAAAGTGTGTCCTCGCATAGGGGTTGCACTTCCACGCCGGTGAATCTTCTTGCTTGGAGGAGGGTGGTGGAGGGCAGGCGTTGCCCAATGTTACGGAGTGTCCTCCTGCGTTGGTGAAGGCTCTCCCCCCCCCCCCACCTGTGGAATGCACCTTGGCAGCTGCCACAGGCTGCTGGCTGCAACACGTCCGTTGAGAGTGTGAGTGTTTCCCCCAGTATGGGAAACAGTCTCATTTCACTGTAAAATCCGACACCTGTTAAATAAACAGCTCAATCAGGTCATTTAATGACCTGAAATACCTAGATAAATACACTCAAGTGGAACCCCGCTGGCTTTAATTGCCTGCGGGATTCCCACCAGCGGGGCCAACGCACGCACCCCCGCACGTCATCGCGCAACCCGGAAGTGGGCGGGATCGAGGCGCGATCCGGTCCCGCTCCTCGAAACCGGGATTTTAGAGGCCCCCCCGCCGAGAACGCACCCGGAACCGGGTGCTAAAATCGGGCCCAAGGTCTCATAAAGTTTCATTCATTCACTGTGAGTTAATTTTCTATTGGTCATGCAGACGTATCATGGAATGTCTAGTTGCTTTACCTGTTTAGTTTTGGCTAAGAATTGCATACATTCAGTTTGTTTTCTTTTGGAAAAGGTGACACTCCATTTTCTGCACAATGAAACAATCAGACTACAGTAGATATTTAAAGTGACAAAACTTTATTTTGAGCATGAATACATGTGCTGTAATTCCTCAGGTTGTTATTCTTAGGTGCTTTTAATTATCCCCTTGTGATTCATGGGACTAGACATTGGGCTGTGTAGCGCCTCTTGTTTTGGTGCCACGCGGCCTCTCAAAGTGCCAAGATGGCGTCTTGGCTGCGCACGCACGTTTCCAGCATGACATGCACTAGACGCCATCTTGGTATAGGTATTAGCAAGGGCAAGGAGAGCAGGCACATGCGAACAACACCACTTGCATGTTCCCCTCCAAGTCACAAATCATCCCGAATTGGAAATATATCGCCGTTCCTTCATCGTCGTTGGGTCAAAATCCTGAAACTCCCTTCCTAACAGCACTGTGGGAGAACCGTCACCACACGGACTGCAGCGGTTCAAGAAGGCGACTCACCACCATCTTCTCGAGGGCAATTAGGGATGGGCAATAAACGCCGGCCTCGCCAGCGACGCCCACATCCCATGAACGAATAAAAAAATTAGCGGGTGCACAGAGAGCGAAGGCCGGCAGCATGTAAAGTAGGGAGAAAATGCGTATAAAAAATTAGTGTGCAACGCTGATTTAAAGGTATAGGCATCATTTTGGAACTTAACGCTCAACTCAATGCACAGTCTTAACCACGCACATCTGAACATGTCTTAGATGGCCTGGAGGACCCCCACCAGTGTTATTCAAAGGGAACGTGCAGGTGTTCCAGTTAGTTGCTGGATTATTGCTTCTGGCAGCTGATATAATAGGAAGTGTTTTTTGAAGCTCTCTATACTTACTGAGAGTTCCTAGACTACATTTGAGAGTGGTTTGGCAGGTACTGCCTTATGGTTCGGAAAGTTACAACCGTGGTTGAACAAGATTCCTGGCAACCATGGGCGGTCTGCTAGGGCTGCCGCTGGGCATTGAGCACAACTGGGAGCATGCAGAGAGGCCACGCACAGCAGGTCAAGCTGCGAAGAGAGGGAGGAGGAGGAGACGCAGGGCACTGAACAGGAGGCCCTACCCAATGAGGGCCTTTGGGACCAATTCTCATATCTCAACATGAGCGAGGAGCATTGCATCCGACGGCTGTGGTTCACCAAGGAGACCGTGATGGAGATCTGTCAACTGCTGCGGCCACAACTGCAGCCTCAGAGCAGAGCAAGGACAGCATTGCTGAACTTCTATGGCTCAGGATCATTTCAAGCCTCTGCTGGCGATATGTGCAACGTCTCGCAGTATGCAGTGCACTGCTGCATAATGGAGGTCACATACGCACTGTACTAGATGAGGAACAGGTTCATCATGTTCCCTCTTGTTAGAGACAAGCAGAACGAGCAAGTACAGGGGTTCGCTTGCAGTGCTGGCGTCCGCATGGAGCAGGGTGCCATTGACTGCATGCATATTGCCCTGCATGCCCCGCATATCAACTCGGCCGTCTTCGTGAACGGAAAGGGCTTCCACTCTCTGAACGTGCAGTTGGTGTGTGACCACACGCATCGAATCATGGAGGTTGATGCCCGCTACCCTGGGAGCAGTCACGACGCCTTCGTCATGTGGCAGTGCAACGTGCCAGCTATATTTCAACCGGCTCAGCAGGCCAAAGGCTGGCTACTGGGCGACAAGGGCTATCTCCTCACGCAGTGGCTCATGACTCCAGTCAGGAACCCACGCACACGTGGAGAGTAAGTCTACAATGAGAGCCATGCTGCCACATGCAACATCGTGGAGCACACCATAGGCCTCCTCAAACAACGCTTCCGCTGCCTGGACCAGTCTGGAGGAGCCCTGCAGTACTCCCCTGAACGGGTGGGAAGATTTGTGGTGGTCTGCTGCATGCTGCACAACCTCACCATCATGAGGGACCACCCCTGAGCCAGAGGTGGAGGAGGAGGAGGAGGAAGAGGTAAGGAGGAAGAGGCTGAGGTGGAGGAGAAGAAGGAGCCGGAGGAGGAAGTGGAGGAAGATGCAAGGGTGCAACAGGGAACACACAATTTGTCTGCAAGGGCTTTGCGTGCTCGCCTGGTCCATGTCCATTATCAATAATGTGAACTGTATCCCCCAACTGACCAACAGTCCTACACTCCCCACCTGTCCACTCCCACGTGACCGTCAAATCGCCCTCCATCTGATTACACATTGCTTTCTCCCTCAGCTCATCGCGCAAATAAAAACCACCACCAAATGCAAATTCAAAGTCTCATTTATAAATTAACAAATTAAATTATGCAAACAGAACAGAACCGGGAAACTGGGGAATTATAGACCAGTTAGCCTAACATCTGTTGTGGGGAAATTGCTGGAGTCTATAATTAAGGATAGGGTGACTGAACACCTCGAGAATTTTCAGTTAATCAGGGAGAGCCAGCATGGATTTGTGAAAGGTAGGTCGTGCCTGACAAACCTGATTGAATTTTTTGAAGAGGTGACTGAAGTAGTGGACAGGGGAATGTCAATGGATGTTATTTATATGGACTTCCAGAAGGCATTTGATAAGGTCCCACATAAGAGACTGTTAGCTAAGATAGAAGCCCATGGAATCGAGAGAAAAGTACGGTCTTGGTTAGGAAATTGGCTGAGCGAAAGGCGACAGAGAGTAGGGATAATGGGTGAGTATTCACATTGGCAGGATGTGACTAGTGGAGTCCCGCAGGGATCTGTCTTGGGGCCTCAATTATTCACAATATTTATTAACGACTTAGATGAAGGCATAGAAAGTCTCATATCTAAGTTTGCTGATGACACAAAGATTGGTGGCATTGTAAGCAGTGTAGATGAAAACATAAAATTACAAAGGGATATTGATAGATTAGATGAATGGGCAAAACTGTGGCAAATGGAAGTCAATGTAGACAAATGTGAGGTCATCCACTTTAGACACGATGGGCCGAAGGGCCTCTATCCGTGCTGTATAACTCTATGACTTTGGATCAAAAAAGGATAGAACAGGGTACTTTCTAAATGGTAAAAAGTTAAAAACTGTGGATGTCCAAAGAGACTTTGGGGTTCAGGTACATAGATCATTGAAGTGTCATGAACAGGTGCAGAAAATAATCAATAAGGCTAATGGAATGCTGGCCTTTATATCTGGAGGACTAGAGTACAAGGGGGCAGAAGTTATGCTGCAGCTATACAAAACCCTGGTTAGACTGCACCTGGAGTACTGTGAGCAGGTCTGGGCACTGCACCCTCGGAAGGACATATTGGCCTTGGAGGGAGTGCAGCGTAGGTTTACTAGAATGATACTCGGACTTCAAGGGTTAAGTTACGAGGAGAGATTACACAAATTGGGGTTGTATTCTCTGGAGTTTCGAAGGTTAAGGGGTGATCTGATAGAAGTTTATAAGATATTAAGGGGAACAGATAGGGATTTTAGGAGTAGGGGACGCAGTCTAAAAATTAGAGCCAGACCTTTCAGGAGTGAGATTAGAAAACATTTCTACACACAAAGGGTTGTAGAAGTTTGGAACTCTCTTCCGCAAACGGCAATTGATACTAGCTTAATTGCTAAATTTAAATGTGAGATAGATAGTTTTTTGGCAACCAAAGGTATTAAGGGATATGGGCCAAAGGCCGGTATATGGAGTTAGATCACAGATCAGCCATGATCTTATCAAATGGCGGAGCAGGCATGAGAGGCTGAATGGCCTACTCCTGTTCCTATGTTCCTATGTTCCTAGAACTATTCACCCTTGTGCATTCCCTTAGTGCCTGTTTTCCGTGTGCCTTTACCTATCCTAGTGCTCCTACAAGGTGTTTCCCCAGTGGCTGGAGCATGAGTGGTGGGAGGCTGCTGGCCTTCAATGGAGGGGCATGCAGATGGCCTTGGAGGATGACCTCGAGCAGCTTTGGGCCGGGAGGGCCCGGCTTCAGACTGCACCATCTCAGCATGGCTGGTCGATAGGCAACAACAGCGACACTGGCAGAGTGACAGGGGTGGGAGCAGGAAGGTTGTCGACCTGAGAGACGACAGCAGGTCCGACTGCCATGGCACCACTATCACTCGCATGGGGCGGTGCCTCAGCAATCCTGGTGATCAGCTGGAGAACGGATTGCTGGAGTGCTGTGATGCCCTGGAAGCCCCGTTCCACAGTGGTCCCCAGAGCCATGATAGCTGCAATCTGAGCTTCCATTGCAGCAAGCTGAGCTTCAACCATAGCTTGCAGACCTTTGATCACATCAGTTTGTGCTGCAATGGAAGCCGTAACATCGGCCATCAGGTGCTGCATCATGGTGGGTTCCACAGGTGCACTGACGGAGGTGACCACCCGTTCCATGTGAGAAAGGATGGGCTCCAAGCTCCGCGCAAAGCCCTGTGCCAAGTTGGAGCTGGACTCCTCCGTGCCCCTTGACATTGTGCGCAGGCTTTCTGGCAGTCTTTCCAGTGCCCCAAGCATTTGTTGCTGTACGCCCATCAGCCGTCTTCTGTAGCCTGGCCCATCGAAGTCCTCATCTGACTCCTCTGCAGAAGAACTAGTGAGTGACCTCACCCTCCGGCGAGCTGGCACCTGTGATATCCATTCCCCCTGCTCCAGCTCCTGCGCACTTGTGCTCAGTGTCTCACCACAAGCAGATCCCTCCTCTAACCTAACCTCTAAAGGACACGCAGTGTCAGTCTCTGAGCTGGTAGATGCGAGTGTCAGATCGAGTGACGATGTGCTCCTCCTCCTCCTCCTCCTCCTCGGACGGTGCCGCCACATGTTCTTGGGTATCTGCAATGACAAAGGGAAACAGGTTGAATTGTGGAGTGGGGAGAGAAACAAGTAAGATGTGTGTGCTGACAGCATCTGCAGCACGTGAGTCAGAAAAGATTATGGGAGGAGGGAGATGTGTGAAACAAGAAGGAGCATTAGCTATGCAGAGACCTCCTTCATTGGGACCTCCAGTGCAGCATGTGGTCATGGGTGCAGCGACGGCCCGCCCAATGATCCGAAGCACAGTCTCCTCCAAGGGGGTGAGGATGTGTAGGCATGCCTGTCCTCCCTCAGGTCTCTCCTGGCTGCCGGCAGTTATGCACCACCTTCTCCTGCAAGTCAGTGAGTATCCTGCAAGGTATCTGGGTGATGTGCCTGTCATGGTTGAATAGCTGCGAGTTTGTGTGACCTGTTGTGTGGCCTGCAAGTGTGGTAATATGTGCGGGTGAGATGCAGCATGCCGAGTGCAGCATTGTGTATGGATGGGCATTGTTTGTTGGTTGGTGGGTGACGACGGGGTGTGATGCGTGGAACAGTGGTGCAGTTGGGAGGATGTGTCACTTGACACTTGCTTTCACTCACCTTGACCACTTGTGTCAAATCGTTGAACTTCTTTCAGCATTGCACCCATGTGCGTGGTGTCATGCTCCTGGCATTCACTTCTTGGGCCACAGCCTCCCAATGCCTGCTGAGCTGGAGTCTGGAGGGTCTCCTGCCACTCTGCGGGTGCATGTTGGCCCTCCTTTCGCCCACCCCCTCCACCAGGGCCTCCAGTGCATCGTCAGAGAAGCGTGGAGTATGCTCTCCCACCGTTCCCACCATCCTTCTGGCCATCTTTCCCTCCTCCCAATCGACAGTGCGAGTCCCATTTAAAATGTGCACCTGCACCTTTAAGAGGTGCAGGCTGCTGATGACGTGTGCTGGCCACGCCCCATTTCGGGCTTCCTGGTTCTCCGTGCAGCCTCTCAGCAGCGCGGGTGTCATTGGCTGCATGGAGCTATCATGCTAATTAGCAAGCAGCACAAAGTACACGTTAGTAGAGGATCGCACTACCCGCGCCCGATAATTGGCCTTATCCAATTTGACCCCCATGTACTTCTATGTATTGCTTACTCCCGAAAGCTCTTCCACTTAGGGGCAAGCTGTAGTGGTTGACTTCTAAGGCAGCTTGTGAACTGCGTGAAATTTAAAATTGGGACAGAGGAGGCTGAGGGGAGATTTAATTGAGGTGTATAAAGTTATGACTAGCCTCGATAGAGTGGACAGGAAGGACCTATTCCCCTTAGCAGAGAGGTCAACAACCAGGGGGCATAGATTTTAGGGTTAGGTAGAAGGATTAGAGGGAAGTTGTGGAGAATTTTTTTCACCAATTTTTTTCACGGTGGTGGGGGCCTGAAAGGGTGGTAGAGGCAGAAACCCTCAACTCATTTAAAAAGTACTTGGATATGCACTTGAAGTGTTGCAACCTACAAGACTACAGACCAAGAGTTGGACAGTGGGATTAGGCTGGATAGCTCTTTTTAGGCTGGCAAAGACACGATGGGCCGAATAGCCTCCTTCTGTGCCGTGAATTTCTATGATTCTATGAAAAGGCCAGCTACCTCCATCGGTGACCAACCATGGTGCATGTGCAATTGTGCAGCAAGTAGCCTTTTTGTGGAGTCTGAGGGATGCCTGCTGCCACTTGTGGAGAGCATTGTGGTAGCCCAGGACTATTATAGTATCATAGCAAGTACGGCCCAGGAGGAGGCAAGTTGGCCCATTGTGCCTGGACCGGCCCTTTGAAAGGGCTATCCAATTAGTCCCATTTCCCCTTCTGCTCTTTCCCCACCGTCCCACAACTTGTTGTAGTTGTAATACAAATTGTTGCTGTAGTAGTTGTTCTAATTTATAAATACAAGTTGTTATTGTCTCTCAATCTTTTACTGTTTAGATTCATCTGCTTTTAAACTGGGCTTTGTTTATGTGTAAATGAATGTTGTTGAGGGATTGGGCATAATTTTAGCCCGGGGGTGGGTTGGGGAGGGGCTGGAATTCTTGTCTGAAAACTTGGAAGTACGGGTGTCCCGGACGTCCTTACGATTTTGACATAAGTGCATCGTCTTTTACGTTTTTGCCGGTATCTCACCCAACAGGCCGGCTCTATTGACAGGCTGACTTTCAGTCGGACAGGAGAAGAGCAAGGAAGAGGACGTGTTCAGGTAAGTGTTAGTTGATGGGGGCGGGGATCATCGGCGAGGGGGGGTGGTCAGGGCTCACAGGTGTCATCGGGGGTTCAGGGGTCATCGGGGGTCAGTCATTGGGGGTCCAGTCAGTGGGGGGCTATCAGCCATCGGGAGGGGGTTCAGTCGTTGGGGGGGGATCAGTCATCGGGGGGATTGGGGGGCATCAGGGGTCAGTCAAAGAGGGGTGGTCAGTCATCAGGGGGGTCAGTCATCGGGGGGATCGGGGGTCAATAACCGAGAGGGGTTCCAGTCGGTGGTTCAGTCATCGGGGGGATGGGGTCAGTCACAGAGGGGTGGTCAGTCATCAGGGGGGTCAGTCATCGGGGGGATCGGGGGTCAGTCATCGAGAGGGGTTCCAGTCGGGGGATCAGTCATCGGGGGGATCGGGGGTCAGTCATCGGGAGGTCTAGATCGTTGGGGGGGGGTCACCGATCGTTGGCAGGGGTTGGCGATCAATGGTGGGGGGGTAGTCGGCGATGGTTGGGAGTGGTCGCTGCATGTAGGCTTGTTAGGCCTGGGGGACTCCTTTCATGAAGGAGAAGGCCCGGGAATCCCGGCACCCAAAGGTTAAAATCAAAAAAGCTTTGAAAATGGAGACCCGCGGCCTCCTTTAAAAGCTTTTAGTGCCCGACCCGCCTCCTGAGACTGGGTTGGTTGCCTGCCCCTCGTCCTGCCCCCGTGAAAACCAGAAATGGGCGGGTTGAAGTGGGGTTGGGGGCGGGTTTTAGATTTTTGCAATTTTTACTGCCCCCCCACCCCCAACCGGCCCATTTTTCCAGACTAAAATCACGCCCATTGTCCCTGTAACTGAGTGAGGGATCTTGCTGTGTATTTGTTTTTAATTAAAGTTCTGTGCTTTGGCTCTTTTAAATGTCATGAATTTATTTTAACTCTTTGGCTAATTGGAAAAAGCCACAAACTGTAAGTTGACCACAAATGACAGGTTTTTGTCTCCTATTGAGGAACAGAAGGATAAACAAACACAGGAGCAGTTTGGATCCTATAGCATACACTAACCAGGACAGACAGACTGACAGACAGACTACTGCTGGCATTACTGCCAGTGACTGCTGCTCTGCTTCCCAATGCACATGATCTCTGGAGACCACCTCCTGGGGTGAAACGATTTGTCTTTGCTTCCTCCCCCACAGCCCTTCTGTTGTTTGTCTTTAAGCCTGATTCAAATGAGCTGAAGCCAGCTTTCACTGCTTCTTGCAAATTGGACCCCAAAGCAGCCATAGCAGAATTTGTGAGAGATGCTCCCACTTAATTCATAGAATCACAGAAAGGTTACAGCACAGAAGGAGGCCATTTGGCCCATCGAGTCCATGCCGGCTCTGTGCAAGAGCAATCCAGCTAGTCCCACTCCCCCGCCCTATCCCCGTAGCCCTGCAATTTTTTTCCTTTCAAGAACTTATCCAGTTCCCTTTTGAAGGCCATGATTGAATCTGCCTCCTTTATCCCCTCGGGCAGTGCATTCCACATCCTGACAGTGTGAAAAGGTTTTTCCTCATGTTGTCCTTTGTTCTTTTGCCAATCACCTTAAATCTATATCCTTTGGTTCTTGACCCTCCCGCCAATGGGAACAGTTTCTCTCTATCTACTCTGTCCTGCCCCTTCATGATTTTGAATACCTCTATCAAATCTCCTCTCAACCTTCTCTGTTCCTAGGAGAACAACCCCATCTTCTTCAGTCTATCCACATAACTAAAGTCCCTCATCCCTGGAATCATTCTAGTAAATCTCTTCTGCACCCTCTCTAAGGCCTTCACATCCTTCCTAAAGTGCGGTGCCCAAATTAAAGATTACACTCTAAACTCATTGGGCTAGAAATTTGGCCACCTAGCACCCAATATTTTGACGCTACACAGCCTTCGGAAATGCCAAGATGGCGTCTTGGCTGCGCACGCATATTTCCAGCGTGACATGTGCCGGACGCCATCTTGGTATAGGTATTAGCGCAGGCGCAGATACTGAATGCTGGAAGCATGTAAAGTAAGGAGAAAATGGATACAATCAATGTGCAATGCTAATTTAAAGTGATAACACCATTTTGGAATTTAACGTTCAACTCAATGCACAGTCTTAATCCCAACCATCTGAACGTGTCTTAGAGTACCTGGAGGATCCCCCACCAGCGCTATCTAAAAGGACCATGCAGGATTTAAAGGTTAGTGGCTGGATTATTGCTTCTGGCTGCCGAGACACTTGCAACTGTTTCTTGCGCTCTCCTAGACTTGAATACCAGGACTAGGGGACATAGCCTAACATTTAGAGCAATGACGTGCAGGAGTGAAGTTAGGAAACGCTGCTACACGCAAAGGGTGGGAGACGTTTGGAACGCTCTTATGCAAACGGCAGCTGATGCTAACTCAATTGCGGATTCTAAATCTGAGATTAATGGATTTCTGTGAACCAAGGGTATTAAGGGATATGGGGCTAAGGCGGGTATATGGAGTTAGATCACAGGTCCACCATGATCTCATTGAATGGTGGAACAGGCTCGAGGTGCTAAATGCCACTGCCACTTGTTGCCTCCTATTATGCGCCACCATCTCCTGCAAGCGTCTGGATGATGTGCCTATCATGGTTGAATGTGCATGGCCTGTGAGTTGTGGGTGGGCAGCTTGCAACAGTGGTAATGTGTAAGGGTGAGAGGAAGCATCTGATTGGAAGAGTTGAGTACTGATGGAAAGAGTTTATTGTATGTGGGGGATGGGGGGTGTAGTGCGTGGTGCAGTTGGTAGGAGACGCCACTTGACAGTTGACCTCACTCACCTCGACCACTCGTGTCGAAGCATTGAACTTCTTCCTGCACTGCACCCCTGTTAATGATGCTGTGCGCCTGGGATTGACTTCGTCCCCCGCTGCCTCCCACTGCATTTTGAGTATATGTCTGGAGGGCCTCTTGCACCACCCCCCCCCCACCCCCCCGCAGATATAGGATGTCCCTCCTTCTGTCCATCTCTTGCACCAAGGCCTGTAGTGCATCAGCGGAGAACCTTGGTGCACTCTCGCAGGCCTGGTACAAACTCAGATCGGCAGATTGGTGAGGTCTGGCATGCAGATTGGAGGATGTGGGATTTAGTAGTGTGCAAAATGTATTCATTGTTTTAACAAAACTCATCAGTTTCTCAACATAGGGTCGGGACCTGCATCTGTGTTTTACGTGTGCGATGTCTGATCTCCATTCAGATTCCATGCAGACAGCAGACAGTTATTTTTAGCAAATAACAGGTACCGGCTACCTTTAAGAGATTTTGGGAAACAGCCTGTCTTTAAGAGGTTGGGGCTACCCCTGCTGGTGGAAAGTGTGAATTGTATCAAATCCTCGTGTCAATGCTGATTTCCAATGCAGCTTGAAGGTAAGTCCACTGGCCTGATCAAAGTCTCGTCCTGCCTGCGCAGGAAGCAATGGTCACAGGGTGATAGTGGATCGCGTTACCTGCGCCCTGATTTTGGGGTTATCCAATTTAACCCCCCATTGTGTAGTGTCCGTGCACTGGAGTGGGCTTATGGGTCATTCTTCTTGGAAAGTTCCAGAACTGCAGTACATGGCATACAGGGTTAAAAACTGACTTTTACTATTAGCGGCCCTAACCTCCTCAGCAAGTTGATGTTAAATCAGCGTGGCACATAATCCTCAGCTAAAATGATGACTTACTCTCACACCGCCAAGCACAGGAAGGACTCTTGACACTGTATAAATATACAGCTCGAACAAGGGTTTAGGGTAGAGGAACAAGATGGGAACTCCGAGCAACAGCCAAATTACGATCCCTACCTAGAGGACAACCGGGTAATATAATTCCTTAATCTCTGTAAAATTACCACTTATATACTTGTATGTACTAATCCTTCCTTGTGCGCAAAATAAAAGAACAATCACTGTAACCAATTGGTGTTAGGCCTGAATTTGTCTTACATTGGGAAGCTTCTAGGGTTCGCAGTATAAGGGATGACTGGTGTGAGTGCTGCTGCACACTGTTTAAAATAAAAGTTTCAGAACCATCCAAGCCTCAGCTTTATAACCCACATGTAGATACATCAGCAGAAAGACAGAAGCAAACAAAGGGATGTTGAAGGGGTGTCTTCACAGAAAAAGGGTCTCACAAAGTTTTTCAAAGAAATTCAGGATTTTTCAGATTACCTCGGATGACTGCTTTCTGTTATAGGTTGTCAGCCGTGGCTCAGTTGGTAGCACTATCACCGCAAGGTTGTGGGTTCAAGAGACTTAAGCACATAATCTAGGCTGACACTTCAGTGCACTACTGAGAGAGTGCTGCACTGTTGGAGGTGTCATCTTTTGGATGGGACCGAGGCCCCGTCTGCCCTCTCAAATGGATGTAAAAGATCCCATGGCACTATTTTGAAGAAGAACAGGGGAGTTCTCCCTGGTGTGCTGGCTAATATTTATTCTTCACCCAACGCCACTAAAAAAAAACGATTATCTGATCATTACTCACATTGCTGTTTGTGGCAAATTGGTTGCCATGTTTCCTACATTACAACAGAAACTACATTTCAAAAGTACTTCATTGACTTTGAAGCGCTTTGGGACGTCCTGAGGTTATGAAAGGCGCTTTACAAATGCAAGTTCTTTCTCTCTTCTTTCTTTCTTAAACTTTACTCAAAGGGATAGTGCCAGATATGCCATAAATGAAAACCCAATTGCATTCAATTGTTTTTTTTTATGAATTATTAGGCCTAAGCTAAATCAGGTATAGATACACCTTAAAAAACTGGTCAGGTCGTCTTCATCTAAGGTTGCTGTGATTTACCAAAACTTCAGCAAATTCCACCCGTAAAGCTCTAACGCTCACTAACAGAAGAACAGGCGACTCACCTACTATCGAGTACAATCAGAATACTGAGAAATACATTTTACTTGGTGGATGAGTATATGTAGTTCCAAAATGACAATTATAAATGTTCCATTTTCAGTTCTCTTCATCTTAACTGATTTTATAGTTTGATATTCTTCCTAATACGTACCATTTCATTAGAAAACATATGCATCTATACATCTAATTAAATTGTATGATTTTTAGTTGGTATGAAATTCAGAGTACCGTAAATGGGAATGAAAGTACTGGTGCTCTGTTTTTAGTTTTGTCGTAGTCTAGAGTTTAGTCGTGACATTATTCACTGTCAGTTTTTATATTGATTTCACAATAGTGAATCCACAAAAGCAGAACGAAGCAGAATTAAATGTTGCTGGTCACAGCTGGAATGTTTGCCAAATTCTTCATGCATTAAGTATACGCTTTGTATATCAGCATAGGAGCACAATTGTGGATTGCTGACAAACAGAGTTCAGTTCACAGACTGAACAAATTATCTAGATACAAAATCTAATTGAACTTATTTAATCAGCTAAAACTCAAAACGGTTACGTATATAGATGACCAGGTCATCTTTTCAAAGTTGGATGGATGTAATATGTTAACAGCGATTCTGTATATTTGCCAAAAGCATAAGGACATTTTCTATTTATTCAACATTAGATTGATACTAATTTCAATTTTGAAATGAAGCACAAATCAGCAATGTTCAATTTACAAAAAGCTTAAACCGAAAATTAACATGGTACTTTTTTTCACATTAACTCTTTACTCTGATACAGTAAGGTTATCGATCTCTGTACTTCTGGCAAATTCTGGTGCCTTTTCTGCCAGCTCTCATCTGACATGAGCTCCACTGAGGCCTTTAACAGCATAGCTTTCCCTGACATGCACCTTGTGTGGGAGGGTTGGGGGGTGTGCGGAAGGAGGAGGGTGGGACATAAGATCTGCCCATGTCACCCCCATCTCAAAGGAAAATGTCTGGAGTTAATAAAAATGGAGTGGGAGGGGTGGAATCCAGGTGCAACCTTGCTTCACCAAACTTTCCAATCCTTTGATGGGAGACCTGTCCCAGTTGAACTTTTATCCAAACCAGAATTTCAGATCCTTTGACTTTGCCTTCAGACCCACTTCTTTGGGTCATGACAGCCCTGCCCAATATTGACCTAAATTTCTTAAACAGCCCATTAATGGATAATGTGGGTGGAACTTTTGGCATAATTTCTGGTGCGAGCATTTTCCACTCAGCATTGTATTCCCTCCTGTCATCTAATAAAGCTAGTAAGCTAATGTTTAAACAACGAACACAGTGGTCACTACCTGCCTTACGTTGAGACTTATTCTATCCCTTGACACAAGGAAAATGTGTTAAGATTTCCAAGCCATATTGACAGATATACCCTTATGGCAATTGGAGGCTACTGAAGGCACATAGGAAAATGACAGGATCAACAGGATTCGAGTTGTACTGGGAGGTGCATTACTGCTTTGCAACCCCCCTGTTTGCTTCACCAGTTCAAGAGAGGATTTAGCAACAGGTCCTTCATGAAGCTGAGTTTATATTCTATGAAATGAACATAAGTTATGGCTGTTCACCAGCTTTTGTCAAGGGTTTTTGTTGGGAATGTATCTTTAGAGGAAAGAGGACAAATGAAGCTGAGAGGAGCAATATTTTTGCAGGTTTGGAGGGAAGGATGAAACCACCTGAAGAGGGTATTAGTCAGCGTACAGCACGTTCAAAGCTACTATATTATTTGCTCATAATGGAGTTGCAATTGTTTGTTCTGGAACAGGATACAACAGTTTGGTTCGCCCGATGGTTCAATGAATTTAGGCAAGGAATAACTGAGTGATGTAGAATTTAAAGTGCAAATTATTGGTATCCCCAACTCAGCACTATCCATGTTAATATGAAGCTCTTCAATATTTTTGTATCTTGAGTATATTCAGAAGTAACAATGTTAAAATTACAAAAATGTGGGAGATTTGCCAGACATTTGTTGATTTATGGAAGCTAATGGTTCTGCCTAGGATGCGTATAATTCAGCTTTTCTGGCAGAATGCTAAATGTATTCTTATCATCAAGGGCATTTCAAGCTCCGAGTAACTTAATGAATGGCACACTAGAAAGGTAACGATTTATTCTGTCACATTAAAGCATTTCCTGATGCAA
Source organism: Heptranchias perlo (assembly GCF_035084215.1). Taxonomy (NCBI): domain Eukaryota; kingdom Metazoa; phylum Chordata; class Chondrichthyes; order Hexanchiformes; family Hexanchidae; genus Heptranchias; species Heptranchias perlo. The sequence continues at coordinate 72,176,228 of NC_090331.1, read as the reverse complement.
ATCACACCTTTTATGTATTAATGCAGAATACAACAAAATATATTAAGAAACTTTTCACTAAAAGGAAAAATTCTGTGCACTAAACATGGATTCAGATGTTCAGCCACACAAGCATTTACTCAGAAGCCAAATTGACAGAGGACAGCACTTCTTTAATATTGAACTATCATTTTGTGAACAAAGGCCATCACGCCTAGATTTTGCTGATATGCAAATATGAGTCATTAAAATAACAAAGCATTAGATTACAGCGCATGATCTGGTTAGATATATAAACCCCACATCTCACAGCCTAGTATCATGTTCATCAAAGCAGCCTTTTGGGTGAAAATCCAAAATGGGAAAGGTAAGTCGGGTATTTAATATGAAGTTTAGCAAGCTTTTAGGTTTTTACTGGACTTCTACCCATCCTTTAGATTGTATCAAATTTTAACCTTCCTCTCCACACTGCAGATCATCTTTTACGAGGACAAGAACTTCCAGGGCCAGTGCTACGAGTGTAGTACTGACTGTTCAGATCTGCATTCATTCTTTAGCCGATGTAACTCTGTTCGAGTGGAGAGCGGCAGCTGGGTGCTTTATGAGAAACCAAATTACGCTGGATACCAATACATTCTGACCAGGGGGGAATATCCAGACTACCAGCGCTGGAATGGATACAACGACAGCATTAAATCATGCCGTCTGATTCGCCATGTAAGTAGAAGCTTAAAGTAAAAAAAATAGCAACTATATTTTTCAGGTGGTCACTCACTGAAGCTTTTAATGTTCTATTTAAACTCAGACCCCTGGGGATTCATTACAGATTTACAAATAATGGCAGTACTTTATTTTCAATGTTGTCATACAATCATCTTATTTTACTAAACGCACATAACATTATGTACATTAATAAGATTGTAATTGTTTAAACAATACTATATTAAATAAGTTTATATACAGTAATGCTTAAACTACCTAGAGAGTGGTTAGAATGTGGAACTTGCTATCTCATGGGGTGGTTGAGGCGAATAGCATAGATGCATATAAAGGAAAGCTAGATAAGTACATGAGGGAGAAAGTAAAAGAAGGATATGCTGATGGAGTTAGATGAAGTAGGGCGGGAGGAGGCTTGTGTGGAGCATAAACATTGGTTTAGACCAGTTGGGCCGAATGGCCTGTTTCTGTGCTGTAAATTCTATGTAATTTAAAATATATATTTTTTTTAATTTTGCACTATTTGAGGTAAGGAATGTTAGTGTCAACCTTCCACTTTGGGCGTACGGTGTCACTGTCGGAACTGTCAGATTGGGCAGAGCTTGGATATAAAGCCAAAGTAAAGCTTCTTTTTCTCTGGCCCAATCTGGCAGAACATGGCTATTAAATGCTGGTCTCTTTTAGAAAGCCCACGTGAATGGCTGAATGGGTAAATTCATGGTTGGTGTGAAAAGGAATATCTTTCCAACATTGAGTCTAAAGCGCAGTGTTGGGGCATCGCAGTGGGAGCTTTGCTCTTCCTTCACCCCATGATATTCCTGACTTTGGAATGCTTGTTGCTGACCCTCTGTGGCAAAAGCCGAAACATTTTTATATCCCAGCACTGATTACATTCAATGTGATCAGCACAAACATTCACTGTATAGCAAATAAAATAAATCTAAATAGAACACCGACAAAACAGTCAAAATAAAAACCGCGAACGCTCATGTGTAAACATTATCACATTTTGAGAACAGGGATCAAAAGTACTGACAACTGGGACCTACAGTGACAGCTTCTGATAGTATAGAAACCTGATCAAAGTCAGAATAAAACCTCGATATAAATTTAAACACATTCGATTCTTTGTAATTCCAGATGCCATGGGAGTGATTTCAAAGATGTAATTTAATAGTAGCTTCTAATGACAGTAATGAAATGCTTAATCCCTTATTTAGTCTATGGTAACAACTGAACTCATTGCTGCCACTTAATCATTGCTAGATATCTATTACTCTCTTGTGCCCAATAACTTCACTCTAAAGCCGTTATAGACCACTGCACTGTGCCACCAGCTTATCTAAATATGTGCTATTTATAGCATGATAATGATTGTGTTATTAAATGGCGATACATTTTTTATAGTTGGAGAATTAGAGCTTAGAATTATAAATATTACAGCACAGAAGGGGACTATTTTGCTCTTGTTGCTGCCAATTCTTTAATTAGAACTGTCGGCTCCATTTCCATTTCCCTGCCCTTCTCTCGTATCCTTTTATATTCTTTCTTTTCAAATAATTTTCTAATTCAGTTAAATGATAATATAATCTCTGCCGCAACAGTCCCTTGTGGTAAAGCATTCCGTGTTCTAATAACTCTACGTGAAAAAAATATGTTCTAACTTTCCTATTTGTTTTTCTCATTGAAGAAGGTTCGTTAAACATTGGCTCATAATTTATGGCGGTCTCTTACTAAATATTAATCTTACTGTTTATCAACTCACTTGCCTAATTTTCTGATGCCTGGCGGGAATTGGAAAGCTGTAATGTTGTTACCTATTTGCGAACTATAATTCATCCTCTCCTTTTTAAGTTAACAAGTTATTTCTAGAAGTTAACTTTTTGCAGTGAGGTATATAAAAAAATACTAAAAAAACTTATCTTAGAACATTATTAATTTTGTGCTATCTTTTTTCTACTCAAAAAATCATAGTGGGGTCGATCTTGACTTTGTGCGATAGTGTAAAAAGGGTGATAGCGAGTCGGCAGCCCGTTTTACATTTTTTCCGCTATTTATTTCCATTAAAGTCAATAAAAACAGGGAGAGATGTAAAACGGGCTGCCAACTCACTATCACCTGTTTTACACAATCGCACAAAGTCAAGATCTACTCCATACAATTGCTTTAAGACAAACAGTACCTATTATCTTTCAGTTGTGTTGCTTGGAAGCTAATATTCAACTCCTTGTATCATTAGCAAATTACTAATTATCATTTATTCCATTTTAATACTGCAGACCACTGGCGGTTTATACAAAATTAGAATCTATGAAAGGGCTGACTTTGGTGGACAGATGATGGAATTCACCGATGATTGTCCATCTATCCATGATCGCTTTCCGTACCGTGAACTCCAATCCTGCCAGGTGCTGGAAGGTGCCTGGGCCTTCTACGAGCATCCTAATTACAGAGGGAGACAGTACCTGCTTGAGAGAGGAGAATACAGGCGTTACAGTGACTGGGGTGCGAGCTTTCCAACTGTGGGCTCCTGCCGTCGCATTACAGACCTGTAGAAGGTCACAGTTTATGGCCTGTTTTCCCCCATTTGATTGTCCTTTAAAATCAAATAAAGTTTGAGAAGCAGCATGTTTGAATTCTGTGTCTTTCTTAGTGACATATTTAGATATGAACATATTTTTGAAGCTGAAAAATGGAATGTTACAATAGGAAGTTTAAAGGCACAATCTAAATGAAACCACTGGTCTTTTTAAAGCACGTATGTGTGAAAGAGGATATAAACAAAAACACCACTAAAACATTGGAATCTATTGCAAACTATATTAACTAATGAAGAAATTAAATCAAACCTGCGCTAAGCTAAACTTTTATTATTTGTCAAGGAAATTTTAAAATTACCAACACATGAAAAGTTAGAAACTGAAATAAAACCTTATTTGCCTTAAATCATTGAGAATTTACATTTCAAATAGAGAAACACATCGCATATTTTTTCTAAGGATCTCCAAATATGCTTTTCACATTGTGATGCTAATACGCTATGTCATTAATTCACCCCCAAAGACAATGGGGGTGATTTTAGGAGACAAATGCGGGGGGGGGCTCTGAAAATAGCGCAAATCGCTCCAACCCGCCAGCTTCCGAGTTTCCCAGGGACCCACCTGTGTGAGCACGGACGACCTGAAACCAGAAACCAGAAGTCCCGCTGACAATTAAAGCCGGCGGGATGACGGTTGAAGAGCCAAATGTACCTCATTGAGGTACTTAAGGCACCTGGGGGTGAAACCAGGCATGAAGGGCCAGATCAGGGAACAAGAAACAAAATTAAAAATAAATAAATAAATAAATAAACATGCAATGAAGTGAAAACACTAAATGAACCTACCTTTGAAACCTGCTCCAATGTCCGATGTCTCCCGTTCCGATGTCCCCCTCTTCACCTTCCCGATGTCCCCCTGATGTCACCCCCATCTCACCCTCCTGATCTTCCCTTCTCCCCCCCACCCCCGATCTTCCCCTCTCCTCCCCGATCTTCCCCTCTCCTCCCCGATCTTCCCCCTCTCCCCCAATCTTCCCCCTCCCCCCTGATCTTCCCCTCTTCCCCCCCCCCACCCCCGGTCTTCCAGTCTAGCGCCGGATGACGTCTGGCTCTCTCTCTTTCCCGGTCTCCTCCTCCTTGCATTGCAGCTCCTGATGGCAGCCAGCCTGTCAATCAGGCGAGCTGCCGGGCGTGAAAGCCGGAGAGGACGTTAATCATCATCAATCAACATGCGATCGCGTCGGTAACGGTAAGTTTGGTTCATGCGGTTTTGCCACGCGCCCAATCGCCCTCCCCCACCCCCTGCTGCCATCTCACCTCCCTGCTAATATCAGGGCATATGTAACATCCATTCAAACCATGTGTATTCCCATTGCAATCCTCTGAACCACCTTCAAGCATGGTTTCTCAGGTTATAAGTCTGAATAATCTCTGTTGTGTTGCATTCTCAAAAGTAACCTGTGTATTTTCAATATTTTGGAAGCTAGTACTTGCACTGGTGAATTGCCCAGAACTATTGGATGCAGGAACTGGTATTGCTGATTTACCGAGAGGTTGAACTTCTCTTTTAACTGTCTGAAAGGACTCCTTCCATAGTGAGATCTTCTACCCACCCTATCACCTTTGATTCTCGCAATCCATCTGACTTCTTTTCATTTTTATGAATCAAATAGATATAAAACCCATTTTTGGGAGAAAACGTGTTTGAAAAGGGTTGCTGGTTTATTTCACATTCCTCACGCAAGGTTTTCTCCATGAAATATTTGATTTGCTTCTTGAAAATGTTTTCTGCCTTGTTCTGTTTTGTTTCTTCTTTTGTGGTTGTCAACTGTTATTCTTTTGTATTTCTATTGTTTGCTTCTTCCTACAATCTAAAGGACTTTAAAATCCAAGCTTGGCAACATGGCACCAATAGGACTCACCTTACCCCATCTCTCTTATTCTTTCCAACCCTAGTGATGTCCTTCACTATGGGCCTTGGCCCTTAGGTTTCTTAATACCAAAAAAGAATGAAGCTTTCAGTTAATTATCGATAATTTCATTATAGACAGCTGTCTCAGTCTTAATCCTTTCCAAGTCACAGAGAATTTATGGCAAATGGTTTAAAGAGAAAAAAGGAAGACTTGCATTTATACAGCGCTTTGTACAACCTCAGGACGTCCCAAAGCACCTGTGCAGCCAATTAAATACTTTTGAAGTGTAGTCACTTTGTAATGTAGGTAACATAGCAGCCAATTTGCGTACAGCAAGCTCCCACAAGCAGCAATGCGATAATGGACAGATAATCTGTTTTTTTAGTGATGTTGGTTGAGGGATAAATATTGGCCAGGGCACTGGGGAGAATTCCCCTGCTTTTCTTCAAAATATTACCACGGGATCGTTTACGTCCACCTGAGAGGGCAGACGGGGCCTCGGTTTAATGTCTCATCAGGAAGACGGCACCATCTGACAGTGCAGCACTCCCTCAGTGCTGCACTCAAGTATCAGCCTAAATTTTATACTCAAGTTCCTGGAATGGGAATTGAACCTATAACTATCTGACTCAGAGGCAAGATTGCTACCAACTGAGCCACAGCTGACACCAAGGTAACAAAAGAAACAGGGTGAAAAATTGACCTTCAAATACCACATCACCTCATTTGTCATTACAAGATTCAGAATTTAAAATGAAAAGGATATAAAAAGCAAGAGCAGGGAAGTGGGATTAATTGGCATAGCTCTTTCAAAGAGCCGGCACAGGCCCGCTGGGCCGAATGGCCTCCTTCTGTGCTGTATGATTCTAAGATTCTATATTTCATGTGATTCATTTATTTAAAGATGAACACTAACCAGAATATGAAGATCTCTCTCAAATGAAGTTTCACAGAAGCTCTGACATTACAGACATGCTGCAAACACTTTTGGAAAATATGTTTTTAATGACCCACAGTCAGGGGCTGTTAACTTAGTCACAGTTGAACAGCAAAGTATTGCTGAGAAGCACTGAAATTATCGTAATGTTCGGTGACTAGATAGTGAGGTTAGTGAAATATGAGCTGAAATCTAGAAATCCCCCAAAGTGTATGCAGATATTATGCTATATATATGCAGTTATTATGCTAATGATAGCCTAGATATCATAACATGAACATGTTCTAAATATAGATTTTGTATTTCAATCAATTTTAAAAATATACTTCAGGTTCAAACATTCTTTGCTAAGGCCCATCATACAGAACACTAATAAGGTTGAAAACAGCTGGGTAGAAGACAAGATAAATCCAGAAGTCGTGTCCCACGATGTCAAAATTCTTTGTGATGCGTTATTCTATCTATACAATGAAACAAACCCCAGCAATTATAAAACACCACTTCTATCCTCCTTATAGCCCCACTTCCCTTGTCTTAGTTATCTATGCCATTTTACATTTACTCAAATTTTCCTTCCTTATCATTCAACCTTGGTTCGGAAGCTGAATCCTGACACATGACTAGTTATGTGCATTGTTGAATGTTTGGCTTAGTTCATAATCTATTTTGTGTGACTCAATAAGTTTTGCTTTACGCTCCTGCATCCAGCACTCATCTAAAGATTGTATCAAAAAAACTGGCCAGAGTTTGGCCTAAGAGAATTAGGATGTGAGACCACCACTTGGATTTTTGGTGCCCATATTGTCCCTGTGGTGTTCTCAGCAGAATGAAAAGTACGTAACCCCAATCCATCCACTAGAAGGAGTGCTAACCATTCTTATGCAGAGTATCTCCTACACTTGTCAGAACAAAGATGGTGCTAGGCTGAATTCCTGATAGCTGTTTAATTTCTTGCTGGATTTTCATAACAGTTCCACTTGTAATGGTTGCTCTATTCTTTAATACTGGTATCCTTGCCAATGTTCTGAACTGCCAAGTCATTTTCCTCTTCCTGAGCTTTGACACTGCTTCAGGGGTCCTGGGTGTGCAATTCTTGAGTCTGAGTAATAGAGTTCGGCAGCACAAAGGGGCTTGAAATAGCAGACATCCTTTAAATCAATAGTAAAAAGCGGTCTTGGAATTATTAGGCTGAGATGTTGACCAGTAGCACCTGGAATAGGTAAAGGAAGTGGGAGGAGGATGTTCATCTTTAGAGTGCTTATCCTGATTGGAAGTGACGTGGGCTGACTGTTCCATCTGTTTAGGTTGGTATATATGTTGGTTGGAAAGGGGCAAGGGGGTAAACTGTAGACCAGTCAACCTAACATCATTAATAGGTAAGCTTCTAGACATTATTATACGGGATAAAAATGAATACTCACTTGGAAAGACCTGGGTTCATTAGGGACAGCCAGCACAAGGCAGAGGAGATGGTAAAGTCCAAAGCCTGTATGGCCCCAGTCTGAGCATTCCTGAGAGATGCTATTACAGGTGTCACAGACCGATAAGGTGACCACACACCACATTCCCACAGTAGACCACTCCACACTCTCTGGAATGTTTTGGAAGCTCGCTGGCAGTCGGCCCAATGCATTCAACATTGAGCATTTGCTGGTGCACAGAAATCATGCAAAGTCTGCGGGGGTGAAATTGATCTTCGCCAGTAGCACGAAACGGGCTCATTGCAAATCGACAACCCATTATACACCGCGCCCGATATTCTGTTGCATGGCTATGAGCCCATTTAGTGCTATTTGCAAAGACCAATTTCACCTCATGCATCTCTGTCCTCTTCAGAAGATTTAGGATACAAGCTGGCCCTCCAGTGTGCTGTTTGCTGGGCCATCCTTCCCACCTCCACCTGCTGAGCTCAATGAGTCACCCAATTCAGACCTCTCCATTAATATCTAGAAAAAAGGTGGAGAGTGACAAGGGTTAGCACGTAGCGGCAAGGGTAAGCAGAAGCACATGAGTGGCAGGTTTTCATGCTGGATGTGCGACTATGTGTGCGACTGAGAGAGTTAAATAGAAAGAGAAGAGGAAGGGAAGATGCCCAAACGCCTTGCTGTGCCTGGCTTCCAGCCTGGTCACCTCCGATGCTATGTGCATTGGATTTATACATCCCTTTCAGACCCTTGTTACAATCACTGAATCATTCAGAGCACAATGGGAAAGGTAACATTTTCTTAAAAGCAGTTATTATATTACAGTATTTTAACCATAATTGTGCAAGATGACACATGAAGATTATTATTTTTGTGAGATCAGCTTTTATGAGGACAGGAACTTCCAGGGTCGGCACTACGAGTGCAGTACTGACTGTGCTGACCTGTCCTCTTACTTCAGCCGCTGTAACTCCATCCGTGTTGAGAGTGACTGGTGGGTGGTGTATGAGAAACCCAATTACATGGGATATCAGTATGTTCTGAGCAGAGGAGAATATCCTGACTACCAGCGCTGGATGGGATTCAATGACAGCATCAGGTCATGTCGCACCTACCCATATGAAAGTCGGTATTTATTTATGAAGGATTGTTGTAAGTTTTTTCTGGTTGTCAACTTTGGATATTATTATGAATTTCCATAGCTTTCTTTCCAATCCTGAAAACAGAACTAAATTTAGAAACACTGGCTTAGAAATTGGATGGCACCGCACCCGTTTTTAAGGTGCTAAGCAGGCGCCAAACAGGCTCATAAGCCTCCAATATGGTGGGCAGGATGCTTAGGCTCATTACAAGGCGCATGTGATTGAGCAAGAAGGTGGCAGACGGGGTATAATGTGGGGAAATGTGAAATTATCCACTTTGGTAAGAAGAATAGAAAAATGGAATATTGTTTAAAAGAAATGTTGGTATTCAGAGGGATTTGGGTGTCCTTGTACACGAATCACAGAAAGTTAATATGCAGGCACAGCACGCAATTAGGAAAGCAAATGGTATGATGGCTTTTATTGTAAGGGGGTTAGAGTATAAGAGTAAGGACGTCTTGCTGCAATTAGATAGGGCTTCGGTGAGGCCACACCTTGAGTACTATGTATAATTTTAGTCTCCTTAACTGTGGAAGGATATAATTGCCTTAGAGGGAGCGTAACGAAGGTTCACTAGATTGATTCCTGGGATGAGCAGGTTGTCCTATGATGAGATATTGAGTAGTTTGGGCCTATATTCTCTGGAGTTTATAAGAATGACAGGTGATCTCATTGAAACATATAAAATTATTAGGGGGCTTGACAGGGTAGATGCTGAGAGACTGTTTCTCCTGGCTGAATAGTCTAGAACCAGGGGTCACAGTCTCAGGATAAGGGGTCGGCCATTTAGGACCGAGATGAGGAAAAATTTCTTCACTCAGCGGGTTGTGAATCTTTGGAATTCTCTACCCCGGAGGGCTGTGGATGCTGAGTCATTGAATATATTCAAAACTGAGATCGATAGTTTTTTGGTCACTCAGGGAATCAAGGCATTTGGGGATAGGGCAGGAAAGTGGAGTTGAGGTAAAAATCAGATCAGCCATGATCTCATTAAATGGCGGAGCAGGCTCGAGGGGCCGAATGGCCTACTCCTGCTTCTATCTCTTATGGTCTTATGATCGTATTGAATAGCAGAGCATGCTCTAGGGGCCGTTTGACCTGCTCCTGCTCCTATTTCTTATGTTCTCATGTATGTGTGCCGTCCTCCATATTGCAGTCGGCAAAAAAATAAGCATCCAGGGCATGTGCCTGAAACAGGCGTAAGGCCCTTTGCATATTCAAATAAAGGGCCTACACCAGTTTGAGGCCCCCTGTGCAGTACTGAGTTGCCCTAAATGCAGCCTGCGCTGGGCACGTTCAGGAAAACCAGATCTACATGGGGCCTAACAGGCATTCCTTAAAGGGACCACTGCAAGCTACAACCAACAAGGTAAGATTTTAAAATATACTTACCTGAATGTGGAGGTGGGAGGAACAGGAGTACTTGTTGGTTGTGTCTTTGAAATAATATTAAAGGGTTGCTGATCACACCATGATGCATGGCCAGGTGATGAGTTTAAATGAGATTGATGGCATTCAAATGAATCCAGACCAATCCAGTGGATTGAATAAAGAACAGTCAGATGGATTTTAATGTGAATAAATAAGGTCATGCACATTGGTGCAGGAAACAAGATCCACTGTGCACACAATGAAGTGTAGTAACTTGTGGAACAGAACCTCAGCAAAACACTTGATGTTTTGTGATTAACACATTTAAAATGACTGGATAATTGGCTGGGTTAGCATAGGATTTAACGTTCTAGAGATAATTATAGGTACAGATGATTGACTGGTCCATGGAGCACAAAGATGTTCGTACTGCTGGGATCATGGAAATATCATTTGTTGTAAACAGCCATCCAGGTTTGAATAATGGATGTTGTAAGGCACGATAGATAGTCTAAAATTTTACTTAATTGTCTTTAGGAATATTAGGAAGAATCTTTTTCTCAACTTTCATTCAAGAAATTAAATAAATTGAGTAGATTCCTTGATGTGTCACATGGTCTGAACAAGAAACAAACCCTTGATAGTATCACAGTTCAGGATTTTAAAACACTAGTTTTTTTTTATTCGTTCACGGGATGTGGGCGTCGCTGGCAAGGCCGGCATTTATTGCCCATCCCTAATTGCCCTCGAGAAGGTGGTGGTGAGCCGCCTTCTTGAACCGCTGCAGTCCGTGTGGTGACGGTTCTCCCACAGTGCTGTTAGGAAGGGAGTTCCAGGATTTTGACCCAGCGACAATGAAGGAACGGCGATATATTTCCAAGTCGGGATGGTGTGTGACTTGGAGGGGAACGTGCAGGTGGTGTTGTTCCCATGCGCCTGCTGCCCTTGTCCTTCTAGGTGGTAGAGGTCACGGGTTTGGGAGGTGCTGTTGAAGAAGCCTTGGCGAGTTGCTGCAGTGCATCCTGTGGATGGTGCACACTGCAGCCACAGTGCGCCGGTGGTGAAGGGAGTGAATGTTTAGGGTGGTGGATGGGGTGCCAATCAAGCGGGCTGCTTTATCTTGGATGGTGTCGAGCTTCTTGAGTGTTGTTGGAGCTGCACTCATCCAGGCAAGTGGAGAGTATTCCATCACACTCCTGACTTGTGCCTTGTAGATGGTGGAAAGGCTTTGGGGAGTCAGGAGGTGAGTCACTCGCCGCAGAATACCCAGCCTCTGACCTGCTCTCATAGCCACAGTATTTATATGGCTGGTCCAGTTAAGTTTCTGGTCAATGGTGACCCCCAGGATGTTGATGGTGGGGGATTCGGCGATGGTAATGCCGTTGAATGTCAAGGGGAGGTGGTTAGACTCTATCTTGTTGGAGATGGTCATTGCCTGGCACTTATCTGGCGTGAATGTTACTTGCCACTTATGAGCCCAAGCCTGGATGTTGTCCAGGTCTTGCTGCATGCAGGCTCGGACTGCTTCATTATCTGAGGGGTTGCGAATGGAACTGAACACTGTGCAGTCATCAGCGAACATCCCCATTTCTGACCTTATGATGGAGGGAAGGTCATTGATGAAGCAGCTGAAGATGGTTGGGCCTAGGACACTGCTCTGAGGAACTCCTGCAGCAATGCCCTGGGGCTGAGATGATTGGCCTCCAACAACCACTACCATCTTCCTTTGTGCTAGGTATGACTCCAGCCACTGGAGAGTTTTCCCCCTGATTCCCATTGACTTCAATTTTACTAGGGCTCCTTGGTGCCACACTCGGTCAAATGCTGCCTTGATGTCAAGGGCAGTCACTCTCACCTCACCTCTGGAATTCAGCTCTTTTGTCCATGTTTGGACCAACGCTGTAATGAGGTCTGGAGCCGAGTGGTCCTGGCGGAACCCAAACTGAGCATCGGTGAGCAGGTTATTGGTGAGTAAGTGCTGCTTGATAGCATTATCGACGACACCTTCCATCTTTTTGCTGATGATTGAGAGTAGACTGATGGGGCGGTAATTGGCCGGATTGGATTTGTCCTGCTTTTTGTGGACAGGACATACCTGGGCAATTTTCCACATTGTCGGGTGGATGCCAGTGTTGTAGCTGTACTGGAACAGCTTGGCTAGAGGCGCAGCTAGTTCTGGAGCACAAGTCTTCAGCACTATAGCTGGGATGTTGTCGGGGCCCATAGCCTTTGCTGTATCCAGTGCACTCAGCCGTTTCTTGATATCACGTGGAGTGAATCGAATTGGCCGAAGACTGGCTTCCGTGATGGTGGGGATATCGGGAGGAGGCTGAGATGGATTATCCACTCGGCACTTCTGGCTGAAGATGGTTGCAAACGCTTCAGCCTTGTCTTTTGCACTCACGTGCTGGACTCCGCCATCATTGAGAATGGGGATGTTTGCAGAGCCTCCTCCTCCCGTTAGTTGTTTAATTGTCCACCACCATTCACGACTGGATGTGGCAGGACTGCAGAGCTTTGATCTGATCCGTTGGTTGTGGAATCGCTTAGCTCTGTCTATAGCATGTTGCTTCCGCTTTTTAGCATGCATGTAGTCCTGAGTTGTAGCTTCAGCAGGTTGGCACCTCATTTTTCGGTACGCCTGGTGCTGCTCCTGGCATGCTCTTCTACACTCCTCATTGAACCAGGGTTGATCCCCTGGCTTGTTGGTAATGGTAGAGTGAGGAATATGCCGGGCCATGAGGCTACAGATTGTGCTGGAATACAATTCTGCTGCTGCTGATGGCCCACAGCGCCTCATGGATGCCCAGTTTTGAGCTGCTAGATCTGTTCTGAATCTATCCCATTTAGCACGGTGGTAGTGCCACACAACATGTTGGATGGTGTCCTCAGTGCGAAGACGGGATTTCATCTCCACGAGGACTGTGCGGTGGTCACTCCTACCAATACTGTCATGGACAGATGCATTTGCGACAGGTAGATTGGTGAGGACGAGGTCAAGTAAGTTTTTCCCTCGTGTTGGTTCGCTCACCACCTGCCGCAGGCCCAGTCTAGCAGTTATATCCTTCAGGACTCGCCAGCTCGGTCAGTAGTGGTGCTACCGAGCCACTCTTGGTGATGGACATTGAAGTCCCCCACCCAGAGTACATTTTGTGCTCTTGCTGCCCTCAGTGCTTCCTCCAAGTGGTGTTCAACATGGAGGAGGACTGATTCATCAGCTGAGGGAGGACGGTAGGTGGTAATCAGCAGGAGGTTTCCTTGCCCATGTTTGACCTGATGCCATGAGATTTCATGGGGTCCAGAGTCAATGTTGAGGACTCCCAGGGCCACTCCCTCCTGACTGTATATCACTGTACCGCCACCTCTGGTGGGTCTGTCCTGCCGGTGGGACAGGATATACCCAGGGATGGTGATGGAAGTGTCTGGGACGTTGGCTGAAAGATATGATTCTGTGAGTATGGCTATGTCAGGCTGTTGCTTGACTAGTCTGTGGGACAGCTCTCCCAATTTTGGCACAAGTCCCCAGATGTTAGTAAGGAGGACCTTGCAGGGTCGACTGGGCTTGGTGTTTTGCCGTTGTCGTGTCCGGATATCTACAAGTGAGCTGATAGAATATCTATAGTCCATGTCTTGAGTTTCCTAGTTCAGGGCTGGTAACTACTGTGTTTAGTAGCAATACTGGATAATGGAATTTGCATAGAATTCCCAGTACATCTTCTGGCTCTTGTAAAACAGAAAATATCGCATTCAGGTCCCAACTGGTGCAGATTAAAACTGCTGATTGAGTTTATTTATGCTTAAACAATTTATTGAAGCAAATGTAGCAGGCAAATAACACAAAATACAATAACTTTATAAAAGATCTAGAAACAGCCCGCATAAAGGTAATTTTCTCTTTTCAAGCTTCAGGGTTTCTCCAGGTAAAAATAAACAACCAACAAAATGACCTCCAACCTTTACTATACTTCAGTGGAATGGACCAGATTCTCATGAAACTCATGGGCCTTCTTTTGGCCCTTGATAAACGGAATATGGTCTGAAGGCAGATTCTTCAGGTAGTAATGTTACACATGGAATATGTGAGGCCCAAATCTTCACAGAGATCTATGAATCCAAATGAATATCAGCCATTATATCAAACCTGCTAGACATTGAAAGACCCTCATGTTTTACAAGCTTAATTCATTTGAATAAACAGCTGAGAATCCATTTTGATGAAAAGAAAAATAGTACAGATTCTTACAATATTAAAGCCCAATATTATGAAGAAGGTACCATGGAATGCCAGGAGAAGTTGGGCAAGGATACATTGTCTGGGAATTGTCATCTGGCCACTTTTCCCCTGCTTCAACCAGCTACGATTGATACAAACCAACAACGAAGATACATTTATGACTGACATCAATCCATTAAAATAATTATTAACAAAACTCAAGGGCATACAAAATTGTTATCAAGACAGTTTAAAAAATGTCACAATACTGGAGATAATTTGCCCCAGAGAGTTATATATAGTATGTTAATTTATAATGAGGTAGCTGAAACCCTTCGAAATATAGATCATAATCTGAAACCCCAGAACCTAGCACTTAACCTAATTAATTCCTGACTGGATGTGTTTTTCCTCAAAAATAAACCAGCACAAATTTCACAATTTGTAATTGTTGGGTCAGATGATCTATTCTCAGCTTGACTCAGTTGACAGGTTTCTTGCCACTTGGACAAAATGTTGTGGGTTAAAATTCCATACCATTCTTTGACTGTATAATTTAGTTGATACTCTAGTACAGTATTGGAGGTGGCATCCTTTGGATGGATATTCAACCAAGCTCTATCTGTCTGTTCAACTGCATGTTAAAGATTCCCAATTGCACTAGTCAAGGAAGAGCAGGAAGTCTTCCCACTGCTCCGACCAGCATTCTTCCCTTTACCAGCAACATCAATAAACAGATTAATTGATCATTCATCTCATTTGTTTGTGGGATGTTACTGGTGCAAAATGGCTGCTGCATTTGACTCCATAACCACAGCCACTGCATTCCAAAAATTATCCATTGTGAGATTTTGTTCTACACCCAAGGAAGGTGGGACCTTGGTTTAACATCTCGTCCAAAAGCCGGCACCTCCAACAGTGCAACACTCCCTTAGTATTGCACTGAAGTGTCAGTCTAGATTATGTGATCGAGTCCTGGATGGAGCTTGAATCCACAACCTTCTGACCTAGAGATGATAGGGCTACCATTGAGCAAACTGACACTTAAACAACCACAAATCTGGGGTCTTACTGAGACTCACAGGAAATGGACTCAAGCTCTTCAGTACTAAAAATAGGAAAGTGCAGAATTGCACAGATAAAAAAAATTGATGGAGCACCTGGTCTCCCAATTTAATGCTCTTTCAGCACTAGTTGAGCGCAGGACTGAGGGATCAGCCCATTAGACTCATCTCCACCCTGGTCATAATTGGATGTATCAGTTTCCAAGAGCCCATTTGTTTATTGAATATAATCTATGAATACAATATATCAGAGGCAGGATTGCTTTGGGCATTATGTTTAGTGATGTTATAAACATGTTCTTTATGAACTCATTTACAATGTCACTATGTATAGAAACCAGAGCAACTCTTCCTCCATAGCAGTATTTAGTGAAGAATGGCTGCAGTGCAATGGATCTTTATATTACATTGTTGCTTTAATCAATACTCTGCTATCTCTCTCCTAGTGCAGGTTCATTGAAGATAGTTCTTTAAAAAGAGCCATGTCGATTTTGTTCAGTCTCATTTCATTCTATTTATAGTTTTGAATTTCAAGTTGTGCTGAGTATGTTACTGTTTTTGCCTTTTATATTAAATGTTTAACTTGTTCTTGGGACTTTGACTGGGATTCAGATATTCTCCCGATTTATTAAGTATGTCCCATTTTTTAACAATGCTGTCAACAGAATGCCATTTTCACTTCATTCTTTGTCAAATATTAGTTTGAACTGCTGTTTCTTGTGTGCTAACTGGTATTCTAATTCTACACAGTGGCTGAACTCAGATTCAAAAATGATTTATAGTGAGAGCTTTTCTCCCCCTCATCGTTTTGGGTAGGGTATCTTGAGACGGGAGGATTATCATAATGGGCCGGAACTTGCTCCGACCGCCGTGGCTAGGCTGTCCGCACATCCTGCGGACAAACACTAGGAAAAATCTTACCTCATGGTCTCCGACGTCCACTTGCTCTCTCTCCAATTTTTTTAAAGTTGTGAATTCAGCGCAGGTTCATTCGGAACCGATAGAGACTGTGCGAATGGAAGCCACGCCCGCAGAATCTGTCAAGAAGAGAAGTCACGTCCACAAGCAGGTAAGTAGAGATCGTTCATTCACAGTTAACTTCAGTATTTTAGTTTAAATAGAAATTTAACATATCTTATAAAAAGCCAAGCAAATAACTGAAACCTACAGAAGTTAGAAGTTAAAAAAAAAGTTTTTAATTTTTAGTTTTTTGAAAAAAATTTTAACGATCAAAAAATATTAAAATAAGAGTAATAGGACATTCCACATTTTTAAAATTTAATTTTTTGTTGTTTTG
The DNA here is from genome assembly GCF_035084215.1 of Heptranchias perlo. Taxonomy (NCBI): domain Eukaryota; kingdom Metazoa; phylum Chordata; class Chondrichthyes; order Hexanchiformes; family Hexanchidae; genus Heptranchias; species Heptranchias perlo. The sequence goes on along the minus strand of NC_090331.1, from coordinate 72,159,632 downwards.
TTGTCATTAACAGTCATCGCGCTTTTAAAAAGTAGTGTAGAACTGGTATTTTCCAGCGTATCTTTCGGTGGAGTAAGTATCTTTGTTCCTGCTGGGTAGATGGGTAAGTTTTCGAATGTTTAATGATTCCATTGATTATTTCGTAGCGTGGCCCTTTCATTCGGACTTGTCAAACTGCCAGCGAGCCAATAGGAGCAAATTCACGATTTCCTGGTTTTAGTGCACATGTGTGCATTCATGAACTTGCTTCCTGGATCCGCCGGCAGAGAGAGAGGATGTCATTGAGGAATGGTGTCCTCGGGTGAGCAATTTATGCCCCATTATTTTTCAAGCCATTCAGTCATTTCTTCTTTCAGTTTAATTTCTTCGTTGCTCATTTTTTAGTGCACTGGCTTGACACATTTGCAATAAATTCCTCTTTGCACTATTTAATTTAAGTCTTTAACGTACTTATTTTAATTTGGAGCTCTGTCAAATATACTTTATATGGGTGTTCAGAAACAAAGTTTTCCTGAACTGACCTTTTCTGAGAGAATGAACAACGTAGATGTACAGAACTTTGAAGGAAGAGGCAGAATTTAAAAAAAGTGGGAGAAAGATTGCTTCCTGCCAAATTCCCGATTTCTCCACTTGGATCTTAGTCAGGATAAGAGCAAGGCAGGCATTCAACAATAAAATACAATAAGAACTGGGAGCTCTCAACTCTTAGACATATAGGAAGTAATTATACTTTGTGCGATAATGTAAAACAGGTCCTTTAACTTCAATGGAAATATAAATCGGGAGAGATGTAAAATGGACTGACAATTCATTATCACCCATTTTACAAGATCGCACAAAGTCAAAATTACCCCCATAGAGCTGAATATGATTTCACTGAAGAAAGGAAGATTGAAGGGGACATGATCCAAATCATTAAAACATTGAGAGGCAAAGATGATGTGGATGAGAACGAGTTAATGCCATTGACGAGCACAGAACTAAAGGACACAGGTTCAAAATGATCAAATCTCAAGAGAAATTAGAACAGTCTGTATGTTAGCTTAATTCCACAGGTCAGTTTCAGGAACCACAAGAAAGTCCTGAAATTATATAGTTGAGGAGCAATTTAGTTATTTAGCATAACTAGCACAATTGAGTGGATGATCCATCTCAGCCTCCTCCCGATATCCCCACCATCACAGAAGCCAGTCTTCAGCCAATTCGATTCACTCCACGTGATATCAAGAAACGGCTGAGTGCACTGGATACAGCAAAGGCTATTGGCCCCGACAACATCCCAGCTGTAGTGCTGAAGACTTGTGCTCCAGAACTAGCTGCGCCTCTAGCCAAGCTGTTCCAGTACAGCTACAACACTGGCATCTACCTGACAATGTGGAAAATTGCCCAGGTATGTCCTGTCCACAAAAAGCAGGACAAATCCAATCCGGCCAACTACCGCCCCATCAGTCTACTCTCAATCATCAGCAAAGTGATGGATGGTGTCGTCGACAGTGCTATCAAGCGACACTTACTCACCAATAACCTGCTCACCGATGCTCAGTTTGGGTTCCGCCAGGACCACTCGGCTCCAGACCTCATTACAGCGTTGGTCCAAACATGGACAAAAGAGCTGAATTCCAGAGGTGAGGTGAGAGTGACTGCCCTTGACATCAAGGCAGCATTTGACCGAGTGTGGCACCAAGGAGCCCTAGTAAAATTGAAGTCAATGGGAATCAGGGGGAAAACTCTCCAGTGGCTGGAGTCATACCTAGCACAAAGGAAGATGGTAGTGGTTGTTGGAGGCCAATCATCTCAGCCCCAGGACATTGCTGCAGGAGTTCCTCAGGGCAGTGTCCTAGGCCCAACCATCTTCAACTGCTTCATCAATGACCTTCCCTCCATCATAAGGTCAGAAATGGGGATGTTTGCTGATGACTGCACAGTGTTCAGTTCCATTCGCAACCCCTCAAATAATGAAGCAGTCCGAGCCCGCATGCAGCAAGACCTGGACAACATCCAGGCTTGGGCTCACAAGTGGCAAGTAACATTCGCGCCAGATAAGTGCCAGGCAATGACCATCTCCAACAAGAGAGAGTCTAACCACCTCCCCTTGACATTCAACGACATTACCATCGCCGAATCCCCCACCATCAACATCCTGGGGGTCACCATTGACCAGAAACTTAACTGGACCAGACATATAAATACTGTGGCTACCAGAGCAGGTCAGAGGCTGGGTATTCTGCGACGAGTGACTCACCTCCTGACTCCCCAAAGCCTTTCCACCATCTACAAGGCACAAGTCAGGAGTGTGATGGAATACTCCGCACTTGCCTGGATGAGTGCAGCTCCAACAACACTCAAGAAGCTCGACACCATCCAAGATAAAGCAGCCCGCTTGATTGGCACCCCATCCACCACCCTGAACATTCACTCCCTTCATCACCGGCGCACCGTGGCTGCAGTGTGCACTATCCACAGGATGCACTGCAGCAACTCGCCAAGGCTTCTCCGACAGCACCTCCCAAACCCGCGACCTCTACCACCTAGAAGGACAAGAGCAGCAGGCACATGGGAACAACACCACCTGCACGTTCCCCTCCAAGTCACACACCATCCCGACTTGGAAATATATCGCCGTTCCTTCATTGTCGCTGGGTCAAAATCCTGGAACTCCCTTCCTAACAGCACTGTGGGAGAACCGTCACCACACGGATTGCAGCGGTTCAAGAAGGCGGCTCACCACCACCTTCTCAAGGGCAATTAGGGATGGGCAATAAATGCTGGCCTCGCCAGCGACGCCCACATCCCGTGAACGAATTAAAAAAAAAACTCCTCTCAGGTTCACCTCCACTTATCTTTAATCATGGGTTGTGATTGAGTGATGGACTTGGCCTTCATGGCACTCACGCTATCATTCACTTTGTATTAATAGTACTACCAAAATAGCAATATTTATTTCAAACTGTTCCATATTGGAATTTATACAATCTTCACCAAAAACCCATCAGATGAGGGAATCAATAGTTAACTCTTAATTGTGGCAGAAAATAGATTATATTGAAACGTTGTCTGGTTGGTTGAATCTAAATATGAACATTCTTCAATCATATTAAATCATTATTATTGTCTGTGTCGATAGAGAACAATTCCCTCGTCTGGATTTGTGTTGAAGGTAATATGTTTCAACTTTGGCCAAAGATTCAAAAGAAGTGCCAGATACAGTCTACCAAACTATCTTAGGAATTGACTCAGACTCAATGAACATTATCTATATAGTTCTCTACAGAATTTTATAAAATGCATAATTTCCAAATACAATTGCACAATGTAAAATTAACGAAAACACACCGTCACTGTTCTGAACTTCAGCATTAGCTCAGTTGGTAGCATTCTTGTTTCTGAATCAAAAGGTTTAAAACCCATTTAAGGACGTGAACACAATGGAGTAGATTTTCAACTTGCCCATCGGGCGTAAAACTGGCATTGTGATCGACCACCCATTATAGAAACCATCTGATTGCCGTTTCCATTGATTGCAAAAAAAAGGAAAGACTGGGGAAGATTAGAAACTATAAAGTTTTAAGATCCCAAGAAAGAATGAGTTAAAATAAGTGGTAGTGTGGTGAGTGTTAATTTCAACAAAATAAACACACAGGGAGGAGAAAGAAGGCATATTAAAGACAGTCAAAAGATTCAAGTTCAGCAGAGCAATGATATTAATAGCACTGATAAAACAGTGACAATAAGAATAACTATAAAGAAATAGAGCGAGATCGGAGTCTGGAAATGAGAGAAGCATTACTTTCCAAGATGAAAAGCCTTTTCTTGTATCCTATCCAGGAGGGTGAAAGAGTTACTACAATAGCTGCTCCAGATATGGCAGCAATAGTCAAGTCTGCACACCACTCTGAATTGGTGTTTGTTTCACAAATATCGAGAAAGGTGCCATTTCAAAAGTTTCTCGAGAACTGTCTCAAAGGAGACTATAGACACAGAGATAGAAATCAGATACAGGGAGAGAATGGAGGATGAAACAGAAAGGGACACCAAGACCAAAGAGACAAAGGAAGAGGAGCAGGGGCAGAAAGAGAGAATGGAAACACAGAGACACAAAGGGAACAAACAAATCAAATGGAATATTGGATAGGATACATAGAAAAAACACCAAGTAAAAGAACTGAAAGATATAGGTCTGACATGGTGGTTGTCCAATGCATTGTATCACTGAGTACTTGGTTGTGGGTTAGCACCCTACAATTCCCTATGTGGTGAGATGTTGGCCTCGACTATGCCTGCAGAAGAAACTGAAAAGTGGGGTCCAGGTGCATTCCCACAAGAGATGGGGACAACCTGAATGTTGTGTGTTCTAAAGTCCTTTGAATTCTACTAAAATGGATATGTTTCTGTGCTGATGTTGTGGACGATGTGAGTGCCACCTATGAAGTGAAGTATGCTTTGTGGAGCAGTGGATACACATTTAGCTCGCTTTGGTTTTATTGTCAAGAATTCATGATACTTTAAGAACAATGGCTAATTTTTCATTATTTTACTTTATTTTAAAATATTTTCAGAACATGACTGGAGATTGAAAAAGATTATCATTTGAATAGTATTTTATTCATGAATGTGGAATATTTTAGTGCCCTCTTGTGCATTAATGTTTGATATGGCAACACTTGGATTATCTTCAGAGGACAAATTGCTGCTGTTCAGAAAAGTGTTTCCCAAGATCAACATGCTCAAAATCACATTTTAACAGTTTGTGTTTAAATTACAGGTAATTGATGTAAATATCCTATAATTACAGTATATAGAACAGAACCAGCAAATAAAGATCAAATGAGGCTAGGACTCAATAAAATCTCATTTATTTATTAATTGCAGTTTGATTTAATCACTTCTTTGAAGGAATCAAGTCAGCACAGTGGAATTTTAGAAATGCATCATACGACGGAAGGAACCAACAGATGGACAACTGCCGCCCCAGTCACCAAACCGCTTGTATTCACCGGGTCTCATGAAGTACTGCCTTCCCATGTAGTTGGGATATTCATAGAAGGTCCAGTAACCGTCCATCACATGGCAGGAGTGAATGTCACGGGAGCGGAAACGATCGTAGACAGATGGACAGTCATCCATGAATTCCATCATCTGTCCTCCAAAGTCAGGCTTCTCGTAAATCTTCATTCTGTAGGAGTTACTGCTGGACTGGAATGGCAGGAGAATCATGTCAGTAAATTTTTTCCCTTTTTGAATGATTTTATCACTGCACAGTTTACAAAGCAGAGCTTGTCAAGAAATTTCTGAAGCAACAAAATGGACAACAAGCTTTGTATTTAGTCACGGTTATATAAATAGACAGATGCCGACAGGTTATTTACCACTACAATTGTTTTTCAGAATATTTTCAATTAATAATTGGCAGTGAAATATTTTGGAATGTACAGTTTATTTAACTTTGATAAAGATCATCAAATTGTCCTGAGTGATGAATTCATCAACAATTATTGAAATCATTGTCACGACTTGAATTATTGAATATTCCACTCAAGCTTGTTAAAATTCCTGTTGCATAATCGGTTCAAAATGAAAATAAAAATTAATTGTAATTTATATTTATCGAAGTATATTACAAAAGTGGTTTGGGAGTATTCCCTCTCTCCCACCACCACCTGCCCAAAAACGAGGGTGCAGGACAGGCGCAGCGCACTCAACGTACAGACCACCTGACATGCTGTAAACATGCCTGGATTCAGGCAGCAACATTGTCCCAATGTTCGGAGCTATAAGCCCACCCCTTGGCAGAGGTCAATGGCCCCAAAATCAGGAGTGGAGTTCCAGCCATTGACCCAGAGCTGAGAGGCCTGCAGCTGCAGTAATTCCAATGTGTGTAGAGCCTCGTGTCTCGGCCATCCAGACCCAAGGTTCCAATAGCGAATGGGATAAAAAGCCCCATTGATCTGTTTAGAACTCCTTGGCCCGGCTGTCTGACCCACTCAAATCCTCCTATCTGAGAAGGGTTAGACCCAAGAGATAACAACTTCTTCTGGGTGTCCTTGCGTTTGAGCACTCCTGCCGACAAAATGGAGGAAAACGAGGCCGAAAGCTCCAATCAGGATCCCCACCTCATTTCCACAGGTGTCCATCCCCTCGGTTGATCCACAGGAATCCCTGGGCAACGTAAAGGAGGTGGAAATCTGGCCTCATGAGACTTCAGCCCCTTTTCACTTTCCATTGTGTGAGAAAATAAGTGTTTAATATTCCTCAATGAGACATGGAAGCAGCTTTTCACCTTTCTCCAGAAGTGAGTGATTGAGATGCTGAAAATTTATTTAGTGGAGTGAAGAGTTAACTTGAAAGGAACGTGTGTTGAATATTGTGAATGTTAACAACCTGTTGCATTCATTCAAATATTTAATATCGTCATCAGTGTTAGAAGGTACAATACAAACAGAGTAAATGAAACAAGTTTAAAACTTACATATGGGTAGGTGCGACATGACCTGATGTTGTCATTGAATCCCATCCAGCGCTGGTAGTCAGGATATTCTCCCTTGCTCAGAACATACTGGTATCCCATGTAATTGGGTTTCTCATACAGCACCCACCAGTCACTCTCAACACGGATGGAGTTGCAGCGACTGAAGTAAGAGGACAGGTCACCACAGTCAGTATTGCACTCGTGGTGCCGACCCTGGAAGTTCCTGTCCTCGTAAAAGAAGATCTAAAGAAAAGTAATTATTTCATTAAACATTTCTGCAAAGCTGTAATAAAATAACATCATAATATTGATCAGTAAATACCTTTCCCATTTTGCTCTGAGTGTTTCACTGACTGTGATGAGGATCAGTGGAGCTGGGCTATTTATACATCGCCTGAAAGAGCAAAATAGCAAAACACATTGTTAATGAAATCACTGTAGACCCTATGTAAGCAAAATTGTCCCTGACACCTTCCATCTTTTGTTGCAAATGTCTCAGTTCATTGCTTTTCCACACTGTGTTATTGGTATCTTTGCAGTGTCCAACATCCTTATTGTAGTGAGTGGAAGGGTCAGACACATGTACAGTTATTGAATGGGAGCTGTGTTTTCAAATGATTTTTGAATTAATATTATGTGATATTTGTATAATCAATTAGCAGATTTATGTGAAGTTCCTTTCTGAGCTACTTCAAAGCAGACATTGTTCCAGTTAAAATAAAAGGGTTTAATGCCGCCATTAAAATTTCGAAAAGGAATTCAGAACAGTGCAGTAAGCATTTATGCACAAAAGCATGAGTTTAATTGCAAGGCCATTTGGCCCCTAATCTCTTGGGGATGGAGCAGGCCTAAGTTTTATTTATGTGTGGGAAAAAACTGAACTGTGTGCTGGATCCTAGCTCAACCAGGATTCCACCCATTTGACAGGACGTTTAAGTTACGGTGAGTGAGACCATGGTAACATTTCCTGCCTGCACCCTCCTACATCATGGGGGCAGTTCAGGAGCGATGTCCCAGGCTTTCCTGAGAATTGCATCCTTTTAAGCCCTTGAAAGGCCTCAGTGGATCTCATGCCATTTATGACTTGGTGCGAATCGATTTGAGGACTTTTAAAGACCCCAAATCTCGACTGTAATAAGGTGATCAATCCTGAAGGACATCGATTTCCTTCTCTATTCAGATTGGCTCCAGGAGGAGCCGTAGATTTGAGCCCATTTGGACCACCAGAAGACACTGCTCCACATTATCAGGGCGATGAGCTCATGCCAGGTTGGCCACTGTTGGTGCGCCCTTTCAGGTGGTGATGGGCTACCCCGGCGTTGCAAATGACCCTGTCCTCTGAACAATGGATGGAGTTTCTGGCCTTGGGCAAGGCCAGGCTAGGGTTCTGCTCTGCTGCACTTACGTTAGCAGACCATTGACCCAGGAATTACCAGGCCTTTGTCTCTGGAAGGAAACGAAAATTACCCACAGGTCACATCCATGATGTGAATGTTCTATTCAATGACCCAAGGAATGTATTGACTAGAAGGTTGTGAGCTCAAGTCTCACTGTATGACCTGAGCACATCATCTAGGTTGATAATTCAGTGCAGTGCTGAGGTGGTACCGCACTATCAGAGTTGGCAACTTTCAGATAAGATGTTAAACCGAGGCCCCGTCTGAGATTGAAAGAGTAGATGAGAATAATTTGAGGTTTTAAAAGGATGAGAGGATTGAGCAAATATGGATCTTGGGAGGAACAAGAGAGCAAAGTTCTGAGGAGCAATGAACATTGTGATATTGATAATATTTTAGAAGGGAGGATTACAGAAGAAAAGTGGAACACTTTCAGGAATACATTATTGTCATTAAAAAAGACCTATGTAGCAGTTGAACAAAATGCACTAAAGAAATAAGGAGGCTGTTGTGGGCAACAAGGCAAATACTGCCAGGGGTAAGGAGGACCTATGCGATTCTCTAAATTTTAAAGCCATGAGAAGGTCAGAGGACAGGGATGAATGTAAGAATAGGGAGGATACGAAACTTGTCAGAAGAGTCATAAATAGACAAGATGAGGATTGCTGGGAAAATGTGAAAGATAACACAGATTCTGGAACAAGGGGCAGAGCCCGAAACTTCGAAGAGGGAGGGTGAAAAAACAATTCCAATTTGACCAGGCAGATGCTGGTGTTTGAATCTAATTGATTGCTAAGCAAGGGAATGATGAATGATTAAAGAGAGCATTGGATAAGTATCTGGTAAAGAATTTGATAGTGTGGTGTGAAAGGTAGGAACATAGGAACAGGAATAGGCCATTTAGCCCCTCGAGCTTGTTCCACCAATCAATGAGGTCATGGCTGACCTGTGACTAATCTCCATATACCCACCTTAGCCCCATATCCCTTAATACCTTTGGTTAACAAAAATCTATCAATCTCAGATTGAAAATTAACAATAAATCTATTATTGACAGCCGTTTGTGGAAGAGATTTCCAAACTTCTACTTTGTGTGCAGAAGTGTTCCCTCACTTCACTCCTGAAAGTCCTGGCTCTAAGATTTAGGCTGTGTCCCCGAGTCCTAGACCCCATAACCAGCGGAGAATGTTTCTCTCTATCTACCCTATCAGTTCCCCTTAATATCTTGAAAACTTTGATCAAATTGCCCCTTAATCTTCTAAATTCCAGGGAATACAAGCCTAGTTGGTGTAATCTTTCCTCATAATTCAACCCTTGGAGTCCAGTGTCATTTTAGTAAATCTACACTGCACTCCCTCCAAGGCCAATCTATTCTTCCTAAGGTGCGGTGCCCAGAACTGAACACAATACGCCTGGTATGGTCTAACCAGGGCTTTGTATAGCTGTAGCTATGAAATCACCCCACAATCTTCTAAATTCCAGCGAATACAACCCTAGTTTGTGTAATCTCTCCTCTTAATTTAACCCTTGGAGTCCAGATATCATTCTAGTAAATTTAGGCTGCACTCCCTGCAAGGCCAATATATTCTTCCTTAGGTGCGGTGCCCAGATCTGAACACAATACTCCAGGTGTAGTCTAATCAGGGCTTTGTGTTGCTGTCGCATAACTTCGACCGCCTTGTATTCTAGTCCTCTAGAGATAAAGGCCAGCATTCCATTCACCTTATTGATTATTTTCTAGACCTGACCATGACATTTTAATGATCTATGTACAATGGGCCCCAAAGTCTCTTTGGACCTCCACCGTTTCAAGCTTTTCACCATTTAGAAAGTACTCTGATCTATCCTTTTTAGGTCCAAAGTGGATGACTTCACACTTGCCTACATTGAAATCCATTTGCCACAGTTTTGCCCATTCACTTAATCTATTAATATCTCTCTTTAATTTTATGCTTCCATCTATATTGCTTACAATGATGCCTATCTTTGTCATTGGCAAAATTGGATATGTGGCTCTGTTTCCCATCATCTAAGTCATTAATAAATACAGTGAATAGTTGAGGCCCCAACACAGGTCCCTGTGGGACACCACCAGTCACATCCTGCCAATTTGAGTATCTGTTCATTATCCTTACCCTCTGTATCCTGCCGCTCAGCCAATTTCCTAACCAGGTCAATACTTTAGCTAACAGCCTCTCATGAGGGACTTTATCAAATGCCTTTTGGAAGTCCATATAAACAACATCCAGAGACATTCCCCTGTCCACTACTTTAGTCACCTCTTCAAAAAATTCAATCAGATTAGTCAGGCATGACCTACCCTTTACCAATCCATGCTGGCTCTCTCTGATCAGCTGAAAATTTTCAAGGTGTTCGGTCACTCTATCCTTAATTATTGACTCCAGTAATTTCCCGACAACAGATATTAGGCTAAATGGTCTATTATTCCCTGGATTCCCTCTCTCACCTTTCTTATATGTGGAATTTTCCAATTAAAAGGAATGTTTCCTGAATTGAGAGAACTTTGGAAGATTATAGTTAGGGTTTCTGCAATGTGCTCACTTACTTCTTTTAAACCCTGGGGTGGAAACCATCTGGTCCTGGGGATTTGTCACTCTTTAGTGCCATTATTTTCTTCATTACTGTTAATTTGCTTACGTTAATTATGGTGAGTCCCCATCCCTGATTCAAAATTAGTTTCCTTGTGATGTCCAGCGTGTTATCCTCTTCCTCTACTGTAAATACTGATGCAAAACAATTATTTAACGTGTCCGTCATTTCCTTATTTTCATTTACAATATCACCATTATCAGTTTTTAAGGGGTCCACATTGCTCTGGACCACCCTCTTTTTCCTAATATAATCATAAATACTTTTGATATCCCTTGCAAATTTCTTTTCATACTCCCTTTTTGTAGCTCTTACTATCTGTTTTGCCACCCTTTGCTGTTCTTTGTATCTCTCCCAGTTGCCAGGATCTGTGCTATTTTTTGCATTTTTGTGTGTTTTTTCTTTTAATTTTATGTTGTCCCTTACCTCTTTTGTTATCCATAGCTGTGTGTTTTGGCAAGTAGAGCTCTTGCCCCTTAGGGGTATAAACTTGTTCTGTATCATGTTAAATTCTTTTTTGAGCACCTCCCACCGATCTTCTGTCATTTTACCCATTAACAAATTTGCCCAGTTTACTGTGGACAGTCTCTGTCTCATTCCATTGAAATCGGCCATACCTAACATCAGAACCTTAGTAGCTGATTCGGGTTTCTCCCTTTCAAACACAATGTTGAACTCGATCATATTATGATCGCTATTAGATAAATGTTAACGCACCATTAGGCTGTTAACTAAATCTAGCTCATTACTCATTATTAATTCTAATATGGCCTGCCTCCTTCTTGGTTCTGGGACCATACGGACTGAAGTGGTTCAAGAAGGCGGCTCACCACCACCTTCTCAAGAGCAATTAGGAATGGACAATAAATGCTAGCCTCGCCAGCGACGCCCACATCCCATGAACGAATAAAAAAAACATATTTGGCCCGATATTACCAGGGCAGCGGGTTCGTGGCAGGGGGTCTATTGGGCGCGTGGATAACGCGCCCGGTGAAATCAGTCTGCTCCGCGCGCAATTACAGGATAATTGGAGCCACTTACCGTTGGTTCCGGGTTTCCCGCTGCTAAGCTGCGCGTTGGGTGGACTGCGCATGCGCAGTAATGTCTGACAGCTGGAGAAGCTCTATTTAAAGGGGCAGTCCAACAATGATCCTCCTGCTGCAAACAACAAACGCGACATCATGGAGCACTCCAGGGGGAAGGCTGCCCCAAGATTCTCGGACTCCTCACTCCAGCTGCTGCTGGATTGTTCCCATCGGATGGGAGGAAGTGCCCTCCCTCCAACACGAGGAAGGCATGGTTGGAGGTGGCAGAGGAGGTCAGCAGCTGCGGCAACGTTGCACGAACCTGGGTCCAGTGCCGCAAGAGATGTAATGACCTAACCAGGTCAGGCAAAGTGAGTACACTTACGCATTCTCCTACACTCCGTCTTCAGCAATAACCTCCACCACCACACAACCCCTTCTGCACTGCCACCACAACGCTCTCGCATCACTCCTCACATCCACTCAACCATCATCCTCACCTTGCCTGCACGTACTCACTGCCCCTGTCCCCATTCGAACACTACCACACACCCCAATCCCCATACAATGTCATGGCCATGTGGCACACGCACCCTCCCATGCATCTCCCTCACGCTCAACCCACCCACACCAATGCATGCAGCGGGTCACCATGCAAGCATCACTCAATCACGCCTCTGTTTTGCCTAGACAGGAGAAGAGATGCCAGAACGCCCGGGAGAGGGCACGGACTGGAGGGGGCCCGCCACACGAGGTGGTGCTAACAGACACGGAGCAGGAGGCGTTAGAGCTCAGCCACACGCTGGAGTGCCTGTCCGTGGCGGATGGCGAGGCTGGGGCTGCAGAAACGGCCGGTGACAGAGAGCTGACACTCAGCACTCATGATAGCGAATGATCTTAGCATCACTTGGCATCTGCCGCACCGCAACATCTGTCCACATGCCTAATATTGCTTTCTGTTCTCTTGCAGGGCCATCTGCGAGCGCCGTGACCGTGGAGGGCGATTACTCAGAGGACCTGCCGGTCTCTGAGGGTCCATCGTCACATCCGAGCCATGCATCCACCAGCGCAGATACACACACCTCGGTGGGTCCCCGTCCTCACGTAGTTGGGCTTGCACATGGTGAGTCACCACGCACACGTGAGCACGAGCAGACCCTGGTGGCAGGGGCAGCCGTGGAGAGTCCGCGTCGGTGGGAGCACTCTTCTCCAGGCTCTGCTCAGCCGGACCCAGATGCTGAACCCTGGGGGCCAGCCGTGAAAAGGAGAGTCATCGAGGGGCACCAGCACATTGCTGAGGTGCTGGAACAGGTGCCACGCGCACTCTCCACAATCGCGCAGGTGGCGGAGGAGTCCAACTCCTGCATGAGGGGAATGGTGGCACAAGTATAGGAGGGTATCTGCGTGATAATGTCGCGGGTAGGTGCGGGAACGTCTGCGATGGAGGAAAGGCTAGCCTCCCTCGAGCGTCACGCACAGCTCAACAACGAGTCCATCCAGGCCCTGACAACAGCTGTTCGGATTCAGGGTGAGCAACATTCTGCCGCCTCAAACAGGCTGACAGATACTTTACAACTGGCCTTCCAAGGCCTCACACGGGTCCTCCAAACTGCCGTCCAGCAGGGTGGAAGGAATGATGTGGGCCTGGGCCATGAGAGGGATGATGATGAAAGGGGACATGGAAGTGGGGACGCCACTCAAAGTGCCCCCACGTCTCACCCGTTGCCCCTCTCTCAACCAGTACCCGCAATGCTGCCTCCTCTCCAGGTGGCCGAGTCTGTCCCTGCACTGGTGCAGGAGGAGCAGTCTTTGGAGGGGCCCTCACGGGCACTGAAACCCAGAGGGCGTCGGCCCAAAGCATCTACTCGGTCAGGGCATGAACAAGAGCAACCTGCCACTACCACTGCTGAAGCCACAGGGGTAGCACCACGTAGGGGTTCCCGGAAGCGTAAGGCAAAGGTGTTGTGAACACAAAGGGAATGCACGAGGGTGTATGACGATTTGTCATGTTTTTATTTATATTTGTTTAGTTCACATCCACAATAAACCCCATTGTTATCACCACTACTGCCACGTCTTGCTCATTCTTGAGCGGTTTGTGCAATAGGTCCCTTTCGTGGGGCTCACCATGAAGACGAACACCTGGTCCCACCCATTGGGTCATACTACAGTGGGTGCAGGAGTAATCGCACCACTGTTCCGTGCAGGGGGCAGGGGAGGGGGTTGGTATGGCCGCTCCTCTGTCCAGGTGATGAGGTCTGGACTCTTCAGACAGTCTGATGTTAGGAGAACCGTTCACATATCAGTGCCTCCCTGGCCTCACAAGCAGCCAGGTGAGCCGCTGTTCTGCCCTTGGGTCGTTCCTGCTCCTCCTCGGCCCCCTCCTTGGCCCCCTCCTCCTTGTCATCCTGCTCCTCGTCCTCAATATGGGTGGCAGATGTGGATGGGGCCTCCTCCAGCGGCACCCCTCTCTGTAGTGCCATGTTGTGCAGGGCACAACAGACGACTATATTGCGTCCCACTCTGTGTGGTGCGTATTGGAGCGCTCCCCCAGAACGATCAAGGCACCTGAAGCGCATCTTGAGCAGCTCTATAGCCTGCTCAATTGTAGACCTGGTAGTGATGCGGCTGTCGTTATATCAACGCTGTGGCTCAGTGGTGGGGTTCCTCAGAGGTGTCATAAGCCACGTGTGCAGGGGGTATTACTTGTCCCCGAGGAGCCAGCCCTTGCGGGAGTTGGGTGAGTGGAAGAGGGGCGGCACGATGGACTCCCTGAGGATGAAGGAATCGTGGCAGCTGCCAGGGTGTCTGGCGCACACGTGAAGGAATCTCTTGCGGTGGTACAGATGAGCTGAGCGTTCATGGAGTGATACCCCTTCCTGTTGACGAACAGTCCTGGCTCGTGTGGAGGTGCCCGTATTGCTATATGGGTGCAATCGATTACACCCTGCACCCGTGGGAAGCCAGCCACAGCGTGGAATCCAACCGCCCTCTCCATCTGGCTGCGGTCATCCATGGGGAAGTTGATGTAGTGCGAGGCCCTGTGAAACAAGCAGTTGGTTACCTGCCTTATGCACTTGTGTGCAAACGACTGAGAGATGCCGGTAATGTCCCCGGTGGCACCCTGGAAGGATCCGGAGGCGAAGAAGTTGAGGGCAGTGGTGACTTTGACAGCGACATATAAGAAGATGGTGCTCGGTCCATCCAGGAGCAGCTCGTCATTAAGGAGGCTGCAGATGTCCGCGACTACCTGGCGACTGACTCTGAGCCTCCGTGTGCACTGCTCCTCAGAGACGCCCAGGAAGCTGAGCCTCGGTCTGTAGACTCTGTGGCGAGGGTAGTGCCTCCTGCGACGCATCTCTCTCTGCGGTTGCCCTCCCTCCTGCTGTGCAGGTGGATGTGCCACAGCACCGTGTTGTGGAGCTCCACGTGTCAGGGGCGGACAGCGTGGCCGGCGAGGCTGGTGATGCTGTTCGTCCTCCGATGAGGTCATGACTGCAACTACGGCGGCCCCCATCTGGAAGGTGTAGGTCTGAGGGGGTCCGCAAGGTAGGTAAGTGTGTCCTCACACCGGGGTTGCAGTTCCAGGTCGGTGAATTTTCTTGTTAGGTGGAAGGTGGTGGAGGCCAAACTTTGTCCAAAGTGATGGAGTAGCTTCCTGCGATGGTTAAGGGTCTCCCCCCACCACCTGTCGGCTGGCCCTTTGCAGCTGCCGCAGACTGCTGGCTGCAACACGTCCGTTTGAACTGGGAGTGTTTCCCCCAGTACGGGAAACAGTCTCTGTCAATTGCAAAATCCCATCCTTCCAAATATAACAGGTCAATCAGGTCTGTAAACGACCTGAAATACCAAGATAAATACCTTAAGTGGCACCCCGCTGGCTTTAATTGCCGGCGGGAGTCCCACATGCGGGGGCTGCGCGCGCATGTCGGCGCGTCTGTGGGAAACCCGGAAGTGGGCGGGTTGGAGCCGGGCTCCCGACCCGCCCAGGGAATCCCCAATTTTCGGAGCCCCCCCGCCAGGAACGCACCCGATGGCGGGTGCTAAAATCGACCCCATTGTTGCAGAAAGCTGTCCTGAACACACTTAAAAAATTCGCTACCTTTCTGACATGAGCTGGTGCACTTCTCCCAATTAATAAGAAATTTAAAATCCTCCATTAAAACCACTCAGCCTTTGCTATGTATCGTGCGATACGATATTTTCTAGACACTGGTTCTGGCCAGATGCATTGTAATTGGCTTTTCTGGTCCTGTACACTCCTATGATAAAGCACAGTGACAAAAAGAATTGGAATGGAGAAATAGGTTGAGGCTGGAGGCTGGAGATGAGAGATATGTTGACTATCATAGATTCATAGAAAGTTACAGCAGGGAAGGAGGCCTTTCGGCCCATCGAGTCCGCACCGGATCTATGCATGAGCAATCCAGCTAGTCCCACGGCCTTACGCTCTCCCCGTATCCCTGCGCATTTTTTCGTTTCAATTACTTATCCAGTTCCCGTTTGAAGGCCATGATTGAATCTGCCTCCACCATTCCCTCGGGCAATGCATTCCAGATCCTAACCACTCACTGTGTAAAAAAGCTTTTCCTCATATCACCTATGGTTCTTTTGCCAATCACCTTAAATCTATGCCCTCTGGTTCTTGACCCTTCTGCCAATGGGAACAGTTTCTCTCTATCCACCCTGTCCATACCCTTCATGATTTTCAACACCTCTATCAAATCTCCTCTCAAACTTCTCTGTTCCAAGAAGAACAATCCCAGCTTCTCCAGTGTATGCCCATAATTTAAGTCCTTCATCCCTGGAATCATTCTAGACAATCTCCTTTGCACCCTCTCTAAGGCCTTCACACCCTTCCTAAAGTGCGGTCCCCTGAACTGGACACAATACTCCAGTTGTGGCCGATCCAGTGTTTAATAAAGGTTCATCATGACTTCCATAGTTTTGCACTCTATGCCTCTATTTATAACGTCCAGGACTCCCTATGCTTTTTTAATCGCTTCAACGATTTATGCACATACACGCTTAAATCCTTTTGTTCCTCCACCCCTTTTAGAATTGTACCCTCTAGTTTATATTGCCTCTTCTCATTTTTCCTACCGAAATCCATCACCTCGCATTTTTCCATGTTAAACTTCATCTGCCACATGTCCGCCCATGCCACCAGAGGGACTATATCCTCTTGAAGTCTATCGCTATCCTCCTCACTGTTCACTACCCTTCCAAGTTTTGTGTCCTCCGTAAATTCTGAAATTGTGCCCTGTACTCCCAAGCCCAAGTCAATAATATATATCAAGAAAAACAGTGGTCCCAGCTCCGACCCCTGGGGAACACCACTGCACACCTCCTTCAAGTCCAAAAAACAACCGCTCACCACTACTCTCTGTTTCCTCTCATTTGGCCAATTCTGTATCCATGTTGCTATTGCCCCCTTTATTCCATGGGCTGCAATCTTAATAGCAAGCCTACCATGTGGCACTTTATCAAACACTTTTTGAAAATCCATATACACCACGTCAACTACATTGCCCTCATCTCCCCTCTCTGTCATCTCATCAAAAAACTCTATCAAGTTGGTTAAACATGATTTGCCTTTAGCAAATCCATGTTGGCAATCCACACTCATCCAAGTGAATATTAGTTCTGTCCCGGATTATCGTTTCCAAAAGTTTCCCCACCAGCAAGGTTAAACTGACTGGCCTATAGTTGCTGGGTTTATCTTACTTTAGAACCAGTTTGGATTCAGAAACAATTATTGAAAATAAAATAAGTGCTTGAGATGAATAAAACTGGGCTTCTTGGAAACAACTTTAAAATCAGTCGTTATATAGGATTACCAGAGGCAATACAGAGGCGTGAGATGATGTAGACAAAGGATCATTCGTGAAACACAAGCGGTGGTAATTGTTGGTTAGACCTACAAGAGGAATGAAGCTGTGGCTTTGAAGAATTAAAATAAAGAAGGTTTTCATTACTCATCAAAAGGCCAGTTGTTTATTGCTGTCTGAGGGAGGCATGAATTTTATCATTGCCACTGGTTCTGTTTCCTCATTAGTAATGTGTTCTTCGAAACTCCACCACTGGATTAGGAGTTTTGGCACAGAATGCTAGAATGATGGTATTTCAGAGTCCATCAAGAACGGTCACAGAGAAACAACAGACACATGAGTGGAAAACATATACAGAAAGAGGATGGAGTGAAGGTGAAACAGATGGAGAGAAACAGAGACAGAAAGAGAGAATGAAAAGAAGGAACCATAAAGGGAACAAATGAATCGAATAGAGTACAAGAGAGGAGATAAAGAAAAACAAGTAAGTGAAAGAACTGCAAGATATAGGCCCTGTTTGTTGGATGCATTGTGCTTGAATATGGGTTAGTACCTGCAGTTCCCATATGATGAGTGACAGGTCCGATCTTTAACATCACAAGAAGTGCACAACTGGAGTGCAGAGACTTTCAGAGAGAGAGGGAGAGGATATTGTCAGCAGAGTCATTGCACGTCACGGTCATTGGCCCCGAAATATCCTTTATGTCACCTTATCATTTGAGCAAAAAGGATATGTTTTTGCCCTCAGGATTTGTGAACTCTAGTATGAATATACATTCAGGGTCACTGGTTATATATTTCTTTCACTTTGTTTTACTGTCAGAATTTTGTGATATTTTAAAAAGAATGGTTAATTATAGGTGAGGTATTATTTTATACTGTGACCATTTTCTGAATTTGATTCGAGTTTGTAAATCGGGGTGTCCAAACTGCAGCCCCTGGGCCACGTGTGGATCCTGAGGCCTACAATCCGGCCTTTGAAGCTTCCTACCGGGAGGTTTGGAAAAGCTGTTTCTCTCACTGTTGTCTCATTGGTGGATAAATGTTAAGCCACAACACCAAGCTCTGTCACTATCAGCAAGGTGAGATATATGTAAATCACCGGGAACATGGATTTAATTTTCCCCGCTGGCCAATACGGCCATGGTGCAAACTCATGCTGCCAATGAAGACCAGGTAATTGTTTGTAAATATCCTATAATTACGGTATCTACAACAGAACCAGCAAATAAAGATCAAATGAGGCTCGGACTCAATAAAATCTCATTTATTGATTAATTGCGGTTTGATTTAACCACTTCTTAGAAGGAATCAAGTCAGCACAGTGGAATTTTAGGAATGCATCATACGACGGAAGGAACCAACAGATGGACAACTGCCGCCCCAGTCACCAAACCGCTTGTATTCACCGGGTCTCATGAAGTACTGCCTTCCCATGTAGTTGGGATATTCATAGAAGGTCCAGTAACCGTCCATCACATGGCAGGAGTGAATGTCACGGGAGCGGAAACAATCGTTGACAGATGGACAGTCATCCATGAATTCCATCATCTGTCCTCCAAAGTCAGGCCTCTCGTAAATCTTCATTCTGTAGGAGTTACTGCTGGACTGGAATGGCAAGAGAATCATGTCAGTAATTTTGTTCCCTTTATTAATGATTTTATTACTGCACAGTTTACATAGCAGAACTTGTCAGGAAATTTCTGCAGCAACTAAATGGACAACAAGCTTTGTATTTAGTCACGGTTATATAAATAGACAGATGCCTACAGGTTATTTACCACTACAATTGTTTTTCAGAATATTTTCAATTAATAATTGATCCACAATTGCAGTGAAATATTTTGGAATGCACAGTTTATTATTCTGTGATAAAGATCATCAAATTGTCCTGAGTGATGAATTCATCAACGATTATTGAAATCGTTGTCACGACTTGAATTATTGAATATTCCACTCAATCTTGTCAAAATTTCTGTGGTATAATCAGTTCAAAATGAAATCAAAAATTAATTGTAATTTATATTTATCGAAGTATATTACAAACGTGGTTTGGGAGCATTCCGTCCGTCCCACCAACAACTCATGGTGCAGACCACCTGACATGTTTTGAACATGCCTGGATTCAGGCATTAATATTGTCCCAATGTTCGGAGCTAAAAGCCCACCCCTTGGCAGAGGCCAATGGCCCCAATATCAGGAGTGGAGTTCCAGCCATTGACCCAGAGCTGAGAGGCCTGCAGCTGCAATAATTCCAATGTGTGTGGAGCCTCGTGTCTCGGCCATCCAGGCCCAAGGTTCCAATAGGGAATGGGACAAAACCCCCATTGAACTGTTTAGACCTCCTTGGCCCAGCTGCCTGACCCACTCAAATCCTCCTATCTGAGAAGGGTTAGACCCAAGAGATAACAACTTCTTCTGGGTGTCCTTGCGCTTGAGCACTCCTGCAGACAAAGTGGAGGAAAATGAGGCAAAAAGCTCCAATCAGGATCCCCACCTCATTTCCACAGGAATCCCTGGGCAACGTAAAGGAGGTGGAAATCTGGCCTCATGAGACTTCAGCCCCTTTTCACTTTCCATTGCGTGAGGAAATAAGTGTTTAATATTCCTCAATGAGACATGGAAGCAGCTTTTCACCTTTCTCCAGAAGTGAGTGATTGAGATGCTGAAGATTTGTTTAATGGAGTGAAGAGTTAACTTGAAAGGAATGTCTCCGTGTGTTGTATATTGTAAATGTTAACAACCTGTTGCATTTAGTCAAATATTTAATATCGTCATCAGTGTTAGAAGGTACAATACAAACAGAATAAATGAAACAAGTTTAAAACTTACGTATGGGTAGGTGCGACATGATCTGATGTTGTCATTGTATCCCATCCAGCGCTGGTAGTCAGGATATTCTCCCTTCCACAGAACATACTGGTATCCCATGTAATTGGGTTTCTCAAACAGCACCCACCAGTCACTCTCAACACGGATGGAGTTGCAGCGACTGAAGTAAGAGGACAGGTCACCACAGTCAGTATTGCACTCGTGGTGCCGACCCTGGAAGTTCCTGTCCTCGTAAAAGAAGATCTAAAGAAAAGTAATTATTTCATTAAACATTTCTACACAGCAGAAATAATATAACATCATAATACTGTTCAGTAAATACCTTTCCCATTTTGCTCTGAGTGTTTCAGTGACTGTGATGAGGATCAGTAGAGCTGGGCTATTTATACATCGCCTGAAAGAGCAAAGTCGCAAAACACATTGTTAGTGAAATCACTGTAGACCCTACGTAAGCAAAATTGTCCCTGACACCTTCCATCTTTTGTTGTAAAGGTCTAAGTTCATTGCTTTTCCACACTGTGTTATTGGTATCTTTGCAGTTTCCAACATCCTTATTGTAGTGAGTGGAAGGGTCAGACACATGTACAGTTATTGAATGGGAGCTGCAGATTTGTGTGAAGTTAATTTATGAGCTATTTTAATGCAGACGTTTATCCAGTTAAAATAACAGGTTTAATGTTGCCGGTAAAATGTAGAAAAGGAATTTTGTACAATGCAGTCAGCGTTTATTCACTAAATCAAGAGTATAATTGCAAGGCCATTTGGCCCCTAATTTCCTGGGGATGGAGAGGGCTGAAGTTTTAATTATGTGTGGGAGAAAACAAAATTGTGGATTGGATCCCACCTCAACCGGGAGTCCACCCCATTTAACAGGACCTTTAAATTACGGTCAGTGAGACCATAGAAACATCTCCCGCCTGACCCCTCCTACATCAAGATGGCAGTTCAGGGGAGATGTCCCAGGCTTTCCTGAGAAATGCGTCCTTTTCACTCATTGAAAGGACTCAGTGGAACTCATGCCAGTTGAAAGTTGGTGTGAGTTTCTTCGAGGACTTGTAAAGGCCCCAAACCTTTGCTATAGTAAGGTAATCAATCCTGATGGACATTGTTTCCTCCTCTATTCAGATTGGCTCCAGTGGGAGCTGTGGACCTCAGTGCATTTGGGCCACCTGAGGGCTCTGCTCCACATTATCAGGGCAATGAGCTCATGCCAGGTTGGCCACTGTTGGTGCGCCATTGCAGGTGGTGATGGGCTACCCCGGCCATGCAAATGACCCTGTCCCCAGAACAATGGATGGGGTTTCTGGCCTTGGGCAGGGCCAGGCTAGGGTTCTACTCTGCTGCACTTACGTTACTGGACTAGGGACCCAGGAATTTCCAGGCCTTTGTCCCTGGAAGGAAAGGAAAATTACCCACAGGACACATCCATAATGTGAATGTTCTATTCAATGAGCCAAGGAAAGTATTGACTAGAAGGTTGTGAGCTCAAGTCTCACTGTATGACCTGAGCACATCATCTAGGTTGATAATTTAGTGCAGTGCTGAGGTGGTACCGCACTATCAGAGTTGGCATCTTTCAGATAAGATGTTAAACCGAGGCCCCGTCTGAAATTGAAAGAATAGATGACAATAATTTGAGGGTTTAAAAGGATGAGAGGATTGATGGAGAGCAAATATGGATCTTGGGAGGAACAAGAGATCAAAATTCTGAGGAGCAATGAACATTGCGATATTGATAATATTTTAGAAGGGAGGATTACAGAAGACAAGTGGAACATTTTCAGGAATACATTATTGTCAATAAAAAAGACCTATGTAGCAGTTGAATAAAATGCACTAAAGAAATAAGGAGACTGTTGTGAGGAACAAGGCAAGTACTGCCAGGGGTAAGGAGGGCAGGGATGAATGTAAGAATAGGGAGGATACGAAACTTGTCAGGAGAATCATAAATAGACAAGATGAGGATTGCTGGGAAAAAGTGAAAGATAACACAGATTCTGGAACAAGGGGGCAGAGCCCGAAACTTAGAAGAGGGAGGGTGAAAAAACAATTCCAATTTGACTAGGCAGAGGCTGGTGTTTGAATATAATTGACTGCTAAGGGAGGCAGTGATAAATGATTTAAGAGAGAATTGGATAAGTATCTGTTAATAAAATTTATAGTGTGGTGTTAGAGGCCCGAACATAGGAACAGTTGTAGGGTATTTAGCCCCTTGTGAATGTTCCGACATTCAATAAGATCATGGCTGATCTGTGTCCAAATTCCATATGCCCACCTTAGCCCCATATCCCTTGATATCTTTGTTAACAAAATTCTATCAACCTCAGATTGAAAATTAACAATTGAGCAAGCATTGACAGCCGTATGCGGAAGAGATTTCCAAACTTCTACCACCCTTTGCGTGTAGAAGTGTTCCCTAACTTCACTCCTGAAAGTCCTGGCTCTAAGTTGAAGGATATGTCCCCTAGTCCTAGACCCCACAACCAGCGGAAGTAGTTTCTCTCTATCTACCCTTCCAGTTCCCCTTAATATCTTGAAAACTTCGGTCAAGTCACCCCTTAATCTTCTAAATTCCAGGGAATACAATTCTAGTTTATGTAATCTCTCCCTGTTATTGAACCCTTGGATTCTAAGTATTATTCTAGTAAATCTACTCTGCACTCCCTTCAAAGCCAATAAATCCTTCCTAAGTGCGGTGCCCAGAACTGAACACAGTACTCCAGGTGTGGTCTAACGAGGGCTTTGTATAGCTTTAGCATAACTTCAACCCCCTTGTATTCTAGTCCTCCAGATATAAAGGCCTGCATTCCATTTGCCTCTTTGATTATTTTCTGTACCTCTCCTTGACATTTTAATGATCTAGGAGTGTGGTCCTCTAAGTCTCTTTGGACCTTCATTTAATCAATTAATATCTCTCTGTAATTTTATGCTTCCATCAACACTGCTTACAATGATGCCTAACTTTGTGTCAATGGCAAACTTGGATACATGGCTCTCTATCCCATCATCGAAGTCGTTAATAAATACGCTGAATAGTTGAGGCACCAACACAGATCCCTGTGGGACACCACTAGTCACATCCTGCAATTTGAGTACCTGTTCATTATCCCTACTCTCTGTCTCCTGCTGCTCAGCCAATTTCCTAATCAGGGCACTAATTTGCCCTCTATTCAATGAGCTTGAACTTTAGCTAACATTCTCTTATGAGGGACTGTAACAAATGCCTTCTGGAAGTCCATATAAACAACATCCATAGACATTCGCCTGTCCACTACTTTAGTCACCTCGTCAATAAATTCATTCACATTCGTCAGGCATGACCTACCCTTTACAAATTCATGCTGACTCTCTCTGATCAGCAGAAAATGTTCAAGGTGTTCAGTCGCTCTATCCTTAATTATTGACTCGAGTAATTTCCTGACAACAGATGTTAGGCCAACTGGTCTATCATTTCCCGGTTTCCCTCTCTCACCTTTCTTAAGTAGCAGTGACATGTGCAATTTTCCAATCTAAAGGAACTGTTCCTGAATTGAGAGAACATTGGAAGATTATAGTTACAGCTTCTGCAATGTTCTCACCTATTTCCTTTAAATGTTAGGATGGAAACCATCTGGTCCTAGTGATTTGTCACTCTTTAGTGCCATTATTTTCTTCATTACTATTAATTTGCTTACGTTAATTATGGAGAGTTCCCATCCCTGATTCAAAACTAGTTTCCTTGGAATGTTCGGCATGTTATCCTCTTCCTCTACTGTAAATACTGACACAAAGTAATTATTTAACATGTCCACCATTTCCTTCTTTTCATTTACAATATCACCATTATCAGTATTTACAGGGCCCACATTGCTCGTGACCACCCTCTGTTTCCTAATATAATTGTAAAAACTTTTTGTGTTGATTTTGATATCCCTTGCAAGTTTCTTTTCATATTCCCTTTTTGTAGCTCTTACTATCTGTTTGTTCACCTTCTGCTGTTCTTTGTATCTCACCCAATCGCCAGGATCTGTGCTATATTTTTGCATTTTTGCATGCTTTATCTTTAATTTTATGTTGTCCCTTACCTCTTTTGTCATCCATGGCTGTCTGTTTAGGCACGTAGAGTTCTTGCCCCTTAGGGGTATCAACTGGTTCTGAATCATGTTAAATTCTTTTTTGAACATCACCCACTTCATTTTACCCATTAGCAGATTTGCCCAATTTACTGTGGACAGTCTCTGTCTCATCCCATTGAAGTCGGCCTTACCTAACTTTAGAATCTTAGTAGCTGAAACGGGTTTCTCCCTTTCAAATACAATGTTGAATTCAATCATATTAGGATCGCTATCAGATAAATGTTCACGCACCATTAGGTTCTTAACTAAATCTGGCTTATTACTCATTATTAAATCTAATATGGCCTGCCTCCTTGTTGGTTCTAGGATATTTTGTTGCTGAAAGCTGTCCTGATCACACTCAAGAAATTTCTAACATGAGCTAGTCTCCTTTTCCTAATTAATAAGATATTTAAAATCCCCCTTTCAAAACACTCTGCCTTTGCTACATAGCATATGATATTTTCTAGATACTGGTTCTGGCCAGCTGGACTGCAATTGCCTTTTCTGGAACTGTACACTCCTATGTTCCTCTGATAAAGCACAGTGACAAAAGGGATTGCAATGGAGAAGTTGGATGCTGGAGGCTTGAGATGAGAGATATGTTGACTATCAAACAAATTTAGATCTAATTTAGATTCAGAAACAGTTATTGAGAAGGAAAGAAGTGCTTGAGATGACAGATAATACTGGGCTATTTGGAAACAACTTTAAAATCAGTTGTTATATGGGATTACCAGAGGCAATACTGAGGCATGAGATGATGTAGACAAAGGAACATCCGTGAAACACAAGCGGTGGTAATTGTTGGTTGGACCTACAAGACGCACGAAGCTGTGGCTTTGAAGAATCAAAATAAAGAAGGTTTTCATTACTCATCAAAAGGCCAGTTGTTTATTGCTCTCTGAGGGAGGCACTCTTGAAATTTAACATTGTCTCTGGTTCTATTTCCTCATTAGTAATGTGTTCACTGGATTAGAAGTTTGGCACAGAATGATGGTATTTCAGTTTTGATCAAGAACGGTCACAGAGTTTATTTCACGACTTGAATTATTGAATATTCCACTCAAGCTTGTTAAAATTTCTGTTGCATAATCAGTTCAAAAGGAGATCAAAAATTAATTGTAATTTATATTTATCGAAGTATATTACAAACGTGGTTTGGGAGTATGCCCTCCCTCCCACCACCAATACCTGGGTGCAGGTCAGGCGCAGCGCACTCAATGTACAGACCACCTGACATGCTGTAAACATGCCTGGATTCAGGCATTAACATTGTCCCAATGATCGGAGCTATAAGCCCACCCCTTGGCAGAGGCCTATGGCCCAAAATCAGGAGTGGAATTCCAGCCATTGATGCAGAGCTGAGAGGCCTGCAGCTGCAAGAATTCCAATGTGTGTGGAGCCTCGTGTCTCGGCCATCCAGACCCAAGGTAGTCAGGATATTCTCCCCTTCACAGAACATACTGATATCCCATGTAATTGGGTCTCTCATACAGCACCCACCAGTCATTCTCAACACGGATGGAGTTGCAGCGACTGAAGTAAGAGGACAGGTCATCACAGTCAGTATTGCACTCGTAGTGCTGACCCTGGAAGTTCCTGTCCTCGTAAAAGATGATCTGTGGAAAAATAATTATTTCAGGTAACATTTCTGCAAAGCTGTAATAAAATAACATCATAATATTGATCAGTAAATACCTTTCCCATTTTGCTCTGATTGTTTCAGTGACTGTGATGAGGATCAGTGGAGCTGGGCTCTTTATGCATCGCCTGAAAGAGCAAAATAGCAAAACACATTTTTAATGAAATCACTGTAGACCCTATGCAAGCAAAATTATCCCAGACACCTTCCATCTTTTGTTGCAAATGCCTCAGTTCATTGTTTTTCCATACTGCATTATGGGTATCTTTGCAGTGTCCAACATCCTCATTGTAGTGAGTGGAAGGGTCAGACACATGTACAGTTATTGAATGGGAGCTGTGTTTTCAAACAATGTTTGAAATCTTGGTGTATGATATTTGCATAAACACTTAGCAGATTTGTGTGAAGTTCCTTTATGAGGTATATTACATTTACTGAATGGGAGCGTTGTTTTGTAGGCAAAAAGTAACATGCCTTTACCCGAAGTTACAATGTTCATGACTCCGGGAATTACAGACACATTACAGATATTGCTGCAGGAGATCCTCAGGGCAGTGTTCTAGGCCCAACCATCTTCAGCTGCTTCACCAATGACCTTCCCTCCATCATAAGGTCAGAAATGGGGATGTTCACTGACGATTGCACAGTGTTCAGTTCCATTCACAATCCCTCAGACAATGAAGCAGTCCATGCCTGCATGCAGCAAGACCTGGACAACATCCAGGCTTGGGCTGATAAGTGGCAAGTGATATTCACACCAGACAATTGCCAGGCAATGACCATCTCCAACAAGAGAGAGCCTAACCACCTCCCCTTGATATTCAACGGCATTACCATCGCCAAATCCTCCACCATCAATATCCTGGGGGTCACATTGACCAGAAATTTAACTGGACCAGCCACATACATACTGTGGCTACAAAAGCAGGTCAGAGGCTGGGTATTCTGCGGCAAGTGATTCACCTCCTGACCCCCCAAAGCCTTTCCACCATCTACAAGGCACAAGTCAGGAGTGTGATGGAATACTCTTCACTTGCCTGGGTGAGTGCAGCTCCAACAACACTCAAGAAGCTTGACACCATCCAGGACAAAGCAGCCCGCTTGATTGGCACCCCATCCACCACCATAAACATTCACTCCTTTCACCACCTGCGCACCGTGGCTGCAGTGTGTACCATCCACAGGATGCACTGCAGCAACTCGCCAAGGCTTCTTCGACAGCACCTCCCAAACCCGCGACCTCTACCACTTAGATGGACAAGAGCAGCAGGTACATGGGAACAACACCACCTGCACGTTCCCCTCCAAGTCACACACCATCCCATCTTGGAAATATATCGCCGTTCCTTCATCGTCGCTGGGTCAAAATCCTGGAACTCTCTTCCTAACAGCACTGTGGGAGAACTTTCACCACACGGACTGCAGCGGCTCAAGAAGACTGAGTAAATACTTTAAGGGTTCCCCTTTATGCTACCCAGACTCAAGTGCTGGTCAGGCTTATCTTGCCCTGGATACCTCAACTTGGTGACCAAACCAAGGACTCATTCTTGACTGCCATGCCCAGTTCTCTCACTATCCTCATAATTATGTCCTGAATTATCGCGGCTGCAACTTGATGATCAATTGTGTGCTAATCTCACTTAATCAGTTTGGTCAGTGAGCCTCAAGACCGGAGACTCACTTGATCAGTTTGGTCAGTTGGTCTCATGATCCATCTTCTCATTAACAGTCAGCCTAGAAACAGTTTCCCAATTTAATATAGTGGTCATTCCATGTGTCAATTCAACACAGTGACCATCTTATATATCCCCCCTCACATGTCTTTACTGACTGAAAATCAGAGAAGACATGTTCATTGACAACTGGGCAGGACAAATAAAGTCCCCCTCCCGCATTACAATTTATTTTCTCATGCAGCGTATAGTAAGTAATTGCACCATTTCCATCCCGCCCTGGGTAGCCCACAGGCTCCTCACCAGGCACCGAGCGTAACAGCAATACTTAAGCGTTATAAGGACAAAACAAGACTGTACAAATAACAATATCACTGAAGTTAGACGTAGCCAGGGATTTTGGGTCAGGTTGTATGTTTTCTCACACCAGGGGTCTGATCCTAGTTCCTCATCTATCTGTCTCGCTCTATCCTTAAATCTCTGTTGCACAGTTACCAGATGTTTCTGGGAGGTCGCGGTGCGTTGCAAGATTTGCTTCAGATTTAGAGAGGGTGGAGGAATTGGATGCCCGAAGGCGTGCACTGCATCACCTCGCTGCAGCGATTCCTTTGATATTTACTCAGAGGGTGGTGGAATTGTGTTGGTGCATTGGGTAGTATTGATCCTCCCCAATAATGGTTTACTCAGTGGGTGGAAGCAGATGTTTGAGGTTGTGATGCGCATTCTTTAATCCATGTTTATATGTTTTTCGATTGGTTACTCCACAGTTCGTGCCGTTGGGGGTATATACCAACCTATGATTTGGGTGGCCCCATTTTTCAACGCTCGTGGAACAGACCGGGTGCATCGTCCTCGTTTAAGGTGAATCCACATCCCGGATCCCCTGATCCGGTTACATCACAGGAGCAAACCAATGATTCTTCAATCGGGTGCCAACATTTAGTGTTAGACGCCTTCCAAGTTACACCTCTCCTTATCAAGATTAGGGCCAGTTTAATGTGCTCCGAATGTACCTCGCCCTCTAATACTCCCACTGAGGTCACCGTAAATAGGTCCCATTCCTGTGACTTCTCCAATTTGGGCAACCGGAGGGCTGCCCCAAAGAAGAGTCCGGGACTGTTATCTGTGTGATTACTACTAGGGCACGCTCCTCAGGCCACCATCGCCCCCACGTATCTACAGATCTCACACAGAGGAGGGGGGTCAATTCCAGGGTACATGGGAGAGACCCACCCGCGGAAGGGGATCCTCCCCTTTTCTGGGTCTTGTAATCCCTCCTGTACATGTGTCAAGAGGAAATTCCCGTATACCGTGCACGCTACCGCCTTTGCAGCTTGATTTACTGATTCCTCATTTTTCAAAATAATGTCGTTAACCTTTTCCTGAGTTTTTCTGAGTGCCATCAGGACCTCAATAATTGACTGGAGCGTTATGGTGTGCTCATTTAGAGATTACTTTTGGTCCTCATTTATATCTTTCAGCAAGCCGTGAAATGCTTTGCGCCTCGCCTAGGCTCCTCCCAAAAATCCTCTATATCCCAAGAATTCATAGCTGCAGTTATAGAATCATAGAATCATAGAAAATAGGATCAAGAGTAGGCCATTCGGCCCTTCGGGCCTGTTCCGCCATTCAAAATGATCTTGGCTGATCGTCTAACTCAATACCCTGTTCCCGCTTTTTCCCCATATCCCTTGATCCCTTTAGCATTAAGAAATATATCGATCTCCTTCTTGAATACATCTAATGACTTGGTCTCCACTGCCTTCTGTGGTAGAGAATTCCACAGGTTCACCATCCTCAAGTGAAGAAATTTCTCCTCATCTCGGTTCTAAATGGCATACCCCGTATCCTGAGACTGTGATCCCTGGTTCTGGACTCCCAGCCATCGGGAACATCCTCCCTGCATCTAGTCTGTCCAGTCCTGTTAGAATTTTATATGTTTCGATGAGATCACCTCTCATTCTTCTAAACTCTAGTGAATATAGGCCGAGTCCACCCAATCTCTCCTCATACGTCAGTCCTGCCATCCCAGGAATCAGTCTGATAAACCTTCATTGCACTCCCTCCATGGCAAGGACATCCTTCATCAGATAAGGAGACCAAAACTGCACACAATAATTCAGATGTGGTCTCACCAAAGCCCTGTACAACTGCAGTAAGACATCCCTGTTCCTGTACTCAAATCCTCTTGCAATGAACGCCAACATACCATTTGCCTTCCTAACTGCTTGCTGCACCTGAATGCTCCCTTTCAGCGACTGGTGTACAAGGACACCCAGGTCTCCTTGCACCGCCCCTTTTCCCAATCTATCACCATTCAGATAATAATTTGTCTTTCTGTTTTTACAACCAAAGTGGATAACCTCACATTTATCCACGTTACACTGCAGCTGCCATGTTCTTGCCCACTCACCCAACTTGTCTAAATCACATTGGAGCCTCTTTGCATCCTCCTCACAGCTCACATTCTACCCCAGCTTTGTGTCGTCTGCAAACTTGGAAATGTTACATTTAGTTCCCTCATCCAAATCATTGATATATATTGTGAAAAGCACTGATCCCTGCGGTACCCCACTAGTCACTGCCTGCCACCCGGAAAAAGACCCATTTATTCCTACTCTCTGTTTCCTGTCTGTCAACCAATTCTCAATCCATGCCAGTATATTCCCTCCAATCCCATGTGCTTTAGTTTTGCACACTAACCTCTTGTGTGGGACCTTATCAAAAGCCTTCTGAAAATCCAAATACACCACATCCACTGGTTCTCCCCTATCTATTCTACTAGTTATCGCCTCAAAAAACTCCAGTAGATTTGTTAAGCATGATTTCCCTTTCATAAACCCATGCTGACTTTATCGAATCCCGTTAATGCCTTCCAAGTGTTCTGTTATCACATCCTTTAGGCTAACTAGTCTGTAATTCCCTGTTTTTTCTCCCTCCTTTTTTAAATAGTGGGGTTACATTTGCCACCCTCCAATCTGTAGGAACTGTTCCAGAGTCTATAGAATTTTGGAAGATGACCACCAATGCATCCATTATTTCCAGGGTCACTTCCTTTAGTACTCTGGGATGTAGATTATCAGGCCCTGGGGATGTCAGCCTTTAGCCCCATTAATTTCCCTAGGACTATTTTTTTACTAATACTGATTTCCGTCAGTTCCTCCCTCTCATTAGACCCTTGGCTCCCTAACATTTCCGGGAGGTTATTTGTGTCCTCCTTTGTGAAGACAGAACCAAAGTATGTGTTTAATTTTTCTGCCATTTCCTTGTTCCCCATTATAATTTCCCCCATTTCTGACTGTAAGGAACCTACATTTGTCTTCATTAATCTTTTTCTCTTGACATATTTATAGAAGCTTTCAGTCAGTTTTTATGTTCCCTGCTAGTTTACTCTCATACTCTATTTTCCCCTCTTAATCAATCTCTTTGTCCTCCTTTGCTGAATTCTGAACTGTTCCCAATCCTCAGGCTTGCTGCTTTTTCTGGCAATTTTATATGTCTCCTCTTTGGATCTAATACTATCCCTAATTTCTTTTGTAAGCCACGGTTGAGCTACCTTTCCTGTTTTATTTTTGTGCTAGACAGGAATGAATAATTGTTGTAATTCCTGCACACGTTCGTTAAATATTAGCCATTGCCTATCCACTGTCATCTCTTTTAGTAAAGTTCCCCAATCTATCCTAGCCAACTCACACCTCATACTTTCGTAATTTCCTTTATTTAGATTCAGGATCCTAGTTTCGGATTCAACTACTTCACTCTCCATCTTAATGAGGAATTCTATCACGTTATGGTCGCTCTTCCCTAAGGGACCCCGCACAACAAGATTGTTAATTAATCCTTTCTCATTGCACAATACCCAGTCTAGGATTGCCTGTTCTCTAGTTGGTTCCTCAACATATTGGTCTAGAAATCCATCACGTACACACTCCAGGAATTCCTCCCCCACAGTATTATTGCTAATTTAGTTTGACCAATCTATATGTAAATTAAAGTCAGCCATGATTATAGTTCCCAGGGCTCCTCCTATCCCCATCCATTCCATGATGTCTCTCTTTCTATGCGTCCCCCTCTTTGATACAGTTATAATTTCCCTTGCTGGAGCTATTCTGCCCCTCCTGTTCAGGCACCTCTACCCATTCTTCCTCTCCTGGTGGCCACTCATCTCCCTGCTCTATTCCTGCAATGGGTTTATAAAAGTTCTCAATTGTTTGATCTAATAGCGTCTGGAATAATAATTATTCCAGAATGTTTAGAGCCGAGATCTCAAAAACCACGGGAACATTCTCCCATACGATGTTATTGATCAAGATTTGGTTTGTGTCGGACTACTAGCCCATTACTAGGTCCTTGCCAAATACCCGGGCAAGTGCCTGTAGGATTGGTGTCAAAATGGGACTTTTTCCCAGGTACCACTACTATTTTAACACTATTCTCAAAAGATGATCCCTGGGTTTCTGTCCCTAAATCACTGCACCATACGTTGACGTTATGTGTAAAAGCGGTGGCTGGCCACTCGATGCTGTCAGACGAAGTTCAAGAAGGCCAGTCTTCCCTGCCTTCCCCTGGTCTGGCCCACCGAGTTCCTTTCCCTGGGAGGTCTGCTAGTTGATCCGTCAGCTGTACAATCTCTGACACTATCCAGCTCCTCAGGGGTAGCCGAACATACACACCATAGTTTCACACCCGACCCTTTTGTGATATTAAGTATCCCTGACGTACTATTATCAACCGGAACATGAACACAATCACTGCATGAAACAAACATGTTACACGTGCCTTGCATCCAACCCACAGTAGCATTACAGATTGGTCTTCAATTCTGGGGCATCTCATATCCGTGTCGGGGTCCCCTTTTTACCGAGGCACATTGATAGTGGCTCTGTGTTTTTAAATAGACTTGTCTGTGGTTGCATTGGGTGCTATTCGCATTGCATTCATCATTTTCGCCTGTTGTTTGGTGAACAATGATCACTCTGGACCCCATGAGGCCCACAAATACAAATCCCAGCATTGGTATTAGCATTCTGCAGGACAGCCCAATCTTCGAAGTCGTCATGGCAACCTAAAAGAGAACACACGTGTATCTCTCCCGATTGGCTCGTTCCTCAGGAGGTTTCTGAGTTAATTAGGTGAAAACCGAAGTGGCTTTCTCCTTTTTCGTTTATTTGTCCCTATACCGTGGTGGGGTCCATACCCCTATACCTTGTAGGGTCCATACCCCTATACCGTGGTGGGGTCCATACCCCTATACCTTGTGGGGTCCATACCCCTATACCTTGTAGGGTCCATACCCCTATACCTTGTAGGGTCCATACCCCTATACTGTGGCAGGGTCTATACCCCTATACCGTGGTGGGGTCCATACCCCTATACCGTGGTGGGGTCCATACCCCTATACCGTGGTGGGGTCCATACCCCTATACTGTGGTGGGGTCCATACCCCTATACTGTGGTGGGGTCCATACCCCTATACTGTGGTGGGGTCCATACCCCTATACCTTGTAGGGTCCATACCCCTATACCGTGGTGGGGTCCATACCCCTATACCTTGTGGGGTCCATACCCCTATACCTTGTAGGGTCCATACCCCTATACCTTGTAGGGTCCATACCCCTATACTGTGGCAGGGTCTATACCCCTATACCGTGGTGGGGTCCATACCCCTATACCGTGGTGGGGTCCATACCCCTATACCGTGGTGGGGTCCATACCCCTATACTGTGGTGGGGTCCATACCCCTATACTGTGGTGGGGTCCATACCCCTATACTGTGGTGGGGTCCATACCCCTATACCTTGTAGGGTCCATACCCCTATACTGTGGTGGGGTCCATACCCCTATACCTTGTAGGGTCCATACCCCTATACTGTGGTGGGGTCCATACCCCTATACCTTGTAGGGTCCATACCCCTATACCTTGTAGGGTCCATACCCCTATACCTTGTAGGGTCCATACCCCTATACCTTGTAGGGTCCATACCCCTATACCATGGTGGGGTCCATACCCCTATACCTTGTAGGGCCCATACCCCTATACTGTGGCAGGGTCCAGACCCCTATACTGTGGTCGGGTCCATACCCCTATACTGTGGTCGGGTCCATACCCCTATACTGTGGTCGGGTCCATACCCCTATACCTTGTAGGGTCCATACCCCTATACCATGGTGGGGTCCATACCCCTATACTGTGGCAGGGTCCATGCCCCTATACTGTGGTGGAGTCCATACCCCTATACCGTGGTGAGGTCCATACCCCTATAACTTGTAGGGTCCATACCCCTATACCTTGTAGGGTCCATACCCCTATACCTTGTAGGGTCCATACCCCTATACCATGGTAGGGTCCATACCCCTATACCTTGTAGGGTCCATACCCCTATACCTTGTAGGGTCCATACCCCTATACCATGGTAGGGTCCATACCCCTATACCTTGTAGGGTCCATACCCCTATACCTTGTAGGGTCCATACCCCTATACCTTGTAGGGTCCATACCCCTATACCTTGTAGGGTCCATACCCCTATACCTTGGAGGGTCCATACCCCTATACCATGGTAGGGTCCATACCCCTATACCTTGTAGGGTCCATACCCCTATACCTTGTAGGGTCCATACCCCTATACCGTGGAGGGGTCCATACCCCTATACCGTGGAGGGGTCCATACCCCTATACCTTGTAGGGTCCATACCCCTATACCATGGTAGGGTCCATACCCCTATACCGTGGTGGGGTCCATACCCCTATACCGTGGAGGGGTCCATACCCCTATACCTTGTAGGGTCCATACCCCTATACCATGGTAGGGTCCATACCCCTATACCATGGTAGGGTCCATACCCCTATACCGTGGTGGGGTCCATACCCCTATACCGTGGAGGGGTCCATACCCCTATACCGTGGAGGGGTCCATACCCCTATACCTTGTAGGGTCCATACCCCTATACCATGGTAGGGTCCATACCTCTATACCTTGTAGGGTCCGTACCTCTATACCTTGTAGGGTCCATACCCCTATACCTTGTAGAGTCCATACCCCTATACTGTGGTAGAGTCCATACCCCTATACCGTGGTCGGGTCCATACCCCTGTACCGTGGTAGGGTCCATACCCCTATACCTTGTAGGGTCCATACCCCTATACTGTGGTAGAGTCCATACCCCTATACCGTGGTCGGGTCCATACCCCTGTACCGTGGTAGGGTCCATACCCCTATACTGTGGTAGAGTCCATACCCCTATACCGTGGTCGGGTCCATACCCCTATACCGTGGTAGGGTCCATACCCCTGTACCGTGGTAGAGTCCATACCCCTATACTGTGGTAGAGTCCATACCCCTATACCGTGGTCGGGTCCATACCCCTATACCGTGGTAGGGTCCATACCCCTATACCTTGTAGGGTCCATACCCCTATACCGTGGTAGGGTCCATACCCCTATACCTTGTAGGGTCCATACCCCTATACCTTGTAGGGTCCATACCCCTATACCTTGTAGAGTCCATACCCCTGTACCGTGGTCGGGTCCATACCCCTGTACCGTGGTAGGGTCCATACCCCTATACCTTGTAGGGTCCATACCCCTATACTGTGGTAGGGTCCATACCCCTATACCATGGTAGGGTCCATACCCCTATACCTTGTAGGGTCCATACCCCTATACCGTGGTAGGGTCCATACCCCTATACCGTGGTAGGGTCCATACCGTGGTAGGGTCCCTTGGAGGGTTACTGGGCCTGGGTCTGGTGTCGGAGTGACAGGTGCTGCTCCTCCATCCTGTTCCCATATCCATAGGGGAATGTAGGGTGTGTCTGCAGATCCCGGCCTTTGGTTGTGGCGGATTGTCACCCGGATGCCTCTTACATTAATTAATGTGGAACCACTTAACCCTTTTAGGGGATTGTACTGCGTATACCATGGGGTTGGCTTTGTCAACGATATAATACGGGCCCTGGAGCAGAGGATCAAAGATTCCCACTCGGGCATAGTTACGGACCATTACCTGGACCCCATATCCCATTCTTGGGGTTTATAGGGTTCGAGCAAGAGTTTGTCCTGCCGGTGAGTTTTTCCGATGTTATTGGCCGCCTGCAACATGACTTCCTGTAGATGCTGGTGGAGATTTTGGACAAACTTGTCCCTTTCTACCTCTCCCACCTGCCTTTCTGTCAGCTGTGGGGCCAGGAGGTGAGTAGGAGTACGAATTGGTCTACCGGTCATTAATTCATGCGGTGAATAGCCAGTCATCTGTGACGGGGTTGCCCAAACAGCCATGAATATCAATGGGAGTCGAATATTCCATTATTTAGAACTAATGTCCTTATGGAGCTTTTCCTTCAAAGTCCTATTCATTCGCTCCACGATCCCTGAAGACTGAGGATTGTGTACCACATGCCATTTACCCTGTATGCCCAGGAATTTATGTGTGTTGGCCATTACTTGCCCCGTAAAATGGCTCCCTTGGTCAGATTCCACTATCCTTGGAATTCCCCACCGTGAGCAAATCTCCTTTACTGGAACTTTGGCTGTGCCGTGGGCTGTCACCGCTTTGCACGGGAAGACCTCCACCCATTTAGAGAAATTGTCGACAACAACGAGACAGTAATTATTCCCACTGGATGTGTTGGGGAGAGGCCCAATATAATCAATTTGTATAGCTTGCCATGGTTCTTCTACTCTCCGTGTATGACCGAGGCGTGCCTTTCCCTTCTGGGGGTCGGGGTTATTTGCTGCACACATCAAACATCTGTCATAGAAATACCAG
This sequence comes from Heptranchias perlo, assembly GCF_035084215.1. NCBI lineage: Eukaryota > Metazoa > Chordata > Chondrichthyes > Hexanchiformes > Hexanchidae > Heptranchias > Heptranchias perlo. Next base: position 72,123,294 of record NC_090331.1, on the reverse strand, counting down.
ACATCATCTTGGAGGTTAGGCTCTATGCTACGGCCTCTATTCATTTGATGATCACGACAGGGCTCGGGTGGCCTGCTCCTGGTCCCCCAATTTTATAAATTCTTCCCTATGTTGGTGTGGGACAACCCATTGGTTATTATGGAAGAGCAATCCCTGTCTTAACACTGTGTTAAGGTGGTGTCCCAGAATCTCCTCATCATTTCGTTTAGCTCGGATAACATTTTTGAGAACTGGATCTGCAAGTTGTGCCACTGAAAGGTCTATTGGGGAGGGGGAAGCCTTAGCGTCGGATAAACCATCCGCAATTGCTAGAACCATCTCTGATTGTTGAGGGTCCCAAGACGTTCCCTCCATCGCTCCCTGCTTAGCTAGTGCGTCCGCCTTTTGATTGCCCTCCCAGTGCGGCTCTGCCTTGCTATGTGCCTTGACCTTTCGAATGAAGAAGTTCGTGGGGGACTGTTGGATAGCATTAAAAATGGTCCTAAGAATGGGGGCCGTAGACAAAGGTTTGCCGTTCACCGACTTAAAACCCTGTCGGTGCCAAAGGTCCAAGTATTCTGTCATAGATTTACAAGTGAACGTGGAATCAGAACATATAACGAAGGGAGCAGGGAATGCGGTGGGGTGGGTGACAATGTATGCCACCACCATCAATTTTGCCTGTTATGCATTAAAACGGGTGAGCAATTTAAGGGCGAGCGTCACATTGCGCTTCTCATCCCATATCCCGCATCCAGTATACTGGGTTCCCTCGTGACGTAACTGGATCCGTCCACATACACATCCCTACAATCCGGGCACGGCTCGATAAGCATAACCCCTTAAATATAACCATTATGTTCCACGTGGCACTCATGAGGGGTTCCTGGATAAGCCATATTTTGGGCCAGTTTGGGCTCCGTTAGCTGTTGCACGGTTATCTGACAACTGGACAGTAGGAACGTCCAGCAGGCCAGCCTAATACTGCTAATAGTCCCATCCTGCAGTCGTCCGGTCAGTAATAACTTAGTGAGGATGTGGTGTGTAAGCAAGTGAATGGGACTCTCCCCTGTAAAGACCATGAAGTGCTTGACCGCCCAAAAGACCGCCAGCAGGTGGAGCTCACAAGCTGAGTATCCGAGCTCGACCCTCACTCAGTAACCGCTACGCGTATGCTACGGGCCGATCGTTACCATGCCTGAGTTGCATCAAGATAGCACTAAGCCCTCGTTCTGAGGCGGCTACCTCGAGAACAAAGGGTCTATTCTGGTGGATGGAGCCCAGAGCCGGGGCCTGTTGAATCTGGTTCTTTAAAGTCTCAAAAGCATGTTGGCAACTGGGATCCCAGATCCACTGTTGATCTTTCCTTAAAAGGGAGTACAGAGGGGCTGCTCTTGCCACATAGTCCTCAATAAACTCCCTGCAGTAACCTGTGAGACTGAGAAACGATCGGAGGGCAGGGACATTCGCCAGAATAGGGAGGGCTTGAACAGCCTCCCGTTTGGCCCGGTCTATGCACCTTTCACCTTGTTTTATGGTAAGACCCAGGAATTGGAACTGTGACTGTCCGATCTGGGCTTTCTTTGGATTGACCTTTAACCCCGCTTGCTGCAGTAACTGGAGGAGTTCCCCCAGCAGTTGCCCATGATCTTCCCCACTTTCGCTGAATAGTAGGAGGTCGTCTACATATTGCACCAATGAAGAGGGCTTAGAGAATCCCTCAAGTGCCTGCACCATTCACTGGTGAGAAATAGGACTATTGTGGAACCCCTGTAGGAGAAAGGTCCAAGTGTACCGTTGTCCCTTGAAAGTAAAAGCAAATTTATACTGATCTTCCTTTCTAAAGGGAACTGACCAAAACCCATTGGAGATATCCAAGATGATAAAAATAGTGGCGCTCGGGGGAATATTAGCAATAAGGTCCACCAATGCTGCCATGGTGGGTACGTACGCTGGGATATGCTGGTTTTGAATGCTATAGTCTATAGTCATGCACCATGAGTCATCTGGTTTCCTCTCCGGCCAGATAGGGGAATTAACCTCAGTGCCGATAGGGTGCAAAACCCTTTGTTCAACCAGGGAATTAACCGTTCACTCATGGTGGGCATTAGCCACTGCGGGGTAGGGATATTGCTTTTGTGGCTTCGACATTGGCTGTCCGTCAATGCAAACTTCCACCCGGGTCATTCTCCCACACTCATTTTTATCTCGTGCAAAATCACTCTGATGTTTCTTGACTACTCCCCTCAATGTCTCAGGGGCATTAGCACTCAGCTGTTCTAGGTCGTATACAGTGGATGGGTGTAACACGCACACCGGTCCCCATTCAGGGGGAATGACCATGATGGCGTCCAGACTCCCTGCACCTCCTACCGCTGCCCAAACACAACTATTTTCAAATCTATAATCGCCTGATGGTGAAGCATCCAGTCAGACCCGAGTACCCCACTGGCCCCATGCTCCCATCTCATTAATACACAGGCCCAATCTGCTTGGAGTGGACCGATTGCGACTGTCAAAGGTTTGGATACCGCCCCAGTCCTTTCCTGGCCTGTGAATCCTGAGAGATTATAAGGTTCTCCCGATGAGTGGGGTGATTTAAGAGGGTCGCTATCGTGGACAATTGTCCACCAAATAATCTCCCTCCCTGCCCGTGACTTTTAATTTCACCCATGGGTGACCCCACCCGTCAAAACTGATCGGGGTTAGGTACTCGGACTGGGCGCGACCATGTCATTGCGGGGCAGACTCTGGGGATCCGCTTGTCATTCCCGTTGCAGTGTGTGGGGTCGCTGGGTTTGAGATTCTGCAGGGCGCTTGTCAGTTGAAGCAGCGTGGCCTGCAACTCATCTTTGTTTGAGGACTGGTCTTTAGAATCCCGTGGGCACCGCGGTTTCCTGCATTCCTTCGCAAAATGTCCTCTCCTCCCACAATTATAGCACAGCCCTGTCTGAGGTTTGGAGGGGATTTTCCCCCTTGTCTCCATTGCTTATTTGGGGGTCTGAAACTGAGACTGATCAGCTTCTCCTCCTGGGTGATTCGCGAACAGCTTGCCAGACTTGGGTTCTGGCACCCGGTCGGTATTATAGGGGAGGGTGAGTCTCTGTAGGACCTCTGCCTTGGTGTTATTCTCATTTTCTGGGTCAAACCAATTAAGTGCCTTGACTTGGATCGAGGGAAGGCACTGACTGATCGGTGTCCGGAGCCAGTGGTTTAGAGGGCCAGCCTGTGGTTGATGGTGGGCCGCCACCCCTCCTTGGGCTCGTAAATAGGAAGCCCAAAGTCGATCGGCGAAAGCTTGCGGGTGTCCCCTTGGCTTTTGTCGGGTCTGGGAACATTCCAGGAAGGGGTTCCCTCCTGACCATGCTGACAGCTTTCAAGACCTGGCGGTAGTCCCCCATTCTAGTTTCAGGCCCTATCCCAGCACCCCCCATATATCCCCGGATCAAGAGTAAACAACAACAATTTCCAAATTTCTTCCTCGTCCGGGCCATGACTGCTGGGAAATTGCGCGGCCATTAAGGGTTCAGTTGATTGGCTGTGTCTGATAGGTGGCAATTTAGTAACAAGTTCCTGTAGTTGGCCCGTGGTGTGGGGAATCAAAAAGGTTCTTGCAAGTACTGCTTCGTCACCCTCGTTCTGACCGGGGCTATATTTCCATTGCACAATTGGCAACATCGGACTCGCCTGAGAGCCACAGGGGTTAAATGGAGGAGGGTGACTCTTGACACACTGGATCCCATCATCGGGCCCTTGTACCTCCGTCTCGTCCCACTCTATAGCCGGGGTCATTAGACAGACAACCTCTCATTGGGCCTAAGCACTGTTTTCAGCCTATTTATTTCTTGTTGACACTGGCTGTGACAAGCAGTCTCACTTTGCTGCTGTTTTAAAACTCTACAAGCCACCTTCATAGCTTCACACCCCTGTTCCGCCGCCTCACATTTCTGCTCCCACTCATCTCTTTCCTGTGTTCGTTTCCGCAATTTATGCTTCGCATTAGTCAGAGAACACTGCAGAAACTGATATTCACGCTTAAAGTCTTCCCGCATTTGAAACTTCTCCTCCCCCACCTTATGTGAGATCCTAAATGAATATTTCACGTCGGTACTTACGGTTGAGAAAGGCATGGATGTTAGGGAACTTGGGGAAATAAATAGTGATGTCTTGAGGAGTGTACATATTACAGAGGAGTGTACATATTACAGTGAGGGAGGTGCTGGAAGTCTTAACGCGCATCAAGGTAGATAAATCTCCGGGACCTGATGAAATGTATCCCAGGACATTATGGGAGGTTAGGGAGGAAATTGCGGGTCCCCTAGCAGAGATATTTGAATCATCCACCGCAACAGGTGAGGTGCCTGAAGATTGGAGGGTAGCAAATGTTGTGCCTTTGTTTAAGAAGGGCGGCAGGGAAAAGCCTGGGAACTACAGACCGGTGAGCCTGACATCTGTAGTGGGTAAGTTGTTAGAGGGTATTCTGAGAGACAGGATCAACAGGCATTTGGAGAGGCAGGGACTGATTAGGAACAGTCAGCATGGTTTTGTGAGAGGAAAATCATGTCTCACAAATTTGATTGAGTTTTTTGAAGGGGTAACCAAGAAGATAGATGAGGGCTGTGCAGTAGACGTGGTCTACATGGACTTCAGCAAAGCCTTTGACAAGGTACCACATGGTAATTTGTTACATAAGGTTAAATCTCACGGGATCCAAGGTGAGGTAGCCAATTGGATACAAAATTGGATTGAGGACAGAAGACAGAGGGTGCTTGTAGAGGGTTGTTTTTCAAACTGGAGGCCTGTGACCAGCGGTGTGCCTCAGGGATCGGTGCTGGGTCCGCTGTTATTTGTTATTTATATTAATGATTTGGATGAGAATTTAGGAGGCATGGTTAGTAAGTTTGCAGATGACACCAAGATTGGTGGCATTGTGGACAGTGAAGAAGGTTATCTAGGATTGCAACGGGATCTTGATAAATTGGGCCAGTGGGCCGATGAATGGCAGATGGAGTTTAATTTAGATAAATGTGAGGTGATGCATTTTGGTCGATCGAATCAGGCCAGGACCTACTCCGTTAATGGTAGGGCGTTGGGGAGAGTTATAGAACAAAGAGATCTGGGAGTACAGGTTCATAGCTCCTTGAAAGTGGAGTCACAGGTGGTTAGGGTAGTGAAGAAGTCATTCAGCATGCTTGGTTTCATTGGTCAGAACATTGAATACAGGAGTTGGGATGTCTTGTTGAAGTTGTACAAGACATTAGTAAGGCCACACTTGGAATACTGTGTACAGTTCTGGTCACCCTATTATAGAAAGGATATTATTAAACTAGAAAGAGTGCAGAAAAGATTTACTAGGATGCTACCGGGACTTGATGGTTTGACTTATAGGGAGAGGTTGGATAGACTGAGACTTTTTTCCCTGGAGTGTAGGAGGTTAAGGGGTGATCTTATAGAAGTCTATAAAATAATGAGGGGCATAGATAAGGTAGATAGTCAAAATCTTTTCCCAAAGGTAGGGGAATCTATAACGAGGGGGCATAGATTTAAGGTGAGAGGGGAGAGATACAAAAGGGTTCAGAGGGGCAATTTTTTCACTCAAAGGGTGGTGAGTGTCTGGAACGAGCTGCCAGAGGCAGTAGTAGAGGCGGGTACAATTTTGTCTTTTAAAAAGCATTTGGACAGTTACATGGGTAAGATGGGTATAGAGGGATATGGGCCAAGTGCAGGCAATTGGGACTAGCTTAGTGGTATAAACTGGGCGACATGGACATGTTGGGCCGAAGGGCCTGTTTCCATGTTGTAAACTTCTATGATTCTATGATTCTATGTAGCTCTTTCATCAACCAGCTTCCTGAATACTCAACTGTTCCTTCAACCGTTTGATCTCCCCATCTTGTTGGGTATTCTCCCCCTGTTTGTCAGTAATTTCCTGATCCATGGCCAAAAGCCAGATCGCCCGTTCAGATTTCACTTTTTGGGCCAAACTTTCCAACCACTCAAACGGTCGGTCCTTCGGACTGGGCGCTACCAAAATGGATTTCATCCACTCTTCCTTAGGATTTACCTTTCGCAGACAATACTGGTACATTTGCTCATTGCCCGTTGGGGGTCCCTTTCTCTCCCCCTTACCGCTTAAGCCACACATTCTGCATAATAGTCTAACCTCAGACTCCTGCCACAGGTCACCAAATATGTAGGCAGAAAGGAACGTGCCTTTACCATATGTTACTATGTTCGTGACTCCAGGAATTACAGACACATAAACACAATGTTGGGTTAACCATTAACACTTTTATTTGTCTAATTCAATTTAGATAAACACAATTTTAGCACAACATACACTGAGTAAATACTTTAAGAGTTCCCATTTCTGCTACCCAGACTCAAGTGCTGGTCAGGTTTACCTTGCCCTGGATACCTCAACTTGGTGACCAAACCAAGGACTCATTCTTGACTGCCGTGCCCAGATCTCTCACTACCCTCATATTTATGTCCTGCATTATCGCGCCTGCAACTTGATGATCAATTGTGTGCTAATCTCACTTAATCAGTTTAGTCAGTGGGCCTCATGACCCATCTCCTCATTAACAGTCAGCCTAGCAACAGTTTCCCAATTTAATATAGTGGCCATTTCACATGTCAATTCAACACAGTGGCCGTCTTACAGTTTTCAAATGATTTTTGAAATAATAGTGCACGGTATTTGTATGAACACTTAGCACATTTGTGTGAAGTTCCTTTATGAGCTATTTTAAAGCAGACGTTGATCCAGTTAAAATAACAGGTTTAACGCCGCCATTAAAATGTAGAAAAGGAATTTCGTACAATGCAGTAAGCATTTATACACTAAATCAAGAGTATAATTGCAAGGCCATTTGGTCCCTAATTCCCTGGGGATGGAGAGGGCCTGAGTTTTATTTATGGGTGGGAGAAAACTGAACTGTGGGTTGGAGCCCACCTCAACCGGGAGTCCACCCCATTTGACAGGTCGTTTAAATTATGGTCCGTGAGACCATGGTAACATCTCCCACCTGCCCACTCCTATATCAAGGGGACAGATCATGGGAGATGTCCCAGGCTTTCCTGAGAATTGCATCCTTTTCAGTCATTGAAAGTCCTCAGTGGAACTCATGCCAGTTGAGACATGCTGTGAGACGCTTTGAGGACTTCTAAAGGCCCCAAACCTTCACTATAGTAAAGTAATCAATCCTGAAGGACATCAATATCCTTCTTTAGTCAGATTGGCTACAATAGGAGCCGTAGGACTCAGCCCATCTGGGCTGCCAGGGGACTCTACTCCACCTTATCAGGGCGGATGAGCTCAAGCCAATGTGGCCACTGTTGATGCGCCCTTGCAGGTGATGATGGTCTAACCCGGCTATGCAAATGACGCTATCCACGGAACAATGGATGGGTTTCTGGTCTTGGGCAAGGGCAGGCTAGGGTTCTGCTCTGCTGCACTTATATTAGAGGACCATTGACCCAGGAATTCCCAGGCCTTCATCTCTGGAAGGAAAGGAAAATTACCCACAGGACACATCCATGATGTGAATGTTCTATTCAATGAGCCAAGGAAAGTATTGACTAGAAGGTTGTGAGCTCAAGTCTCACTGTATGACCTGAGCACATCATCCAGATTGATCATTCAGTTCAGTGCTGAGGTGGTACCGCACTATCAGAGCTGCCAATTTTCAGATAAGATGTTAATCCGAGGCCCCATCTAAGATTGAGAAAGTAGATGACAATAACTTGAGGGCTTAAAATGTTGATAGGATTGATGGAGAGCAAATATGGATCTTGGGAGGAACAAGAGAGCAAATTTCTGAGGAGCAATGAACATTGTGGTATTGATAATATTTTAGAAGGGAGGATTACAGAAGAAAAGTGGAACACTTTCAGGAATACATTATTGTCAATAAAAAAGACCTATGTAGCAGTTGAACAAAATGCACTAAAGAAATAAGGAGGCTGTTTTGGGGAACAAGGCAAGTACTGCCAGGGATAAGGAGGACCAATGAGATTCTCTTAACTTTAAAGCCATGAAATGATCAGAGGACAGGGATGAATGTAACAATAGGGAGGATACGAAACTTGTCAGGAGAATCATAAATAGACAAGATGAGGATTGCTGGGAAAATGTGAAAGATAACACAGATTCTGGAACAAGGGGGCAGAGCCCGGAACTTAGAAGAGGGAGGGTGAAAAAACAATTCCAATTTGACTCGGCAGAGGCTGATGTTTGAATATAATTGAGTGCTAAGGGAGGCAATGATGAATGATTAAAGAGAGAATTGGATAAGTATCTAGTAAAGAATTTGATAGTGTGGTGTGAAAGGTAGGAACATAGGAACAGGAATAGGCCATTTAGCCCCTCGAGCTTGTTCCACCAATCAATGAGGTCATGGCTGACCTGTGACTAATCTCCATATACCCACCTTAGCCCCATATCCCTTAATACCTTTGGTTAACAAAAATCTATCAATCTCAGATTGAAAATTAATAATGAATCTATTATTGACAGCTGTTTGTGGAAGAGAGTTCCAAAATCCTACCATCCTTTGCGTGTAGAAGTGTTCCCTCACTTCGCTCCTGAAAGTCCTGGCTCTACGATTTAGGTTGTGTCCCCTAGTCCTAGACCCCATAATAAGCGGAGAAAGTTTCTCTCTATCTACCCTATCAGTTCCCCTTAATATCTTGAAAACTTTGATCAAATCACTCCTTAATCTTCTAAATTCCAGGGAATACAAGCCTAATTTGTGTAATCTTCCCTCATAATTCAACCCTTGGAATCCAGTGTCATTTTAGTAAATCAACACTGCACTCCCTCCAAGGCCATTCTATTCTTCCTAAGGTGCGGTGCCCAGAACTGAACACAATACTCCTGGTATGGTCTAACCAGGGCTTTGTATAGCTGTAGCATAACTTCGACCCCCTTGCATTCTAGTCCTCTAGATATAAAGGCTAGCATTTCATTAGCCTTTTTGATTATTTTCTGTACCTGTCATAATATTTTAATGAACTATGTACATGATCCCCTAAGTCTCTTTGGACCTCCACTGTTTGAGCTTTTCATCCTTTAGAAAGTACTCTGATCTATCCTTTTTAGGTCCAAAGTGAATGACCATACACATGCCTACAGAGAAATCCATTTGCCACAGTTTTGCCCATTCACTTAATCTATTAATATCTCATTGTTATTTTATGCTTCCATCTATACTGCTAACAATGATGCCTATCTTTGTGCCATCGGCAAAATTGGATATGTGGCTCTCTATCCCGTCATCTAAGTCATTAATAAATACAGTGAATAGTTGAGGCCCCAACACAGATCCCTGTGGGACACCACTAGTCACATCCTGCCAATTTGAGTACCTGCTCATTATCCCTGCTCTCTGTATCCTGCTGCTCAGCCAACTTCTTAACCAGGTCAATAATTTGCCCTCAATTCCATGAGCTTGAACTTTAGCTAATGGTCTCTTATGAGGGACTGTATCGAATGCCTTCTGAAAGTCCACACATAAACAACATCCATAGACATTCGCCTGTCACTATTTTAGACATGTCTTCAAAAAATTCAATCAGGTTTGTCAGACATGACCTACACTTTACAAATTCATGCTGGATCTCTCTGATCAGCTGAAAATTTTCAAGGTGTTGAGTCGCTCTATCCTTAATTATAGACTCTAATAATTTCCCGACAACAGATGTTGGGCTAACTGGTCGATAATTCCTTGGTTTCCCTCTCTCACCTTTCTTAAATAGCGGAATGACGTGTGTAATTTTCCAATCTAAAGGAATGGTTCCTGAATTGAGAGAACTTTGGAAGATTATAGTTAGGGCTTCTGCAATGTGCTCACCTACTTCCTTTAAAACCCTGGGATGGAAACCATCTGGTCCTGGGGATTTGTCACTTTTTAGTGCCACTATTTTCTTCATTACTATTAATTTGCTTACATCAATTATATTGAGTCCCGTCCCTGGTTCAAAATTAGTTTCCTTGGGTTGTTCGGCATGTTATCCTCTTTCTCTGCTGTAAATACTGAAGCAAAGTAATTATTTAACATGTCCGCCATTTCCTTATTTTCATTTACAATATCACCATTATCAGTATTTACAGGGCCCACATTGCTCTTGAACACCCGCTTTTTCATAATATAATCGTAAAGTTTCTTTTCATACTCCCTTTTTGTAGCTCTTACTATCTGTTTTGTCACCCTTTGCTATTCTTTGTATCTCTCCCAATTGGCAGGATCTGTGCTATATTTTGCATTTTTGTAGGCTTTTTCTTTTAGATTTATGTTGTCCCTTACTCTTTTGTCATCCATAGCTGTGTTCTTACCTCTTGGAGGTATAAACTAGTTCTGAATCATGTTAAATTCTTTATTGAACACCTCCCACTGACCTTCTGTCGTTTTACCCATTAGCAGATTTGCCCAGTTTACTGAGGACAGTCTCTGTCTCATCCCATTGAAGTCGGCCTTACCTAACTTTAGAATCTTAGTAGCTGATTCGGGTTTCTCCCTTTCAAACAAAACGTTGAACTTGATCATATTATGATCGACATTAGATAAATGTTCACTCACCGTTAGACTGGCAACTAAATCTGACTCAATGCTCATTATTTAATCTAATATGGCCTGCCTCCTTTTTGGTTCTAGGATGTATTGTTGCAGAAGGCTGTCCTGAACACACTCAAGAAATTCACCACCTTTCTGACATGACCTGTTCTCCTTTTCCCAATGAATAAAAATTTAAAACCCCCGTTCGAACCAATCAGCCTTTGCTGCAGACCATCGGATATAATATTTTCCAGAAATTGGTTCTGGCCAGAAGGACTGCAATTGTCCTTTCTAGTCCTGTACACTCCAATGTTCCAGCGATAAAGCACAGTGACAAAAAGGATTGAATGTTGGAATAGATTGGAGCTGGAGGCTTGAGATGAGAGATATGCTGACTATCAAACAACTTTATATCCAGGTTGGATTCAGAAACAGTTATTGAAAAGAAAAGAAGTGCTTGAGATGAAAATAAAACTGGGCTTCTTGGAAACAACTTTAAAATCAGTCGTTATATGGGATTACCAGAGGCAAAAATGAGGCGTGAGATGATGTAGACAAAGGAACATTCGTGAAACACAAGCGGTGGTAATTGTTGGTTGGATCTACAAGAGGAATGAAGCTGTGGCTTTGAAGAATTAACATGAAGAAGATTTTCATTACTCATCAAAAGGCCAGTTGTTTATTGCTCTCTGAGGGAGGCATGAATTTTATCATTGTCACTGGTTCTATTACCTCATTAGTAATGTGTTCTTAGAAACTCAATCACAAGATTAGGAGTTTTGGCACAGAATGCTAGAATGATGGAATTTCAGAGTCCATCAAGAACGGTCACACAGAAACAACAGACACAAGCGTGTAAAACATATTCGGGAAGAGGTTGGAGTGAAGGTGAAACAGATGGAGAGAAACAGAGACAGAAAGAATGAAAAGGAAGAATCACAAAGGGAACAAATGAATCGAATAGAGTACAAGAGAGGAGATAATGAAAGACACGTAAGTGAAATAACTGCAAGATATGGGCCCTGGTTGTTGGATGCATTGTGCTTGAATATGGGTTAGTACCTGCAGTTCCCATATGATGAGTGACAGGTCTGATCTTTAACATCAGAAGAAGTGCACAAGTGGAGTGTAGAGACTTTCAGAGAGAGCGGGAGAGGATATTGTCAGCAGAGTCTTTGCACATCACGGTCATTGGCCCCGAAATGTCCTTTATGTCACCTTATCATTTGAGCAAAAAGGATATGTTTTTGCCCTCAGGATTTGTGAACTCTAGTATGAATATACATTCAGGGTCAGTGGTTATATATTTCGTTCACTTTTGTTTTACCGTCAGAATTTCATGATATTTTAAAAAGAATCACAACACCAAGCTCTGTCACTATCAACAGGGTGAGATATATGTAAATCAGTGGGAACATGGATTTAAATTTCCCCACTGGCCAATACGTCCATGGTGCAAACCCATGCTGCCAATGAAGACCAGGTAATTGTTTGTAAATATCCTATAATTACGTATCTACAAAGAATCAGCAAATAAAGATCAAATGAGGCTAGGACTCAATAAAATCTCATTTATTGATTAATTGCGGTTTGATTTAACCACTTCTTTGAAGGAATCAAGTCAGCACAGTGGAATTTTAGAAATGTATCATACGACGGAAGGAACCAACAGATGGACAACTGCCACCCCAGTCACCAAACCACTTGTATTCACCGGGTCCCACGAAGTACTGCCTTCCCATGTAGTTGGGATATTCATAGAAGGTCCAGTAACCATCCATCACATGGCAGGAGTGAATGTCACGGGAGCGGAAACAATCGTAGACAGATGGACAGTCATCCATGAATTCCATCATCTGTCCTCCAAAGTCAGGCCTCTCGTAAATCTTCACTCTGTAGGAGTTACTGCTGGACTGGAATGGCAAGAGAATCATGTCAGTAAATTTCTTCCCTTTATTAATGATTTTATGACTGCACAGTTAATGTAGCAGAACTTGTTAGAAAATTTCTGCAGCAACAAAATGGATAACAAGCTTTGCATTTAGTCATGGTTATATAAATAGACAGATGCCTACAGGTTATTTACCACAGTTGTTTTTTAGAATATTTCCAATTACTTATTGATCCACAATGGCTGCAAAGTTATTTGGAATGTACAGTTTATTATTCTGTGATAAAGATCATCAAATTGTCCTGAGTGATGAATTCATCAACGATTATTGAAATCGTTGTCAAGACTTGAATTATTGAATATTCCACTCAATCTTGTTAAAATTCCTGTTGTTTAATCAGTTTAAATGGAAATCAAAAATTAATTGTAATTTATATTTATCGAAGTATATTACAAACGTGGTTTGGGAGTATGCCCTCCCTCCCACCACCAACACCTGGGTGCAGGTCAGGCGCAGCGCACTCAACGTACAGACCACCTGACATGCTGTAAACAGGCCTGGATTCAGGAATTAACATTGTCCCAATGTTCGGAGCTATAAGCCCACCCCTTGGCAGAGGCCAATGGCCCCAAAATCAGGAGTGGAATTCCAGCCATTGACGAAGAGCTGAGAGGCCTGCAGCTGCAATAATTCCAATGTGTGTGGAGCCTCGTGTCTCGGCCATCCAGGCCCAAGGTTCCAACAGCGAATAGGACAAAACCCCCCATTGAACTGTTTAGACCTCCTTGGCCCAGCTGCCTGACCCACTCAAATTCTCCTATCTGAGAAGGTTTAGACCCAAGAGGTAACAACTTCTTCTGAGTGTCCTCGCGTTTGAGCACTCCTGCAGACAAAGTGGAGGAAAACGAGGCCGAAAGCTCCAATCATTTCCACAGGTGTCCATCCCCTCGGTTGATCCACAGGAATCCCTGGGCCACGTAAAGGAGGTGGAAATCTGGCCTCATGAGACATCAGCCCCTTTTCACTTTCCATTATGTGAGGAAATAAGTGTTTAATATTCCTCAATGAGACATGGAAGCAGCTCCAGAAGTGAATGAATGAAATGCTGAAAATTTGTTTAATGGAGTGAAGAGTTAACTTGAAAGGAATGTCTCCCAGTGTTGTATATTGTGAATGTTAACAACCTGTTGTGTTTAGTCAAATATTTAATAGCGTCATCAGTGTTAGAAGGTACAATGCAAACAGAATAAATAAAACAAGTTTAAAACTTACGTATGGGTAGGTGTGACATGACCTGATGTTGTCATTGTATCCCATCCAGCGCTGGAAGTCAGGATATTCACCCTTCCACAAAACATACTGATATCCCATGTAATTGGGTCTCTCATACAGCACCCACCAGTCACTCTCAACACGGATGGAGTTGCAGCGGCTGAAGTAAGAGGACAGGTCAGCACAGTCAGTACTGCACTCGTAGTGCCGACCCTGGAAGTTCCTGTCCTCGAAAAAGATGATCTAAAGAAAAATAATTATTTCAGGTAACATTTCTGCAAAGGAGTAATAAAATAACATCACAATATTGATCAGTAAATACCTTTCCCATTCTGCTCTGAGTGTTTCAGTGACTGTGATGAGGATCAGTGGAGCTGGGCTATTTATACATCGCCTGAAAGAGCAAAATAGCAAAACACATTGTTAGTGAAATCACTGTAGACCCTATGTAAGCAAAATTATCCCAGTCACCTTCCATCTTTTGTTGTAAAGGTCTAAGTTCATTGCTTTTCCATACTGCATTAAGCGTATCGTTGCAGTGTCCAACATCCTTATTGTAGTGAGTGGAAAGGTCAGACACATGTACAGTTACTGAATGGGAGCTGTGTTTTCAAACAATTTTTGAAATCTTGGTATATGATATTTGTATAAACACTTAGCAGATTTGTGTGAAGTTCCTTTATGAGGTTTTTAAAGCAAATGTTGATTCAGATAAAATAACAGGTTTAATGCTGCCATTAAAAAGTAGAAAAGGATTTTTCTACAATGCATTAAGCGTTTATACACTAAATCAAGAGTATAATTGCAAGGCCATTTGGCCCCTAATTTCCTGGGGATGGAGAGGGCCTTAGTTTTATTTATGGGTGGGAGAAAACTGAACTGTTTGTTGGAGCCCAGCTGAACCGGGAGTCCACCCCATTTGAAAGGACTTTTAAATTACAGCCAGTGATACCATGGTAACATCTCCTGCCTGTCCCCTCCTACATCAAGAGGGCAGGTCAGGGGAGATGTCCCAGGCTTTCCTGAGAAATGCGTCCTTTTCACTCATTGAAAGGACTCAGTGGAACTCATGCCAGTTGAAACTTGGTGAAAATCCATTTGAGGACTTCTAAAGGCCACAAACCATTGCTATGGTAAGGTAATCAATCCTGAAGGACATCGATTTATTTTTGTAGTCAGATTGGCTCCAGGAGGAGCCATGGACTTCGGCCCATTTGGACCACCAGTGCTCCACATTACCAGGGCGATGAGCTCAAGCCAGGGTGGCCACTGTTGATGCTCCTTTGCAGGTGGTGATGGCTAATCCCGGCCATGCAAATGACCCTGTCCTCTGAACAATGGATGGGGTTTCTGCCCTTGGGCAAGGGCAGGCGAGGGTTCTGCTCTGCTGCACTTATGTTGGCGGACCAGGGACCCAGGAATTTCCATTCCTTCGGCTTGGAAGGAAGGAAAATTACCCATGTGTCAGATCCATGATGTGAATGTTCTATTCAATGAGCCAAGAAAAGTATTGACTAGAAGGTTGTGAGCTCAAGTCTCACTGTATGACCTGAGCACATCATCTAGGTTGATAATTCAGGGCAGTGCTGAGGTGGTACCGCACTATCAGAGTTGGCATCTTTCAAATAAAATGTTAAACCGAGGCCCCGTCTGAGATTGAAAGAGTTGATGACAATAATTTGAGGGATTAAAAGGATGACAGAGTTGATGGAGAGCAAAAAAGGATCTTGGGAGGAACAAGAGAGCAAAGTTCTGAGGAGCAATGAACATTGTGATATTGATAATATTTTAGAAGGGAGGATTACAGAAGAAAAGTAGAACATTTTCAGGGATCACATTATTTTCAATAAAAAAGACCTATGTAGCAGTTGAACAAAATGCGCTAACGAAATAAGCAGACTGTTGTGGGGAACAAGGATGCACTGCCAGGGGTAAGGCAGACCGAAGAGTTTCTCTAAACTTTAAAGCCATGAGAAGGTCAAAGGACAGGGATGAATATAAGAACAGGGAGGACACTAAACTTGTCAGACGAATCATAAATAGACAAGATGAGGAATCCTGGGAACATGTGAAGGGTTACACAGATTCTGAAACAAGGGGGCAGAGCCTGAAACATGAGAAGAGAGAGGGTGAAGAAACAATTCCAATTTGACTTGGCAGAGGCTGGTGTTTGAATCTAATTGAATGCTAAGTGAGGGATTGATGAATCATTAAAGAGAGAATTGGATAAGTATCTAATAAAGAATTTGATAGTGTGGTGTGAAAGGCAGGAACATTGGAACATGGAAACAGGAGGAGGCCATTTATTCCCTCGAGAAAATTCCACCATTCAATGAGATCATGGCTGATCTGTGACCTAACTCCATTTACCCTCCTTAGCCCCATATCCCTTAATACCTTTGGTTAACAAAAATCTATAAATCTCAGATTGTAAATTAACAATTGAGCAAGCATCGACTGCAATTTGCGGAAGAGATTTCCAAACTTCTACCATCCTTTGTGTGTAGAAGTGTTCCCTAACTTTACTCCTGAAAGTCCTGGCTCTAAGTTTTAGGCTTCGTCCCCTAGTCCTAGACCCCATAGCCAGTGGAAAATGTTTCTCTGTATCTACCCTATCAGTTCCCCTTATTATCTTGAAAACTTCGATCAAATCACCCTTAATCTTCTAAATATCAGGAAATACAACCCTAGTTTGTGTAATATCTCCTTGTAATTTAACCCTTGGAATCCACGTATCATTCTAGTAAATCTACTCTGCACTTCCTCCAAGGCCCATATATCCTTCCTAATGTGCGGTGCCTAGAAGTGAACACAGTACTCCAGGTCTGGTCTAACCAGAGCTTTGCGTAGCTGTAGCATAACTTCAACCCCCTTGTATTCTAGTCCTCTACTTATAAAGGCCAGCATTCCATTAGCCTTTTTGATTATTTTCTGTACCTGTCCATGATATTTTAATAATCTATGTACATGACCCGCAAGTCTCTTTGGACCTCCACTGTTTTGAGCTTTTCACCATTTAGAAAGTACTCTGATCTATCCTATTTAGGTCCAAAGTGGATGACCTCACACTTGCCTACAGTGAAATCAATTTGCCACAGTTTTGCCCATTCACTTGATCTATTAATATCTCTCTCTACTTTTATGCTTCCATCTACATTGCTTACAATGCTGCCTATCTTTGTATCATTGGCAAACTTGGATACATGGCTCCCTTTTCTGTCATCTAAGTCATGAATAAATACAGAGAATAGTTGAGGCACCAACACAGATCCCTGTGGGACACCACTAGTCACATCCTGCCAATTTGAGTACCTGCCCATTATCCCTACTCTCTGTATCCTGCTGCTCAGCCATTTTCCTAACCATGTCAACATTTTGCCCTCAATTCCATGAGCTTCAACTTTAGCTCACAGTCTCTTATGAGGAAGTTTATCGAATGCCTTCTGGAAGTCCATATAAACAACATCCATAGACAGTCCCCTGTCCACTACTTTAGACAACTCTTCAAAAAATTCAATCAGGTTTGTCAGGCATGACCTACCCTTTACAAATCCATGCTGGCTCTCTCTGATCAGCTGAAAATTTTCAAGGTGTTCAGTCACTCTATCCTTAGATATTGACTCCAGTAATTTCCTGACAACAGATGTTAGACTAACTGGTCTATAATTCCTTGGTTTCCCTCTCTCACATTTCTTAAATAGCGGAGTGACATGTGCAATTTTCCAATCTAAAGAAACTTATTCCTGAATTGAAAGAACTTTGGAAGATTATAGTTAGGGCTTCTGCAATGTTCTCACCTACTTCCTTTAATCCCAGGGATGGAAACCATCTGGTCCTAGAGATTTGTCACTCTTTAGTGCCATTATTTTCTTCATTACTATTAATTTGTTTACGTTAATTATGGAGAGCCCCCGTCCATGATTCAAAATTAGTTTCCTTGGAATGTCCAGCGTGTTGTCCTCTTCCTCTACTGTAAATACAGACACAAAGTTATTATTCAACATGTCCACCATTTCCTTATTTTCATTTACAATATCACCATTATAAGTATTTACAGGGCCCACATTGCTCGTGACCACCCTCTGTTTCCGAATATAATTATGAAAACTTTTTGTGTTGATTTTGATATCCCTTGCAAGTTTCTTTTCATACTCCCTTTTTGTAGCTCTTACTATTTGTTTTGTCACCCTTTGCTGTTCTTTGTATCTCAAGCAATCGCCAGGAACTGTGCTATTTTTTCCATTTTTGTCTGCTTTATCTTTAATTTTATGTTGTCCCTTACCTCTTTTGTCATCCATGGCTGTGTGTTTTGGCAAGTAGAGTTCTTGCCCCTTAGAGGTATAAACATGTTAAATTCTTTATTGAAAATCACCCGCTTCATTTTACCCATTAACTGATTTGCCCAGTATTGTGTGGACAGTCTCTGTCACATCCCGTTGAAGTCGGTCCTACCTAACATCAGAACCTTAATAGTTGATACGGGTTTCTCCCCTTCAAACAAAACGTTGAACTCGATCATATTCTGATCGCTTGTCGATAAATGTTCACTCAACGTTAGGCTGTTAACTAAATGTAGCTCGTTACTCATTATTCAAACAAATAAGGCCTGCCCCCTTGTTGGTTCTAGGACGTATTGTTGCAGAAAGCTGCCCTGAACACACTCAAGAAATTCACCACCTTTCTGAAATGAGCTGGTCTACTTTTCCCAGTGAATAAGAAATTTAAAATCCTCCATTCCAACCAGTCAGCTTTTGTTGCAGACCATAGGATATGATATTTTCTAGACACAGGTTCTGGCCAGATGGATTGCTTTCTGGGGCTGTACACTCAAATGTTCCTGTGATAAAGCACAGTGATAAAAAGGATTGAATGTTGAAATCGATTGAGGCTGGAGGCTTGAGATGAGAGATATGCTGACTATCAAACAACTTTAGTTCAAGTTTGGATTCAGAAACAGTTATTGAAAAGAAAAGAAGTGCTAGAGATGAAAAATAAAACTAGGCTTCTTGGAAGCAACTTTAAAATCAGTCGTTATATGGGATTACCAGAGGCAATACTGAGGCGTGAGATGATATAGACAAAGGAACATTCGTGAAACACAAGCGGTGGTAATTGTTGGTTGGACCGACAAGAGGAATGAAGCTGTGGCTTTGAAGAATTAAAATACAGAAGGTTTTCATTAGTCATCAAAAGGCCAGTTGTTTATTGCTCTCTGAGGGAGGTATGAATTTTATCATTGCCAGGAAACAAATGAATCGAATAGAGTACAAGAGAGGAGATAGAGAAAAACAAGTAAGTGAAAGAACTGCAAGATACAGGCCCTGGTTGTTGGATGCATTGTGCTTGAATATGGGTTAGTACCTGCAGTTCCCATATGATGAGTGACAGGTCCGAGCTTTAACATCAGAAGAAGTGCACAAGTGGAGTGTAGAGACTTTCAGAGAGAGAGGGAGAGGATATTGTCGGCATAGTCTTTGCACATCACGGTCATTGGCCCCGAAATGTCCTTTATGTCACCTTATCATTTGAGCAAAAAGGATATGTTTTTGCCCTCAGGATTTGTGAACTCTAGTATGAATATACATTCAGGGTCACTGGTTATATGTTTCTTTCACTTTGTTTTACTGTCAGAATTTTGTGATATTTTAAAAAGAATGGTTAATTATAGGCGAGGTATTATTTTATACTGTGACCATTTTCTGAATTTGATTCGGGATTGTAAATCGGGGTGTCCAAACTGCAGCCCCTGGGCCACGTGTGGATCCTGAGGCCTACAATCCGGCCTTTGAAGCTTCCTACCGGGAGGTTTGGAAAAGCTGCTTCTCTCACTGTTGTCTCATTGGTGGATAAATGTTAAGCCACAACACCAAGCTCTGTCACTATCAGCAAGGTGAGATATATGTAAATCACAGGGAACATGGATTTAATTTTCCCCGCTGGCCAATACGGCCATGGTGCAAACCCATGCTGCCAATGAAGACCAGGTAATTGTTTGTAAATATCCTATAATTACGGTATCTACAACAGAACCAGCAAACAAAGATCAAAATGAGTCACGGACTCAATAAAATCTCATTTATTTATTAATTGCGGTTTGATTTAATCACTTCTTAGAAGGAATCAAGTCAGCACAGTGGAATATTAGTAATGCATCATACGACGGAAGGAACCAACAGATGGACAACTGCCGCCCCAGTCACCAAACCGCTTGTATTCACCGGGTCTCATGAAGTACTGCCTTCCCATGTAGTTGGGATATTCATAGAAGGTCCAGTAACCGTCCATCACATGGCAGGAGTGAATGTCACGGGAGCGGAAACGATTGTAGACAGATGGACAGTCATCCATGAATTCCATCATCTGTCCTCCAAAGTCAGGCCTCTCGTAAATCTTCATTCTGTAGGAGTTACTGCTGGACTGGAATGGCAAGAGAATCATGTCAGTAAATTTCTTCCCTCTTTTAATGATTTTATTACTGCACAGTTTGCATAGCAGAAATGTCAGGAAATTTCTGCAGCAACAAAATGGACAACAAACTTTGTATTTCGTCACGGTTATATAAATAGACAGATGCCGACAGGTTATTTACCACAATTGTTTTTCAGAATATTTTCAATTACTAATTGATCCACAATGGCAGTGAAATATTTTGGAATGTACAGTTTATTATTCTGTGATAAAGATCATCAAATTGTCCTGAGTGATGAATTCAGCAACGATTATTGAAATCGTTGTCACGACTTGAATTATTGAATATTCCACTCAATCTTGTTAAAATTCCTGTTGTGTAATCAGTTTAAATGGAAAACAAAAATTAATTGTAATTTATATTTATCGAAGTATATTACAAACGTGGTTTGGGAGTATGCCCTCCCTCCCACCACCAACACCTGGGTGCAGGTCAGGCGCAGCGCACTCAACGTACAGACCACCTGACATGCTGTAAACATGCCTGGATTCAGGCATTAACATTGTCCCAATGTTCGGAGCTATAAGCCCACCCCTTGGCAGAGGCCAGTGGCCCCAAAATCAAGAGTGGAATTCCAGCCATTGACGAAGAGCTGAGAGGCCTGCAGCTGCAATAATTCCAATGTGTGTGGAGCCTCGTGTCTCGGCCATCCAGGCCCAAGGTTCCAATCACGAATGGGACAAAAACTCCTTTGATCTGTTTAGACCTCCTTGGCCCAGCTGCCTGACCCACTCAAATCCTCCTATCTGAGAAGGATTAGACCCAAGAGATAACAACTTCTTCTGGGTGTCCTTGCGCTTGAGCACTCCTGCAGACAAAGTGGAAGAAAACGAGGCCGAAAGCTCCAATCAGGATCCCCACTTCATTTCCACAGGTGTCCATCCCCTCGGTTGATCCACAGGAATCCCTGGGCAACGTAAAGGAGGTGGAAATCTGGCCTCATGAGACTTCAGCCCCTTTTCACTTTCCATTGTGTGAGGAAATAAGTGTTTAATATTCCTCAATGAGACATGGAAGCAGCTTTTCACCTTTCTCCAGAAGTGAGTGATTGAGATGCTGAAAATTTGTTTAGTGGAGTGAAGAGTTAACTTGAAAGGAATGTCTCAGTGTGTTGAATATTGGAAATGTTAACAACCTGTTTTGTTTAGTCATATTAAGAATAAAAGCGGACGGATTATCCGGCATCGGACCACTAGGCACCGGACACGACAATGGCAAACCAAGCCCAGTCGACCCTGCAAAGTCCTCCTCACTAACATCTGGGGACTTGTGCCAAAATTGGGAGAGCTGTCCCACAGAATAGTCAAGCAACAGCCTGACACAGCCATACTCACAGAATCGTACCTTTCAGGCAACGTACCAGACACTTCCATCACCATCCCTGGGTATATCCTGTCCCACCGGTAGGACAGACCGACCAGAGGTGGCGGTACAGTGATATACAGTCAGGAAAGAGTGGCCATGTGAGTCCTCGACATTGACTCCGGACCCCATGAAATCTCATGGCATCAGGTCAAAGATGGGCAAGGAAACCTCCTGTTGATTACAAGCTACTGCCCTCCCTTGGCCGATGAATCAGTCCTCCTCCATCTGGAGCACCACTTGGAGGAAGCACTGAAGGTAGCAAGGGCACAGAATGTACTCTGGGTGGGGGACTTGAATGTCCATCATCAAGAGTTGCTCAACAGCACCACTACTGACCGAGCTGGCTGAGTCCTGAAGGACATAGCTGCCAGACTGGGCCTGCGGCAGGTGGTGAGCGAACTGAAACGAGGGAAAAACCTACTTGACCTCGTCCTCACCAATCTACCTGTCGCAAATGCATCTGTCCATGTCAGTATTGGTAGGAGTGACAACCGCACAGTCCTCGTGGAGACAAACTTCCGTCTTTGCACTGAGGACACCATCCAACGTGTTGTGTGGCACTATCACCATGCTAAATGGGATAGATTCAGAACAGGTCTAGCAGCTCAAAACTGGGCATCCATGAAGCGCTGTGGGCCATCAGTAGCAGCAGAATTGCATTCCAGCACAATCTGTAACCTCATGGCCCGGCATATTCTTCACTCTACCGTTACCAACAAGCCAGGGGATCAATCCTGGTTCAATGAGGAGTGTAGAAGAGCATGCCAGGAGCAGCACAGGCGTACGTAAAAATGAGGTGCCAACCTGGTGAAGCTACACCTCAGGACTACATGCAGGCTAAACAACGGAAGCAACATTCTATAGACAGAACGAAGCGATTCCACAAACAATGGGTCAGATCAATGTTCTGCAGCCCTGCCACATCCAGTCGTGAATGCTGGTGGACAATCTAACAACTAAAGGGAGGAGGAGGATCTGTAAACATCCCCATCCTCAATGATGGCGGAGTCCAGCACGTGAGTGCAAAATACAAGGCTGAAGCGATTGCAACCATCTTCAGCCAGAAGAGTCAAGTAGATGATCCATCTCAGCCTCCTCCCGATATCCCCACCATCACAGAAGCCAGTCTTCAGCCAATTCGTTTCACTCCACGTGCTATCAAGAAACGGCTGAGTGCACTGGATACAGGCTGTGGGCCCCGACAACATCCCGGCTGTAGTGCTGAAGACTTGTGCTCCTGAACGAGCTGCACCTCGAGCCAAACTGTTCCAGTACAGCTACAACACTGGTATCTACCCAACAATGTGGAAAATTGCCCAGGCATGTCCTGTCCACAAAAAGCAGGACAAATCCATTCCGGCCAATTACCACCCCATCAGTCTACTCTCAATCATCAGCAAAGTGATGGAAGGTGTCATCGACAGTGCTATCAAGCAGCACTTACTCACCAATAACCTGATCACCAATGCTCAGTTTAGGTTCTACCAGGGCCACTCAGCTCCAGACCTCATTACAGCCTTGGTCCAAACATGGACAAAAGAGTTGAATTCCAGAGGTGAGGTGAGAGTGACTGCCCTGGACATCAAGGCAGCATTTGACCAAGTGTGGCACCAAGGAGTCCGAATAAAATTGAAGTCAATGGGAATCAGGGGGAAAACTCTCCAGTGGCTGGAGTCATACCTGGCACAAAGGAAGATAATAGTGGTTGTTTGAGGCCAATCATCTCAGCCCCAGGACATTGCTGCAGGAGTTCCTCAGGGCAGTGTCCTAGGCCCAACCATCTTCAGCTGCTTCATCAATGACCTTCCCTCCATCATAAGGTCAGAAATGGGGATGTTCGCTGATGATTGCACAGTGATTAGTTCCATTCGCAACCCCTCAGATAATGAAGCAGTCTGTGCCCGCATGCAGCAAGACCTGGACAACATCCAGGCTTGGGTGGAAAAGTGGCAAGTAACAATCGCGCCAGACAAGTGCCAGGAAATAGCCATCTCCACCAAGCGAGAGTCTAAACACCTCCCTTTGATATTCAACGACATTGCCATCACCAAATCCCCCACCATCAACATCCTGCGGCTCACCATTGACCAGAAGCTTAACTGGACCAGCCACATAACTACTGTGGCTACAAGAGCAGGTCAGAGGCTGGGCATTTTGTGGCGAGTGACTCACCTCCTGACTCCCCAAAGCCTTTCCACCATCTACAAGGCACAAGTCAGGAGTGTAATGGAATACTCTCCACTTGCCTGGATGAGTGCAGCTCCAACAACACTCAAGAAGCTTGACACCATCCAGGACAAAGCAGCCCGCTTGATTGGCACCCCATCCACCACCCTAAACATTCACTCCTTCACCACCGGCGCACAGTGGCTGCAGTGTGTACCATCCACAGGATGCACTGTAGCAACTCAACAAGGCTTCATCGACAGCACCTCCCAAAACGGTGACCTCTACCACTTAGAAGGACAAGGGCAGCAGGCACATGGGAACAACACCACCTGCACGTTCCCCTCCAAGTCACACACCATCCCGACTTGGAAATATATCGTTGTTCCTTCATCGTCGCTGGGTCAAAATCCTGGAACTCCCTACCTAACTGTGATAGAACCATCACCACACGGACTGCAGCGGTTCAAGTAGGCGGCTCTCCACCACCTTCTCAAGGGCAATTCAGGATGGGCAATAAGGAAAACCACGCCCACACCCAATGAATGAATAAAATAAAAAAATATTGAATAGCATCATCAGTGTTAGAAGGTACAATACAAACAGAATAAATGAAACAAGTTTAAAACTTACGTGTGGGTAGGTGCGACATGACCTGATGTTGTCATTGAATCCCATCCAGCGCTGGAAGTCAGGATATTCTCCTCTGCTCAGAACATACTGATATCCCATGTAATTGGGTCTCTCATACACCACCCACCAGTCACTCTCAACACGGATGGAGTTGCAGCGACTGAAGTAAGAGGACAGGTCATCACAGTCAGTATTGCACTCGTAGTGCTGACCCTGGAAGTTCCTGTCTTCGTAAAAGAAGATCTAAAGAAAAATAATTATTTCAGATCAGATTTCTGCAAAGCAGTAATAAAATAACATCATAATATTGATCAGTAAATACCTTTCCCATTTTGCTCTGTGTGTTTCAGTTACTGTGACGAGGATCCGTAGAGCTGGGCTATTTATACATCGCGTGAAAGAGCAAAATAGCAAAACACATTGTTAGTGAAATCACTGTAGACCCTATGTAAGCAAAATTATCCCAGACACCTTCCATCTTTTGTTGTAAAGGTCTAAGTTCATTGCTTTTCCACACTGTGTTATTGGTATCTTTGCAGTGTCCAACATCCTTATTGTAGTGAGTGGAAGGGTCAGACACATGTACAATTACTGAATGGGAGCTGTGTTTTCAAATAATGTATGAAATCTTGGTATATGATATTTGTATAAACACTCAGCAGATTTGTGTGAAGTTCCTTTATGAGCTATTTTAAAGCAGACGTTGATTGAGTTAAAATAACAGGTTTAATGCCGCCATTAAAAAGTAGAAAAGTATTTTTGTACAATGAATTAAGCGTTTATACACTAAATCACGATCATAATTGCAAGGACATTTGGCCCCTAATTTCCTGGGGATGGAGAGGGCCTAAGTTTTATTCATGTGTGGGAGAAAACTGAACTGTGTGTTGGAGCCCAGCTGATCCGGGAGTCCACCACATTTGATAGGACCTTTAAATTACGGTCAGTGAGACCATGGTAACATCTCTTACCTGCCCCCTCCTACATCAAGAGGGCAGGTCAGCGGAGATGTCCCAGGCTGTCCTGAGAAATGCGTCCTTTTCACTCATTGAAAGGACTCAGTGGAACTCATGCCAGTTGAAACTTGGTGCAAATCCATTTGAGGACTTCTAAAGGCCACAAACCTTTGCTATCGTAAGGTAATCAATCCTGAAGGACATCGATTTCCTTTTCTAGTCAGATTGGCTCCAGGAGGAGCCATAGACTTCAGCCCATTTGGACCACCAGAGGACTCTGCTCTGCATTACCAGGGTGATGAGCTCAAGACAGGGTGGTAACTGTTGATGGACCCTTGCAGGTGGTGATGGCCTAATCTGTCCATGCAAATGACCCTGTCCTCTGAACAATGGATGGGGTTTCTTTGGCAAGGGAAGGGTAGGGTTCTGATCTGCTGCACTTACGTTACCAGACCAGAGACCCAGGAATTTCCAGGCCTTCATATCTGGAAGGAAAGAAAATTACCCACGTGTCACATCTATGATGTGAATGTCTATTCAATGAGCTAATGAAAGTATTGACTAGAAGGTTGTGAGCTCAAGTCTCACTGTATGACCTGAGCACATCATCTAGATTGATAATTCAGTGTAGTGCTGAGGTGCTACCGCACTATCAGAGTTGGCGTCTTTCAGATAAAATGTTAAACTGAGGCCCCGTCTGAGATTGAGAGAACAGATAAGAATAATTTGAGGGATTAAAAGGATGATAGGATTGATGGAGAGCAAATATGGATCTTGGGAGGAACAAGAGAACAAAGTTCTGAGGAGCAATTTACATTGTGATATTGATAATATTTTAGAAGGGAGGATTACAGAAGAAAAGTGGAACACTTTCAGGAATACATTATTGTCAATAAAAAAGACCTATGGAGCAGTTGTAAAAAATGCACAAAAGAAGAAAGGAGACTGTTGTGGGGAACAAGGCAAGTACTGCCAGGGATAAGGAAGACTAAAGAGTTTCTCTAAACTTTAAAGCCATGAATAGATCAGAGGACAGGGATGAATATAAGAACAGGGAGGATACTAAACTTGTCAGAAGAATCATAAATAGACAAGATGAGGATTGCTGGGAAAATGTGAAGGGTTACACAGATTCTGGAACAAGGGGCAGTGCGCAAAACTTAGAAGAGGGAGGGTGAAAAAACAATTCCAATTTGACTGGGCAGGGACTGGTATTTGAATCTAATTGACTGCTAAGCAAGGGATTGATGAATGATTAAAGAGAGAATTGGATAAGCATCTAATAAAGAATTTGATAGTGTGGTGTGAAAGGCAGGAACATTGGAACATGGAAACAGGAGGAGGCCATTTAGCCCCTCGAGACTATTCCTCCATTCAATGAGATCACGGCTGATCTGTGAGTGAACTCCATATACCCTCCTTAGCCCCATATCCCTTAATACCTTTGGTTAACAAAAATCTATCAGTCTCAGATTGAAAATTAATAATTGAGCTCGTATCGACTGCTGTTTGTGGAAGAGATTTCCAAACTTCTACCACCCATTGCATGTAGAAGCGTTCCCGCACTTCACTCCTGAAAGTCCTGGCTCTAAGATTTAGGCTATGTCCCCTCATCCTGGATCCCATAACCAGCAGAGAAAGTTTCCCTCTATCTACCTTATCAGTTCCCCTTAATATCTTGAAAACTTCGATCAAATCACCCCTTAATCTTCTAAATTCCAGGGAATGCAACCCTAGTTTGTGTAATCTCTCCTTGTAATTTAACCCTTGGAGTCCAGGTATCATTCTAGTAAATTTACGCTGCACTCCCTCCAAGGCCAAAATATCCCTCCTCAGGTGCAGTGTCCAGAATAGAATACTGTACTCCAGGTCTGGTCTAACCAGGGCTTTGTATAGCTGCAGCATAACTTCAACCCCCTTGTATTCTAGTTCTCTACTTATAAAGGCCAGCATTCTATTAGCCTTTTTGATTATTTTCTGTACCTGTCCATGATATTTTAATGAACTATGTACATGATCCCCTAAGTCTCTTTGGACCTCCACTGTTTGAGCTTTTCACCATTTAGAAAGTACTCTGATCTATCCTTTTTAGGTCCAAAGTGGATGACCTCACACTTGCCTACAGTGAAATCCATTTGCCACAGTTTTGCCCATTCACTTGATCTATTAATATCTCTCTCTACTTTTATGCTCCCATCTACACTGTTCACAATGCTACTTATCTTTGTGTCATTGGCAAACTTGGATACATGGCTCTCTATCCCGTCATCTAAGTTATTAATAAATACAGAGCATAGTTGAGGCCCCAACACAGATCCCTGTGGGACACCACTCGTCACATCCTGCCAATTTGAGTACCTGAGAGTTCCTTAATCTCTGTGTCCTGCCGCTCAGCCAGTTTCCTAAACAGGTTAAGAATTTGCCCTCAATTCCCTGAGCTTCAACTTTAACTAACAGTCTCTAATGAGGAACTTTAACGAATGTCTTCTGGACATCCATATAAACAACATCCATGGACATTCCCCTGTCCACTACTTTAGACACCTCTTCAAAAAATTCAATCAATTTCGTCAGGCATGCCCTTCCCTATAAAAATCCAGGCTGGCTCTCTCTGATCAGCTGAAAATTTTCAAAGTGTTCAGTCACTCTATCCTTAGTTACTGACTGAAGTAATTTCCCGATAACAGATGTTCGACTAACTGGTCTATAATTCCTGGGTTTCCCACTCTCACCTTTCTTAAATAGCGGAGTGACATGTGCAATTTTCGAATCTGTAGGAACTGTTCCTGAATTGAGAGAACTTTTGAAGATTATAGTTAGGGCTTCTGCAATGTTCTCACCTACTTCCTTCAATCCCAGGGATGGAAACCATCTGGTCCTGGGGATTTGTCACTCTTAGTGCCATTATTTTCTTCATTCCTGTTAATTTGATTACATTAATTATGAGTCCCCGTCCCTGATTCAAAATTAGTTTCCTTGGAATGTTCAGCGTGTTATCCTCTTCCTCTATGGTAAATACTGACACAAAGTAATTATTCAACATGTCCGCCATTTCCTTATTTTCATTTACAATAACACCATTATCAGTATTTACAAGGCCCACATTGCTCTGGACCACCCTCTGTTTCCTAATATAATTATGAAAACTTTTTGTGTTGATTTTGATATCCTTTGCAAGTTTCTTTTCATACTCCCTTTTTGTAGCTCTTACTATTTGTTTTGTCACCCTTTGCTGTTCTTTGTATCTCAAGCAATCGCCAGGAACTGTGCTATTTTTTCCCATTTTTGACTGCAGTTTCTTTAATGTTGTCCCTTTCCTCTTTTGTCATCCATGGCAGTGTGTTTTGGCAAGTAGAGTTCTTGCCCCTTAGGGGTATAAACTGGTTCTGAATCATGTTGAATTCTTTTTTGAACATCCTCCACTTATTTTACCCATTAACTGATTTGCCCAGTTTACTGTGGACAGTCTCTGTCACATCCCGTTGAAGCCGGCCTTACCTAACATCAGAACCTTAATAATTGAAACGGGTTTCTGCCTTTCAAACAAAACGTTGAACTCGATCATATTATGATCGCTATGAGATAAAAGTTCACTCACCGTTAGGCTGTTAACTAATTCTGACTCATTACTCATTCTTAAATCTAACATGGCCGGCCCCCTTGTTGGTTCTAGGATGTATTGTTGCAGAAAGCAGCCCTGAACTTAAGAAATTCATTACCTTTCTGACATGAGCAGGCCTCCTTTTCCCAACGAATTAAAATTTAAAATCCCCCGTTCCAACCAATCAGCCTTTGCTGCAGATCGTGGGATATGATATTTTCTAGACACTGGTTCTGGTCAGGTGGACTGCAATCGTCTTTTCTGGGGCTGCACATTTCTATGTTTCTCTGATAAAGCACAGTGACAAAAAGGATTGAATGTTGAAGTAGATTGAGGCTGGAGGCTGGAGATGAGAGATATGTTGACTATCAAACAACTTTAGATCCAGTTTGGATTCAGAAACAGTTATTGAAAAGAAAAGAAGTGCTTGAGATGAAAATGAAAACTGGGCTTTGTAGGGGGTGGTGGTGTGTGTCAGCTTCACCTCTGAATTCTGAGCGGTCCGAATCGCTCCCACTCCCTGGGTTCGAGACCTTGGACTTATTTGGGGGTTGTGACAAAGTGCAGCAGGCAACTGGTTTTGGTACAAGAAAAACTGGGTTTATTGCAGTAACAAATGAAGTTATAACATTAGGATTACACTGAGTTTATACAGACCTACAAAAGTACACTAAGTTAAGAATGGGGAAAACACGTCATAACAAGGGAAAATCACGTTACCAATACCCTTACCCTTGTCCCACCCCCAAAACCTAACTAAATTGAACTAGGAGAGGTCAGAGATCATGCTCACCAACTAGGGGACCCTTGACAGTTTGAAATCCAGCCAGGTAAGCCTGTTGCAGTTTTGGGGTACACTCTTTGTGTCCTTTGGGGCCTGCCGTCCCCACGTGGTTCTGGTCTGGGGAATCTGCGAAGGTTCTTCAGTTGGGTGGAGTCCGCTGATGCGGTAAGGTGCGGTTGTGTGTGGTCGATCTTCGTGGAGAGCTGCGGTTGCTGCCTTGTTGTCTTCGGTTGAGCATGCCACACCGTGCCCCTCGCCGTGATGTTGCCTGCGGGCCTGCGAACCTCCGGATCTCCTTCGTCTGCTTGGCTCAGCTATCTCTCCCTGCTTAAACTCTGCTTCAAACTGCTTAAAACCTGCTTACAACCGCTGCTTAAAACCTGCTCAAAACTGTTCAAACTGCCCCTTCGTAAATGGTGGCCCAGTTATGCTGTTTTTCGAATTTCTCATCTGAGCGCCAAATCAAGTTTAGTTCTTTGTCTGATTTTGGTGGGGTTCTTCAGGTGATTGTTGTCTCGTTGTTTTTATTGGGCTTGCATAATGTTTATTGTTGCGTTCCTGCCCCCGTAACTAGTCTTGAACTGAAAGCCATTATATATGTGAAGTCTTGATGGGCTCGCATAATTGCTCCATTGTTGCCTTCCTGCCTTAGTAGTTAGTAGTGATTATTTATGCAAGGTTTTGATGGGCTTTAGTTTCGTGTAAGATGAAGTCTTTCTCTGGGTTGATTGTTTTAAAGGGAAGAATGCATATTCTGTCTCTTCTTGTTGTCTGGTTTCAGGCAACAATCCACACTGCACCCAACAAGCCCAGGCATGTCCAGTCCCAGGCCCTCATGGGCCTAGCCTCCTGTCTGCAGGGTTCCACATTTAACCCAGCAGTTGGGTCCTCTGCCATAAAAGTCCAAAAGTCATATCCTTGTTAATGATATGAAATATGTGGGAATTTAGAGAACCCTTCAGCTTCTTGGAAACAAATCAGTCGTTATATGGGATTACCAGAGCAATACTGAGACATGAGATGATGCAGACAAAGAAACATTCATGAAACACAAGCGGTGGTAGTTGTTGGTCGGACCTACAAGAGGAATGAAGCTTTGGCTTTGAAGAATTAAAATAAAGAAGGTTTTCATTACTCATCAAAAGGCCAGTTGTTTATTGTTCTCTGAGGGAGGCACTCTTGAATTTTATCATTGCCACTGGTTCTATTTCCTCATGGCACATGGGAACAACACCACCTGCAAGTTCCACCATAAATCACACACCATCCCGACTTGGAAATATATCGCCGTTCCATTATCGTCACTGGGTCAAAATCCTGGAACTCCATGCCTAACAGCACTGTGGGAGAACCTTCAACACACGGACTGTAGCAGCTCACCACCACCTTCCCAAGGGGAATTAGGGATGGGCAATAAATGCTGGCCTTGCCAGCGATGACCAAGTCCCATGAAGGAATAAAAAAAATTAGTAATGTGTTCTCAGAAACTCCACCACTGGATTAGGAGTTTTGGCACAGAATGCTAGAATGATGGTATTTCAGAGTCCATCAAGAACGGTCACACAGAAACAACAGACACAAGCGTGTAAAACATATTCGGGAAGAGGATGGAGTGAAGGTGAAACAGATGGAGAGAAACAGAGACAGAAAGAGAGAATGAAAAGAAAGAATCACAAAGGGAACAAATGAATCGAATAGAGTACAAGGGAGGAGATAAAGAAAAACAAGTAAGTGAAAGAACTGCAAGATATAGTTGTTGGATGCATTGTGCTTGAATATGGGTTAGTACCTGCAGTTCCCATATGATGAGTGACAGGTCCGATCTTTAACATCAGAAGAAGTGCACAAGTGGAGTGCAGAGACTTTCAGAGAGAGAGGGAGAGGATATTGTCAGCAGAGTCATTGCACATCACGGTCATTGGCCCCGAAATATCCTTTATGTCACCTTATCATTTGAGCAAAAAGGATATGTTTTTGCCCTCAGTATTTGTGAACTCTAGTATGAATATACATTCAGGGTCACTGGTTATATATTTCTTTCAGTTTTTTTTAATCTCATAATTGCATGATATTTTAAAAAGAATGGTTAATTATAGGTGAGGTAATATTTTATACTGTGACTATTTTCTGAATTTGATTTGAGATTGTAAATCGGGGTGTCCAAACTGCAGCCCCTGAGCCACGTGTGGATCCTGAGGCCTACAATCCGGCCTTTGAAGCTTCCTACCGGGAGGTTTGGAAAAGCTGTTTCTCTCACTGGTGCCTCATTGGTGGATAAATGTTAAGTCACAACACCAAGCTCTGTCACTATCAGCAAGGTGAGATATATGTAAATCACTGGGAACATGGATTTAATTTTCCCCGCTGGCCAATACGGCCATGGTGCAAACCCATGCTGCCAATGAAGACCAGGTAATTGTTTGTAAATATCCTATAATTACGGTATCTACAACAGAACCAGCAAATAAAGATCAAAATGAGGCTCGGACTCAATAAAATCTCATTTATTGATTAATTGCAGTTGATTTAAACACTTCTTAGAAGGAATCAAGTCAGCACAGTGGAATATTAGTAATGCATCATACGACGGAAGGAACCAACAGATGGACAACTGCCGCCCCAGTCACCAAACCGCTTGTATTCACCGGGTCTCATGAAGTACTGCCTTCCCATGTAGTTGGGATATTCATAGAAGGTCCAGTAACCGTCCATCACATGGCAGGAGTGAATGTCACGGGAGCGGAAACGATCGTAGACAGATGGACAGTCATCCATGAATTCCATCATCTGTCCTCCAAAGTCAGGCCTCTCGTAAATCTTCATTCTGTAGGAGTTACTGCTGGACTGGAATGGCAAGAGAATCATGTCAGTAAATTTCTTCCCTCTTTTAATGATTTTATTACTGCACAGTTTACAAAGCAGAAATTTAAGGAAATTTCTGCAGCAACAAAATGGACAACAAACTTTGTATTTAGTCACGGTTATATAAATAGTCAGATGCCTACAGGTTATTTACCACTACAATTGTTTTTCAGAATATTTTCAATTACTAATTGATCCACAATGGCAGTGAAATATTTTGGAATGCACAGTTTATTATTCTGTGATAAAGATCATCAAATTGTCCTGAGTGATGAATTCAACAACGATTATTGAAATCGTTGTCAAGACTTGAATTATTGAATATTCCACTCAATCTTGTTAAAATTCCTGTTGTGTAATCAGTTTAAATGGAAATCAAAAATTAATTGTAATTTATATTTATCGAAGTATATTACAAACGTGGTTTGGGAGTATGCCCTCCCTCCCACCACCAACACCTGGGTGCAGGTCAGGCGCAGCGCACTCAATGTACAGTCCACCTGACATGCTGTAAACATGCCTGGATTCAGGCATTAACATTGTCCCAATGTTCGGAGCTATAATCCCACCCCTTGGCAGAGGCCAATGGCCCCAAAATCAGGAATGGAGTTCCAGACATTAATGCAGAGCTGAGAGGCCTGCAGCTGCAATAATTCCAATGTGTGTGGAGCCTCGTGTCTCGGCCATCCAGGCCCAAGGTTCCAACAGCGAATAGGACAAAAACCCCCATTGCACTGTTTAGAACTCCTTGGCCCAGCTGCCTGACCCACTCAAATCCTCCTATCTGAGAAGGGTTAGACCCAAGAGATAACAACTTCTTCTGGGTGTCCTCACGCTTGAGCACTCCTGCAGACAAAGTGGAAGAAAACGAGGCCGAAAGCTCCAATCAGGATCCCCACCTCATTTCTACAGGTGTCCATCCCCTCGGTTGATCCACAGGAATCCCTGGGCAACGTAAAGGAGGTGGAAATCTGGCCTCATGAGACTTCAGCCCCTTTTCACTTTCCATTGTGTGAGGAAATAAGTGTTTCATATTCCTCAATGAGACATGGAAGCAGCTTTTCACCTTTCTCCAGAAGTGAGTGATTGAGATGCTGAAAATGTATTTAGCGGAGTGAAGAGTTAACTTGAAAGGAATGTCTCCGTGTGTTGTATGTTGGGAATGTTAACAACCTGTTGTGTTTCGTCAAATAATTAATAGTGTCATCGGTGTTAGAAGGTACAATACAAACAGAATAAATAGAAAAAGTTTAAAACTTACGTATGGGTAGGTGCGACATGACCTGATGTTGTCATTGTATCCCATCCAGCGCTGGTAGTCAGGATATTCTCCACTGCTCAGAACATACTGATATCCCATGTAATTGGGTCTCTCATACAGCACCCACCAGTCACTCTCAACACGGATGGAGTTGCAGCGACTGAAGTAAGAGGACAGGTCAGCACAGTCAGTATTGCACTCGTAGTGCCGACCCTGGAAGTTCCTGTCCTCGTAAAAAAAGATCTAAAGAAAAATAATTATTTCAGGTAACATTTCTGCAAAGCTGCAATAAAATAACATCACAATATTGATCAGTAAATACCTTTCCCATTTTGCTCTGAGTGTTTCACTGACTGTGATGAGGATCAGTGGAGCTGGGCTATTTATACATTGCCTGAAAGAGCAAAATAGCAAAACACATTGTTAATGAAATCACTGTAGACCCTATGTAAGCAAAATTATCCCGGACACCTTCCATCTTTTGTTGTAAAGGTCTAAGTTCATTGCATTTCCACACTGTGTTATTGGTATCTTTGCAGTGTCCAACATCCTTATTGTAGTGAGTGGAAGGATCAGACACATGTACAGTTATTGAATGGGATCTGTGTTTTCAAACAATGTTTGAAATCTTGGTATATGATATTTGTATAAACACTTAGCAGATTTGTGTGAAGTTCCTTTATGAGTTATTTTAAAACAAATGTTGATCCAGTTAAAATAACAGGTTTAATGCCACCATTAAAAAGTAGAAAAGGATTATTCGACAATGCAGTAAGCGTTTATACACTAAATCAAGAGTATAATTGCAAGGCCATTTGGCCCCTAATTTCCTGGGGATGGTGAGGGGCCTAAGTTTTATTTATGTGCGGGAGAAAACTGAATGATAGGTTTGATCCCAGCTGAACCGGGAGTCCACCTCATTTGACAGGACCTTTAAATTATGGTCAGTGGGACCATAGAAACATCTCCTGCCTGTCCCCTCCTACATCAAGGGGGCAGGTCAGGGGAGATGTCCCAGGCTTTCCTGAGAAATGGTTCCTTTTCACTCATTGAAAGGACTCAGTGGATCTCATGCCAGTTGAAACTTGGTGCGAATCCATTTGAGGAATTCTAAGAGTCCCAAACCTTCGCTATAGTAAGGTAATCAATCCTAAAGTACATCGATTTCCTTTTCGAGTCAGATTGGCACCAGGAGAAGCCATAGACTTCATCCCAAAAGGGCCACCAGGGCACTCTGCTCTACCTTACCAGGGCTATGATATCAAGCCAGGGTGGCCACTGTTGATACACCCTTGCAGGTGGTGAAGACTTTCCCCGGCGTTGCAAATGTCCCCGGAACAATGGATGGGTTTTCTGGCCTTGGGCAAGGCCAGGCTAGGGTTCTGCTCTGCTGCACTTACGTTACCAGACGATTGACCCAGGAATTTCCAGGCCTTCATCTCTGGAAGGAAGGAAAATTACCCACAGGTCACTTCCATGATGTGAACGTTCTATTCAATGAGCCAATGAAAGTATTGACGAGAAGGTTGTGAGCTCAAGTCTCACTCTATGACCTGAGCACATCATCTAGATTGATAATTCAGTGCAGTGCTGAGGTGTTACCGCACTATCAGAGTTGGCAACTTTCAGATAAGATGATTATCCGAGGCCCCGTGTGGGATTGAAAGAGTAGATGAGAATAATTTGAGGGTTTAAAAGGATGATAGGATTGATGGAGAGCAAAACAGGATCTTGGGATGAACAAGAGAGCAAAGTTCTGAGGAGCAATGAACATTGTGGTATTGATAATATTTTAGAAGGGAGGATTACAGAAGAAAAGTGGAACACTTTCAGGAATACATTATTGTCAATAAAAAAGACCTATGTAGCAATTGTAAAAAATGCACTAAAGAAATAAGGAGGCTGTTGTGGGGAACAAGGCAAGTACTGCCAAGGATAAGGAGGACCAATGAGATTCTCTAATCTTTAAAGCCGTGAGAAGATCAGAGGACAGGGATGAGTATAAGAATAGGGCGAATAGGAAACTTGTCAGGAGAATCATAAGTAGACAAGATGAGGATTGCTGGGAAAATGTGAAAGATAACACAGATTCTGGAACAAGGGGCAGAGCCCGAAACTTATCTATCATATCAGTTCCCCTTAGCACCTTGAAAACATTGATCAAATCGCCCCTTAATCTTCTAAATTCCAGGGAATACGACCCTAGTTTGTGTAATCTGTCCTCGTAATTTAACCCTTGGAGTCCAGGTATCATTCTAGTAAATCTACGCTGCACTCCCTCCAAGGCCAATATATCCCTCCGAAGGTGCGGTGCCTAGAACTGAACACAGTACTCCAGGTGTGGTCTAACTCAGGCTTTGTGTAGCATAACTTTGACCCCCTTGTATTCCAGTCCTTTAGATATAAAGGCCAGCAATCCATTCGACTATTTGATTATTTTCTGCACCTGTCCAAAATATTTTAATCAACTATGTACATGATCCCCTTAGTCTCTTTGGACCTCCACTGTTTGAGCTTTCACCATTTAGAAAGTACTCTGATCTATCCTTTCTTGGTCCAAAGTGGATGACCTCACACTTGCCTACAGTGAAATCCATTTGCCACAGTTTTGCCTATTCACTTGATCTATTAATATCTCTCTCTGTAATTTTATGCTCCCATCTGCACTGCTTACAATGCTGCTTATCTTTGTGTCATTGGCAAACTTGGATATGTGGCTCTCTTTCCCGTCATTAAAGTCATTAAGAAATACAGTGAATAGTTGAGTGCCCAAACAGATCCCCACAGGACACCACCAGTCACATCTTGCCAATTTGAGTACCTGCCCATTATCCCTACTCTCTGTCTCCTGCCGCTCAGCCTATTTCCTAACCAGGTCAATAATTTACGTACAATTCCATGAGCTTCAGCTTTAGCTAACAGTCACTTATGATGATGTTTATCAAATGTCTTCTCAAAGTCCATGTAAACAACATCCATAGACATTCCCCTGACCTCTACTTTAGTCACCTCTTCAAAAAATTCAATCAGGTTTGTCAGGCATGACCTACCCTTTACAAATTCATGCTGGCTCTCTCTGATCAGCTGAAAATTTTCAAGGTGTTCAGTCGCTCTATCCTTAATCATTGACTCTAATAATTTCCCGACAACAGATATTAGGCGAAATGGTCTATAATTCCCTGGTTTCCCCTCTCTCACCTTTCTTATATAACGGAGTGACATGTGGAATTTTCCAATCTAATGGAACTGTTCCTGAATTGAACGAACTTTTGAAGATTATAGTTAGGGCTTCTGCAATGTTCTCACCTATTTCTTCTGAATCCCGAGAAAGGAAACCATCTGGTCCTGGGGATTTGTCACTCTTTAGTGCCATTATTTTCTTCATTACTGTTAATTTGCTTACGTTAAT
Organism: Heptranchias perlo; assembly: GCF_035084215.1. Taxonomy (NCBI): domain Eukaryota; kingdom Metazoa; phylum Chordata; class Chondrichthyes; order Hexanchiformes; family Hexanchidae; genus Heptranchias; species Heptranchias perlo. The sequence goes on along the minus strand of NC_090331.1, from coordinate 72,086,086 downwards.
TATGGAGTGTCACTATCCCTGAATCAAAATTAGTTTCCTTGGAATGTTCAGTGTGTTATCCTCTTCCTCTACTGTAAATACTGACACAAAGTAATTATTCAACATGTCCACCATTTCCTTATTTTCATTTACAATATCACCATTATCAGTATTTACAGGGCCCACATTGCTCTGGACCACCCTTTGTTTCCTAATATAATTATGAAAACTTTTTGTGTTGATTTTGATATCCCTTGCAAGTTTCTTTTCATACTCCCTTTTTGTAGCTCTTACTATCTGTTTTGTCACCCTTTGCTGTTCTTTGTATCTCAAGCAATCACCAGGAACTGTGCTATTTTTTCCATTTTTGTCTGCTTTATCTTTAATTTTATGTTGTCCCTTACCTCTTTTGTCGTCCATGGCTGTGTGTTTTGGCAAATAGAGTTCTTGCCCCTTAGGGGTATAAACATGTTAAATTCTTTTTTGTAAATCACCCACTTTATTTTACCCTTCAGCTGATTTGCCCAGTATTGTGTGGACAGATTCTGACACATCCCGTTGAAGTCGGTCCTACCTAACATCAGAACCTTAATAGTTGTTACGGGTTTCTCCCTTTCAAACAAAACATTGAACTTGATCATATTATGATCACTATGAGATAATTGTTCACTCACTGTTCGGCTGTTAACTAAATCTGGCTAATTGCTCATTTTTAAATCTAATATGGCCTGCCCTATTGTTGGTTCCAGGATGTATTGTTGCAGAAAGCTGCCCTGAACACACTCAAGTAATTCACCACCTTTCTGACATGACCTGGTCTCCTTTCACCAGTGAAAAAGAAATTTAAAATCCTCCATTAAAACCAATCGCCTTTGCTGCTGATCGTGGGATATGATATTTTGTAGACACTGGTTCTGGCCAGATGGACTGCAATTGTCCTTTCTAGTCCTGTACACTCCTATGCTCCTCTGATAAAGCACAGTGACAAAAGGGATTGCAATGTTGAAATCGATTGAGGCTGGAGGCTTGAGATGAGAGATATGCTGACTATCAAGCAACTTTAGATCCAATTTGGATTCAGAAACAGTTATTGAAAAGAAAAGAAGTGCTCGAGATTCAAAATAAAACTGGGCTTCTTGGAAACAACTTTAAAATCAGTCGTTATATAGGATTACCAGAGGCAATACTGAGGCGTGAGATAATGTCGACAAAGGAACATTCGTGAAACACAAGCGGTGGTAATTGTTGGTTGGACCTACAAGAGGAATGAACATGTGGCTTTGAAGAATTAAAATAAGGAAGGTTTTCATTTCTCATCAAAAGGCCAGTTGTTTATTGCTGTCTGAGGGAGGCATGAATTTTATCATTGCCACTGGTTCTATTTCCTCATTAGTAATGTGTTCTTAGAAACTCCACCACTGGATTAGGAGTTTTGGCACAGAATGCTAGAATGATGGTATTTCAGAGTCCATCAAGAACGGTCACAGAGGAACAACAGACACAAGCGTGTAAAACATATTCGGGAAGAGGATGAGTGAAGGTGAAACAGGTGGAGAGAAACAGAGACAGAAAGAGAGAATGAAAAGGAAAAATCATAAAGGGAACAAATGAATCGAATAGAGTACAAGAGAGGAGATAAAGAAAAACAAGTAAGTGAAAGAACTGCAAGATATGGGCCCTGTTTGTTGGATGCATTGTGCTTGAATATGGGTTAGTACCTGCAGTTCCCATATGATGAGTGACAGGTCTGATCTTTAACATCAGAAGAAGTGCACAAGTGGAGTGTAGAGACTTTCAGAGAGAGCGGGAGAGGATATTGTCAGCAGAGTCTTTGCACAGCACGGTCATTGGCCCCGAAATGTCCTTTATGTCACCTTATCATTTGAGCAAAAAGGATATGTTTTTGCCCTCAGTATTTGTGAACTCTAGTATGAATATACATTCAGGGTCACTGGTTATATATTTCTTTCACTTTTGTTTTACTGTAAGAATTTTGTGATATTTTAAAAAGAATGATTAATTATCGGTGAGGTATTATTTTATACTGTGACTATTTTCTGAATTTGATTCGGGATTGTAAATCGGGGTGTCCAAACTGCAGCCCCTGGGCCACATGTGGATCCTGAGGCCTACAATCCGGCCTTTGAAGCTTCCTACCGGGAGGTTTGGAAAAGCTGTTTCTCTCACTGTTGCCTCATTGGTGGATAAATGTTAAGTCACAACACCAAGCTCTGTCACTATCAGCAAGGTGAGATATATGTAAATCACAGGGAACATGGATTTAATTTTCCCCGCTGGCCAATACGGCCATGGTGCAAACTCATGCTGCCAATGAAGACCAGATAATTGTTTGTAAATATCCTATAATTACGGTATCTACAACAGAACCAGCAAATAAAGATCAAAATGAGGCTCGGATTCAATAAAATCTCATTTATTGATTAATTGCGGTTTGATTTAACCACTTCTTAGAAGGAATCAAGTCAGCACCGTGGAATTTTAGAAATGCATCATACGACGGAAGGAACCAACAGATGGACAACTGCCGCCCCAGTCACCAAACCGCTTGTATTCACCAGGTCTCATGAAGTACTGCCTTCCCATGTAGTTGGGATATTCATAGAAGGTCCAGTAACCGTCCATCACGTGGCAGGAGTGAATGTCACGGGAGCGGAAACAATCGTTGACAGATGGACAGTCATCCATGAATTCCATCATCTGTCCTCCAAAGTCAGGCCTCTCGTAAATCTTCATTCTGTAGGAGTTACTGCTGGACTGGAATGGCAAGAGAATCATGTCAGTAAATTTCTTCCCTTTTTGAATGATTTTATCACTGCACAGTTTACAAAGCAGAAGTTGTCAGGAAATTTCTGCAGCAACAAAATGGACAACAAGCTTTGTATTTAGTCACGGTTATATAAATAGACAGATGCCTACAGGTTATTTACGGCTACAATTGTTTTTCAGAATATTTTCAATTACTAATTGATCCAAAATGGCAGTGAAATATTTTGGAATGTACAGTTTATTATTCTGTGATAAAGATCATCAAATTGTCCTGAGTGATGAATTCATCAACGATTATTGAAATCGTTGTCACGACTTGAATTATTGAATATTCCACTCAATCTTGATAAGATTCCTGTTGTGTAATTAGTTTAAATGGAAATCAAACATTAATTGTAATTTATATTTATTGAAGTACATTACAAACGTGGTTTGGGAGTATGCCCTCCCTCCCACCACCAACACCTGGGTGCAGGACAGGCGCAGCGCACTCAACGTACAGACCACCTGACATGTTGTAAACATGCCTGGATTCAGGCAGCAACATTGTCCCAATGTTCGGAGCTATAAGCCCACCCCTTGGCAGTGACCAATGGCCCCAAAATCAGGAGTGGAATTCCAGCCATTGACGAAGAGCTGAGAGGCCTGCAGCTGCAATAATTTCAATGTGTGTGGAGCCTCGTGTCTCGGCTATCCAGACCCAAGGTTCCAATCACGAATGGGACAAAAACTCCCACTGAACTGTTTAGACCACCTTGGCCCAGCTGCCTGACCCACTCAAATCCTCCTATCTGAGAAGGGTTAGACCCAAGAGATAACAACTTCTTCTGGGTGTCCTCGCGCTTGAGCACTCCTGCAGACAAAGTGGAAGAAAATGAGGCCGGAAGCTCCAATCAGGATCCCCACCTCTTTTCCACAGGTGTCCATCCCCTCGGTTGATCCACATGAATCCCTGGGCAACGTAAAGGAAGGTGGAAATCTGGTCTCATGAGACTTCAGCCCCTTTTCACTTTCCATTGTGTGAGGAAATTAGTGTTTAATATTCCTCAATGAGACATGGAAGCAGCTTTTCACCTTTCTCCAGAAGTGAGTGATTGAGATGCTGTAAAATTTGTTTAGTGGAGTGAAGAGTTAACTTGAAAGTAATGTCTCCGTGTGTTGTATATTGTGAATGTTAACAACCTGTTGTGTTTAGTTAAATGATTAATAGTGTCATCAGTGTTAGAAGGTACAATACAAACAGAATAAATAAAACAAGTTTAAAACTTACGTATGGGTAGGTGCGACATGACCTGATGTTGTCATTGTATCCCATCCAGCGCTGGTAGTCAGGATATTCTCCTCTGCTCAGAACATACTGGTATCCCATGTAATTGGGTTTCTCATACAGCACCCACCAGTCACTCTCAACACGGATGGAGTTGCAGCGACTGAAGTAAGAGGACAGGTCATCACAGTCAGTATTGCACTCGTAGTGCCGACCCTGGAAGTTCCTGTCCTCGTAAAAAAAGATCTAAAGAAAAATAATTATTTCAGGTAACATTTTTGCAAAGCTGTAATAAAATAACATCACAATATCGATCAGTGAATACCTTTCCCATTTTGCTCTGAGTGTTTCAGTGACTGTGATGAGGATCAGTGGAGCTGGGCTATTTATACATCGCCTGAAAGAGCAAAATAGCAAAACACATTGTTAATGAAATCACTGTAGACCCTATGTAAGCAAAATTATCCCAGACACCTTCCATCTTTTGTTGTAAAGGTCTAAGTTCATTGCTTTTCCACACTGTGTTATTGGTATCTTTGCAGAGTCCAACATTCTTATTGTAATGAGTGGAAGGGTCAGACACATGTACAGTTATTGAATGGGCTCTGTATTTTCAAACAATGTTTGAAATCTTGGTATATGATATTTGTATAAACACTAAGCAGATTTGTGTGAAGTTCCTTTATGAGTTATTTTAAAGCAAATGTTGATCCAGTTCAAATTACAGGTTTAATGCCGCCATTAAAAAGTAGAAAAGGATTTTTGTACAATGCAGTAAGCGTTTATACACTAAATCAAGAGTATAATTGCAAGGCCATTTGGCCCCTAATTTCCTGGGGATGGAGAGGGGCCTCAGTTTTATTTATGTGTTGGAGAAAACTGAAAGATAGGTTTGATCCCAGCTGAACCGGGAGTCCACCCTATTTAACAGGACCTTTAAATTATGGTCAGTGGGACCATAGAAACATCTCCCGCCTGTCCCCTCCTACATCAAGAGGGCAGGTCAGGGGAGATGTCCCAGGTTTTCCTGAGAAATGCGTCCTTTTCACTCATTGAAAGGACTCAGTGGATCTCATGCCAGTTGAAACTTGGTGCGAATCCATTTGAGGACTTCTAAGGGCCCCAAACCTTCGCTATAGTAAGGTAATCAATCCTGAAGTACATCGATTTCCTTTTCGAGTCAGATTGGCACCAGGAGGAGCCACAGACTTCATCCCAAAAGGGCCACCAGGGCACTCTGCTCTACCTTACCAGGGCTATGATTTCAAGCCAGGGTGGCCACTGTTGATACACCCTTGCAGGTGGTGATGGCTTTCCCCGGCGTTGCAAATGTCCCCGGAACAATGGATGGGTTTTCTGGCCTTGGGCAAGGCCAGGCTAGAGTTCTGCTCTGCTGCACTTACGTTACCAGACCATTGACCCAGGAATTTCCAGGCCTTCTTCTCTGGAAGGAAGGAAAATTACTCACAGGTCACTTCCATGATGTGAATATTCTATTCAATGAGCCAATGAAAGTATTGACGAGAAGGTTGTGAGCTCAAGTCTCACTGTATGACCTGAGCACATCATCCAAGTTGATAATTCAGTGCAGTGCTGAGGTGTTACCGCACTATCAGAGTTGGCGTCTTTCAGATAAGATGATTATCCGAGGCCCCGTCTGAGATTGAAAGAGTAGATGAGAATAATTTGAGGGTTTAAAAGGATGATAGGATTGATGGAGAGCAAATATGGATCTTGGGAAGAACAAGAGAGCAAAGTTCTGAGGAGCAATGAACATTGTGATATTGATAATATTTTAGAAGGGAGGATTACAGAAGAAAAGTGGAACACTTTCAGGAATACATTATTGTCAATAAAAAAGACCTATGTAGCAATTGTAAAAAATGCACTAAAGAAATAAGGAGGCTGTTGTGGGGAACAAGGCAAGTACTGCCAAGGATAAGGAGGACCAATAAGATTATCTAATCATTAAAGCTAAAATTTGTTTGGTGGAGTGAAGAGTTAACTTGAAAGGAATGTCTCCGTGTGTTGTATATTATTAATGTTAACAACCTGTTGTATTTAGTCAAATAATTAATAGTGTCATCAGTGTTAGAAGGTACAATACAAACAGAATAAATAAAACAAGTTTAAAACTTACGTATGGGTAGGTGCGACATGACCTGATGTTGTCATTGTATCCCATCCAGCGCTGGTAATCAGGATATTCTCCCCTCCACAGAACATACTGATATCCCATGTAATTGGGTCTCTCATACACCACCCACCAGTCACTCTCAACACGGATGGAGTTGCAGCGGCTGAAGTAAGAGGACAGGTCATCACAGTCAGTATTGCACTCGTAGTGCCGACCCTGGAAGTTCCTGTCCTCGTAAAAAAAACCTAAGAAAAATAATTATTTCAGGTAATCTTTTTGCAAAGCTTAGCAGATTTGTGTGAAGTTCCTTTATGAGTTATTTTAAAGCAAATATTGATCCAGTTAAAATAACAGGTTTAATGCTGCCATTAAAAAGTAGAAAAGGATTTTTGTACAATGCAGTAAGCGTTTATACACTAAATCAAGAGTATAATTGCAAGGCCATTTGGCCCCTAATTTCCTGGGGATGGAGAGGGGCCTCAGTTTTATTTATGTGTGGGAGAAAACTGAAAGATAGGTTTGATCCCAGCTGAACCGGGAGTCCACCCAATTTGACAGGACCTTTAAATTATGGTCAGTGGGACCACAGAACCATCTCCTGCCTGTCCCCTCCTACATCAAGCGGGCAGGTCAGGGGAGATGTCCCAGGCTTTCCTGAGAAATGCGTCCTTTTCACTCATTGAAAGGACTCAGTGGATCTCATGCCAGTTGAAACTTGGTGCAAATCCATTTGAGGACTTCTAAGGGCCCCAAACCTTCGCTATAGTAAGATAATCAATCCTAAAGTACATCGATTTCCTTTTCTAGTCAGATTGGCACCAGGAGGAGCCATAGACTTCATCCCAAAAGGGCCACCAGGGCACTCTGTTCTACCTTACCAGGGCTATGATATCAAGCCAGGGTGGCCACTGTTGATACACCCTTGCAGGTGGTGATGGCTTTCCCCGGCGTTGCAAATGTCCCCGGAACAATGGATGGGTTTTCTGGCCTTGGGCAAGGGCAGGCTAGGGTTCTGCTCTGCTGCACTTATGTTACCAGACCATTGACCCAGGAATTTCCAGGCCTTCTTCTCTGGAAGGAAGGAAAATTACCCACAGGTCACTTCCATGATGTGAATGTTCTATTCAATGAGCCAATGAAAGTATTGACGAGAAGGTTGTGAGCTCAAGTCTCACTGTATGACCTGAGCACATCATCTAAGTTGATAATTCAGTGCAGTGCTGACGTGGTACCGCACTATCAGAGTTGGCATCTTTCAGATAAGATGATTATCCGAGGCCCCGTGTGGGATTGAAAGAGTAGATGAGAATAATTTGAGGGTTTGAAAGGATGATAGGATTGATGGAGAGCAAATATGGATCTTGGGATGAACAAGAGAGCAAAGTTCTGAGGAGCAATGAACATTGTGGTATTGATAATATTTTAGAAGGCAGGATTACAGAAGAAAAGTGGAACACTTTCAGGAATACATTATTGTCAATAAAAAAGAACTATGTTGCAGTTGAACAAAATGCACTAAAGAAATAAGGAGGCTGTTGTGGGGAACAAGGCAAGTACTGCCAGGGGTAAGGAGGACCAATGAGATTCTTTGAACTTTAAAGCCATGAAAAGATCAGAGGACACAGATGAATATAAGAATAGGGAAAATATGAAACTTGTCAGGAGAATCATAAATAGACAAGATGAGAATTGCTGGGTAAATGTGAAAGATAACACAGATTCTGGAACAAGGGGGCAGAGCCCGAAACTTAGAAGAGGGAGGGTGAAGAAACAATTCCAATTTGACTCGGCAGAGGCTGGGTGTTTGAATCGAATTGATTGCTAAGCAACGGAATGATGAATGATTAAAGAGAGAATTGGATAAGTATCTAGTAAAGAATTTCATTGTGTGGTGTGAAAGGCAGGAACATCGGAACATAGGAACAGGAGTAGGCCATTAAGCCCCTGGAGACCGTTCCGACATTCAATGAGATCATGGCTGATCTGTGACTGAACTCCACATACCTGCCTTAGCCCCATATCCCTTTTGTACCTTTGGTTAACAAAAATCTATCAATCTCAGATTGAAAATTAACAATTGAGCAAGCATCGACAGCTGTATGCAGAAGAGATTTCCAAACTTCTACCACGCTTTGTGTGTAGAAGTGTTCCCTAACTTCACTCCTGAAAGTCCTGGCTCTAAGTTGTAGCCTTGTCTCCGAGACCTGGACCCGATAACCGGCAGAGAAAGTTTCTCTGTATCTACCCAATCAGTTCCCCTTAATATCTTGAAAACTTTGATCAAATCGCCCCTTAATCTTCTAAATTCCAGGGAATACGACCATAGTTTGTGTAATCTCTCCTCGTAATTTAACCCTTGGAGTCCAGGTATCATTCTAGTAAATCTACGCTGCATTTCCTCCAAAGCCGATATATCCCTCCTCAGGTGCGGTGCCTCGAAAAGAACACTGTACTCCAGGTGTGGCCTAACCATGGCTTTGTGTTGCTGCAGCATAACTTTGACCCCCTTGTATTCTAGTCCTCTCGATAGAAAGGCCAGCATTCCATTAGTCTTTTTCATTATTTTCTCTACCTGTCCATAATATTTGAATGAACTATGTACATGATACCCTAAGTCTCTTTAGATCTCCACTGTTTGAGCTTTTCACCAATTAGAAAGTAATCTAATCTATCCTGTTTTGGTCCAAAGTTGATGACCTCATACTTTCCTGCAGTGAAATCCATTTCCCACAGCTTTGCCTATTCACTTGATCTATTAATATCTGTCTGTAATTTTATGCTCCCATCTACATTGGTTACAATGCTGCTTATCTTTGTATCATTGGCAAACTTGGATATGTGGCTCTCTTTCCCGTCATCTAAGTCATTAAGGAATACAGTGAATAGTTGAGGCCCCAAACAGATCCCCACAGGACACCACCAGTCACATCCTGCCAATTTGAGTACCTGCCCATTAGCCCTACTCTCTGTCTCCTGCCGCTCAGCCTATTTCCTAACCAGGTCAATAATTTATGTACAATTCCATGAGCTTCAGCTTTAGCTAACAGTCACTTTTGAGGATGTTTATCAAATGTCTTCTGAAAGTCCATGTAAACAACATCCATAGACATTCCCCTGACCTCTACTTTAGTCACCTCTTCAAGAAATTCAATCAAGTTTGTCAGGCATGACCTACCCTTTACAAATTCATGCTGGCTCTCTCTGATCAGCTGAAAATTTTCAAGGTGTTCAGTCGCTCTATCCTTAATCATTGACTCTAATAATTTCCCGACAACAGATATTAGGCTAAATGGTCTATAATTCCCTGGTTTCCCCTCTCTCACCTTTCTTATATAACGGAGTGACATGTGGAATTTTCCAATCTAAAGGAACTGTTCCTGAATTGAGTGAACTTTTGAAGATTGTAGTTAGGGCTTCTGCAATGTTCTCACCTACTTCTTCTAAAACCCTAGGATGGAAACCATCTGGTCCTGGGGATTTGTCACTCTTTAGTGCCATTATTTTCTTCATTACTGTTAATTTGCTTACGTTAATTATGGTGAGCTCCCATCCCTGATTCAAAATTAGTTTGCTTGGAATATTCGGCATGTTATCCTCTTCCTCTACTGTAAATACTGTTGCAAAGTAATTATTCAACATGTCCACCATTTCCTTATTTTCATTTACAATATCACCATTATCAGTATTTACAGGGCCCACATTGCTCTGGACCACCCTCCGTTTCCTAATATAATTATGAAAACTTTTTGTGTTGATTTTGATATCCCTTGCAAGTTTCTTTTCATAATCCCTTTTTGTATCTCTTACTCTCCGTTTTATCACCCTTTGCCGTTCTTTGTATCTCAAGCAATCGCCAGGAACTGTGATATTTTTTCCATTTTTGTCTGCTTTATCTTTAATTTTATGTTGTCCCTTTCCTCTTTTGTCGTCCATGGCTGTGTGTTTTGGCAAGTAGAGTTCTTGCCCCTTTTGGGGATAAACATGTTCAATTCTTTTTTGAACATCACCCACTTAATTTTACCCATTAACTCTGTAGGGGGTGGTGGTGTGTGTCAGCTTCGCCTCTGGCTTCTGAGCGGTCCGAATCGCTCCCACTCCCTGGGTTCTCGACCTTGTACTTATTTGGGGGTTGCGACAAAGTGCAGCAGACAACTGGTTTTGGTGCAGGAAACTTCGACCTTTATTCAAGAGAGAAAATACAAGACAACAATCTAAACACTCTAATAATATCGGGAACACTTCGGTATACATGAGGGAAATTACAGTAGAAAGATACCTCACCCATCCCAATCCCACTTTACTAGCTAAGTTGGACTCTAAAGGGCCAGAGATAATGCTCACCAAACGAATCCTTGACAGTAATTCACCCAGAGGTAAGTCAGAAATAGATTGTAAAGTGGAAACTTTGCGGATCTTTGGTTTTCTCCCGAGTTGGTTTTCATTGGTCGCGGTGGCCCAATATTACCCGGTTGGTTGGTGGCAATATTCGGTTGGTTGTTTCGTAAGGCCCTTGTTGCCGCGAGGTGTCTGATGGTCACTGGGACTGTTGCGCTGGTTTCTTCTTGTGTGTCGGCCTGATTTTAAAGCTGATGACCTTCCCTGTCGAACTGCTTTCCTGTTGCTTGTGGTTCGCTGGAAGCTGCTCTTCCTTCCAGAGACAGGCATAACAAGACCGGCAGCACACAAGCGCCAGCATGCCAGAGAGAGAGAGAGAGAGGTTTTGAGGATCCACTTGTGTATCGCTCTCTTATAATGGTCTTCGTCACCTTAAAAAAAAACACTTCATGTCTGTTTAAACAGTTGTTACAAAGTCCTTAAGAATCTTTGATGGCTTTTTGATAGTCCCTCATCATGTTGCAATTGCTTCTCCTGATGGGTCATTGTTAATTCCGATTTTAGAGCTTGTCCCATAAGGCTTCCTTTTGTATCCAACATCCTAGGTGTTGATCAGTTTTGCTTTAAAACAAAGACATGGCCCCACCATGTCTGGAGCAGTTGCCTCTTTCAATGGCAGTGAGTGTCGAAAACCTGCTGTAGGTTTTGCATTAAAACAGAGACATTTCTGAAGCAGTAATTCTCCCACATTCCACTGTGTGTTGTTGATTTCGTCTGGTGACCTCTCACCTATCCTAGCATCTTAGGATTTTGGTCAATGGCCAAAGTTTTCCATACTCAGGGTTTTTTAGGGTTTTTCTCTGAGTTTTGGGGGATCTGTGAATTTTGAGAATCTTACAACTGATTTGTCCAGTATTCTGTGGACAGTCTCTGTCACATCCCATTGAAGTCGGTCCTACCTAACATCAGAACGTTATTAGTTGATACGGGTTTCTCCCTTTCAAACAAAACGTTGAACTCGATCATATTATGATCGCTATGAGATAAATGTTCACTCACTGTTAGGCTGTTAACTAAATCTGGCTAATTGCTCATTTGTAACCCAAATAAGGCCTGCCCTCTTGTTGGTTCCAGGATGTATTGTTGCAGAAAGCTGTCCTGAACACACTAAAGTAATTCACCAGCTTTCTGACATGACCTGGTCTCCGTTTCCCAGTGAAAAAGAAATTTAAAATCCTCCATTAAAACCAATCGGCCTTTGCTGCAGATTGTGGAATATGATATTTTGTAGAGACTGGTTCTGGCTAGATGGACTGCAATTGTCCTTTCTAGTCCTGTACACTCTTATGCTCCTCTGATAAAGCACAGTGACAAAAGGGATTGCAATCTTGAAATCGATTGAGGCTGGAGGCTTGATATGAGAGATATGCTGACTATCAAACAACTTTAGATCCAATTTGGATTCAGAAACAGTAATTGAAAAGAAAAGAAGTGCTTGAGATGAAAAATAAAACTGGGCTTCTTTGAAACAACTTTAAAATCAGTCGTTAAATGGGATTACCTGAGGCAATACTGAGGCGTGAGATGATGTAGACAAAGGAACATCCGTGAAACACAAGCGGTGGTAATTGTTGGTTGGACCGACAAGAGGAATGAAGCTGTGGCTTTGAAGAATTAAAATAAAGAAGGTTTTCATCCCTCATCAAAAGGCCAGTTGTTTATTCCTCTCTGAGAGAGGCATGAATTTTATCATTGCCACTGGTTCTATTTCCTCATTAGTAATGTGTTCTTAGAAACTCCACCACTGGATGAGGAGAATTGGCACAGAATGCTAGAATGATGGTATTTCAGAGTCCATCAAGAACGGTCACAGCGAAACAACAGACACAAGCGTGTAAAACATATCCGGGAAGAGGATGGAGTGAAGGTGAAACAGATGGAGAGAAACAGAGACAGAAAGAGAGAATGAAAAGAAAGAACCATAAAGGGAACAAATTAATCGAATAGAGTACAAGAGAGGAGATAAAGAAAAACAAGTAAGTGAAAGAACTGCAAGATATGGGCCCTGTTTGTTGGATGCATTGTGCTTGAATATGGGTTAGGACCTGCAGTTCCCATATGATGAGTGACAGGTCCGATCTTTAACATTAGAAGAAGTGCACAAGTGGAATATAGAGACACAGATACCACCATCACACGAGAGGACACCACCCACCAGGTGCATGGTTCATACTCCTGTGACTCGGCCAACGTTGTCTACCTCATACGTTGCAGGAAAGGATGCCCCAGAGCATGGTACATTGGCGAGACCATGCAGACGCTGCGACAACGGATGAACGGACACCGCGCAACAATCGCCAAACAGGAGGGTTCCCTCCCAGTCGGGGAACACTTCAGCAGTCATGGACATTCATCCACCGACCTTCGGGTAAGCGTACTCCAAGGCGGCCTTCGAGACACACGACAACGCAAAATCGTCGAGCAGAAATTGATAGCCAAGTTCCGCACCCATGAGGACGGCCTCAACCGGGATCTTGGGTTCATGTCACGCTACACGTTACCCCACCAGCGAACAAATGTTATCTGTTTTTAATATAATGGGTCATTTGCTGGCTCTCTCTGCCTTCCGGATGTTTCTGCCTCTCTCTGTGTTTTTTTTCTCTGTTTTTTTTCCCTGTTTGTTTTTTTGTTGAATGTGTATTCGGGGGTTCTGCAGGTGACACCTCTCTGTCTGAACACGGTGATTGCCTTGGCAACGGGCAGTTGCAGGGGCAGTCTGTAAACACCATGTATTGTTCTATATGTATAAATGCGTAGGCTTCAAGGAGCTCTTGAAACATTTGCCTGAGGAAGGAGAAAATCTCCGAAAGCTTGTGAATTTAAAATAAAATTGCTGGACTATAACTTGGTGTTGTAAAATTGTTTACAATTCAGAGAGAGAGGGAGAGGATATTTGCACATCACGGTCATTGGCTCCTAAATGTCCTTTATGTCACCTCATCATTTTTACCCTCAGGATTTGTGAACTCTCGTATGAATAAACATTCACGGTCACTGCTTATATATTTCATTGACTTTTGTTTTATTGTCAGAATTTTGTGATATTTTAAAAAGAATGATTAATTATAGGTGAGGTATTATTTTATACTGTGACTATTTTCTGAATTTGATTCGGGATTGTAAATCGGGGTGTCCAAACTGCAGCCCCTGGGCCACGTGTGGATCCTGAGGCCTACAATCCGGCCTTTGAAGCTTCCTACCGGGAGGTTTGGAAAAGCTGTTTCTCTCACTGTTGTCTCATTGGTGGATAAATGTTAAGCCACAACGCCAAGCTCTGTCACTATCAGCAAAGTGAGATATATATAAATCAGTGGGAACATGGATTTAATTTTCCCCGCTGGCCAATACGTCCATGGTGCAAACCCATACTGCCAATGAAGACCAGGTAATTGTTTGTAAATATCCTATAATTAAGTATCTACAACAGAATCAGCAAATAAAGATCAAAATGAGGCTCGGACTCAATAAAATCTCATTTATTGATTAATTGCAGTTTGATTTAATCACTTCTTGGAAGGAATCAAGTCAGCACAGTGGAATATTAGTAATGCATCATACGACGGAAGGAACCAACAGATGGACAACTGCCGCCCCAGTCACCAAACCGCTTGTATTCACCGGGTCTCATGAAGTACTGCCTTCCCATGTAGTTGGGATGTTCATAGAAGGTCCAGTAACCGTCCATCACATGGCAGGAGTGAATGTCACGGGAGCGGAAACGATCGTAGACAGATGGACAGTCATCCATGAATTCCATCATCTGTCCTCCAAAGTCAGGCCTCTCGTAAATCTTCATTCTGTAGGAGTTACTGCTGGACTGGAATGGCAAGAGAATCATGTCAGTAAAATTCTTTCCTTTTTTAATGATTTTATCAAACTTTACATGGCAGAACTTGTCAGGAAATTTCTGCAGCAGCAAAATGGACAACAAGCTTTGTATTTAGTCACGGTTATATAAATAGTCAGATGCCTACAGGTAATTTACCACTACAATTGTTTTTCAGAATAATTTCAATTTCTAATTGATCCACAATGGCAGTGAAATATTTTGGAATGTACAGTTTATTATTCTGTGATAAAGATCATCAAATTGTCCTGAGTGATGAATTGATCAACGATTATTGAAATCTTTGTCACGACTGGAATCATTCCACATAAGCATGTTGAAATTTCTGTTGCGTAATCAGGTTAAATGGAAATCAAAAAATAATTGTAATTTATATTTATCGAAGTATATTACAAACGTGGTTTGGGAGTATGCCCTCCCTCCCACCACCAACACCTGGATTGCAGGTCAGGCGCAGCGCACTCAACGTACAGTCCACCTGACATGCTGTAAACATGCCTGGATTCAGGCATTAACATTGTCCCAATGTTCGGAGCTGTAATCCCACCTCTTGGCAGAGGCCAATGGCCCCAAAATCAGGAATAGAATTCCAGCCAATGCCGCACAGCTGTGATGCCTGCAGCTGCACGAATGGCCAATGTGTGTGGAGCCTCGTGTCTCGGCCATCCAGGCCCAAGGTTCCAATAATGAATGGGACAAAAAGCCCCATTGATCTGTTTAGACCTCCTTGGCCCAGCTGCCTGACCCACTCAAATCCTCCTATCTGAGAAGGGTTAGACCCAAGAGATAACAACTTCTTCTGTGTGTCCTTGGGCTTGAGCACTCCTGCAGCCACAATGCAAACAGAATAAATAAAACAAGTTTAAAACTTACGTGTGGGTAGGTGCGACATGACCTGATGTTGTCATTGAATCCCATCCAGCGCTGGTAGTCAGGATATTCACCCTTCCACAGAACATACTGGTATCCCATGTAATTGGGTTTCTCATACACCACCCACCAGTCACTCTCAACACGGATGGAGTTGCAACGGCTGAAGTAAGAGGACAGGTCATCACAGTCAGTATTGCACTCGTAGTGCTGACCCTGGAAGTTCCTGTCCTCGTAAAAGAAGATCTAAAGAAAAGTAATTATTTCAGGTAACATTTCTACAAAGCTGTAATAAAATATCATCATAATATTGATCAGTGAATACCTTTCCCATTTTGCTCTGAGTGTTTCAGTGACTGTGATGAGGAGCAGTGGAGCTGGGCTATTTATACATCGCCTGAAAGAGCAAAATAGCAAAACACATTGTTAATGAAATCACTGTCGACCCTATGTAAGCAAAATTGTCCCTGACGCCTTCCATCTTTTGTTGTAAAGGTCTAAGTTCATTGCTTTTCCACACTGCATTAAGGGTATCTGCAGTGTCCAACATCCTTATTGTAGTGAGTGGAAGGGTCAGACACATGTACAATTACTGAATGGGAGCTGTGCTTTCAAACAATTTTCGAAATCTTGGTATATGATATTTGTATAAACACTTAGCAGATTTGTGTGAAGTTCCTTTCTGAGCTATTTTAAAGCAGATGTTGATCCAGTTAAAATAACAGGTTTAATGCCGCCTTTCAAATGTAGAAAAGGAAATTCGTATAATGAATTAAGCATTTATACACTAAATCACGGGTATAATTGCAAGGTCATTTGGCCCCTAAATTCCAGAGGATGGAGAGGGGCCTAAGTTTTATTTATGTATGGGAGAAAACTGAAAGATAGGTTTGATCCCAGCTGAACCGGGAGTCCACCCCATTTGACAGGACGTTTAAATTACGGTCAGTGAGACCTTGGTAACATCTCTTGCCTGCCCCCTCCTACATCAAGGGGACAGGTCAGGGGAGATGGCCCAGGCTTTCCCGAGAAATGCGTCCTTTTAAGCCATTGAATGGCCTCAGTGCAACTCATGCCACTTGAGATATGTTGTGAGTCATTTGACGACTTCTAAAGACCCAAACCTTCACTTTAGTAAGGTAATCAATCCTGAAGGATATCGATTTTCTTCTTTATTCAGATTGGCTCCAGTGGAAGCCGTAGACTTCAGTCCATTTGGGCCTCATAATAACTCTGCTGCACCTTATCAGGGCGGATGAGCTCAAGCCAGGGCGGCCACTGTTGATGCGCCTTTGCAGGTGGTGATGGGCTACCCCGGCGTTGCAAATGACCCTGTCCCCTGAACAATGGATGAGGTTTCTGGCCTTGGGCAAGGGCAGGCTAGGGTTCTGCTCTGCTGCACTTATGTTACCAGACCAGGGACCCAGGAATTACCAGGCCTTCGTTTCTGGAAGGAAGGAAAATTACCCACAGGACACATCCATGCTGTGAACATTCTATTCAATGAGCCAATGAAAGTATTGACTAGAAGGTTGTGAGCTCAAGTCTCACTGTATGACCTGAGCACATCATCCAGATTGATAATTCAGTGCAGTGCTGAGGTGGTACCGCACTATCAGAGTTGGCATCTTTTGGATAAGATGTTAATCCGAGGCCCTGTCTGAGATTGAAAGAGTAGATAAGAATAATTTGAGGCTTTAAAAGGGTGACAGGATTGATGGAGAGCAAATATGGATCTTGGGAGGAACAAGAGAGCAAATTTCTGAGGAGCAATGAACATTGTGATATTGATAATATTTTAGAAGGGAGGATTACAGAAGAAAAGTGGAACACTTGCAGGAATACATTATTGTCAATAAAAAAGACCTATGTAGTAATTGAACAAAATGCACTAAAGAAGGGTAAAAAGGCAAATACTGTCAGGGGTAAGGAGGACCAATAAGATTCTCTAAACATTAAAGCCATGAAAAGATCAGAAGACAGGGATGAATATAAGAACAGGGAGGATACGAAACTTGTCAGGAGAATCATAAATAGACAAGATGAGGATTGCTGGGAAAATGTGAAGGGTTACACAGATTCTGGAACAAGGGGCAGAGCCCGGAACTTAGAAGAGGGAGGGTGAAAAAACAATTCCAATTTGACTAGGCGGAGGCTGATGTATGCATGTAAGTGACTGCTAAGGGAAGCAATGATGAATGATTTAAGAAGGAATTGGATAAGCATGTGGTGAAGAATTTGATAGTGTGGTGTGTGAGGTAGGAACATAGGAACAGGAGTAGGCCATTTAGCCCCTCAAGAATGTTCCTCCATTCAGTGAGATCATGGCTGATCTGTGACCAAACTCAATATACCTTCCTTAGCCCCATATCCCTTATTACCTTTGGTGAACAAAAATCTATCAATCTTAGATTGAAAATTAACAATTGAGCGAGCATCGACTGCCGTTTGCAGAAGAGAGTTCCAAACTACCACCACCCTTTGCATGTAGAAGTGTTTCCTAACTTCATCCTGAAAGTCCTGGCTCTACGTTTTAGGCTATGTCCCCTAGTCCTAGACTCCCCAACCAGCAGAAATAGTTTCTCTCTATCTACCCTATCAGTTCCACATAATATCTTGAAAACTTTGATCAAATCACCCCATAATCTTCTAAATTCCAGGGAATATAACCCTAGTTGGTGTCATCTTATCTCATAATTTAACCCTTGAAGTCCACGTATCATTCTGGTAAATCTACGCTGCACTTCCTCCAAGGCCAGTATACCCTTCCTCAGGTGCGTTTCCCACAACTGAACACAATACTCCAAGTGTGGTCTTTGTATAGCTGTAGCATAACTTTGACTGCCTTGTATTCTAGTCCCCTAGATGTAATGGCCAGCATTCCATTCACCGTTTTGATTATTTTCTGTATCTGTCCACGACATTTTAAAGATCTTCGTACATGGACCTGTAAGTCTCTATGGACCGCCACTATTTCATGCTTTTCCTCATTTTGGAAGTGCTCTGACCTATCCTTTTTAGGTACAATGTGGATTACCTCACACATGCTTGCATTGAAATCCATTTGCCACAGTTTTGCCCATTCACTTAATCTACTAATCGCTCTCCGTAATTTCATGCTTACGTCTACACTGCTTACAATGATGCCTATCTTTGTGTCCTTGGCAAACTTGGATATATGCCGCTCATTCCATCATCTAAGTCATTAATAAATACAATGAATTGTTGACGCCCCAACACAGATCCCTGTGGGACACCACTAGTCACATCCAGCCAATTTCAGTACCTGTTTATTATCCCTACTCTCTGTCTCCTGTCACTCAGCCAATTTCCCAACCAGGTCAATAATTTGCCCTCAATTCCATGAGCTTCAACTTTAGCTAACAGGCTCTTAGGAGGAAGTTTATCGAATGCCTTCTGAAAGTCCATATAAACAACATCCATAGACATTCCCCTGTCCACTACTTTAGTCACCTCTTCAAAAAATTCAATCAGGTTTGTCAGGCATGACCTACCCTTTACAAGTCCATGCTGGATCTCTCTGATCAGCGCAAAATTTTCAAGGAGTTCAATCACTCTATCCTTAATTATAGACTCCAGTTATTTACCGACAACAGATGTTGGGCTAACTGGTCTATAATTCCTTGGTTTCCCTCTCTCATCTTTCTTATATGGCAGAGTGACATGAGCAATTTTCCAATCTAAAGGAATGGTTCCTGAATCGAGAGAACTTCGGAAGATTGTAGTTAGGGCTTCTGTAAAGTTCTTACCTGCTTCCTATAAAACCCAAGGATGGAAACCATCTGGTCCTGGGGATTTGTCACTCTTTAGTGCCATTATTTTCTTCATTACTGTTAATTTGCTTCCGTTAATAATGGTGAGTCCCTGTCGCTGATTCAAAATTAGTTTCCTTGGGATGTCCAGCATGCTATCCTCTTCCTCTACTGTAAATACTGACTCAAAGTAATTCTTTAACATGTCCACCATTTCCTTTTTTTTCATTTACAATAACACCATTATTAGTATTTACGGGGCCCACATTGCTCTTGACTACCTTTTGTTTCCTAATATAATTGTAAATACTTTTTGTGTTCATTTTGATATCCCTTGCAAGTTTCTTTTCACACTCCCTTTTTGTAGCTCTTATTATCTGTTTGGTCACCCTTTGCTGTACTTTGTATCTCTCCCAATCGCCAGGATTTGTGCTTTTTTACACTTTTGTGTGCTTTCTCTTTTAGTTTTATCTTGTCCCTTATCTCTTTTGTCATCCATAGCTGTGTGTTTTGACAAATAGATCTTATTCCCCTGAGGGGCATAAACTTGTTCTGTATCATGTTAAATTCTTTTTTGAACATCTCCCACTGATCTTCTGTCATTTTACGTTTTAGCAGATTTGCCCAGTTTACTGAGGACAGTCTCTGTCTCATCCCATTGAAGTCGGCCTTACCTAAATTTAGAATCTTAGTAGTTGATGCCGGTTCCTCCTTTTCAATCACAACGTTTAACTCAACCATATTATGATCGCTATTGGATAAATGTTCACGCACTGTTAAGCTGTTAACTAAATCTGGTTCATTACTCATTATTAATTCTAATATGGCCTGCCTCCTTATTGGTTCTAGGGCGTATTGTTGCAGAAAGCTGTCCTGAACACACTCAAGAAATTCACTATCTTTCTGACATGAGCGGGTCTGCATTTCCCAATTAATAAGAAATTTAAAATCCTCCATTAAAACCACTCTGCCTTTGCTGCAGATCATGGCAAATTATATTTTCCAGACACTGGTTCTGGCCAGATGGACTGCAATTGTCTTTCCTGGTCCTATAGACTCCAATGTTCCTGTGATAAAGCACAGTGACGTAAAGGATTGAATGTTGCAATAGATTGAGGCTGGAGGCTTGAGATGAGAGATATGTTGATAATCAAACAACTTAAGATCCAATTTGGATTCAGAAACAGTTACTGAAAAGAAAAGAAGTGCTTGAGATGAAAAAAAAACTGGGCTTCTTTGAAACAACTTTAAAATCAGTCGTTATACGGGATTATCGGAGGCAACACTGAGGCGTGAGATGATGTAGACAAAGGAACATCCGTGAAACACAAGCGGTGGTAGTTGTTGGTTGGACCGACAAGAGGCATGAAGCTGTGGCTTTGAAGAATCAAAATAAAAAAGGTTTTCATCACTCATCAAAAGGCCAGTTGTTTATTGCTCTCTGAGGGAGGCACTCTTGAATTTTATCATTGCCACTAGTTCTATTTCCTCATTAGTAATGTGTTCTTAGAAACTCCATCACTGGATTAGAAGTTTGGCAGAGAATGCTAGAACGATGGTATTTCAGAGTCCATCAAGAACAGTTACTGAGAAACAATAGACACAAGCGTGTAAAACATATTCGGGAAGAGGATGAGTGAAGGTGAAACAGGTGGAGAGAAACAGAGACAGAAAGAGAGAATGAAAAGAAAGAATCATAAAAGGAAGAAATGAATCGAATAGAGTACAAGAGAGGAGATAGAGAAAAACAAGTAAGTGAAAGAACTGCAAGATTTGGCCCTGTCTGTTGGATGCATTGTGCTTGAATATGGGTTAGTACCTGCAGTTCCCATATGATGAGTGACAGATCCGAGCTTTGATATCAGAAGAAGTGCACAAGTGGAGTGTAGAGACTTTCAGAGAGAGAGGGAGAGGATATTGTCACCAAACTCTTTGCACGTCACGGTCATTGGCCCCTAAATATCCTTTATGTCACCTTATCATTTTAGCAAAAAGGATATGTTTTTGCCCTCAGGATTTGTGAACTCTAGTATGAATATACATTCAGGGTCACTGGTTATATATTTCTTTCAGTTTTTTTTAATCTCATAATTGCATGATATTTTAAAAAGAATGGTTAATTATAGGTGAGGTAATATTTTATACTGTGACTATTTTCTGAATTTGATTTGAGATTGTAAATCGGGGTGTCCAAACTGCAGCCCCTGGGCCACGTGTGGATCCTGAGGCCTACAATCCGGCCTTTGAAGCTTCCTCCCGGGAGGTTTGGAAAAGCTGTTTCTCCCACTGTTGCCTCATTGGTGGATAAATGTTAAGTCACAACACCAAGCTCTGTCACTATCAGCAAGGTGAGATATATGTAAATCACTGGGAACATGGATTTAATTTTCCCCGCTGGCCAATACGGCCATGGTGCAAACTCATGCTGCCAATGAAGACCAGATAATTGTTTGTAAATATCCTATAATTAAGTATCTACAACAGAATCAGCAAATAAAGATCAAAAGTGGCTAGGACTCAATAAAATCTCATTTATTGATTAATTGCGGTTTGATTTAACCACTTCTTGGAAGGAATCAAGTCAGCACAGTGGAATTTTAGTAATGCATCATACGACGGAAGGAACCAACAGATGGACAACTGCCGCCCCAGTCACCAAACCGCTTGTATTCACCGGGTCTCATGAAGTACTGCCTTCCCATGTAGTTGGGATGTTCATAGAAGGTCCAGTAACCGTCCATCACATGGCAGGAGTGAATGTCACGGTGGTGGAAACGATCGTAGACAGATGGACAGTCATCCATGAATTCCATCATCTGTCCTCCAAAGTCAGGCCTCTCGTAAATCTTCATTCTGTAGGAGTTACTGCTGGACTGGAATGGCAGGAGAATCATGTCAGTAAATTTTTTCCCTTTTTGAATGATTTTATCACTGCACAGTTTACAAAGCAGAACTTGTCAGGAAATTTCTGCAGCAACAAAATGGACAACAAGCTTTGTATTTAGTCACGGTTATATAAATAGTCAGATGCCGACAGGTTATTTACCACTACAATTGTTTTTCAGAATATTTTCAATTACTAATTGATCCAAAATGGCAGTGAAATATTTTGGAATGTACAGTTTATTATTCTGTGATAAAGATCATCAAATTGTCCTGAGTGATGAATTCATCAACGATTATTGAAATCGTTGTCACGACTTGAATTATTGAATATTCCACTCAATCGTGTTAAAATTCCTGTTGCGTAATCAATTTAAATGGAAATCAAAAATTAATTGTAATTTCTATTTATCGAAGTATATTACAAGTATGCCCTCCCTCCCACCACCAACACCTGGGTGCAGGTCAGGCGCAGCGCACTCAACGTGCAGACCACCTGACATGCTGTAAACATGCCTGGATTCAGGCATTAACATTGTCCCAATGTTTGGAGCTATAAGCCCACCCCTTGGCAGAGGCCAGTGGCCCCAAAATCAAGAGTGGAATTCCAGCCATTAATGCAGAGCTGAGAGGCCTGCAGCTGCAATAATTCCGATGTGTGTGGAGCCTCGTGTCTCGGCCATCCAGACCCAAAGTTCCAATCGCGAATGGGACAAAAACCCCTTTGATCTGTTTAGACCTCCTTGGCCCAGCTGCCTGACCCACTCAAATTCTCCTATCTGAGAAGGGTTAGACCCAAGAGATAACAACTTCTTCTGGGTGTCCTTGCGTTTGAGCACTCCTGCAGACAAAGTGGAGGAAAATGAGGCCGAAAGCTCCAATCAGGATCCCCACCTCATTTCCACAGGTGTCCATCCCCTCGGTTGATCCACAGGAATCCCTGGGCAACGTAAAGGAGGTGGAAATCTGGCCTCATGAGACTTCAGCCCCTTTTCACTTTCCATTGTGTGAGGAAATAAGTGTTTAATATTCCTCAATGAGACATGGAAGCAGCTTTTCACCTTTCTCCAGAAGTGAGTGATTGAGATGCTGAAAATTTGTTCAGTGGAGTGAAGAGTTAACTTGAAAGGAATGTTTCTGTGTGTTGTATATTATAAATGTTAACAACATATTATTTAAATATATAATAGTGTCATCGGTGTTAGAAGGTACAATGCAAACAGAATAAATAAAACAAGTTTGAAACTTACGTATGGGTAAGTGCGACATGACCTGATGTTGTCGTTGTATCCCATCCAGCGCTGGTAGTCAGGATATTCTCCCTTGCTCAGAACATACTGGTATCCCATGTAATTGGGTTTCTCATACACCACCCACCAGTCATTCTCAACACGGATGGAGTTGCAGCGACTGAAGTAAGAGGACAGGTCAGAACAGTCAGTACTGGACTCGTGGTGCTGACCCTGGAAGTTCCTGTCCTCGTAAAAGATGATCTGTGGAAAAATAATTATTTCAGGTAACATTTCTACAAAGCTGTAATAAAATAACATCATAATATTGATCAGTAAATACCTTTCCCATTTTGCTCTGTGTGTTTCAGTGACTGTGATGAGGATCAGTAGAGCTGGGCTATTTATACATCGCCTGAAAGAGCAAAATAGCAAAACACATTGTTAGTGAAATCACTGTAGACCCTATGTAAGCAAAATTGTCCCTGACGCCTTCCATCTTTTGTTGCAAATGTCTAAGTTCATTGCTTTTCCACAGTGCATTATGGGTATCTTTGTATTGTCCAACATCCTCATTGTAGTGAGTGGAAGGGTCAGACACATGTACAGTTATTGAATGGGAGCTGTGTTTTCAAACAATTTTTGAAATAATGGTACATGATATTTGTATAAACACTTAGCAGATTTGTGTGAAGTTCCTTTATGAGCTATTTTGAAGCAGACTTTGTTCTTGTTAAAATAACAGGTTTAATTCCACCATTAAAATGTAGAAAAAGAAATTCGTACAATGCAGTAAGCGTTTATCCACTAAATCAAGAGTATAATTGCAAGGCCATTTTGCCCCTAATTTCCTGTGGCTGGAGAGTTTTATTTATGTGTGGGAAAAAACTGAACTGTGGTTGGATCCCAGCTCAACTGGGGTTGCACCCCATTTGACAGGACCTTTAAATTTCAGTCATTGAGACCAAGGTAACATCTTCGGCCTGACCCCTCCTACATCAAGGAGGCAGGTTCAGAGGGGGGATCTCCCAGGCTTTCACGAGAAATGGCTCCTTTTAAGCCCTCGAAAGACCTCAGAGGAACGCATGCCAGTTGAGACTTGGCATTAGTTGCTTTGAGGGTTTCTAAAAGCCCCAAACCTTCGCTGTAGTAAGGTAATCAATCCTGAAGGACATCGATTTCCTTCTCTACTCAGATTGGCTCCAGTCGGAGCAGTTGACTTCAGTCCATTTGGGCCGCCAGAGGACTGTGCTCCACCTTACCAGGGCGATGAGCTCAAGACAGGGTGGCCACTGTTGATGCACCCTTGCAGGTGGTGATGGCCTACCCCGGTTATGCAAATGACCCTGTCCCCGGAACAATGGATGGGTTTCCTGGTCTTGGGCAAGGCCAGGCTAGGGTTCTGCTCTGCTGCACTCACATTAGCGGACCAGGGACCCAGGAATTGTCAGACCTTCGTCACTGGAAGGAATGGAAAATTGCCCACAGGCCACTTCCATGATGTGAACGTTCTATTCAATGAGCCAATGGAAGTATTGACGAGAAGGTTGTGAGCTCAAGTCTCACTCTATGACCTGAGCACATCATCCAAGTTGATAATTCAGTGCAGTGCTGAGGTGCTACCGCACTATCAGAGTTGGCTTCTTTCAGATAAGATGATTATCCGAGGCCCCGTCTGAGATTGAAAGAGTAGATGAGAATAATTTGAGGGTTTAAAAGGATGAGAGGATTGATGGAGAGCAAATATGGATCTTGGGATGAACAAGAGAGCAAATTTCTGAGGAGCAATGAACATTGTGGTATTGATAATATTTTAGAAGGGAGGATTACAGAAGAAAAGTGGAACACTTTCAGGAATACATTATTGTCAATAAAAAAGACCTATGTAGCAGTTGAATGAAATGCACTACAGAAAAAAGGAGGCTGTTGTGGGTAACAAGGCAAGTACTGCCAGGGGTAAGGAGGACCAAAGAGATTCTCTAAACTTTAAAGCCATGAAAAGATCAGAGGACAGGGATGAATATAAGAATAGGGAGGATACGAAACTTGTAAGGAGATATGGAGCTGGGCTGTAGAATGGCAAATATCATTTAACATGAACCAATGCAAAGTCATAAGACTGGAAAAGAAAAATAAACGCTAGCAATACAAGTTAAATGATGTTAGCCACCAGGGCACAACAAAAGGGAGTGATTTGATGTTCCTGGCGGATAGTTTGCTGAAGCCATCAGCGCAGTGTACGGCAGTAATAAACAGAGCAAGTCAGGCCTGGATACATTAGGAAGCTGTATAGCCAGAGGAATAGATCATCCATCTCAAGAAGTGATTCTGGAGAGTGTGCAGAGTGCTAGTTCGGACCCACCTGGAGTCATGTGTACAATTCTGGTCACCATATTATCAGAAAAATATCCAAGCATTGGAGAGGGTGCAGCAAAGGGCAGCAAAGTTAATATCTGCACTTAGTCACCTGAGTTATAAGGAGAGGCTGCAGATGCAAGGAATATTTACACTGGAGAAGAGAAGGCTCAGGGAGGTCTTACTGAAGTATGGAAGATCCTAAACGGTATCGACAAGATAAACTTCAAGATATTTAACATATCACAGATTCTGGAACTAGGGGGCAGGGTCCGAAACCTAGAAGAGGGAAGGTGAAAAAACAGTTCCAAATTGACTAGGTGGAGGCTGGTGTATATTTGTAATTGACTTCTAAGGGAGGCAGTGACAAATAATTTAAGAAACAATTGAATAAGTATCTGGTAAAGAATTTGGTAGTGGAGTGTAAGAGGTATTGTGGGATATGACATTTTCTAGGCACTGGTTCTGGCCAGATGGACTGCAATTGTCCTTTCTAGTCCTATACACTCCTATGCTCCTCTGATAAAGCACAGTGACAAAAAGGATTGCAATGGAGAAGTAGATTGAGGCTGGAGGCTTGATATGAGAGATATGTTGACTATCAAACAATTTTAGTTCCAGTTTGGATTCAGAAACAGTTATTGAAAAGAAAAGAAGTGCTTGAAATGAAAAATAAAACTGGGCTTCTTGGAAACAACGTTAAAATCAGTCGTTATATGGGATTACCAGAGGCAACACTGAGGCGTGAGATGATGTAGACAAAGGAACATTCGTGAAACACAAGCGGTGGTAATTGTTGGTTGGATCTACAAGAGGAATGAAGCTGTGGCTTTGAACAATTAAAATAAAGTTTTCATTACTCATCAAAAGGCCAGTTGTTTATTGCTCTCTGAGGGAGGC
The DNA here is from genome assembly GCF_035084215.1 of Heptranchias perlo. Taxonomy (NCBI): domain Eukaryota; kingdom Metazoa; phylum Chordata; class Chondrichthyes; order Hexanchiformes; family Hexanchidae; genus Heptranchias; species Heptranchias perlo. Next base: position 72,059,664 of record NC_090331.1, on the reverse strand, counting down.
ACTCTTGAATTTTATCATTGCCACTGGTTCTATTTCCTCATTAGTAATGTGTTCTTAGAAACTCCACCACTGGATTAGGAGTTTTGGCACAGAATGCTAGAATGATGGTATTTCAGAGTCCATCAAGAACGGTCACAGAGAAACAACAGACACAAGCGTGTAAAACATATTCGGGAAGAGGATGGAGTGAAGGTGAAACAGATGGAGAGAAACAGAGACAGAAAGAGAGAATGAAAAGGAAGAGCCATAAAGGGATCAAATGAAGTGAATAGAGTACAAGAGAGGAGATAAAGAAAAACAAGTAAGTGAAAGAACTGCACGATACAGGCACTGGTTGTTGGATGCATAGGGCTCGATTTTGAAAGGGCGGTGGGATGGTAGCAGGGGGAGGTCAATGGGTTCGCGGGTAACCTGACTATGAAAATCTTATCATTTCCCATGTGATCGCAAGTTAATTAATGGCCCTTTACGTGGCTTACGGGCTTGCTGTCCGGAATCTGTGCAGTGGGCGGACTGCGCACGCACATGACAGGCTTTCAGACAGGCTCTATTTAAAGGGCCATTGCTCCAATGGCTTTTTCTGTAGCAAACAACAAGAACGCACAATACGGAGCAGCACACTGGAAAGGCTTTTCCAAGGTTCAATGATGTCTCTCCGAAGCAGCAATTGGACGGGGTGAGGAGGAGGAGGGAAGTGTTTTGCCCCATGGACAGGAGGAAGCGCCCTGCCTCTGCCACCAAGAAGGCCTGGCTCAAGGTGGCAGACGAGGTCACCAGCAGCAACAACATATCCCACATCCGGATCCAGTGCAGGAGGCCTTTCAATGACCTAACTAGGTCAGCAAAAGTGAGTAAACTTACTGATTCTCCTACATTCCGTGTCACACATCACTCCCCCAACCCCCACACACCTCACACCATTCTGCACTGCCAAGACTACTCCATCACATCACTCCTCACACCCACTTAAGGCTCATCCTCAACTTACCTTCACTTCCTGAGCACTTCCTCACCTCCCCATTTGTGACCCCACCACTACCACTCACCCCAATCCTGATCCAATGTGATGTCTCTGTTTGATACTCACCCTCTGATGCACCTCTTTCATGGTCGGCCTCACTCAAAGCAATGCATTCATTGGCCGACCACTTCATCATCACTCACTCACACATCTGTACTTTCGCCCCTTGTAGGAGAAGAGAGTGCAAAATGCACGGGAGAGGGCGAGGACTGGAGGGGGGCCACAACAAATAGTGATCCTCGCAGAGGGGGAGCAGATGGCCCTGGAGATCAGCCGCACCCTAGAGTGCCTGTCCGTCGGGGATGCCGAGACTGGCACCCCACAAACATCTGGTGACACAACTTGAACATTCATCACACACAACATGAATTGTTGTTAACACGCCTTGCCATGTTGAGCACCTCAGTATGCTCATCGCAACATGACACATCTATGATGAAGCTTAATATTGTCTTCTTTTCTCTTCAGGCCGTTCAAGACTGCAGTGACGGGAGCGGGTGATTCCTTAGAGGAGCTCCAGGCCTCTGAAGGCGTACCTTCACATCTTAGCGAGCCATCCACCAGCGCAGATAATCATACCTAGTCGGGTCCTGGTAGTCAGTTAGTTAGGTTGGCACCTGGTGAGTCACCACACACAAGTGAGCACGAGCAGACATTGGTGGCAGGGGCAGCTGAGGAGAGTCCTCGTCAGTGGGCGCACTCCTCTCCAGGCTCTGCTCAGCTGGATGCAGTCTTTGGCGGAGCCCTCATGGGCTCCAAAACCCAGAGGGCATCCGCCGAAATCATCTAAGCAGTCAGGGTATGAACATGAGCAACCTGCCACTACCTCTGCTGCAGCCACTCGGGATGCACCACGTGGAAGTAGTAGGAAGAGAAAGGCTAAGGATTTGTGATCATGAGGGGTATGCACAAGGGTGTCTGACAGACTGTCATGTTTTTCATTTATATTTGTTTTTTGTTATATTCACATTAAATGTTATCATTCTCACCACTACTGCCACGTCTTGCCCATTCTTGACTGCCTTTTGTGATAATGCCCTTTCATGAGCTTCGCTATGAACGGCGACACTTGATGCCACCCATTGGGTCACTTTACAGTGGGTGTGTGTGTCGTTGTAGGACTACAGGTGCGTGTGTTGTGCAGGGAGAAGCGGGGAGGGGGCTGGTGTTGACGCTGGTCTTTCCAGGTGGTGTGAGGACTGGACTCCTCAGACTTTCTGATGTTAGGAGAACCGTTCACATATCAGTGACTCCCTAGCCTCACAAGCTGCCAGGTGAGCCGCTGCTCTGCCCATGGGTTCATCGTCCTCCTCCTCCTCCCCCTCCTCCTCCTCAATGTGGATGGCAGATGTGGATGGAGCCTCCTCAAGCGGCATCACTCTCTGTTGTGCCACACACGACTATAATGCGTGCCATTCTATCTGGTGCGTATTGAAGCTATCCCCCAGAACGATCGAGGCACCTAAATCGCATCTTAAGCAGCTCTATCGCATGTTCAATTACAGACCTGGTGGCGATGTGGCCGTCATTGTATTGACACTGTTGCTTGGTGATGGGGTCCCTCGGAGGTGTCATCAGCCACCTCTGCAGGGGGCATCCCTTGTCCCCGAGGAGCTATCCCTTAAGGCTGTTCAGTGTGTGGAAGAGGCCCGGGATGTTGGATTCCCTCAGAATGAAGGAATTGTGGCAACTGTCAGGAAATCTGGCGTACACGTGAAGGAATCTTCTGCGGTGGTCACGAACGAGCTGAGTCTTGATGGAGTGAAACCCCTTTCTGTTGATGAACAGTCTTGCAGAGGCGCTCGAATTGCCAAATGGGTGCAGTCGATTGCACCCTGTACCATGGGAAGCCAGCCACAAAGTGGAATCCCACTGCCCTCTCCGTCCGACTGAGGTCGTCCACGGGGAAGTTGATGTACTGCAAGGCTCTGCGAAACAAGCTGTTGGTGACCTGCCTTGTGCACTTGTGTGCAGACGATGTTTCCGGTGGCACCCTGGAATGATCTGGAGCCGAAAAAGTTGAGGGCAGCGGTCACTTTAACAGTGACGGGTAATGAGATGCCACCAGGCCCAGCCGGGAACAGCTCGGCATGAAGGAGGCTGCAGATGTCTGCGACCACCTGCCGACTCACTCTGATCCGCTGTATCCACTGATCCTCAGAGAGGTCCAGGAATCTGAGCCTCGGTCTGTAGACCCTGTGACGAGGGTAGTGCCTCCTGCGATGGCACTCTCTGTTGTTGCCCTCTGTGCTCTTGTGCAGGTGCCTGTGGCACAGCACTGTGTTGTGGAGTTCCAAGTGGCGGAACTGCACGCCGTGCCTGGCGAGGATGGTGATGTTGCTCATCCTTGGATGTAGTGATGAATGCAGCCATGGCACCGCCCCCACCCCACCCCATCCTGATGATGTCAGTTTGAGGGGGTCCAAAAAGTTGGTAAATATGTGTAAATAGAAGAATTCTGAGCGTAAACCAAGAATTTTCAGTCTAAACAAAAAGATCTCCCAGCCAAAAGTTTGTTTGAGACACCTAAGTGTCCTGCTGCAATAACTTACCTTTTATCCCCATCTGTCAAACAGGCATTTAAATGTCTAACTGGATGCTGCCTGAAACACGTATCCTTGTACATGGAGTGTTTCCCACAGCACAGGAAACATGCTGAGGTTGAATTAAAATCTCAATCTCCACAAAATTAACGAGTTAAACAACCTCAACGATGTCAAGAAATGGTTTAAGTATCGTCCCGCCAGTTTTAATTGCTGGATTTGTGAAGCGTGCATCTGTGGCAACTCCGGAAGTCAGCGGGTTGGAGCTGGCTTCCGAACCCGCTCGGGATTTTCGTCGTTTTCACTGCCCCCAACGCACCCGCAATTTGATTTTAAAATTGAGCCCATTGCGCTTGAATATGGGTTAGTACCTGCAGTTCCCATATGATGAGTGACAGATCCCAGACATGACATCAGAAGAAGTGCACAAGTGGAGTGTAGAGACTTTCAGAGAGAGAGGGAGAGGATATTGTCAGCAGAGTCTTTGCACAGCACGGTCATTGGCCCCTAAATATCCTTTATGTCACCTTATCATTTTAGCAGAAAGGATTTGCAAACTCTAGTATGAATATACATTCAGGGTCACTGGTTATACATTTCATTCACTTTTACTTTACTGTCAGAATTTCATGATGTTTCAAAAAGAATGGTCAATTATAGGTGAAGCATTACTGTGACATAGAAGATAGGAGCCTGCTCCATCATCAATATGATCATGGCTGATCCTCTATCTCAATACCATATTCCCACTCTCTCCCCATACTCCTTGATGCCTTTTGTGTCTATTTTCTGAATTTGGTTACAGATTGTAAATCAGGGATGTCCAAACTACAGCCCTTGGGCCACATGTGGTTCCTGAGGCCTACAATCTGGCCTTTGAGGCTGTCCTACTGGTGCCTCTATTTCTGCTGATTGCTCCTGTTTGAATGTTCTGTGCCGGGAGGTTTGGAAAAGCTGTTTCTCCCGCTGTTGCCAGATTAGCCACAACGCCAAGCTCTGTCACTATCAGCAAGGTGAGATATATGCAAATCACTGGGAACATGGATTTAATATTCCCAGATGGCCAAAAGGTCCATGGTGCATATCTATGCCACACATGAAGACCTAAAGTTTAATCACCTCTACTGTAAAGGCTCATCACTCAAATGGTACTTTATTCACTAATGTGGAATATTTTAATTCTGGCTTGTGCATTAATGTTTGATATGGCAACACTTGGATTATCTTCAGAGGACAAATTGCTGCTGTTCAGCAAAATGTTTCCCAAGATCAACATGCTCAAAATCATACGGTTGTCAGTTAGTGTTTAAATTACAGGTAATTGTTTGTAAATATCCTATAATTATGGTATCTACAACAGAACCAGCAAATAACAATCAAATGAGGCTAGGACTCAATAAAACTTAATTTATTGATTAATTGCGGTTTGATTTAACCACTTCTTTGAAGGAATCAAGTCAGAACAGTGGAATTTTAGAAATGCATCATACGACGGAAGGAACCAACAGATGGACAACTGCCGCCCCAGTCACCAAACCGCTTGTATTCACCGGGTCTCATGAAGTACTGCCTTCCCATGTAGTTGGGATGTTCATAGAAGGTCCAGTAACCGTCCATCACATGGCAGGAGTGAATGTCACGGTAGCGGAAACGATCGTAGACAGATGGACAGTCATCCATGAATTCCATCATCTGTCCTCCAAAGTCAGGCCTCTCGTAAATCTTCATTCTGTAGGAGTTACTGCTGGACTGGAATGGCAAGAGAATCATGTCAGTAAATATCAGAAGCAAAAAATAGACAAAAGCCTCATCACAGTTATAAAAATGGTCAGAAGTTTACAGGTAATTTATCTTTATAGTTTTTAGTTTGTTTTCAACTACTAATCGATGCAAAATATGCTCATGTGGGAAGGATTATGGGATATCTTGTTTATTTACTTTTGGTAAAGTAGTTCTAATTAGTTATCAGTGGTGAATTCATGAATGATTATTGAAATCATCTTCTTGATGAGAAACATGGTGAATATTTCTTCGCTGGGGAGAAGAGTTAAATTGACAGAAATATCTCAGCCTGTACAATATTTTAATGACTACAACAACAACAACTTGCATTTATATAGTACCTTTAATGTAGTAAAACGTCCCAAGGTGCTTCACAGGAGCGTTATTAAACAAAATTTGACACCAAACTACATAAATAGATATAAGGACAGGTGACCAAAAGCTTTGTCAAAGAGGTAGGTTTTAAGGAGTGACTTAAAGGAGGGGAGAGAGGTAGAGAGGCAGAGAGGTTTAAAGAGGGAATTCCAGAGCTTAGGGCTTAGGCAGCTGAAGGCACGACCGCCAATGGTGGAGTGATTAAAATCGTGCAGGCGCATGAGGCAAGAATTGGAGGAACGCAGAGATCTCGGAGGGCTCTAGGGCTGGAGAAGGTTACAGAGATAGGGAGAGGCGAGGCCAAGGAGGGATTTGAAAACAAGGATGAGAATTGTAAAATCGAGACATTTCCGGACCAGGAGCCAATGTAAGTCAGCGAGCACAGGGTTGATGGAAGAACGGGACTTGGTGCGAGTTAGGATATGGGCAGCAGAGTTTTGGAGGGTGGAAGATGGGATGCCAGCCAAGAGAGCATTGGAAAAGTCGAGTCTAGAGGTAACAAAGGCATAGTCGAGGGTTTCAGCAGCAGATGAGCTGAGGCAGGGGTGAAGACGGGCGAGGTTATAGAGGTGGAAGTAGACGGTCTTGGTGATGGAGTGGATATGTAGTCGGAAGCTCATCTCAGGATCACATAGGACGCCATGGTTGTGAATCCTCAGGTTCAGCCTCAGACAGTGGCCAGGGAGAGGGATGGAGTTGGTGGCTAGGGAACAGAGTTTGCGGAGGGGACCAAAGACAATGACTTTGGTCTCCCCAATATTTAGTTTGAGGAAATTTTTGCTCCTTCAGTACTAGATGTCAGACAAGCAGTGTGACAAACTAGAGACAGTGGAGGGGTCAAGAGAGGTGGTGGTGAGGTAGAGCTGGTTGTCGTCAACGTACATGTGGACTCTGACCTGTTTTCGGATGATGTCGCCAAGGGGCAGCATGTAGATGAGAAATAGGAGGGGGCCAAGGATAGATCCTGGGCTGACTCCAGAGATAACAGTGCAGGAGTGGGAAGAGAAGCCATTCTCTGGCTATGACTGGATAGATAAGAATGGAACCAGGAGAGCCCAGTCCCGCCCAGCTAGATGACGGAGCAGAGGCAATGGAGGAGGATGGTGGGTCACCCGCATCAAAGCTGCAGACAGATAGAGAAGGAGGAGGAGGGATAGTTTACCAGGATCGCAGTCACAGAGGATGTCATTTGTAACTTTGATAAGGGACGTTTCAGTACTGTGGCAGGAGCGGAAACCTGATTGAAGGGATTCAAACAAGGAATGTTTGGTTGCAGGAAACAAGGTTGCAGGAAAGATGGGGATGGATTTGGGAGATAACAACACGTTCAAGGACTTTGGACAAGAAAGGGAGGTTGGAAATGGGGCGATAGTTTGCAAGGACAGAGGGGTCAAGGATGGGTTTTTTGAGGAGGGGGTGATGACGGCAGATTTGAAGGGGAGGGGGACAGTACCTGAGGAGAGGGAACCGTTAACAATATCAGCTAACATGGGGGCCAGGAAGGAAAGTTGGGTGGTCAGCAGTTTGGTGGGAATAGGGTCGGGGGAGCAGGAGGTGGCTCTCGTGGTCAAAATGAGCTTGGAGAGGGCATGAAGGGAGATAGGAGAGAAACTAGAGAAAGATGTGGGTTCATGGCTAGGGCGGGGCAACTTTAGGGGAAGTTTGGCTTGGTGGGCTAGGGGAATGGAGGGAAGTGGCAGAGGCAGCTGAATGGATGGTCTCAATCTTAGTGACAAAGAAGTCTATGTTAAATGATAATTGTTAACCACCCATTGTGTTCAATGAAAAGTCGACCGCTGCAGTATTAGAAGTTGAAGTATTTAATAGTTGCATCAATGTTAGAAAGTACAATGAAATCTAATTAAATAAAATAAGTATAATGCTTACATATGGATATGTGCGACATGACCTGATGTTGTCATTGAATCCCATCCAGCGCTGGTAGTCAGGATATTCTCCTCTGCTCAGAACATACTGATATCCCATGTAATTGGGTCTCTCATACACCACCCACCAGTCACTCTCAACACGGATGGAGTTACAGCGGCTGAAGTAAGAGGACAGGTCAGCATAGTCAGTACTGCACTCGTGGTGCCGACCCTGGAAGTTCCTGTCCTCGTAAAAGGTGATCTAGAGAAAAATAATTACTTTAGGTAACATTTCTGCAAAGCAGTAATAAAATAACATCATAATATTGTACAGTAAAAAGTTCTCACCTTTCCCATTTTGCTCTGAGTGTTTCAGTGACTGTGACGAGGGCCAGTGGAGCTGGGCTATTTACACATCCCTCTGAAAGAGCAAAGTCGCAAAACACATTGTTAGTGAAATCACTGTAGACCCTATGTAAGCAAAATTGTCTCTGACACCATCCATCTTTTGTTGCAAATGTCTAAGTTCATTGCTTTTCCACACTGCATTTTTGGTATCTCTGTATTGCCAAACATTCTAATTGCAGTGAGTGGAAGGATCCGCTACGTGTACAGCAACTAAATGGGTAGAGTATTTTTAAACAATTGGTCTGAAGCTCATAACCTTAAAAATAAAATCATATTTTATTGCATGAGATCAAATGCAATTATTTCATATCAGGACTTTCATGGAAGAAAAGAATGGACAACGAAACATGGTCAGAGAGATTGGAGAGGTGATCTGAAGCCGGCTGGAAAAAATTGACTGTAAGCAGGCTTTTAAAGGTCCAGTAATTAGTGGGGCAGAGAGATTTGGAGAGGGAATACCACAGAATAACACTGTGGCAAACTACAATCATTCTTTGATATTTAATATAGTAAGTATCTCCTTATAACAAATATTTTTGATGTCCCCAACATATTCATTATGACAAATCTACTGTGTAGTAAATTATATACATTTACAAAGTACAGTGCGATTACATTGCTTGGCTTCCATCTCAAATTCTATGAGAGCTTATAGATTGTATGCCAGTTTATTACAGATGGCTCATGAAAGTATTATTAATTTATTTCTATATTGCTTACTAATACAGTACAGGAACACAGCACAATATGTTCAGAGTGAGTTAAAAATTATTTGTTATTCGTTGAGCAAAAGGCATGTCAGCAGTATAAACTTCTAGCCAAGAGCTTATTATTTTGAAGTTTTTATTTCCATTCAAGTATTAAAATGATAAAATATGACACATATTACAATATTAGTCAATTTTCAGCACGGCATCAAATAGCAATCTGTTTAGTCCTGTAGCTTTCATGAATTCTATTTTATATCATAGTCTTTACAAGTTTATGGAAAATAAAATTTGCCGAGGTTGCACCAAAGTGAAATATTGTGCATGTATTTCGCTCGGAGCCAGGATCCCAGCTGATGGGTAAGTATTCGCGTGGGGAACCCAGAAGTCAAGTGAGTGCGTCACATTCTGCCATCGCAACTCAATTGAAGGTCATTGTGCTTCTGGGTTTCCCACACGTCAGGCAGCTAGATTGACAGGCTGGCTACCTATCGGGAGTAAAAGGAGCCGCAAATCGGAGAGGAGGGAAGTAGGGACAGAGATCCTGTTCCATGGAAGAAATTGGGATGTGCGTGTCGCTGGCGAGGCCAGCATTTATGGCCCATCCCTAATTGCCCTTGAGAAGGTGGTGGTGAGCCACCTTCTTGAACCGCTGCAGTCCGTGTGGTGAAGGTTCTCCCACAGTGCTGTTAGGAAGGGAGTTCCAGGATTTTGACCCAGTGACGATGAAGGAACGGCGATATATTTCCAAGTCAGGATGGTGTGTGACTTGGAGGGGAACGTGCAGGTGGTGTTGTTCCCATGTGCCTGCTGCCCTTGTCCTTCTAGGTGGTAGAAGTCGCGGGTTTGGGAGGTGCTGTCGAAGAAGCCTTGGTGAGTTGCTGCAGTGCATCCTGTGGATGGTACACCCTGCAGCCACAGTACACCGATGGTGAAGGGAGTGAATGTTTAGGGTGGTGGATGGGGTGCCAAACAAGTGGGCTGCTTTGTCCTGGATGGTGTTGAGCTTCTTGAGTGTTGTTGGAGCTGCACTCATCCAGGCCAGTGGAGAGTATTCCATCACACTCCTGACTTGTGCCTTGTAGATGGTGAAAAGGCTTTGGGGAGTCAGGAGGTGAGTCACTCGCCGCAGAATACCCAGCCTCTGACCTGCTCTCGTAGCCACAGTATTTATATTGAGAGTAGACTGATGGGGCGATAATTGGCCGGATTGGATTTGTTCTGCTTTTTGTGGACAGGACATACCTGGGCAATTTTCCACATTGTCGGGTAGATGCCAGTGTTGTAGCTGTACTGGAACAGCTTGGCTAGAAGCGTGGCTAGTTCTGGAGCACAAGTCTTCAGCACTACAGCTGGGATTTTGTCGGAGCCCATAGCCTTTGTTGTATCCAGTGCACTCAGCTGTTTCTTGATATCACGTGGAGTGAATCGAATTGACTGAAGACCGGCTTCTGTGATGGTGGGGCTATCGGGAGGAGGCCGAGATGGATCATCCACTCGGCACTTCTGGCTGAAGATGGTTGCAAATGCTTCAGCCTTCTCATCAGTGAGGATGGGGATGTTTACAGAGCCTCCTCCTCCCTTTAGTTGTTTAATTGGGCTGGATATGGCAGGACTGCAGAGCTTTGATCTGATCCATTGGTTGTGGAATCGCTTAGCTCTGTCTATAGCATGTTGCTTCTGCTGTTTAGCATGCATATAGTCCTGTGTTGTAGCTTCACCAGGTTAGCACCTCATTTTTAGTTATGCCTGGTGCTGCTCCTGGCATGCTCTTCTACACTCCTCATTGAACCAGGGTTGATCCCCTGGCTTGTTGGTAATGGTAGAGTGAGTAATATGTCGTGCCATGAGGTTACAGATTGTGCTGGAATACAATTCTGCTGCTGCTGATGGCCCACAGCCTCATGGATGCCCAGTTTTGAGCTGCTAGATCTGTTCTGAATCTATCCCATTTAGCACGGTGGTAGTGCCACACAACACGTTAGATGGTGTCCTCAGTGTGAAGATGGGACTTTGTCTCCACAAGGACTGTGCAGTGGTCACTCCTACCAATACTGTCATGGACAGATGCATCTGCGACAGGTAGATTGGTGAGGACGAGGTCAAGTCGGTCAAGCCTACAAGACATCATGACATATCTGGTATAGCTGACTGTCTTTGTTTATCAGCCAATCAGAAATGGTGTCTTTTACCTCAGGCATCATAATATTAGAAAAAGTTACAATGAGGGATGAATTGTAAAGAGGGAGTTAAACTACATATGGCTTCTTTATTTATGACAGTAGTAACAAAGGATGTTTGTCAATTAAACTGCAGACTGAAAGGGTCAAAATATTTAATACTGGATAATATGAGTAAGAACATTAGATGGAAACCATCGGCACATTTAACAAAGGAATGAAATCGAACACTTTGAAAATCAGTGGATGTCGGTTAACATTACAGGAGAAAGATCCATTTCTAAATAGGTGGAAATGATTGGAATGAAGATTTTATTTTAAGACAACATAATTAACTTCGTGATGGAGTTCTGCAGTCCAAAATCCATTAAAATCCATATTGTTACTGATATACTTCAGTCTTAGCTAATTTGTAAGGAGCATTTTGTGAGCTATTCATGACTTGGATTTCCCTTGCTATTCTGTCTGAAGAGGGTGATTGTTACCATGGTTTTATTTAGGGGAATAGGGTCAAAATGGAGAAACTGCATAAGAGGGTGTAACCCAAGAGGTGGAGATTGAATGGCTGGTTCATTATTTCAATTAATAAATTAAATAGAAGAGAATCAGTCCTCATTCTCATAGCAGGTGTCATTAATAAAATTAAGCATTCAGTCCAACATTTTTTATTCAAACTCAAGAAGTAGGGTTGCCAACTGTGGTTGGATTCAAGGTTCAATTCAAGGTTGTATTCCTGGAAGTTTTATCACATGATCTCCCACCTCCAACTTCCCCGCCAAGTCAAACATCCTTTTTTCCCCATCTTCAATACTTCTATAATGAATAAGCTAAAGTGTTCAAAGAAAATGAAAAAAAAACAGTTTTTTGATTTTTCTCCCAGGTTGCTCACAACACTATCCAGGAGGATTAATTTTTAATTCCTGGAGATTCCCAGACAATTCTGGAGGGTTGGTGACCCTATCAAGAAGGAATGGACTACAATGCAGGACTATTTTAGGTAGCACTTCAAAAAAGAGAGATTTTGTATTTTAAATAACAAATGAGCCCAAAAGAAACAGCAGCTCAACTCCTAAGGTTTTGTACGTAGTGGGTTTTTGCACATTAAAATTAAGAAGCTCTATCTGTGAGAGGAGATATATTTTCACTGAAACGTGACCAGGGTTTATGTGGTTGGTAAGTTTGCACTAAAATACATGTTAGTGTCAGAGACCTCGAGGAGAGATTTAGATTTGACTGAAAATGTAGGCAATGTGCCATCGACTCTGTTGAAACATTCTGTGGCCAGATGAATCCAAAAAGAAACTTCTCTGTTCTATGTGTATATTGTTTGTTATCATTTGCTTTAAGTGGTTATGTTCATACTTTTATGGTACATGTTGAACATAATGTCCATTTGGCCAGTCAGTACTGTCTTCTGTCACACTACAGACCTTGACCTGGAGAAAGAGGAAGAATCTAAAAATCCCACACTTTGATCCTTTCTTCCCCTGCAGCAGCCAGACACCTGACAGAATTCAGTGATACTCATCAATTAGATAACATGGAGTAAGAGATCTTTTTTCCTGCTTGTCACTATTAATTTTGATCAGCCCAGTTGAAACTCTGCCTCTTGTTCTCACAGCTGCCATTAATTTGAGCACTATGGAAATGGCTGCATGGAACCTCAGAGATAATGGAAGGTGGCGTCATGTGTTACAATCTATTATATATAATACACATCCAGTAGAGATCTGTTTCTAATCATCTACCCATTGGGACTTTTTAAAGTGAACAATCGACAGGACACATTTAGGATTAAATAAATTGTTACAGGCTAACATCGCAGCTTGGCAGCACATTTTCATTATGTTTCAGTCAATGTACCCACATCTCTTATCTTCCAGGATTGCATGTCAACCTCAAGTGATGGAAATCTAATTTTATTCACAGCCTGTTAGACAGTAAGGGAAGAATTTCTTGGGTTGCTCTGTGTAGCAACTTTGTAAACGCATTCAAAAAGAATATGTTTCTAAAGGTACTACATATAGTCACAAGAGCAATTCTTCCTTCAGTTTGTCTGCAAGGGTGGACTCCAGAACTAAGAGCTTCCACCTGCAAACCTTGGGGAAGGTGATGCAAATTTCAGGAGAATTATGATCTCAAACATGGGACACTGCCCATGAAGGACTTCCTGAAGATGCAACAAGACAGTATATTGGAACAGGGTGCCCGATCGGCGGATTTAACCCAATATTATGATCTTAAGCGCAGTTTTGTCTGAGGTATTATCAGAACATCTTGAAACCAACACCCTTTTGGTGAATGCCACCAATGATTGAAGTGGATTAGAGACTCATTCCATGGCAAGCATGCTAATTGTTTCTTTTGTCAGGCTGGGATTGAAATGAAGATGGCAATACCAGGAGTTAAACGCTAATTTTAGTGAATGATTGAAATGTTTTGAATTTGTTGATGTATTAAAAGTTAACTTCAGTGCTCTTTATGGAATCCATCTGAAAATTAAATCGCTTATAAAATAAAGCAGATGAGTGAACAAAACAGGATCAAATCATACTGGTGCTTGTGAATGAATTCATACATTTCACTGGATCATTGCATTACACTACATGCCAGAAATATTAAACATGTATATAATCTGTCATTAAGGGTTTATTTCACAGAGCTCTATTGCCATCACCAAGTCTGCCTAGTTGCTAGCATGGCTCAGAAATGGAGCTGCAACAAGAAGCCCTAAGCAAGGCTCAGCCCCAACAGTCGAGCCTCATATAATAATTACCACTATAATGTCAACAATAACAACAACAACTTGCTTGTATATAGCATCTTTAACATAGTAAAACATCCCAAGGCACTTCACAGGAGCATTATCAAACAAAATTTGACACCGAACCACATAAAGGGCCAGAAATCGCTCACCTGCAGACGCCGTTCCATAACGGGGTTCTCTCTCTTCGCCGGCGAATCCAGGAAGCAAGTTCACAAATGCGCACATATGCACTAAAACCCGGAAATCATGAACTTGCTCCCATTGGTATGCTGGCAGTTTAACCGCTGCCAATTAAAGGGGCACGGTACGTTTCAATCACTGAAATCATTCAAAAATCGTACATTTACCCATCTGCCCAGCTGGAGCGAAAATACTTACACCACCAAAAGGCACGCTGAAAAATACCAGCTCTGCACTACTTTTTAAAAGCACAATGACTCCTAATGACTGCGAGAAAACAAAAAATTAAATTTTAAAAATGTGGAATGTTATATTACTCTTACTTTAATGTTTTTTGATCATTAAAATTTTTTTTTGCTGCTTGTGGACATGACATTTCTTCACGACAGATTTCGTGGGCATGGCTTCCATTCCTACAGACATTTCCCATCCGAATGAACCCACGCTGTTCAGAGGCTGGGCTGATGTCGTGACTTTTTTCAAAGCTTCAAAATCACGCAAGTCTACGCCACAGATCCACAGTAAGTAAATTCATAGATTTTATTTGCAGCAGCTGCTGCCAATGTTGCCATCCCAATGTGCGCAATTTCCAGCCCAATAGGTTAGGTGAACAAAAGCTTGGTCAACGGGGTAGGTTTTGAGCAGCATCTTAAAGGAGGAGGGAGCCGTAGAGAGGTTTAAGGAGGGAGTCCATAACTTAGGGCCTAGGGAGCTGGAGGCACAACTGCCAATGGTGGGGTTAAGTATATTTATATTTCCTAATTTATAGCCGGAGATGTTGTGAGTAATTGTGCATAACTGTATTAATAGCGATTCAATTTTAGTAACATACAACATGCAGAAAAATGTGTTATCTTTTATAATAATAAATGTGGCCAGCTAGGTTTTAAGTGTGTTGTTTCTGTTTAAAAATACCACACCAATGTTGCAACTGTATCATCCAGGGCATGCAAAGATTGAGATCCCAATACCCCAGTGTAGAAAAAAGGAAGTTAAACCTTTTCTAACCAAAGATAGAGCATGTCATGAACAATTTTGCCTATATGGAGTCTCAGGTCAATTCAGTGATAGTGCATTCTACTACTTTGCTCTTTTGAAGAGATGCCTCAAAAAGCCAGGGAGATACATAAATAGTCCCGTTCTGCTGATCCAAGTCATAGTTGCCATATGTTTCAGAGCAAATTGGGAAAGATAGGAATTATTGGGGGTGAAATTCAACCTGGACGGTAGCGCAAAAAGCGCAATAGCAAATTGGCAGCTCAGTTTACACTGCGCCCAATTTTCTTTTCCACTGACTTCAATGGTGGAAATTTTGGTGAAAGCTCATTTTTGGTAAATGTTTTTCTTTAATATAATGACAGGAATCTCCCTTTGGAAGGAATCCCAGCCTTCAATTCCATTGAAATTAACAGACAATGCTCTAGGGACCAAATTTGAATTAGTTGGATTAGTATTTCTAAATTTCTGGCAATCATTGATGAAAGGTCCAAAATGATTGGAATTCTGCATGTGCCCATAGATGATTTATTTTATGTCTTATGGACTGTCCCTGATAAGGACAGTAGCCTTACAATATTGGAGTTTGGTTTAGTACTAACTAGATTAATCTCCATTTCTGATTGTTAGGTTACCAGGGAGCATTGGATTATCGCCTCGATCATTCCCAATACCTTAAATAATGGAACATAAGAATCCCAAAGAGAAGTCTTTAGTTCTAATTCCAGTTGTGGGATTAGAACTCAGTCTTTCCCTCCAATATAACTTTTGCAAGTCTCAGCCAAGATCTCTTATGAAGAAAGACAAACTTATCTTTATTACATTTTTTGGCCTTTGTCCAATACCCACCTGAGAAAAGCATTTGTACTGTCAGTGTGATATCTCCAACTCCCAAACGTAATAAAATTTCACTAAGTTGTCAGGTCCTTTCACTTGTCTACACTAAACCTTAAAAAAGACTCATTAAACAAAGGGATAGATTGTAAGCACATTTATTTAATTTTTAATCATAGGATCTGTACAGCAAAACAGGTTTGACTATTCGTATTTTAGAAATCCATGATACGGCGGAAGGAACCAACAGTCCCACTGGTGCTGCCCCAGTCACTGAATTTCCTGTATTCACCGGGTCTCATGAAGTACTGTTGGCCTCTGTAGTTGGGTTGTTCATAGAAGGTCCAGTAACCGTCCATCACATGGCAGGAGTGAATGTCATGGTAGTGGAAACGATCGTAGACAGATGGACAGTCATCTGTGAATTCCATCATCTGTCCTCCAAAGTCAGGCCTCTCGTAGATCCTCATTCTGTAGGTGCCTCCTCTAGGCTGTGTTAACAAAAAAAAATGGAAATCATTAATTTAATATACCAATTGAAAGTGGAGCTAAGAAATTGAAACTATGGGGATTAATTTTCAAATTACAGCTGGAGCATTAAACTGGCCTTGCAGGTTGGGTACCAGTTATACAAACCACCCAGCCTTCCTTTCTATTGATCTCTAAATTAAAGATTACCTCCCTTCTCCTGTCTATTTTATTTGTTCCAATAATCAACTACACCTGCAATACCTGCGACAATTCATTGTAAATTTAAATGTAAATAATTGTTCCGTGAATTAGAAAAATACATTTAAACATTCAGATTGCTACCCTCATCGCATTTAAAAAGTACTTGGATATGCACTTGAAGTGCCGTAACCTACAAGGCTACGGACCAAGAGCTGGAAAGTGGGATGAGGCTGGATAGCCCTTTTTCGGCCAGCACAGACACAATGGGCCGAATGGCCTTCTGTGCCGTAAATTTCTATGATTCTATGATGTGGTCCCAGCGCACTGGAGAATCAGGAGTCTGAGAGATGTGTGTGATCCACTGCATGTGCATACAGCTGATCTCACCAGATAATACAAAGTCAGTTTTAAATATCAGTGCAATCCTCCTAGCACATAGCACGTGTGATCTGTGTGGTGCAACTGTGCACTGCACATTCTTAGGCAAGATCCAGCGGTATACAAGTTCAAGGCAGTTGTTGCCTGGACAGCCACTGATAGAACTGTTCCTGTCCTGGAATTGCTTCTGGGGCTGGTTTAAGAAGTGTGGACAACCATCTGACTGTCTCTGTCAGGGCCCATAATCTCCATAAACTGTGGTCATCCAACATGTTCATGTGCCTGGTCCTGTACAGAGGTGGTGGCATAAGGGCATCACCAATCAGAGTGCCCACAACTGCTTGGCATTCCTCTCTGAATCTCCACTTCCTCTTTCAAACCCTGCAAATATCTTCGTATACCCACATAGGCATCCTAGTGTGAACTAATCCCTGGGGAAAGAAGCAGATCTCGCAGATGCGTGGTACCTTGATGAAGCTGACTGTATACAGCTTCTTTGTTTCAAACAGCGACATTGCAAAAGTGCTTTCTGTTTGAATCAAGGGCGGTTAGTAACTGAGGCAGCACAAGGCCCGTTTAACAGGCAAAGCCCACCATGAGGGAATGGGCCTTCATTTCAATGCCCATCGTACATGGGAATTCAGCATCTGGCATACCCTTCAGATGTTTCAGGAACATCATGGGGCGCTGCTCTACTTTACATAAGTTTTGGAGATCGACTGAGCCTTGTGTGTGTGGGCCGTGAGTGTTTTAAGCACTCTGGGTACATTGTTATATATAGTGCACTGTAGGCACTGGGTAGGCCTCATCACCCAATAATATGGACACCAATGCCCACAGCACAGTAGAATGGTGGGCATTATTGGGCTTATTGGCCCAATCTTTCAGTTCTGTAAAATGATACTTAAATGTTTGGAATACTGTCATTAATAGAGTCTACTTTTAACTCTAGGAACTTACATAAGTATACATGTGACATGATCTGATGCAGTCATTGAATCCCATCCAGCGCTGGTAGTCAGGATATTCTCCCCTCCTCAGAACATACTGATATCCCATGTAATTGGGTTTCTCATACACCACCCAGCAGTCACTCTCAACACGGATGGAGTTGCACTGACTGAAGTAAGAGTGCAGGTCAGCACAGTCACCAGTGCACTCATAGTGCCGACCCTGGAAGTTCCTTTCTTCGTAGAAGGTGATCTGTAACAGAAAATGTGGATAAGTTCTCCCATTGTGCGAGTAATCAGAAACATGGGGGCAATGGTTTGGAAAATGAGACCTACCTTTCCCATTTTGCAGTTGTTTCAGAGGAATAGCTTGTTGCAAGTGCTGTCAGATGTTGCAGGATTTTTTCTTTTTATATACTCACTAGACCTGCGATGTATGAAAAGCCTTTCACAGGCTAATGACAAAGCAGAACTCGCTTTAAAACTGATGTGACAGCTTTGAAATTGTCGACATTTTTTTTCTTATTGTCTTCTTCAAGCACAAAGGGGCTGTTCAGTTTGTACAATGGAGAATTTACCATACTCTACATAACATAGTGTAACCAGTACTGGTGAAAGCCTTTTGTTTTGTCAGTGAGACAGCAGAAATCAAAATTTTAAAAAAGCTAAAACTATAAATATTACAATTTAGGAGGTTAGTACTTATTTTTTTTTAAAATCCCCCTCCTCCCCCGAAGCTGGTGACTCATACTGGGGGACAGTTCCATGAGTACTGGGCATTCTCGGCCACTTTGCTCAAGTAGCCATTCTTCATGTGTGAGCTTAGGCAGTGAGTGTCAGCAGGCTATCTGACCAATGATGCCCACCACAAGTTTGCAGTTTCAAGGGATGGTGACTGGGAGCTGGATCCCTGGACGGTTTCTCCCCTCCCTAGATGAGGGGCACTGAGGCCAATTGTAATGCCCCTAGTGCCAGCCCAGCTGAGACCAGTTACCTCAGCACAATCAGAGATCAAACCTGGGATTTACCTGGTCTGTATGGCAGTTTTTTATTGAGCAGTGAATTTACCAATGAAGCTATTGAGCAGCTAGTGTTTACTTATTAGAGAAAACTGCCATATTTACTTTGTATGCTCTAAAAACAGTGGCAGAGCCAGTGTGGGCCAAGGGGGCCCATGACCCCCATAATTATTTGAGGTCGGCCAACGCGAGCCAGTGCTTTTCAAATATTCCAGCCTAAATCCTCATTCACGACCCACATGGATTATTTTTACCTACCTCCTGTCTTCCGACTAAGTCCTTAACTTTCGCAGTTCCTTATGGTCAAAATTCTGATCTTTCGTTTTCTCCAATGGCTCCTCTAAGCTCCTACATGCTGTAGTAGGTATCAGTTTGTTCCATAAATTAGCTCTAAATCTTAAGAGACTATTGCTTACGGTTTTATTTGCATCTAATCATGTGTTTCACTTCCCATTTCCTATTTTTGACCAGAGTAGCTTTCCTCATCCAGCGAAATTATGACAGCCGAGCGAGAGCCGCTCGGAGGAAATTCCCGGCCTCTGTGCCAGTTAACTTACTTGTTCATGCTCCTAATTTGTTCTTCTATGAGGTGCTCCCTGAGTCAGGTGAGGTTGAGTGGTGCGTGACTGTGAGGTACCCTCTGGAGCCTTAGAGCTCTGAAGTGACTCTTGTCTCAGGGAAGCAGCTGTCTCAGAGGGCCCAGGTCTGAAGCTCCCTCATCTGTAGGCATTGGAGAAGGCCTTAAGGCAGCAGGCTCAATGCCACTCTCTGGGGAGACAGTAACATCTGCGCCTACTCCATGCAGCTCACTGGTGCTGAGCACAGGCTCAGAGGAGTTAGTAGTTAGCATTAATACTGACTAAGTAGATCCAGGTCTTGGAAGCCCTACGACAAAACACCTATATCAGCACTGTTGGCTGCCACTCCGGAAGCCATTAAAATCCTTAAAAGCTGTTGTTGGCGTCTTGATGTCGGAGGAATTTTCCAGGCTGTCACTGTCTCTAGGGTTTTATTCAGCTCGTGGGGAAGTTCCCAGAAAGTGTTGCAGATGCTAGTAGTGGGCTCCTTCCATTTGCCCATCATTGCAATTGAGACACCATGACGGAGTTGATGAAGGAGTGATAGGAGTTGTAGATGTGGACATGCCCCAGCTTGTCTCTTACTCCAAGGTACCCCCCCCCCCCCCACCACCATGATGTGAAACACAGAAGAGCTTGATTAGCTGTGCACACAGTTACATTTCCCTTGAAGAAATAATTGCTAAGTGAAAGGACATTGCAATACTTTGAGAAAACACATAAGGCTGAGACTATCTGTGATGAGCATTCCCGGGATTAATGAACCTCCAAACCTCCATCTCAACAATAACATCTATCGCATCATTAACGTAGTAAAACATCCCAAAGCGCTTCACAGGAGTGATTATCAAACAGAATTTGACACCGAGCCACAGAAGGAGATATTAGGACAGGGCAATTAGGGATGGGCAATAAATGCTGGCCTCGCCAGCGACGCCCACATCCCATGAACGAGTAAAAAAAAAGGTGACCAAAAGCTTGGTTAAATAGTTAGGTTTTAAGGAGGAGAGAGAAAGGCAGAGAGGCAAAGCAGTTTACGAAGGGAATTCCAGAGCTTAGGGCCTAGACAGCTGAAGACACAGCCGCCAATGGCGGAGCGATGAGAATTGGGGGTGCTCAAGAGGCCAGAATTGGAGGAGCGCAGAGATCTCAGAGGGTTGTAGGGCTGGAGGAGGTTACAGGGATAGGGAGAGGCAAGGTCATGGAGGGAAAGAAGAGAATACTAAAGGCAATGACTTCTGCCAGAAGGACCTCCACAGATACATCTGAGAGTTTGGGACCCCTTTCAGCCTTTTTAAAGAGAATGTCCAAACAGAATGTCCCTCCCTCCCAGCAGCAGTCAATCTTTCAAGAATGGTATTACCACACCAAATCCACCCTGCATAGCAAGTGGAGAAAACTACAGGGGGTTCACATGTGTGGGTGGTGGTGTCTCTCTGCCACCAAACCACCAACAGAAGGAGAATTCAGCCTGGCATGACAAGTGTATCAATTTTGCTCTTCCTTTCTGGTCGAGTTTGTGTTTTTCTTTTTTTTAATAATTAGTTATTTAAATTATTTTCTACTTTTGCCACTTAACAAACCATACAAATCATATTGTGCAAAACTGTACTCCCCAATCACATTCCTGCAAATAAAATTGAATCACGACTAGTAAAAAAAATGTGAAATACAGCCACAATGACAGTTCTTCGCTCAACCTATATTAAACCTGGACAAATAACAAGAGAGGAGGGGGAGTTGCGTTCTTGATTAGGGAGAACATCACGGCAGTAGTGAGAGGGGATATATCCGAGGGTTCGCCCACTGAGTCTATATGCGTAGAACTGAAAAATAAGAAGGGAGAGATCACTTTGATAGGATTGTACGACAGACCCCCAAATAGTCAACGGGAAATTGAGGAGCAAATATGTAAGGAGATTACAGACAGCTGCAAGAAAAATAGGGTGGTAATAGTAGGGGACTTTAACTTTCCCAACATTGACTGGGACAGCCATAGCATTAGGGGCTTGGATGGAGAGAAATTTGTTGAGTGTATTCAGGAGGAATTTCTCATTCAGTATGTGGATGGCCCGACTAGAGAGGGGGCAAAACTTGACCTCCTCTTGGGAAATAAGGAAGGGCAGGTGACAGAAGTGTTAGTGAGGGATCACTTTGGGACCAGTGATCATAATTCCATTAGTTTTAAGATAGCTATGGAGAAGGATAGGTCTGGCCCAAAAGTTAAAATTCTAAATTGGGAAAAGGCCAATTTTGATGGTATTGGACAGGAACTTTCAGAAGTTGATTGGGAGAGTCTGTTGGCAGGCAAAGGGATGTCTGGTAAGTGGGAGGCTTTCAAAAGTGTGTTAACCAGGGTTCAGGGGAAGCACATTCCTTATAAAGTGAAGGGCAAGGCTGGTAGAAGTAGGAAACCTTGGATGACTCGGGAGATTGAGGCCCTAGTCAAAAAGAAGAAGGAGGCATATGACATGCATAGGCAGCTGGGATCAAGTGGATCCCTTGAAGAGTATAGAGATTGCCGGAGTAGAGTTAAGAGAGAAATCAGGAGGGCAAAAAGGGGACATGAGATTGCTTTGGCAGATAAGGCAAAGAAGAATCCAAAGAGCTTCTACAAATACATAAACGGCAAAAGAGTAACTAGGGAGAGAGTAGAGCCTCTTAAGGATCAACAAGGTCATCTATGTGCGGAACCACAAGAGATGGGTGAGATCCTAGATGAATATTTCACATCGGTATTTACGGTTGAGAAAGGCATGGATGTTAGGGAACTTGGGGAAATAAATAGTGATGTCTTGAGGAGTGTACACATTACAGAGAGGGAGGTGCTGGAAGTCTTAACGTGCATCAAGGCAGATAAATCTCCGGGACCTGATGAAATGTATCCCAGGACGTTATGGGAGGTTAGGGAGGAAATTGCGGGTCCCCTAGCAGAGATATTTGAATCATCCACTGCTACAGGTGAGGTGCCTGAAGATTGGAGGGTAGCAAATGTTGTGCCTTTGTTTAAGAAGGGCGGCAGGGAAAAGCCTGGGAACTACAGACCGGTGAGCCTGACATCTCTAGTGGGTAAGTTGTTAGAGGGTATTCTGAGAGACGGGATCTACAGGCATTTGGAGAGGCAGGGACTGATTAGGAACAGTCAGCATGGTTTTGTGAGAGGAAAATCATGTCTCACGAATTTGATTGAGTTTTTTGAAGGGGTAACCAAGAAGATAGATGAGGGCTGTGCAGTAGACGTGGTCTACATGGACTTCAGCAAAGCCTTTGACAAGGTACCGCATGGTAGGTTGTTACATAAGGTTAAATCTCACGGGATCCAAGGTGAGGTAGCCAATTGGATACAAAATTGGATTGACGACAGAAGACAGAGGGTGGTTGTAGAGGGTTGTTTTTTCAAACTGGAGGCCTGTGACCAGCGGTGTTCCTCAGGGATCGGTGCTGGGTCTGCTGTTATTTGTTATTTATATTAATGATTTGGATGAGAATTTAGGAGACATGGTTAGTAAGTTTACAGGTGACACCAAGATTGGTGGCATTGTGGACAGTGAAGAATGTTATCTAGGATTGCAACGGGATCTTGATAAATTGGGCCAGTGGGCCGATGAATGGCAGATGGAGTTTAATTTAGATAAATGTGAGGTGATGCATTTTGGTAGATCGAATCGGGCCAGGACCTACTCCGTTAATGGTAGGGCGTTGGGGAGAGTTATAGAACAAAGAAATCTAGGAGTACAGGTTCATAGCTCCTTGAAAGTGGAGTCACAGGTGGATAGGGTGGTGAAGAAGGCATTCGGCATGCTTGGTTTCATTGGTCAGAACATTGAATACAGGAGTTGGGATGTCTTATTGAAGTTGTACAAGACATTAGTTAGGCCACACTTGGAATACTGTGTACAGTTCTGGTCACCCTATTATAGAAAGGATATTATTAAACTAGAAAGAGTGCAGAAAAGATTTACTAGGATGCTACCGGGACTTGATGGTTTGACTTATAGGGAGAGGTTGGATAGACTGAGACTTTTTTCCCTGGAGAGTAGGAGGTTTAGGGGTGATCTTATAGAAGTCTATAAAATAATGAGGGGTACAATTTTGTCTTTTAAAAAACATTTGGACAGTTACATGGGTAAGATGGGTATAGAGGGATATGGGCCAAGTGCAGGCAATTGGGACTAGCTTAGTGATATAAACTGGGCGACATGGACATGTTGGGCCAAAGGGCCTGTTTCCATGTTGTAAACTTCTATGATTCTATGATTCTATGATTCTAGTCACGTAACAAACATACAGAAACATTTTTTTTACATTTTAAACTTGGCTGCAACAACTTTTGGCTCCCCTCCCACAAGTTGTACGATGTTGGGCCTTTAAACATGCTGCACTCTAGGTAAGCCTTCCTCCCTACCCCCTGCCCTCCTCTAACAGAGGAACTCCCAAGAGTAACTGCATGGCCAGCCTACACCCATCCGTCTCTTTTGAAGAAAGATACGCTGGAATCCGTTTCCTGTTAGTTTCCCACTCTCCTCATCGCAATGTCCGGGACAGGAATTCCCTGGAGAATCCCCCTATGAGACTGCAATCATCAGGATCCACTGTGGAACCAAAACTGAATACATACAAGACCTGCTCCATCCAAATCTCCAGCCAGCCCTTGCAGGTATTTCTATTGTATGATGAAGAAACAAAGCTTCAAAACCATACACACGTACTTTAATAACTGAATTTCTGTCATTTCGTTTCCCACATTATCCCCATTTAGATCCATTCCCCACATGCATCCCATATTTTTCCCATTTAGCTTTCCTCCTCACCACCAAATTTCTTGTTTCAGCCAGAAAAGTGAAGTGATTTGAGCCATGGATTTATCATCCCCAAGCCTTCTCCAAGCTCATTCCATCCATGAGACCCACCTACTGCTCCATTGATCCCATTCCCACTAAATTTATCACTACCCAACATCCCATCCTGACCCCAATTGACCTTGTCATTGGTTGCCTCTCCTCAGGTATTGTCCTCCTCCCTTTCAAAACCACCGCTACCATCCCCTCCTCAAAACATCGACCCTTGATCCCTCTATCCTTGCCCCTAAACTACTGCCCTATCTGCAACCTCCCTTTCCTCTCCAAAGCCCTTGAACATGTTGTTGCCTCCTAAATCTCCATACATCTTTCCCACAACTCCATGTTTAATTCCCTCCAATCAGATTTCCTGCCACAGTACTGAAACAGCCCTAATTAAAGTCACAATTGACATCCCATGTAACAGTGGCTGTGGTGTCCTGTTAGTCTTCATCCTTCTCGACATCTCTGTATCCTTTGACATGATCAACCACATCGTTCTCCTCCAATGCTTCTCCCCTGTTGTCCAGCTCAGTGGGATTGCCCTTGCCTAGTTCCACTCTTACCTATTGTATCGCTATGGCTTCTTTTCCTACCCCCACATCATTACCGCTGGTGTCCGCCCCCTCCTCTTCATCATCAATATGCTGCCCCTTGGCAACATCATCCGAGGACATGGAGGGTAATTTTAACCTAACCGGGCCGGAAACCCAAGGGATCGGGTGGAAGGCTTGTTTAAGGGTGTTAAACCAGCAATGCACCCGATCCCGTCAGTTTCCTAACAGGTGGGTTAGCTTAAAATTGCCCCCATGGAGTCAGCTTCCACATGTACACTGACGATACCCAGCCCTATCTCTCTAAACCCCTCCATTGCCTCTGTATTGTCAGACTGCTTGTCTAACATCCAATCCTGGATGAGCCACAATTTCCTCCAGTTAAACATTGGGAAGACCAAATCCAATGTCTTCGCCCTGCTCCCCGAATTCTGTACCATCGCCACGGATTCCATCCGCTGTCTCTGGTTGAACCACACTGTTTGCAACCTCGACGTCTTATTTGATCCCAAGCTGAATTTCCAATCCCATATCTTCTCTATCACAAAGACCGCCTACTTCAACCTCTATAACATGTGATGATACAAAAATTGGCCATGCGGTTGATAGTGAGGAGGAAAGCTGTAGAATGCAGGAAGATACCAATGGACTGGTCAGGTGGGAAGAAAAGTTGCAAATGGAATTCAATCCAGAGAAGTGTGAGGTAATGCATTTGGGGAGGGCAAACAAGACAAGGGAGTACACAATAAATGGGAGGATACTGAGAGTTGTAGAGAAACAGAGGGACCTTGGAATGCATGTCCACAGATCCCTGAAGGTAGCTGGACAGGTAGATAAGGTGGTTAAGAAGGCATACTTTCCTTTATTAGTCAAGGCATAGAATATAAGAGCAGGGAGGTTATGCTAGAACTGAATAAAACACTAGTTAGGCCACAGCTTGAGTACCGTGTACAGTTCTGGTCACCACATTACAGGAAGGATGTGATTGCACTAGAGAGGGTAGAAAGGAGATTTACAAGGATGTTGCCAGGACTGGAGAATTTTAGCTATGAGGAAAGATTGAATAGGCTGGGGTCGTTTTCTTTAGATCAGAGGAGGCTGAGAGGTGATTTAATTGAGGTGTGTAAAATTATGACTGGCCAAGATAGAGTGGATAGGAAGGACCTATCTCCCTTAGCAGAGGAGTCAATAGCCAGGGAGCATAGATTTAAGGTAATTGGTGGAAGGATTAGAGGGGAGCTGAGGAAAAATGTGTTCACCCAGAGAGTGATGAGGGTCTGGAACTCACTGCCTGAAAGGGTGGTAGAGGCAGAAACCCTCATCACATTTAAAAAGTACTTGGATGTACACTTGAAGTGCCACAATCTACAAGGTTACGGACCAGCTGCTGGAAAGTGGGATTTGGCTGGATGGCCCTTTTTCAGCTGGCACAGGCTCGATGGGCCGCATGGCCTCCTTCTGTACCATAAATTTCTATGATTTTATGATAACATCACCCGTCTCTGCCTCTGTCTCAGTCTATCTGCTCATCAAACCCTCATCCATGCCTTTGTCACCTCCAGCCTCAACTATTCCAATGCTCTCTTAGCTGGCCTACCATCCTCCACCATCAGCTATTTTCAGCTAATTCAAAAGTCTGCAGCCCATATGCTATCCTGCACAAAACCCATTTACCCATCACCCCTGTGCTTGCTGACCTACATTGCTTCATCAGTACCTTGCCATCAATACCTTGTTTAAAATTTTCATCCTCATGTTCAAATCCTTCCATGACTTCGCCTCTCCCTATCTCTGTTACCTTGTCCAACTTTACAACCCTCTGAGAACTCTGCATTTCTCCAACTCTGGCCGCTTATGCATCCCAAAATCCCTTTGCCCCACCGTTAATGGCCTTGCCTTTAGCCGTCTAGGCCCTAAGCTCTGGAATTCCCTAGCTAAATCTTTCTGCCTTG
Organism: Heptranchias perlo; assembly: GCF_035084215.1. Taxonomy (NCBI): domain Eukaryota; kingdom Metazoa; phylum Chordata; class Chondrichthyes; order Hexanchiformes; family Hexanchidae; genus Heptranchias; species Heptranchias perlo. Next base: position 72,033,062 of record NC_090331.1, on the reverse strand, counting down.
CTACCTCTTTAAGACCCTCCTTTAAACCCACCTCTTTGAATAAGCTTTTAGTCACCCCTCATAATACCTCTTTCTTCGACTCAGTCTTCATTTTTATCTGATTACTCTTCTGTGAAGTGCCCTGGACATTTTTCCATGTAAACGGTGTTATATAAATGAAAGTTGTTGTGTTTATTGAAAAACAGTTACCTTCACAGCCTTAATAATGGCTTCTTGGCTTTGTGCTGATAGTTCTTTTCTGTTGTTAGACTTGAGAAGGGTGGAGCTTCCAAGCAGCAAGTGTTGGCATGCTCTGTGAATGGCCAGCCTTGCTATCAATCATATAACATTCTGTTGTGTTATGTGTTTCCCCCACGCACGTCAGCAAATATCCAAGTATTTTTTGGCATTTTTAGGGAGGCAGCAGAAAACACTGATTTTTGTCAGCAAGGGCTGAAATGCAGACAGAACTTGAGAGTGTATGATTCATAACTGCTAGACTGTTCAGGAACTGAAGGCGCCTGTTCCACTGAACTGTAAGGCGAGTCACTCGGACCATTAGGCCATCAAGAATACTCTAGACATAGCCACAAAATGGTTAGGAAACCAGTTATATAGATAGCGGATTAAACTCAGGGATATTAGTTTCACAATAACACAAAATAAATTTAAGACCCTCAGCCATCTGAAGTTTATTCCAGTGCAACCACAATGTCAGAAGTTCGCAGAGATATGACAGTAGTAAACTATTTGCACACTACTCACAAAAGAGCCCCATGGATATAACAGACAGACAAAACCCTATAAATTCTACCTCTGTAAATATGCAGGACCATTTTAGTAACATTTCAGGTGGTACAGCGGATCAGCTTTCTATCCTTTCACCTCTGAGATCTGGATGTGAATACAGTTCAGCTCAGACTGATAACAAGAAACGAACCACAGATCAAGGCAACTATTACTAAGTTGGCAGTCAGCTTCACTCATAGAAACCTTAAGGTCATTGTATGAGGTAGGGATTAGAAGAAATTGTTGGGCAGAGTAAATAATTTCACTCAGCATCTAACCTGTGCCATATTTGACCTGGGAATGTTTGACATAGATATATGGTGAAAAGTTGAGGGGGTAGAAATTGGTATGTGTTGCACCCATTTTCCAGGGCTCAACGCTGACCGATTAGCAGTGGATTGCTTGTGCTCAATTTGTGCCATCCCACTGTTAAATACATCAGGCCCATTTTTTATATGTCGTGGGTGGCTGCCTAAAACAAGCATTTGGTCCCTTGCATATGTTAATTAGGAGCTAAGAGCCCCTCTGAAAAATTTGTATCAAATGAGCGGGGCATGCGTTGGGCCTGCCCCGCTCACGATTCTTCAGCCACCTGTGCGGCCGCCAATTAAAAGTATTTCTGTGGAGCCAGGAGGAGCAGGATTCCCCAATTCCACATTAGCCGCGATCACCCCCTCCGGCCCTCACCGTGTAGCCCGCTCCAACTCCCCTCCCGGGACTGACCTCTGGGCCGCTGCCGCCAAGAGGCGAGTGGCTCGCCATTCGTGACCCACAATGACCTGTCTGTGGAGGTGTGAGAAGCTCCGGCAGGTCGCGGGTAAAATGCCAATGAGGTCCAAAGCCTAATCCTGGCCTGGCCTCTGGCCTCATGGTTTGGGCGCAAGTTCCGAAATTGGACCCAGACAAAATTCTACCCCAGGATATCCTTCACCTTGATGACCATAAAATAAATCATCAGATATTTATATTAAGGAACAAGTGCATCCAACTCTAAAGGGCAATATAAAATTTGACTATAAATTAATCTGAATCACACAAATTAAACCATTTCAAATTGCTATTTCTGTTCTGCGAATGTTTTTAAAATCACTTTTTTCCTTTATAAGAATATAAAATCAAAAATCATCACCAGTTTAAGTAGAGGCCAACTGGAAAAAAATTCAGTGGTTAAAGTAGTCAGAAGAGATTGAAATTCCTGCTTTTGCTCCATTCAGCTAAAGAATGAGTGAACATTAGTGAAAAAAAATGGAGAAATACAGGGATTTCAGCACCCACAATATTAACTTTACAGCCCGCAGTGCCCATGTAGAACCCTTTGGTGAAAAGGATTCTATCATAAACCAGGATATTTTGGCTGAGGTTGCTATTGCTCAGTTTGGAGGATTCCAGAAATCTCATTGTGGTAAATCACTTTGAAGCATTGTTCTTTTTGTATAAAAGCCTAGAATTTACAAAGAGATTACAAAGAAAGCAGCAACAGTTCAAAATCATGAATGTCACCCCTTTTCAGAGTGAAGTCCATGTTGGGAACTATTGAGTGTAATCATTTAACTAATAAAGATTTTCACTACAGTGCATTTTCACATGTGTATAAAAGGCCACAGATTCTGTACATCTCAATATAGTGTTTCTCTTGACTCTACGCAACCTTAAAATGGGAAAGGTAGATTTTTATCCCAGTTAATACTAGCAGTTTTAGTAATTATATTCAAAATGATGAGGCTTGCTTACTTATCAGACGTTATTTTTTCTCCCACAGATCTTCTTTTACGAGGACAGGAACTTCCAGGGTCGGCACTACGAGTGCAGTACTGACTGTGCTGACCTGTCCTCTTACTTCAGCCGCTGTAACTCCATCCGTGTTGACAGTGACTGGTGGGTGCTGTATGAGAGACCCAATTACATGGGATACCAGTATGTTCTGAGCAGGGGAGAATATCCTGACTACCAGCGCTGGATGGGATTCAATGACAACATCGGGTCATGTCGCACCTACCCATATGTAAGTTTACTGAACACTAATTGATTAAATCCCAACAAATGTTATTGATAACAACTTTAAAAAAGTCAATACTATTGCTATTACACATGAGTTGGATCATTTAAATGTTTCTGTATTTCTTATTCTTATGTTTCATTCACAATAACTGGACTGCTGGAACATGATTCATACTCAAAAGTACATATTTTTTTCTCAAATGTTTATCCCAAATAAGGACCATCCTTTAGTTTGGAATGTTTCTGTAACACACCATCAAACATGTGTCAGAAGTTACAAAAAAAATCATTGTTTTCACCTTATGAAAAGATAGGTGTATGTATTGTGAAAGCTGATAAACATATACAAAAGATATTATGTTATAGTGAGCAATTGATTAAAATTATTTTACCATTGGATGAAAGAAAAAGATCTTTTCCTACATGACACCAAATATTTTAATGTTACAGTACAGAGGAAGTTCCTACAGAATGAAGGTTTACGAGAAGCCTGACTTTGGAGGACAGATGATGGAATTCATGGATGACTGTCCATCTGTCTACGATCGTTTCCGCTCCCGTGACATTCACTCCTGCAATGTGATGGACGGTTACTGGACCTTCTATGAACAACCCAACTACAGAGGCCGACAGTACTTCATGAGACCCGGTGAATACAGGAGATTCAGTGACTGGGGTGGCCACAGCTCAGCTATCGGATCTTTCAGGCGCATGAGGAACTTCTAATGCTGTTCCTGTCCACATAACTGTACAAAATTCTAATAAAGTGATTCAAATTATTTCCTTTTGTCAAAACATCAAAACATTTCTTTATTAACTTCTAAAAAGGAAAGATTATACAATTGAAAATTATAGTAATAAAAAAATCGTCACACTTAAGAACACTAATTGAATCTCCTTTAATTTTCCCAATGCTAAGAGGTCGGGCTAGAGCTCTGCCCCCAGGCTTTGCAGTTCTCCAACTTGCTGATCACAGATGCACAGGTCAGCACTGGGTGACTCTTTGGGCAAAATGTTTCCTTGTTATCATTTTGTGACATATAAGACATGCCATTTTGACCTGGTGAATTAATTTCTTGTTAGCTTCTTCCTACTCTTTTTAACTTTGTTGATACCTTGCCCTATTGCCATTGGCCCATCACTTAAGTTTCTCATACAAAACAAAGTTCCTAAAACCCTCTCCTAGATTTTGGTAGGCCAGAAGTCTGCCCGAACTTTCTTTTCTCCTTTTTATCCATAAATAATTTTTAAACTTTTAACATGCCATCACACTGTGAAGTGCATTGGTATTGGACACTTTTGATGGCTAATAATTATCGTAGTATAGCATCATAGAATAATACAGCACAGAGTGATGCCATTCGGCCCATCGTGCCTGTGTCGGCTCTTTGAAAGAGCTATTCAATTATCATAGTATCGTAGTATCATAGTAGATACAGCACAGGAGGGGGCCATTCAGTCCATCATGCCTGTGCTGGCTCTTTGAAAGAGTTATCCAATTAGTCCCACTGCCCTGCTCTTTCTCCATAGCCCTGTATTTTTTTTTGCTTCAAGTATTTATCCAATTCCCTTTTGAAAGTTGCTATTGAATCTGCTTCCTCCACACTTTCAGTCAGAGCATTCCAGATCATTACAACTCACAGCGTAAAAAAAATGTTTCTTCATATCTCCTCTGGCTCTTTTGCTGATCACCTTAAATCTGTGCTCTCTAGTTACCGACCCTTCTGCCACTGGAAACAGTTTCTCCTTATTTATTCTGTCAAAACCATTCATGATTTTGAACACCTCTATCAAATCTCCCCTTAACCTTCTCTGCTCTAAGGAGAACAACCTCAACTTCTCCAGTTTCTCCACATAACTGAAGTCCCTCATCCCTGGCACCATTCCAGTAAATCTCTTCTGCACCCACTCTAAGGCCTTGACATCCTTCCTAGAGTGTGATGCCCTGAATTGAACACAATACTCCAGCTGAGGAAAGTTTAGTATAACTTCCTTGCTTTTGTACTCTACGCCTCTATTAATAAAGCCCAGGATCTCATATGCATTTTTAACAGCCTTCTCAACTTGTCCTGCCACCTTCAAAGATTTGTGTATGTGTACACCCAGGTTTCTCTGTTCCTGCATTCCCTTTAAAATTGTACCATATTGTTTATATTGCATCTGCCATGTGTCTGCGCATTGCATCACTGTCTGAAATCTGTTACGATCCTCCACATTGTTTACGACATTCCCAAGTTACGTGTCACCTGCAAACTTTGAAATTATACCCTCCATACCCAATTCCAGGTCATTAAGATTGATCAAAAAGAGTAGTGGTCCAAATACTGACCCCTGGGGAACACCACTGTTTACTTCCCTCCAGTCTGAAAAACAACCATTCACCACTACTCTCTGCTTTCTGTCCCTTAGCCAATTTTGTATCCATGCTGCCACTGTCCCTTTAATCCCATGGGTTTTAATTTTACTAACAGGTCTATTGGCCCCGATATTACAAGGGAGACGGGATGGCAGCGGGGTGGGGGGGGGGGGGGGTGGGGACACTGGGTAGTGAAATCGGTCCATTCCCCACACGATCGCAGGTAAATCGAAGGCACTTACCGTGGCGTCCGGGCTTCCCGTCGTCAAACTGCACAGCGGGCGGACTGCGCACCCGCATCACAGGCTGTCAGCTGGAGGAGCTCCTTCAGCAAACAACCAAAAGTGCAGCATGGAGCAGCCCAGGGGAAAGGCTGCTCCCAGATTTACTGATACCTCACTCCAGGTCCTACAGAATGGGGTGAGGAGGAGGAGGGAGATTTTCTACCCGGCGGACAGGAGGAAGTGGCCTGTCTCTGCCACCAAGAAGGCCTGGCTCGAGGTGGCAGAGAAGGTCACCAGCAGCAGCAACGTCTCCTGCACATGGGTACAGTGCAGGAAGCACTTCAATGACCTAACCAGGTCAGCCAAAATGAGTACACTTACTCATTCTCCTACACTCTGTCTTCCACATCACCGCCCCCACCCCGCAACTCATTCTGCACTGCCAACACTACTCTATCACATCACTCCTCACACCCACTCAAAGCTCATCCTCAACTTTTTTTTTTATTCGTTCACGGGATGTGGGCGTCGCTGGCAAGGCCAGCATTTATTGCCCATCCCTAATTGCCCTCGAGAAGGTGGTGGTGAGCCGCCTTCTTGAACCGCTGCAGTCCGTGTGGTGACGGTTCTCCCACAGTGCTGTTAGGAAGGGAGTTCCAGGATTTTGACCCAGCGACAATGAAGGAACGGCGATATATTTCCAAGTCGGGATGGTGTGTGACTTGGAGGGGAACGTGCAGGTGGTGTTGTTCCCATGCGCCTGCTGCTCTTGTCCTTCTAGGTGGTAGAGGTCGCGGGTTTGGGAGGTGCTGTCGAAGAAGCCTTGGCGAGTTGCTGCAGTGCATCCTGTGGATGGTGCACACTGCAGCCACAGTGCACCGGTGGTGAAGGGAGTGAATGTTTAGGGTGGTGGATGGGGTGCCAATCAAGCGGGCTGCTTTATCTTGGATGGTGTCGAGCTTCTTGAGTGTTGTTGGAGCTGCACTCATCCAGGCAAGTGGAGAGTATTCCATCACACTCCTGACTTGTGCCTTGTAGATGGTGGAAAGGTTTTGGGGAGTCAGGAGGTGAGTCACTCGCCGCAGAATACCCAGCCTTTGACCTGCTCTCGTAGCCACAGTATTTATATGGCTGGTCCAGTTAAGTTTCTGGTCAATGGTGACCCCCAGGATGTTGATGGTGGGGGATTCGCCGATGGTAATGCCGTTGAATGTCAAGGGGAGGTGGTTAGACTCTCTCTTGTTGGAGATGGTCATTGCCTGGCACTTATCTGGCGCGAATGTTACTTGCCACTTATGAGCCCAAGCCTGGATGTTGTCCAGGTCTTGCTGCATGCAGGCTCGGACTGCTTCATTATCTGAGGGGTTGCGAATGGAACTGAACACTGTGCAGTCATCAGCGAACATCCCCATTTCTGACCTTATGATGGAGGGAAGGTCATTGATGAAGCAGCTGAAGATGGTTGGGCCTAGGACACTGCCCTGAGGAACTCCTGCAGCAATGCCCTGGGGCTGATATGATTGGCCTCCAACAACCACTACCATCTTCCTTTGTGCTAGGTATGACTCCAGCCACTGGAGAGTTTTCCCCCTGATTCCCATTGACTTCAATTTTACTAGGGCTCCTTGGTGCCACACTCGCTCAAATGCTGCCTTGATGTCAAGGGCAGTCACTCTCTCCTCACCTCTGGAATTCAGCTCTTATGTCCATGTTTGGACCAAGGCTGTAATGAGGTCTGGAGCCGAGTGGTCCTGGCGGAACCCAAACTGAGCATTGGTGAGCAGGTTATTGGTGAGTAAGTGTCGCTTGATAGCACTGTCGACGACACCTTCCATCACTTTGCTGATGATTGAGAGTAGACTGATGGGGCGGTAATTGGCCGGATTGGATTTGTCCTGCTTTTTGTGGACAGGACATACCTGGGCAATTTTCCACATTGTCGGGTAGATGCCAGTGTTGTAGCTGTACTGGAACAGCTTGGCTAGAGGCGCAGCTAGTTCTGGAGCACAAGTCTTCAGCACTACAGCTGGGATGTTGTCGGGGCCCATAGCCTTTGCTGTATCCAGTGCACTCAGCCGTTTCTTGATATCACGTGGAGTGAATCGAATTGGCCGAAGACTGGCTTCCGTGATGGTGGGGATATCGGGAGGAGGCTGAGATGGATCATCCACTCGGCACTTCTGGCTGAAGATGGTTGCAAACGCTTCAGCCTTGTCTTTTGCACTCACATGCTGGACTCCGCCATCATTGAGAATGGGAATGTTTGCAGAGCCTCCTCCTCTCGTTAGTTGTTTAATTGTCCACCACCATTCACGACTGGATGTGGCAGGACTGCAGAGCTTTGATCTGATTCGTTGGTTGTGGAATCGCTTAGCTGTGTCTATAGCATGTTGCTTCCACTGTTTAGCATGCATGTAGTCCTGAGTTGTAGCTTCACCAGGTTGGCACCTCATTTTTCGGTACGCCTGGTGCTGCTCCTGGCATGCTCTTCTACACTCCTCATTGAACCAGGGTTGATCCCCTGGCTTGTTGGTAATGGTAGAGTATGGAATATGCCGGGCCATGAGGTTACAGATTGTGCTGGAATACAATTCTGCTGCTGCTGATGGCCCACAGCGCCTCATGGATGCCCAGTTTTGAGCTGCTAGATCCATTCTGAATCTATCCCATTTAGCACGGTGGTAGTGCCACACAACACGTTGGATGGTGTCCTCAGTGCGAAGACGGGACTTCATCTCCACGAGGACTGTGCAGTGGTCACTCCTACCAATACTGTCATGGACAGATGCATTTGCGACAGGTAGATTGGTGAGGACGAGGTCAAGTAAGTTTTTCCCTCGTGTTGGTTCGCTCACCACCTGCCGCAGGCCCAGTCTAGCAGCTATGTCCTTCAGGACTCGGCCATCTCGGTCAGTAGTGGTGCTACCGAGCCACTCTTGGTGATGGACATTGAAGTCCCCCACCCAGAGTACATTTTGTGCCCTTGCTACCCTCAGTGCTTCCTCCAAGTGGTGCTCAACATGGAGGAGGACTGATTCATCAGCTGAGGGAGGACGGTAGGTGGTAATCAGCAGGAGTTTTCCTTGCCCATGTTTGACCTGATGCCATGAGATCTCATGGGGTCCAGAGTCAATGTTGAGGACTCCCACGGCCACTCCCTCCTGACTGTATATCACTGTACCGCCACCTCTGGTGGGTCTGTCCTGCCGGTGGGACAGGACATACCCAGGGATGGTGATGGACGAATCTGGGACGTTGGCTGAAAGATATGATTCTGTAAGTATGGCTATGTCAGGCTGTTGCTTGACTAGTCTGTGGGACAGCTCTCCCAATTTTGGCACAAGTCCCCAGATGTTAGTAAGGAGGACCTTGCAGGGTCGACTGGGCTTGGTGTTTTGCCGTTGTCGTGTCCGGTGCCTAGTGGTCCGATGCCGGGTGGTCCGTCCGGTTTTATTCTTATTATGACTTTTCGTAGCGAGATTTTACAACTGAGTGGCTTGCTAGGCCATTTCAGAGGGCAATTAAGAATCAACCACATTGCTGTGGGTCTGGAGTCACATATAGGGCAGACCGGGTAAGGACGGCAGGTTTCCTTCCCTAAAGGACATTAGTGAACCAGATGGGTTTTTACGACAATCCGGTAGTTTCATGGCCATCATTACTGATACTAGTATTTTAATTCCAGATTTTTATTTAATTAATTGAATTTTTAAAATTAATTAATTGAATTTAAATTCGCCAGCTGCCGTGGCGGGATTTGAACTCATGACTCTGGATTTTAGTCCAGGCCTCTGGATTACTAGCCCAGTAACATAACCACTCACCTCCCCAGTACTCATCCCACCACTACCACTCAACCCAATCCTCATACAATGTCGTGGCTCTGTCTCATACTCACCCACTGATGCATCTCTTTCACGGTCAGCCTCACCCAAACCAATGCATTCAGCGGTTGGCCACGTCACCATCCCTCACTCACGCCTCTCTACTTTCTCCCCTTATTGGAGAAGAGAGCCCAGAATGCACGGGAGAGGGCAAAGACCGGAGGGGGGCCGCAACATCAGGTCGTCCTCACGGACGCGGAGCAGGAGGCTCTTGAAGTGAGCCGCACCCTCGAGTGTCTGTCCGTCGGGGACACCGAGACTGCCACCCGACAAATGGCTGGTGATGGAACTTTAACATTCAGCACTCACAATAGCAAATGATGTTAACATGCCTTGCCATCTTCAGCACCTCAACATCTGTCATCATGCTTAATATTGTCTTCTGTTTTCTTACAGGGCCTTCAGTGACTGCTGTGACGGTGGAGGGCGATTCCTCAGAGGACCTGCCAGCCTCTGAGGGGGCACCGTCACATCAGAGTGAGCCATCCACCAGCGCAGATACACACACCTCAGTGAGTCCCCGTCCTCACTTAGTTGGGGTTGCACATGGTGAGTCACCACACGCACGTGAGCACGAGCAGACACTGGTGGCAGGGGTAGCTGTGGAGAGTCCGCGTCGGTGGGAGTACTCCTCTCCAGGCTCTGCTCAGCTGGACACAGATGCTGAACCCTGGGGGCCATCCTTTAAAAGGAGAATGATCGAGGGGCAGCAGCACATTTGCGAGGTGCTGGAACAGGTGCCACGCGTACTCTCCACAATCGCGCAGAGGAGGAGGAGTTCAACTCCTGCATGAGTGGAATGGTGGCACAGGTACAGGAGGGAATCTCTGAGATACTGTCACAGGGACGTGAGGGCATCACTTCCCCCTCTTCACCTAATTCCCACACTCATCAAATTCCCAATTGAATGTCCTCACTCTGTTAGCACTTCACTCTGTTAGAGGTTCAATCTCTGTCTTTCCCAACCCCTGTCCTCAAGTCCCACTCCCAATCATAGGTATTGAGGGATATGGGCCAAAGGCAGGTATATGGAGTTAGATCACAGATCAGCCATGATCTTATCAAATGGCGGAACAGGCACGAGGGGCTGAATGGCCTACTCCTGTTGCTATGTTCCCCTGCTCTTTCCCTGTAGCCCTGCAATTTTTGCCTTTTTAAGTTTATATCCACTTCCATTTTGAAAGCTATTCCTCCACCCTTTCTGGCAATGCATTCCAGATCATAACAACATAAAAACATTTCTCCTCATCTCCCTCCCTGGCTTTTTTGCTAATTATCTTAAATCTGTGTCCTTTGATTACCAACCCATCTGCTAGTGGAAACATTTTTTCCTTATTTATTCTATCAAAACTCTTAATACTTTTGAACACTTCTATTAAATCCCTCCTTAACCTTCTCTGCTCGAAGGAGAACAATCAGAGCTTTTCTAGTCTCTCCACATAACTGAAATCCCTCATTCCTGGTGCCATTCTGGTAAATTTCCTCAGCATCCTTTCTAAAGTGTATCATTACATGAACTGAATTTTTTTTCCTGTTATTATTAAAGGTCGTCATTAAATTGTTTTGAGTAGCCTGTCTAAAGTTTCCCTGGAAAATGGCTATTTTGTGCTTGTGTCCGTATTGGACATGAAAGAAAAGGAGGGATTACATTCAGGTGTGAGTGACTCTAAAATGAAATAAACTGCTTACAAATACAAATTTATTTCCTAGATGATAAATCATTGTGACAGTAAAGTTTTATGAAATACGCAAGAGGTTGATCATAAATGTGATTTGATTGTTATTTATTGCTTTTCATTATTCTCTTAGCCGCTCCCCATTTTATATGTTATTTTGTAAGAGCTTCTCTAGTTCCTTCCATACCAAGCCCTGTATAATACCTGTCTGATTGGGTTGGCAGACATTTCATTCCCATCCTTTGCCAGGATCACTGTTGAACAGGCTGCTGAGATTAGAACGCCTGGGCTTTCCGTCTGATGCACATCAATGGACTAATGTACTATGCACAATGATCTTAAAAAAGCTCTGCTGTATTACAGTACATCGGTAAGTGAAGCTGCCACAGGCTGCACTCATGTGCAAATCAGAGGGAGTAGGGCAGATAACCTTGCATTCTGTTGGGTCAGTGAAAACATTTCAAAGTTAGGTATCTCACTGGTATATTGTACCAGATCTTTTGACTGTAGTTCACAGAAATGCACAGTGGGCAAAAGATATTTGTTCACTTTCATTTATAATTGTCTCTCTACATTATGTATGAATTGCAAACATCATCAAAAAAGGCATGCAGCTGAAAGGTTTATGGTCAGATAATGCAACGGTAAAGAGCTATTTTGTTAAGTGATTAAAATAAAAATTTCAAACATATTGGAAGCTCTTGTGGATGAAAATGTAGATCATGAGATATTAAGTGAACAAAATCACTTAACTGCCCATAAAATGATCCCATTCAACACAATGCCCACTCTCCCCAACACCTAAACCACCTTCTAAACAGAGAAAGCAGAATAGCACAAGAGGGGGAATAAGCTGGCAAAGATCCACCATTAGACGGTGACCATAATACACAGCATCAATAGTAAGTGGGATCCTTTGTTCTTCAACTTGCTGAACTCTAGGGACTGAGAATAAACCAACTGTTTTAATCCTTAAACTTGCACTTCTCCCAGCACAAGCCTAGCAGTGCCAAGAAACCTTAATGTAGGAATGTTCTCCTCCCATAAACACAATGTCATAAAAATGTAGACTGGCTTCATAAAATATAAATCTGTAAATGTAAAAGATTGAAAATACAATTTTAAAATTATTCCAAAAATGGAAGCATTAGTCACATTTGTTAATACTGGTTATGTTAGTGATTTTTCAGCTACAACTTTTAATTTGTTAAATATCTCTTCTCAGAGCATCTTAGATAAAGTCAAGAACTTCCAGGTACTATGGGGCCTATTGAAGGTTGCATGTTACCGGTGGGGAGTGTCAGCCAGCCATACCCTCTGGCAAATCACGTGTGACACGAACTGTGCTGACCTGCAGTCTTTCTGCAACTCTGTCCATGTTGAGAGTGACTGCTGGATTTTCTGTGAGAGACCCAATTACATGGGAAAACAGTATTTTCTGAGTCGGGGAAATTATTCTGAGTATCTGCCTTGGTCTGGATGGGATTCAACAATAAAATCAAGTTGTCCCCACACCTATCCATACATAAATTCACTAAATACATTATTTACTATTGCTGTCTGTATTGCAGAATTATTATTGTTGATGTAAAGCCTTACAACGCCCCCCCAACCTGCCCCACCCCTTTGAACTCTTTTCCCCTGATTCCGGCCTCTTGTTCATCTTCCTTTCCCTTTGCCCCACCATTGGAACATAGGAACATAGGAACATTGGCAGGTGTGTTGTCAGACACCTGGGTCCCACTCTCTGGAATTCCCTCCCTATAACCCTCCACCTCTCCACCTCCCTCTCCACTTTAACATCCTTCTTAAAATCCATCTCTTTGACCAAGCTTTTGGTCATCCTTCCTAATCTCTCCAACTTTGGCTCAGGAACTGTTTTTTAACTCATGCTTCTGTGAAGTGCCTTGTGATGTTTTTCTTCATTAGAAGTGCTGTATAAATGTTGTTCAACTGTGCTAGGAGTTTGTGAATTATCCAAATGGGATCATTTAATTATTTGACAAAGAGGTACAGCTCATGATTGTTGAAATGTAGAACCATGCCAAGCATCCTACATTTGTCAAATAATTAAATTTGTCAAATAATAAAATTAAAATTAAATGAGTATTAACCTCTTTGTCAAATAACTAAACTGCTTCTGAAAGACTGCAAATTTTGACATTTACCCTTTAGGCATAATTTATTTTTGATTATGCTTGAAATGGTCAACCATACATACCATCCAAATGGGAATGCAAAGGAGACACCAAGGACTTTTCAAATCAGAAGGTAGGAAACAGACTCTTCCAGTCAGAGAGCAAATGAGAGTGACACAGGATGAAAGTGAAAATCCTGAGATGGAGAGAGGAAAAGAAATACAGAATTTATGATCTGGTAAATGATGTGATGGGAAGATGGAAAGGTTAGTATTCTGGAAAAATTAGATCAAATGAGCTGAAAGGCTTACTTCATTCAAATTTATCCTGTGACCCTAGTAGAATTTGAGCAAGAACAAAAGTGGCACAAATGCTCATGTTTCATGTTGAAAAACTAAAAGGTACCACTTAAATCATTCTATGCACAAGCATAGACTCCTGACAGACTGTGCTGACAACCATTTTTTTATCTTATGTAGTTTCAAATGGATAACTTTCGATATTTGCTATTAAATAATTACAAATGCACTTTCAGCTGATCCTTTAAATGGTTTTCACCATTAATAACTCAACAATGAATTTCAGCACTGGATAACAGTGTGAACCGCTGTGCTGACATGAAGTCATTGTAATAACAATAGTTTTTGCTGTAGTACGTTCTGCTGAGTGTATAAAATCCAAAGGAACAACGCACATCACAGTGGGAAAGTCGTTAATTTACAATTTCAAAATGGGAAAGGTAAAAAAACGTTAGAAGAACTGACATGTAATTCCTGGTGTTATTTGCTTTGTTCAATGTAATACTTGCAGATCATCTTTTACGAAGACAGGAACTTCCAGGGTCGGCACTAAGAGTGCAGTACTGACTGTGCTAACCTGCACCCTCACTTCAGCTGCTGTAACTCCATCCGTGTTGAGAGTGACTGGTGGGTGCTGTATGAGAGACCCAATTACATGGGATATCAGTATGTTCTGTGGAGGCGAGAATATCCTGACTATCAGCGCTGGATGGGATTCAATGACAGCATCAGGTCATGTCGCACATTTAAGTATGTACGTACTCCACTATCACAATATTGTTGTGCTACGATGGTGTAGGTAACTAATAGTAGAGAAATACTTCTGTTCATTTTAGTAGTATGTAACCAATCTGTAATGACTTTGGAATAAAAATGTTATCAACCCTTGTTTAACCTACATACAAAGAACCCTGAAATTGTTAGGAATTGTTCTGTTAAGTGGTTGTTTTTACCTGGCCTCTTGAACTAATGTAGCAAATTAGAAGGTTCATCAGAAATTGGTACAGCATGTGGCATAATCCTAATCCTTCCACGAACTTCTTATAGAAGGAAAGCACAAAAACATGCTTGAATAGGCCTTAAATTGACTGTTTCTGTTTTATTTGCTCTTTTTTTATTGCATATTCAGTTGAGAAAGGTAACTTTGTCCATCCAGATACTCATGAATGTTGTGTTGTTTTTCAGAATGATTTTTCATGTAGAATAAGCAAAACTTCAAAATATTACTCAATATTGAATGGTGAAAGCTGTAAAGTCTAAAATATTTCAGTAAATAATTGCATCTTAGCATTGTAAACAATTTTACAACACCAAGTTATAGTTCAGCAACTTTATTTTAATTTCACAAGCTTTCGGAGGCTTCCTCCTTCCTCAGGTGACATCTTAGCATTGTCTCATAGTTCCTACAAATTCAGTGACTGGGGCCTCAACTATTTACAATATATATCAATGACTTGGATGAAGGAACAGTGTCTTGTGGCCACATTTGCTGATGATACAAAGATAGGTGGAAAAGCAAATTGCGATGAGGACACAAAGTGTCTGCAAAGGGATACTGACAGGTTAAGCGAATGGGCAAAAATTTGGCAGATGGAATATAATGTGGGAAAATGTGAAGTCATCCATTTTGGGAGGAAAAATAAAAAAGCAAAATATTATTTGAATGGAGAAATACTACAAAATGCTGCGGTACAAAGGGATCTGGGTGTCCTCGTACATGAAACACAAAAAGTCAACATACAGGTGGCAGCAGGTAATCCGGCAGGCAAACGGAATAGTGGCCTTTATTTCTAGGGGGATGGAGTATAAAAGCAGGGAAGTCATTCTACAACTGTACAGGGTGCTGGTGAGGCCACACCTGGAGTACTGCGTACAGTCCTGGTGCCCTTATTTAAGGAAGGACATACTTGCATTGGAGGCAGTTCAGAGAAGGTTCACTAGGTTGATTTCGGGTATGGAAGGGTTGTCTTATGAGGAAAGATTGAACAGGTTGGGTGTATACTCATTGGAGTTTAGAAGAATGAGAGGAGATCTTTTTGAAACATACAAGATTCTGAGGGGACTCGATAGGGTAGATGCTGAGAGGATGTTACCCCTCATGGGGGAATCTAAAACGAGGGGGCATAGTCTCAGAATAAGGGGCCGCCCGTTTAAGATGGAAATGAGGAGGAATTTCTTCTCCCAGAGGGTTGTGAATCTTTGGAATTCTTTACCCTAAAAAGCTGTGGAGGCTGAGTCATTGAATACATTCAAGGCTGAGTTAGACAAATTTTTGATCAGTGAGCGAGTCAAAGGATATGGGGAAAGGGCGGGAAAGTGGAGTTGAGGTAAAAATCAGATCAGGCATGATCTCATTAAATGGCGGAGCAGGCTCGAGGGGCTGAATGGCCTACTCCTGCTCCTATCTCTTATGGTCTTATGCTCTTATGGTCTTTTGGAAAGGTGTGAACACATTTTCAAATCAAAGTAAAAATGCATTATTTAAAATATTTTCCAAGTTACAGCCCAGTCGTAGCCTACACAGAATGAGGATTTATGAGAAACCTGACTTTGGAGGACAGATGATGGAATTCATAGATGACTGTCCATCTGTCTACAATTGTTTCCACTACCGTTACTGGACCGTCTATGAACATTCCAATTACAGAGGCCGCCAGTACTTCATGAGACCCGGTGAATACAGGAGATTCAGTGACTGGGGTGGCGACAGATCAACTATCAGATCTTTCCGCCATATTAGAGACTTCTAAACAGTTTCAGAAATTGGAAACCTTTCTCTGTGTAAAACATGACCATTCCCTAAATAAAAACGTCATTTAATTTCACTTGGTCTCCGTGACTTTCTCGCAAAATCTTTCTTCGGTAAACATGTTTTTAAAATCACTTCTTATTATACATACATTGTAAATGTAATCATTTACATTGGTGAATGTTTAATATGTATTTCAAAATGCATTTCAATCCTGCTAAATGCTGACTGGATTCAAACTGATATGTATTTCATTCTGGAAAAGTTTTCTGCACAAAGAAAGGCTTCATTGTCTCTGATTGAAGCTGTACTTTATTTTACTGTTATGAGCCTTTGAAGTAACACCCATTTTAGTATTCATGCACATCATGCGTTGCAAGAACTTCCAGAGTTGGTACTGAGTGCAGTACTGACTGCTCTTAGTTTTAATTGTTGTAATTTCCTCTGCGTTGATAGTGTCTCCTTATATTCTGCTGTACTCTACAGCAACAACCGACCTTAACTTCCCCTCAGAAGAAGACCACCTACTGCATCAACTTGACACCTTTGTCTCCCACACCGACCATCCTTGCAGCATCTCTGAAGTTGTCCATTTAGTGCCCATACCCACAGGGTTGAAACTACCCAAATTCTTTTCACTGAATCCAATTACAGGAGAGATGCAATTACATGGAATGAGAGTCCAATTACATATTATCTAATTCAGATCACATCAAATGATCTGATGCAGGATTTTTTTAAAACTCTGTACAATGGGCACGATTTTAAAAGAAATCTGCGGGTGCGTTGGGGGCAGGGGGGGCAAAGGAAATAATTTTTTTTTGGAACAGGCATGAATCCCAGATCCAACCCGCAGAAGAATGCGCATGACCCAGAGACATCTGGGTGCGCACGCCGTTTCTGAACCCAGAAGTCCCGTCGGCAATTAAAGCCGGCGGGACGATATTTAAAGCAGTAAATCAAGTACTTAAATCATAGAAATTATAGAATCATAGAAAATTTATGGCATAGAAGGAGGCCATTCAGCCCATCGTGTCCGTGCCAGCCGAACATGAGCCACCCAGCCTAATCCCACTTTCCAGCAGCTGGTCCGTAGCCTTGTAGGTTATGGGATTTCAGTTGCACATCCAGGTACTTTTTAAATGAGTTGAGAGTTTCTGCCTCTACCACCCTTTCAGACAGTGAGTTCCAGACCCCCACCACCCTCTGGGTGAAAACATTTTTCCTCAGCTCCCCTCTAATCCTTCCACCAATTACTTTAAATCAATGCCCCCTGGTTATTGACCTCTCTGCTAAGGGAAATAGGTCCTTCCTATCCACTCTATCTAGGCCCCTCATAATTTTGTACACCTCAATTAAATCACCCCTCAGCCTCCTCTGTTCCAAAGAGAACAACCCCAGCCTATCCAATCTTTCCTCATAGCTAAAATTCTCCAGTCCTGGTAAATCTTCTCTGTACCCTCTCTTGTGCAATTACATCCTTCTTGTAATGTGGTGACGAGAACTGTACACAGTACTCAAGCTGTGGTCTAACCAGTGTTTTATACAGTTCTAGCATAACCTCTGTGCTCTTATATTCTATGCCTCGGCTAATAAAGGAAAGTATTCCATATGCCTTCTTAACCACCTTATCTACCTGTCCTGCTATGTTCAGGGATCTGTGGACATGCACTCCAAGGTCCCTCTGTTCCTCTACACCTCTCAGTAACCTCCCATTTATTGTGTACTCCCTTGCCTTGTTTGTCCTCCCAAATGCATTTAAAGTACTTGAAATGTCCATAAATCCAATTGACAATGAAGGCAAGCAATTTTAATGCTGCCTCAACGTGTTTCCCGTGCTGTGTGAAACACGGCATTGGAAAGTAGGTGGGTTTCAGCCAGAAGCCATTTGGATATTTAAATCCCCGTTTGACAGATGGGGATAAAAGGTCAGTTATTGCAGTAGTTCCCTCAGACAAACTTTTAGATGAGAGATCTTTGTGTTTAGACTGAAAATTATTGGTTTCCACTCAGAATTATTCTGTTTACACTTATTTACCAACTTTTCGGACCCCCTCAAACTGACACCATCAGGATGGGGGGCGCGATGGCTGCATTTACCAGTACATCCGAGGACAAGGAACATCACCATCCTCGCCAGGCACGGTGTGCACTTCCACCACTTGGGGCTCCACAACACAGTGCTGCGCCTCAGGGACCTGCACAAGAGCAGAGAGGGAAACAACAGAGGGATCGATGTCGCAGGAGGCACTACCCTCGTCAGAGGGTCCACAGACCGAGGCTCAGCTTCCTGGACCTCTCTGAGGAGCAGTGCCTCTGGAGGCTGAGAGTGAGTCGCTAGGTAGTCGCAGACATCTGCAGCCTCCTTCATGCCAAGCTGCTCCCGGCTGGGCCCGGTGGCATCTCTTTACCCTTCGCTGTTGAAGTGACCTTTGCCCTCAACATTTTCGCCTCTGGATCATTCCAGGATGCCACCGGTGACATCGCCGGGGTTTCTCAGTCATCTGCCCACGTGCATAAGGCAGGTTGACTGACGGCTTCTTTCACAGGGCCTCGCAATACGTCAACTTCTCCATAGACGACCTCAGCCAGACCGAGAGGGCAGTGGGATTCCACTCTGTGGCTGGCTTCCTGTGGGTGCAGGGTGCAATCGATTGCACGCATACAGCAATCTGAGCACCTCCACACAAGCCAGGACTGTTCATCAACAGAAAGGGGTATCACTCCATCAACGCTCAGCTCGTTTGTGATCCCCGCAAAAGATTTCTTCACGTGTGTGCGAGACTCCCTGGCAGCTGCCATGATTCAGTCATTCTGAGGGAATCCAACATTCTGGACCTCCTCCATGCACCAAACAGTCTCAGGGACAAGGGATACCCCCTGCACACGTGGTTGATAAATGTAAGGACTTGCACAACACCAGGTTATAGTCCAACAGTTTTATTTTAAATCACAAGCTTTCGGAGCTTTCCTCCTTCGTCAGGTGACCTGACGAAGGAGGAAAGCTCCGAAAGCTTGTGATTTAAAATAAAACTGTTGGACTATAACCTGGTTTTGTGCAAGTCCTTACATTTGTCCACCCCAGTCCATCACCGGCATCTCCACATCACGTGGCTGATGACACCTCTGAGGAACCCCATCAGTGAGCAACAGCGTCGATACAACAACAGCCACATCACCTCCAGGTCTGTAATTGAATATGCTATAGGGTTGCTCAAGATGCGATTTCGGTGCCTTGATCATTCTGGGGGAGAGCTTCAATACGCACCAGCAAGAGTGGGTCGCAATATAGTCGTCTGTTGTGTCCTGCACAACGTGGTGCAACAGAGAGGGGTATCGGTTGATGAAGCCCCATCCCCTCATCCACCAACCACATCTGCCATCCACATTGAGGATGAGCAAAAGGAGGAGGAGGAGGAGGAGGAGAATGAACCCATGGGCAGAGCAGCGGCTCAACTGGCTGCTCGTGAGGCCAGGGAGTCACTTATATGTGAACGGTTCTCATAAGATCTCAAAGTGAGAAGAGTCCAGTCCTCACATCACCTGGAAGGAGCAGCGCCCCCACCATCCACCCCGCCCTGCACAGGACAGTCCTACAACTACACATCCACCCCGCCCTGCACAGGACAGTCCTACAACTACACATCCACCCCGCCCTGCACAGGACAGTCCTACAACTACACATCCACCCCGCCCTGCACAGGACAGTCCTACAACTACACATCCACCCCGCCCTGCACAGGACAGTCCTACAACTACACATCCACCCCGCCCTGCACAGGACAGTCCTACAACTACACATCCACCCCGCCCTGCACAGGACAGTCCTACAACTACACATCCACCCCGCCCTGCACAGGACAGTCCTACAACGACACACACACCCGCTGTAAAGTGACCCAATGGGTGGCGTCAAGTCTTGCCTTTCATGGTGAAGCTCATGAAAGGGCGCTATCACAAAAGGCAGTCAAGAATGGGCATAACTTGGCAGTAGTGGTGAGAATGATAACATTTAATGTGAATATAACAAAAACCAAATATAAATGAAAAACATGACAGTCCGTCAGACACCTTTGTGCATACCCCTCATGATCACAAATCATTAGCCTTTCTCTTCCCACTACTTCCACGTGGTGCATCCCCTGTGGCTGCAGCAGAGGTAGTGGCAGATTGCCCATATTCATGCCCCGACTACTTTGATGCTTTTGGCCTATGCCGTCTGAGTTTTGAAGCCCGTGAGGGGCCCCGCCAAAGACTGCTCCACCTGCACCTGTGCAGGGGCAGACTCGGCCACCTGGAGAGGAGGCAGCAGTGCGGGTACTGGTTGAGAGGGGGGCAACGGGTGCGACTTGGGAGACGTGGGAGCGCTTTGAGTGGCGTCCCCACTTCCATGTCCTCTTTTGCCATCATCCCTCACCTGGATGAGGCCCACATCACTCCTACCACCCTGCGGGAGAACAGTTTGGAGGACATGTATGATGCCTTGGAAGCCCAGTTGTAAAGTTTCTGTCTGCCTGTTTAAGGCGGCAGAATATTGTTCACCTTGAGTCTGAACGGCTGTTGTCAGGGCCTGAGTGGACACATTTGTGAGCTGTGCTTGAAGGTCAATGGAGGCTAGCCCTCCCTCCATCGCAGACATTTCCACAGTTACCCGCGACACTATCTCAGACATTTCCGCAGTTACATGCGACACTATCTCAGACATTTCCACAGTTACCCGCGACACTATCTCAGACATTTCCGCAGTTACATGCGACATTATCTCAGACATTTCCACAGTTACCCGCGACACTATCTCAGACATTTCCGCAGTTACCCGCGACACTATCTCAGACATTACCACAGTTACATGCGACACTATCTCAGACATTTCCACAGTTACATGCGACATTATCTCAGACATTTCCACAGTTACCCGCGACACTATCTCAGACATTTCCACAGTTACATGCGACATTATCTCAGACATTTCCACAGTTAAATGCGACATTATCTGAGACATTTCCACAGTTACATGCGACACTATCTCAGACATTTCCGAAGTTACATGCGACATTATCTCAGACATTTCCACAGTTACCCGCGACACTATCTCAGACATTTCCACAGTTACATGCGACACTATCTCAGACATTTCCGCAGTTACATGCGACATTATCTCAGACATTTCCACAGTTACCCGCGACACTATCTCAGACATTTCCACAGTTACATGCGACATTATCTCAGACATTTCCGCAGTTACCCGCGACACTATCTCAGACATTTCCGCAGTTACCCGCGACACTATCTCAGACATTTCCACAGTTACATGCGACATTATCTCAGACATTTCCGCAGTGACCCGCGACACTATCTCAGACATTTCCACAGTTACATGCGACACTATCTCAGACATTTCCGTAGTTACATGCGACACTATCTCAGACATTTCCACAGTTACCCGTGACACTATCTCAGACATTTCCGCAGTTACATGCGACACTATCTCAGACATTTCCGCAGTTACCCGCGACACTATCTCACACATTTCCACAGTTACATGCGACACTATCTCAGACATTTCCGCAGTTACATGCGACACTATCTCAGACATTTCCGCAGTTACATGCGACATTATCTCAGACATTTCCGCAGTTACCCGTGACACTATCTCAGACATTTCCGCAGTTACCCGCGACACTATCTCAGACATTTCCGCAGTTACATGCGACACTATCTCAGACATTTCCGCAGTTACATGCGACACTATCTCAGACATTTCCGCAGTTACATGCGACACTATCTCAGACATTTCCGCAGTTACATGCGACATTATCTCAGACATTTCCGCAGTTACATGCGACACTATCTCAGACATTTCCGCAGTTACCCGCGACACTATCTCAGACATTTCCGCAGTTACATGCGACACAATCTCAGACATTTCCACAGTTACATGCGACACTATCTCAGACATTTCCACAGTTACATGCGACATTATCTCAGACATTTCCGCAGTTACATGCGACACTATCTCAGACATTTCCGCAGTTACATGCGACACTATCTCAGACATTTCCACAGTTACATGCGACACTATTTCAGACATTTCCGCAGTTACATGCGACACTATCTCAGACATTTCCACAGTTACATGCGACACTATCTCAGACATTTCCACAGTTACATGCGACACTATCTCAGACGTTTCCACAGTTACATGCGACACTATCTCAGACATTTCCGCAGTTACATGCGACACTATCTCAGACATTTCCACAGTTACCCGCGACACTATCTCAGACATTTCCGCAGTTACATGCGACACTATCTCAGACATTTCCACAGTTACATGCGACACTATCTCAGACATTTCCACAGTTACATGCGACACTATCTCAGACATTTCCACAGTTACATGCGACACTATCTCAGACATTTCCACAGTTACATGCGACACTAACTCAGACATTTCCGCAGTTACCCGCGACACTATCTCAGACATTTCCGCAGTTACATGCGACACTATCTCAGACATTTCCACAGTTACATGCGACAATATCTCAGACATTTCCCCAGTTACATGCGACACTATCTCAGACATTTCCACAGTTACCCGCGACACTATCTCAGACATTTCCGCAGTTACATGCGACACTATCTCAGACATTTCCACAGTTACATGCGACACTATCTCAGACATTTCCACAGTTACATGCGACACTATCTCAGACATTTCAACAGTTACATGCGACACTATCTCAGACATTTCCACAGTTACATGCGACACTATCTCAGACATTTCCGCAGTTACATGCGACACTATCTCAGACATTTCCACAGTTACATGCGACACTATCTCAGACATTTCCGCAGTTACATGCGACACTATCTCAGACATTTCCGCAGTTACATGCGACACTATCTCAGACATTTCCCCAGTTACATGCGACACTATCTCAGACATTTCCGCAGTTACATGCGACACTATCTCAGACATTTCCACAGTTACCCGCGACACTATCTCAGACATTTCCGCAGTTACATGCGACACTATCTCAGACATTTCCACAGTTACATGCGACACTATCTCAGACATTTCCACAGTTACATGCGAGACTATCTCAGACATTTCCACAGTTACCCGCGACACTATCTCAGACATTTCCACAGTTACATGCGACACTATCTCAGACATTTCCACAGTTACATGCGACACTATCTCAGACATTTCCGCAGTTACATGCGACACTATCTCAGACATTTCCACAGTTACATGCGACACTATCTCAGACATTTCCACAGTTACCCGCGACACTATCTCAGACATTTCCGCAGTTACATGCGACACTATCTCAGACATTTCCGCAGTTACCCGCGACACTATCTCACACATTTCCACAGTTACATGCGACACTATCTCAGACATTTCCGCAGTTACATGCGACACTATCTCAGACATTTCCGCAGTTACATGCGACATTATCTCAGACATTTCCGCAGTTACCCGCGACACTATCTCAGACATTTCCGCAGTTACCCGCGACACTATCTCAGACATTTCCACAGTTACATGCGACACTATCTCAGACATTTCCGCAGTTACATGCGACACTATCTCAGACATTTCCGCAGTTACATGCGACACTATCTCAGACATTTCCGCAGTGACATGCGACATTATCTCAGACATTTCCGCAGTTACATGCGACACTATCTCAGACATTTCCGCAGTTACCCGCGACACTATCTCAGACATTTCCGCAGTTACATGCGACACTATCTCAGACATTTCCACAGTTACATGCGACACTATCTCAGACATTTCCACAGTTACATGCGACATTATCTCAGACATTTCCGCAGTTACATGCGACACTATCTCAGACATTTCCGCAGTTACATGCGACACTATCTCAGACATTTCCACAGTTACATGCGACACTATCTCAGACATTTCCGCAGTTACATGCGACACTATCTCAGACATTTCCACAGTTACATGCGACACTATCTCAGACATTTCCACAGTTACATGCGACACTATCTCAGACATTTCCGCAGTTACATGCGACACTATCTCAGACATTTCCACAGTTACATGCGACACTATCTCAGACATTTCCGCAGTTACCCGCGACACTATCTCAGACATTTCCACAGTTACCCGCGACACTATCTCAGACATTTCCACAGTTACATGCGACACTATCTCAGACGTTTCCACAGTTACATGCGACACTATCTCAGACATTTCCGCAGTTACATGCGACACTATCTCAGACATTTCCACAGTTACCCGCGACACTATCTCAGACATTTCCACAGTTACATGCGACACTATCTCAGACATTTCCGCAGTTACATGCGACACTATCGCAGACATTTCCGCAGTTACATGCGACACTATCTCAGACATTTCCGCAGTTACCCACGACACTATCTCAGAAAATTCCACAGTTACATGCGACACTATCTCAGACATTTCCACAGTTACCCGCGACACTATCTCAGACATTTCCGCAGTTACATGCGACACTATCTCAGACATTTCCGCAGTTACATGCGACACTATCTCAGACATTTCCGCAGTTACCCGCGACACTATCTCAGACATTTCCACAGTTACATGCGACACTATCTCAGACATTGCCACAGTTACATGCGACACTATCTCAGACATTTCCACAGTTACATGCGACACTATCTCAGACATTTCCACAGTTACATGCGACACTATCTCAGACATTTCCACAGTTACATGCGACACTATCTCAGACATTTCCACAGTTACATGCGACACTATCTCAGACATTTCCGCAGTTACCCGCGACACTATCTCAGACATTTCCACAGTTACATGCGACACTAACTCAGACATTTCCGCAGTTACCCGCGACACTATCTCAGACATTTCCGCAGTTACATGCGACACTATCTCAGACATTTCCACAGTTACATGCGACAATATCTCAGACATTTCCCCAGTTACATGCGACACTATCTCAGACATTTCCACAGTTACCCGCGACACTATCTCAGACATTTCCGCAGTTACATGCGACACTATCTCAGACATTTCCACAGTTACATGCGACACTATCTCAGACATTTCCACAGTTACATGCGACACTATCTCAGACATTTCAACAGTTACATGCGACACTATCTCAGACATTTCCACAGTTACATGCGACACTATCTCAGACATTTCCGCAGTTACATGCGACACTATCTCAGACATTTCCGCAGTTACATGCGACACTATCTCAGACATTTCCACAGTTACATGCGACACTATCTCAGACATTTCCGCAGTTACATGCGACACTATCTCAGACATTTCCGCAGTTACATGCGACACTATCTCAGACATTTCCCCAGTTACATGCGACACTATCTCAGACATTTCCGCAGTTACATGCGACACTATCTCAGACATTTCCACAGTTACATGCGACACTATCTCAGACATTTCCGCAGTTACCCGCGACACTATCTCAGACATTTCCACAGTTACCCGCGACACTATCTCAGACATTTCCACAGTTACATGCGACACTATCTCAGACGTTTCCACAGTTACATGCGACACTATCTCAGACATTTCCGCAGTTACATGCGACACTATCTCAGACATTTCCACAGTTACCCGCGACACTATCTCAGACATTTCCACAGTTACATGCGACACTATCTCAGACATTTCCGCAGTTACATGCGACACTATCGCAGACATTTCCGCAGTTACATGCGACACTATCTCAGACATTTCCGCAGTTACCCACGACACTATCTCAGAAAATTCCACAGTTACATGCGACACTATCTCAGACATTTCCACAGTTACCCGCGACACTATCTCAGACATTTCCGCAGTTACATGCGACACTATCTCAGACATTTCCGCAGTTACATGCGACACTATCTCAGACATTTCCGCAGTTACCCGCGACACTATCTCAGACATTTCCACAGTTACATGCGACACTATCTCAGACATTGCCACAGTTACATGCGACACTATCTCAGACATTTCCACAGTTACATGCGACACTATCTCAGACATTTCCACAGTTACATGCGACACTATCTCAGACATTTCCACAGTTACATGCGACACTATCTCAGACATTTCCACAGTTACATGCGACACTAACTCAGACATTTCCGCAGTTACCCGCGACACTATCTCAGACATTTCCGCAGTTACATGCGACACTATCTCAGACATTTCCACAGTTACATGCGACAATATCTCAGACATTTCCCCAGTTACATGCGACACTATCTCAGACATTTCCACAGTTACCCGCGACACTATCTCAGACATTTCCGCAGTTACATGCGACACTATCTCAGACATTTCCACAGTTACATGCGACACTATCTCAGACATTTCCACAGTTACATGCGACACTATCTCAGACATTTCAACAGTTACATGCGACACTATCTCAGACATTTCCACAGTTACATGCGACACTATCTCAGACATTTCCGCAGTTACATGCGACACTATCTCAGACATTTCCGCAGTTACATGCGACACTATCTCAGACATTTCCGCAGTTACATGCGACACTATCTCAGACATTTCCGCAGTTACATGCGACACTATCTCAGACATTTCCGCAGTTACATGCGACACTATCTCAGACATTTCCCCAGTTACATGCGACACTATCTCAGACATTTCCGCAGTTACATGCGACACTATCTCAGACATTTCCACAGTTACCCGCGACACAATCTCAGACATTTCCGCAGTTACATGCGACACTATCTCAGACATTTCCACAGTTACATGCGACACTATCTCAGACATTTCCACAGTTCCATGCGAGACTATCTCAGACATTTCCACAGTTACCCGCGACACTATCTCAGACATTTCCACAGTTACATGCGACACTATCTCAGACATTTCCACAGTTACATGCGACACTATCTCAGACATTTCCGCAGTTACATGCGACACTATCTCAGACATTTCCACAGTTACATGCGACACTATCTCAGACATTTCCACAGTTACCCGCGACACTATCTCAGACATTTCCGCAGTTACATGCGACACTATCTCAGACATTTCCGCAGTTACATGCGACACTGTCTTAGACATTTCCACAGTTACATGCGACACTATCTCAGACATTTCCGCAGTTACATGCGACACTATCTCAGACATTTCCACAGTTACATGCGACACTATCTCAGACATTTCCACAGTTACATGCGACATTATCTCAGACATTTCCACAGTTACATGCGACATCATCTCAGACATTTCCGCAGTTACATGCGACACTATCTCAGACAT
Source organism: Heptranchias perlo (assembly GCF_035084215.1). Classification (NCBI taxonomy): domain Eukaryota; kingdom Metazoa; phylum Chordata; class Chondrichthyes; order Hexanchiformes; family Hexanchidae; genus Heptranchias; species Heptranchias perlo. The sequence continues at coordinate 72,005,665 of NC_090331.1, read as the reverse complement.
TTCCACAGTTACCCGCGACACTATCTCAGACATTTCCACAGTTACATGCGACACTATCTCAGACATTTCCACAGTTACCCGCGACATTATCTCAGACATTTCCACAGTTACATGCGACACTATCTCAGACATTTCCGCAGTTACATGCGACACTATCTCAGACATTTCCACAGTTACATGTGACACTATCTCAGACATTTCCGCAGTTACCCGCGACACTATCTCAGACATTTCCGCAGTTACATGCGACACTATCTCAGACATTTCCGCAGTTACATGCGACACTATCTCAGACATTTCCACAGTTACCTGCGATGCTATCTCAGACATTTCCGCAGTTACCCGCGACACTATCTCAGACATTTCCTCAGTTACCCGCGACACTATCTCAGACATTTCCGCAGTTACCTGCGATGCTATCTCAGACATTTCCTCAGTTACCTGCGATGCTATCTCAGACATTTCCACAGTTACATGCGACACTATCTCAGACATTTCCGCAGTTACCCGCGACACTATCTCAGACATTTCCACAGTTACATGCGACACTATCTCAGATATTTCCGCAGTTACCTGCGACACTATCTCAGACATTTCCGCAGTTACCCGCGACACTATCTCAGACATTTCCACAGTTACATGCGACACTATCTCAGACATTTCCGCAGTTACATGCGACACTATCTCAGACATTTCCGCAGTTACATGTGACACTATCTCAGACATTTCCCCAGTTACATGCGACACTATCTCAGACATTTCCACAGTTACATGCGACACTATCTCAGACATTTCCGCAGTTACATGCGACACTATCTCAGACATTTCGGCAGTTACATGTGACACTATCTCAGACATTTCCCCAGTTACATGCGACACTATCTCAGACATTTCCACAGTTACATGCGACACTATCTCAGACATTTCCGCAGTTACATGCGACACTATCTCAGACATTTCCACAGTTACATGCGACACTATCTCAGACATTTCCGCAGTTACATGCGACACTATCTCAGACATTTCCGCAGTTACATGGGACACTATCTCAGACATTTCCCCAGTTACATGCGACACTATCTCAGACATTTCCGCAGTTACATGCAACACTATCTCAGACATTTCCACAGTTACCCGCGACACTATCTCAGACATTTCCGCAGTTACATGCGACACTATCTCAGACATTTCCGCATTTACCCGCGACACTATCTCAGACATTTCCACAGTTACATGCGACACTATCTCAGACATTTCCGCAGTTACCCGCGACACTATCTCAGACATTTCCGCAGTTACATGCGACACTATCTCAGACATTTCCACAGTTACATGCGACACTATCTCAGACATTTCCGCAGTTACCCGCGACACTATCTCAGACATTTCCGCAGTTACATGCGACACTATCTCAGACATTTCCGCAGTTACATGCGACACTATCTCAGACATTTCCGCAGTTACATGTGACACCATCTCAGACATTTCCCCAGTTACATGCGACACTATCTCAGACATTTCCACAGTTACATGCGACACTATCTCAGACATTTCCGCAGTTACATGCGACACTATCTCAGACATTTCCACAGTTACATGCGACACTATCTCAGACATTTCCGCAGTTACATGCGACACTATCTCAGACATTTCCGCAGTTACATGGGACACTATCTCAGACATTGCCCCAGTTACATGCGACACTATCTCAGACATTTCCGCAGTTACATGCAACACTATCTCAGACATTTCCACAGTTACCGCGACACTATCTCAGACATTTCCGCAGTTACATGCGACACTATCTCAGACATTTCCGCATTTACCCGCGACACTATCTCAGACATTTCCACAGTTACATGCGACACTATCTCAGACATTTCCGCAGTTACCCGCGACACTATCTCAGACATTTCCGCAGTTACATGCGACACTATCTCAGACATTTCCACAGTTACATGCGACACTATCTCAGACATTTCCACAGTTACATGCGACACTATCTCAAACATTTCCACAGTTACATGCGACACTATCTCAGACATTTCCGCAGTTACCCGCGACACTATCTCAGACATTTCCGCAGTTACATGCGACACTCTCTCAGACATTTCCACAGTTACATGCGACACTATCTCAGACATTTCCGCAGTTACCCGCGACACTATCTCAGACATTTCCGCAGTTACATGCGACACTATCTCAGACATTTCCGCAGTTACCCGCGACACTATCTCAGACATTTCCACAGTTACCTGCGATGCTATCTCAGACATTTCCACAGTTACATGCGACACTATCTCAGACATTTCCGCAGTTACATGCGACACTATCTCAGACATTTCCACAGTTACATGCGACACTATCTCAGACATTTCCGCAGTTACATGCGACACTATCTCAGGCATTTCCACAGTTACCCGCGACATTATCTCAGACATTTCCGCAGTTACATGCGACACTATCTCAGACATTTCCGCAGTTTCATGCGACAATATCTCAGACATTTCCGCAGTTACATGCGACACTATCTCAGACATTTCCACAGTTACATGCGACACTATCTCAGACATTTCCGCAGTTACCCGCGACACTATCTCAGACATTTCCACAGTTACATGCGACACTATCTCAGACATTTCCACAGTTACATGCGACACTATCTCAGACATTTCCGCAGTTACATGCGACACTATCTCAGACATTTCCGCAGTTACCCGCGACACTATCTCAGACATTTCCGCAGTTACATGCGACACTATCTCAGACATTTCCACAGTTACATGCGACACTATCTCAGACATTTCCACAGTTACCCGCGACACTATCTCAGACATTTCCGCAGTTACATGCGACACTATCTCAGACATTTCCACAGTTACCTGCGACACTATCTCAGACATTTCCACAGTTACATGCGACACTATCTCAGACATTTCCGCAGTTACATGCGACACTATCTCAGACATTTCCGCAGTTACCCGCGACACTATCTCAGACATTTCCACAGTTACATGCGACACTATCTCAGACATTTCCGCAGTTACCCGCGACACTATCTCAGACATTTCCACAGTTACCCGCGACACTATCTCAGACATTTCCACAGTTACATGCGACACTATCTCAGACATTTCCACAGTTACCCGCGACACTATCTCAGACATTTCCGCAGTTACATGCGACACTATCTCAGACATTTCCACAGTGACCTGCGACACTATCTCAGACATTTCCACAGTTACATGCGACACTATCTCAGACATTTCCGCAGTTACATGCGACACTATCTCAGACATTTCCGCAGTTACCCGCGACACTATCTCAGACATTTCCACAGTTACATGCGACACTATCTCAGACATTTCCGCAGTTACCCGCTACACTATCTCAGACATTTCCACAGTTACCCGCGACACTATCTCAGACATTTCCACAGTTACATGCGACACTATCTCAGACATTTCCGCAGTTACATGCGACACTATCTCAGACATTTCCGCAGTTACCCGCGACACTATCTCAGACATTTCCGCAGTTACCCGCGACACTATCTCAGACATTTCCGCAGTTACCCGCGACACTATCTCAGATATTTCCCCAGTTACATGCGACACTGTCTCAGACATTTCCGCAGTTACCCGCGACATTATCTCAGACATTTCCACAGTTACATGCGACACTATCTCAGACATTTCCACAGTTACATGCGACACTATCTCAGACATTTCCACAGTTACATGCGACACTATCTCAGACATTTCCGCAGTTACCCGCGACACTATCTCAGACATTTCCACAGTTACCCGCGACACTATCTCAGACATTTCCACAGTTACATGCGACACTATCTCAGACATTTCCACAGTTACCCGCGACACTATCTCAGACATTTCCGCAGTTACATGCGACACTATCTCAGACATTTCCACAGTTACCTGCGACACTATCTCAGACATTTCCACAGTTACATGCGACACTATCTCAGACATTTCCGCAGTTACATGCGACACTATCTCAGACATTTCCGCAGTTACCCGCGACACTATCTCAGACATTTCCGCAGTTACATGCGACACTATCTCAGACATTTCCTCAGTTACCTGCGACACTATCTCAGACATTTCCACAGTTACATGCGACACTATCTCAGACATTTCCGCAGTTACCCGCGACACTATCTCAGACATTTCCACAGTTACATGCGACACTATCTCAGACATTTCCGCAGTTACCCGCGACACTATCTCAGACATTTCCACAGTTACCCGCGACACTATCTCAGACATTTCCACAGTTACATGCGACACTATCTCAGACATTTCCACAGTTACCCGCGACACTATCTCAGACATTTCCGCAGTTACATGCGACACTATCTCAGACATTTCCACAGTTACCTGCGACACTATCTCAGACATTTCCACAGTTACATGCGACACTATCTCAGACATTTCCGCAGTTACATGCGACACTATCTCAGACATTTCCGCAGTTACCCGCGACACTATCTCAGACATTTCCACAGTTACATGCGACACTATCTCAGACATTTCCGCAGTTACATGCGACACTATCTCAGACATTTCCGCAGTTACCCGCGACACTATCTCAGACATTTCCGCAGTTACATGCGACACTATCTCAGACATTTCCACAGTTACATGCGACACTATCTCAGACATTTCCACAGTTACCCGCGACACTATCTCAGACATTTCCGCAGTTACATGCGACACTATCTCAGACATTTCCACAGTTACCTGCGACACTATCTCAGACATTTCCACAGTTACATGCGACACTATCTCAGACATTTCCGCAGTTACATGCGACACTATCTCAGACATTTCCGCAGTTACCCGCGACACTATCTCAGACATTTCCACAGTTACATGCGACACTATCTCAGACATTTCCGCAGTTACCCGCGACACTATCTCAGACATTTCCACAGTTACCCGCGACACTATCTCAGACATTTCCACAGTTACATGCGACACTATCTCAGACATTTCCACAGTTACATGCGACACTATCTCAGACATTTCCGCAGTTACCCGCGACACTATCTCAGACATTTCCGCAGTTACATGCGACACTATCTCAGACATTTCCGCAGTTACCCGCGACACTATCTCAGACATTTCCGCAGTTACATGCGACACTATCTCAGACATTTCCACAGTTACATGCGACACTATCTCAGACATTTCCGCAGTTACCCGCGACACTATCTCAGACATTTCCACAGTTACATGCGACACTATCTCAGACATTTCCGCAGTTACCCGCGACACTATCTCAGACATTTCCGCAGTTAAATGCGACACTATCTCAGACATTTCCGCAGTTACCCGCGACACTATCTCAGACATTTCCACAGTTACCTGCGATGCTATCTCAGACATTTCCACAGTTACATGCGACACTATCTCAGACATTTCCGCAGTTACATGCGACACTATCTCATACATTTCCACAGTTACATGCGACACTATCTCAGACATTTCCGCAGTTACATGCGACACTATCTCAGACATTTCCACAGTTACCCGCGACACTATCTCAGACATTTCCGCAGTTACATGCGACACTATCTCAGACATTTCCACAGTTACATGCGACACTATCTCAGACATTTCCACAGTTACCTGCGACACTATCTCAGACATTTCCACAGTTACATGCGACACTATCTCAGACATTTCCGCAGTTACATGCGACACTATCTCAGACATTTCCGCAGTTACCCGCGACACTATCTCAGACATTTCCACAGTTACATGCGACACTATCTCAGACATTTCCGCAGTTACATGCGACACTATCTCAGACATTTCCGCAGTTACCCGCGACACTATCTCAGACATTTCCGCAGTTACATGCGACACTATCTCAGACATTTCCGCAGTTACCCGCGACACTATCTCAGACATTTCCACAGATACATGCGACACTATCTCAGACATTTCCGCAGTTACTTGCGACACTATCTCAGACATTTCCGCAGTTACATGCGACACTATCTCAGACATTTCCGCAGTTACCCGCGACACTATCTCAGACATTTCCGCAGTTACCCGCGACACTATCTCAGACATTTCCACAGTTCCCCGCGACATTATCTCAGACATTTCCGCAGTTACCCGCGACACTATCTCAGACATTTCCGCAGTTACATGCGACACTATCTCAGACATTTCCACAGTTACATGCGACACTATCTCAGACATTTCCGCAGTTACCCGCGACATTATCTCAGACATTTCCACAGTTACATGCGACACTATCTCAGACATTTCCGCAGTTACCCGCGAAATTATCTCAGACATTTCCGCAGTTACCCGCGACACTATCTCAGACATTTCCACAGTTACCCGCAACACTATCTCAGACATTTCCGCAGTTACATGCGACACTATCTCAGACATTTCCGCAGTTACATGCGACACTATCTCAGACATTTCCGCAGTTACCCGCGACACTATCTCAGACATTTCCACAGTTACATGCGACACTATCTCAGACATTTCCTCAGTTACCCGCGACACTATCTCAGACACTTCCGCAGTTACCCGCGACATTATCTCAGACATTTCCACAGTTACATGCGACACTATCTCAGACATTTCCGCAGTTACCCGCGACATTATCTCAGACATTTCCGCAGTTACCCGCGACACTATCTCAGACATTTCCACAGTTACATGCGACACTATCTCAGACATTTCCGCAGTTACCCGCGACACTATCTCAGACATTTCCACAGTTACCTGCGATGCTATCTCAGACATTTCCACAGTTACATGCGACACTATCTCAGACATTTCCGCAGTTACATGCGACACTATCTCAGACATTTCCACAGTTACATGCGACACTATCTCAGACATTTCCGCAGTTACATGCGACACTATCTCAGGCATTTCCACAGTTACCCGCGACATTATCTCAGACATTTCCGCAGTTACATGCGACACTATCTCAGACATTTCCGCAGTTTCATGCGACAATATCTCAGACATTTCCGCAGTTACATGCGACACTATCTCAGACATTTCCACAGTTACATGCGACACTATCTCAGACATTTCCGCAGTTACCCGCGACACTATCTCAGACATTTCCACAGTTACATGCGACACTATCTCAGACATTTCCACAGTTACATGCGACACTATCTCAGACATTTCCGCAGTTACATGCGACACTATCTCAGACATTTCCGCAGTTACCCGCGACACTATCTCAGACATTTCCGCAGTTACATGCGACACTATCTCAGACATTTCCACAGTTACATGCGACACTATCTCAGACATTTCCACAGTTACCCGCGACACTATCTCAGACATTTCCGCAGTTACATGCGACACTATCTCAGACATTTCCACAGTTACCTGCGACACTATCTCAGACATTTCCACAGTTACATGCGACACTATCTCAGACATTTCCGCAGTTACATGCGACACTATCTCAGACATTTCCGCAGTTACCCGCGACACTATCTCAGACATTTCCACAGTTACATGCGACACTATCTCAGACATTTCCGCAGTTACCCGCGACACTATCTCAGACATTTCCACAGTTACCCGCGACACTATCTCAGACATTTCCACAGTTACATGCGACACTATCTCAGACATTTCCACAGTTACCCGCGACACTATCTCAGACATTTCCGCAGTTACATGCGACACTATCTCAGACATTTCCACAGTTACCTGCGACACTATCTCAGACATTTCCACAGTTACATGCGACACTATCTCAGACATTTCCGCAGTTACATGCGACACTATCTCAGACATTTCCGCAGTTACCCGCGACACTATCTCAGACATTTCCACAGTTACATGCGACACTATCTCAGACATTTCCGCAGTTACCCGCTACACTATCTCAGACATTTCCACAGTTACCCGCGACACTATCTCAGACATTTCCACAGTTACATGCGACACTATCTCAGACATTTCCGCAGTTACATGCGACACTATCTCAGACATTTCCGCAGTTACCCGCGACACTATCTCAGACATTTCCGCAGTTACCCGCGACACTATCTCAGACATTTCCGCAGTTACCCGCGACACTATCTCAGATATTTCCCCAGTTACATGCGACACTGTCTCAGACATTTCCGCAGTTACCCGCGACATTATCTCAGACATTTCCACAGTTACATGCGACACTATCTCAGACATTTCCACAGTTACATGCGACACTATCTCAGACATTTCCACAGTTACATGCGACACTATCTCAGACATTTCCGCAGTTACCCGCGACACTATCTCAGACATTTCCACAGTTACCCGCGACACTATCTCAGACATTTCCACAGTTACATGCGACACTATCTCAGACATTTCCACAGTTACCCGCGACACTATCTCAGACATTTCCGCAGTTACATGCGACACTATCTCAGACATTTCCACAGTTACCTGCGACACTATCTCAGACATTTCCACAGTTACATGCGACACTATCTCAGACATTTCCGCAGTTACATGCGACACTATCTCAGACATTTCCGCAGTTACCCGCGACACTATCTCAGACATTTCCGCAGTTACATGCGACACTATCTCAGACATTTCCTCAGTTACCTGCGACACTATCTCAGACATTTCCACAGTTACATGCGACACTATCTCAGACATTTCCGCAGTTACATGCGACACTATCTCAGACATTTCCGCAGTTACCCGCGACACTATCTCAGACATTTCCACAGTTACATGCGACACTATCTCAGACATTTCCGCAGTTACCCGCGACACTATCTCAGACATTTCCACAGTTACCCGCGACACTATCTCAGACATTTCCACAGTTACATGCGACACTATCTCAGACATTTCCACAGTTACCCGCGACACTATCTCAGACATTTCCGCAGTTACATGCGACACTATCTCAGACATTTCCACAGTTACCTGCGACACTATCTCAGACATTTCCACAGTTACATGCGACACTATCTCAGATATTTCCGCAGTTACATGCGACACTATCTCAGACATTTCCGCAGTTACCCGCGACACTATCTCAGACATTTCCACAGTTACATGCGACACTATCTCAGACATTTCCGCAGTTACATGCGACACTATCTCAGACATTTCCGCAGTTACCCGCGACACTATCTCAGACATTTCCGCAGTTACATGCGACACTATCTCAGACATTTCCACAGTTACATGCGACACTATCTCAGACATTTCCACAGTTACCCGCGACACTATCTCAGACATTTCCGCAGTTACATGCGACACTATCTCAGACATTTCCACAGTTACCTGCGACACTATCTCAGACATTTCCACAGTTACATGCGACACTATCTCAGACATTTCCGCAGTTACATGCGACACTATCTCAGACATTTCCGCAGTTACCCGCGACACTATCTCAGACATTTCCACAGTTACATGCGACACTATCTCAGACATTTCCGCAGTTACCCGCGACACTATCTCAGACATTTCCACAGTTACCCGCGACACTATCTCAGACATTTCCACAGTTACATGCGACACTATCTCAGACATTTCCACAGTTACATGCGACACTATCTCAGACATTTCCGCAGTTACCCGCGACACTATCTCAGACATTTCCGCAGTTACATGCGACACTATCTCAGACATTTCCGCAGTTACCCGCGACACTTTCTCAGACATTTCCGCAGTTACATGCGACACTATCTCAGACATTTCCACAGTTACATGCGACACTATCTCAGACATTTCCGCAGTTACCCGCGACACTATCTCAGACATTTCCACAGTTACATGCGACACTATCTCAGACATTTCCGCAGTTACCCGCGACACTATCTCAGACATTTCCGCAGTTACATGCGACACTATCTCAGACATTTCCGCAGTTACCCGCGACACTATCTCAGACATTTCCACAGTTACCTGCGATGCTATCTCAGACATTTCCACAGTTACATGCGACACTATCTCAGACATTTCCGCAGTTACATGCGACACTATCTCATACATTTCCACAGTTACATGCGACACTATCTCAGACATTTCCGCAGTTACATGCGACACTATCTCAGACATTTCCACAGTTACCCGCGACACTATCTCAGACATTTCCGCAGTTACATGCGACACTATCTCAGACATTTCCACAGTTACATGCGACACTATCTCAGACATTTCCACAGTTACCTGCGACACTATCTCAGACATTTCCACAGTTACATGCGACACTATCTCAGACATTTCCGCAGTTACATGCGACACTATCTCAGACATTTCCGCAGTTACCCGCGACACTATCTCAGACATTTCCACAGTTACATGCGACACTATCTCAGACATTTCCGCAGTTACATGCGACACTATCTCAGACATTTCCGCAGTTACCCGCGACACTATCTCAGACATTTCCGCAGTTACATGCGACACTATCTCAGACATTTCCGCAGTTACCCGCGACACTATCTCAGACATTTCCACAGATACATGCGACACTATCTCAGACATTTCCGCAGTTACTTGCGACACTATCTCAGACATTTCCGCAGTTACATGCGACACTATCTCAGACATTTCCGCAGTTACCCGCGACACTATCTCAGACATTTCCGCAGTTACCCGCGACACTATCTCAGACATTTCCACAGTTCCCCGCGACATTATCTCAGACATTTCCGCAGTTACCCGCGACACTATCTCAGACATTTCCGCAGTTACATGCGACACTATCTCAGACATTTCCACAGTTACATGCGACACTATCTCAGACATTTCCGCAGTTACCCGCGACATTATCTCAGACATTTCCACAGTTACATGCGACACTATCTCAGACATTTCCGCAGTTACCCGCGAAATTATCTCAGACATTTCCGCAGTTACCCGCGACACTATCTCAGACATTTCCACAGTTACCCGCAACACTATCTCAGACATTTCCGCAGTTACATGCGACACTATCTCAGACATTTCCGCAGTTACATGCGACACTATCTCAGACATTTCCGCAGTTACCCGCGACACTATCTCAGACATTTCCACAGTTACATGCGACACTATCTCAGACATTTCCTCAGTTACCCGCGACACTATCTCAGACACTTCCGCAGTTACCCGCGACATTATCTCAGACATTTCCACAGTTACATGCGACACTATCTCAGACATTTCCGCAGTTACCCGCGACATTATCTCAGACATTTCCGCAGTTACCCGCGACACTATCTCAGACATTTCCACAGTTACATGCGACACTATCTCAGACATTTCCGCAGTTATCCGCGACAATATTTCAGACATTTCCACAGTTACATGCGACACTATCTCAGACATTTCCACAGTTACCCGCGACACTATCTCAGACATTTCCACAGTTACATGCGACACTATCTCAGACATTTCCGCAGTTACCCGCGACACTATCTCAGACATTTCCGCAGTTACATGCGACACTATCTCAGACATTTCCGCAGTTACCCGCGACACTATCTCAGACATTTCCGCAGTTACCTGCGACACTATCTCAGACATTTCCGCAGTTACATGCGACACTATCTCAGACATTTCCGCAGTTACCCGCGACACTATCTCAGACATTTCCACAGTTACATGCGACACTATCTCAGACATTTCCGCAGTTACATGCGACACTGTCTTCGACATTTCTGCAGTTACCCGCGACACTATCTCAGACATTTCTGCAGTTACATGCGACACTATCTCAGACATTTCCGCAGTTACATGCGACACTATCTCAGACATTTCCGCAGTTACCCGCGACACTATCTCAGACATTTCCGCAGTTACCTGCGACACTATCTCAGACATTTCCGCAGTTACATGCGACACTGTCTTAGACATTTCCGCAGTTACCCGCGACACTATCTCAGACATTTCCGCAGTTACATGCGACACTATCTCAGACATTTCCACAGTTACCTGCGACACTATCTCAGACATTTCCGCAGTTACATGCGACACTATCTCAGACATTTCCGCAGTTACATGCGACACTATCTCAGACATTTCCGCAGTTACATGCAACATTATCTCAGACATTTCCGCAGTTACATGCGACATTATCTCAGACATTTCCGCAGTTACATGCGACACTATCTCAGACATTTCCGCAGTTACATGCGACACTATCTCAGACATTTCCACAGTTACATGCGACACTATCTCAGACATTTCCGCAGTTACCCGCGACACTATCTCAGACATTTCCGCAGTTACATGCGACACTATCTCAGACATTTCCGCAGTTACCCGCGACACTATCTCAGACATTTCCGCAGTTACCTGCGACACTATCTCAGACATTTCCGCAGTTACAAGCGACACTATCTCAGACATTTCCACAGTTACATGCGACACTATCTCAGACATTTCCGCAGTTACATGCGACACTGTCTTAGACATTTCCGCAGTTACCCGCGACACTATCTCAGACATTTCCGCAGTTACATGCGACACTGTCTTAGACATTTCCGCAGTTACCCGCGACACTATCTCAGACATTTCCACAGTTACATGCGACACTATCTCATACATTTCCGCAGTTACATGCGACACTATCTCAGACATTTCCGCAGTTACATGCGACACTGTCTTAGACATTTCCACAGTTACATGCGACACTATCTCAGACATTTCCGCAGTTACATGCGGCACTATCTCAGACATTTCCACAGTTACATGCGACACTATCTCAGACATTTCCGCAGTTACATGCGACACTATCTCAGACATTTCCGCAGTTACATGCGACACTATCTCAGACATTTCCACAGTTACATGCGACACTATCTCAGACATTTCCGCAGTTACATGCGACACTATCTCAGACATTTCCGCAGTTACATGCGACACTATCTCAGACATTTCCGCAGTTACATGCGACACTATCTCAGACATTTCCGCAGTTACATGCGACACTGTCTTAGACATTTCCGCAGTTACCCGCGACACTATCTCAGACATTTCCACAGTTACATGCGACACTATCTCAGACATTTCCGCAGTTACATGCGACACTATCTCAGACATTTCCACAGTTACATGCGACATTATCTCAGACATTTCCGCAGTTACATGCGACGCTATCTCAGACATTTCCGCAGTTACCCGTGACATTATCTCAGACATTTCCGCAGTTACATGCGACGCTATCTCAGACATTTCTGCAGTTACATGCGACACTATCTCAGACATTTCCGCAGTTACATGCGACACTATCTCAGACATTTCCACAGTTACATGCGACATTATCTCAGACATTTCCGCAGTTACATGCGACGCTATCTCAGACATTTCCGCAGTTACCCGTGACATTATCTCAGACATTTCCGCAGTTACATGCGACGCTATCTCAGACATTTCCGCAGTTACCCGTGACATTATCTCAGACATTTCCGCAGTTACATGCGATGCTATCTCAGACTGTTCCTCGGGTACTTATGTCACCATTCCACTAATGTAGGAGTTGGACTCCTCCATCCTCTGTGCTATTGTGGAGAGATTGTGTGTGGCACCTGTTCCAGTACTTCGCAAATGTGCTGCTGTCCCTCGATCATTCTCCTTTTAAAGGATGGCCCCCGGGGTTCAACATCTGCGTCCAGCTGAGCAGAGTCTAGAGGGGAGTGCGCCCACCGATACGGACTCTCCACAGCTGCCCCTGCCACCAGTGTCTGCTCGTGCTCACTTATGTGTGGTGACTCACCAGGTGCCATCCCAACTAACTGGCTACTAGGACCCACCGAGGTGTGAGTATCTGCGTTGGTGCATGGCTCGCTAAGATGAGACTGTGCACCCTCATCGGCCGGAAGCTCCTCTGAGGAATCTCCCACTGCCGTCACTGCAGTCGTTGAAGGGTCTGTAAGAGAACAGAAGGCAATATTAAGCATCATCACAGATGTGTCATGTTGTGATGAGCATACTGAGGTGTTCAACATGCCAATCATTCTTAACATCAATTCATGTTGTGTGTGATGAATGTTCAAGTTGTGTCACCAGATGTTTGTTGGCTGCCAGTCTCGGCGTCCCCAACGGACAGGCACTCGAGGGTGCGGCTGATCTCCAGGGCCTCCTCCTCCCCCTCTGTGAGGATCACTATTTGTTGTGGCCCCCCTCCAGTCCTCGCCCTCTCCCGTGCATTTTGCACTCTCTTCTCCTACAAGGGGCGAAAGTACAGATGTGTGAGTGAGTGATGATGAAGTGGTCGGCCAATGAATGCATTGCTTTGAGTGAGGCCGACCATGAAAGAGGTGCATCAGAGGGTGAGTATCAAACAGAGACATCACATTGGATCAGGATTGGGGTGAGTGGTAGTGGTGGGGTCACAAATGGGGAGGTGAGGAAGTGCTCAGGAAGTGAATGTAAGTTGAGGATGAGCCTTAAGTGGGTGTGAGGAGTGATGTGATGGAATAGTCTTGGCAGTGCAGAATGATGTGAGGTGTGGTGGGGGGAGTGATGTGTGACACGGAATGCAGGAGAATCAGTAAATGTACTCACTTTTGCTGACCTAGTTAGGACATTGAAATGCTTCCTGCATTGGACCCAAGTGCGGGATATGTTGCTGCTGCTGGTGACCTCCTCTGCCACTCAAGCCAGGCCTTCTTGGTGGCAGAGACAGGGCGCTTTCTCCTGTTGGCCAGGTAAAATAGTTCCCTCCTCCTGCTCACCCCGGCCAGCAGCACCTCAAGTGAGGCATCGTTGAATCTTGGAGCAATCATGCCCCCGTGCTGCTCCGTTTTGTCTTCTTGCCCTTTGCTTCAGCAAAATCCATTGGAGCAATGGCCCTTTAAATCCAGACGCTCCAGCTGACAGCCTGTCATGCCAGTGCACAGTTTGCCTACTGCGCAACTTTCGGGCGCCAAACCCGGAAACAAGGTTAATGGCCACCAATTAAGTGCAATCACGTGGGAAACGGTAAGTTTTTATTATTCGCATTCGCCGCGCGCCCATTGACCTCCCCCCCCCACCGCTGCTAACCCGCCGCCTGATTAAAATCGTGCCCAATGTGTTTTCGCAGATCACAGCAACTTATTTACATTGTATGACATGTGTGCCTAGTCCTTTTTATTAAAATTATATTCTTGTAGTTATTATTTAACAAATACCATTCACATTTTTCTTTAAGCATTCAGTAGAAAAGCATTTCAATCTGAAACCGGTACTTAGTTAGGTTCCTGTTATGCACCAGTCATCCGTATCAAATAAGGATTAATGAGACAACCGCTTTTCAGGATATGTGATGGAGTTCAGCAATAATTGCTCATCCGCTTATCATTATTTCCACGGCAATGAACTCCACTCCTGCCACGCGGAAGGTGTCTGGATCTCCTACAAACATCCTGAGTACAGAGAGAGGCCACTTTGTGCTCAAGAGAGAGAGAATGCCGAGGCTGCAGAAACTAAGGCTCAAGCTTCCCAACCTCGCCACGTTAGGGAGTTGCAAATTATCTGAATAAGTCACAACCTCAATCTAAGAAAGCTATGGCTACGACCTACGAGGGTAGATAGGGGAAGTCAGTGCAAATAAAAATCGGGGGAGGTGTAAAACGGTCTGCTGATTCACTATCACCCGTTTTACACTATCACATAAAGTCAAAATCTACCCCATAGTTTTCTTGCATTTCTTCCCAAAAAAATGCTAACAGACATTAATCAGGGTCTTAGCAATATGCGCTGATTGATCAGAAATTATATGCCTTGTGTCAATCTTAAATAAATGAATTTTGCAGACACTGATTGCAATCTTGGGCTATGGTGTGAAGCTGAGTGATGAAGAAGTGATTGGGCGCGAGATGTTATAATTCTTTCACTGGGTGCTTTGATTTGGGAATATGTTTCAGACAGCCTTTGTCATAGCTCTGGGAGCAGCAAATCCAACGTTATGTTGGGGAAAACATCACCAGAAGTTAGTGAGCGATAGTGCACCAATCACAGGCAATGTTGTTAGTGACATTGACCAGGGTGGTCCCAGTGCTATGGGCAGGGTGGAAACTGGACCGAAGGGAATTGAAGCAAGACTGATCAGAGTGTTAAACGCAGAGATGAGTGGAAACAACTGTGGGGTTAGGGAGGAAATCACAGCCAAGCTTAATCCTTTCTTCACCTGTACATTTTGCAGTGGGATTCACTGGATAGCAATCAGGAGCAGGAAAACAGGTTTATTTTTCCTATTTCCAAGTCCAAGGGTTCTGAGGCAAATTTTGGCCGTAAACTGTTGCCTTGGCCAAGATTAGCTTAGACCAGAGATTGAATCTGGAACCTTCCTTGACAGTATGTGTGAGTGCCACATTGGGCAGGTTATTTACCAAAAGAGCTACTAAGAGGGCTTGCTACATATCTTCTTAACTTTTAAGGTTACATCCACTCATGTACTGAACTCAATGAACATTTCTGCACGGCATAGTCTTTAAAGATGCGACAAAACCACACCCCATCTTCAAAGTGAATGCCAGTAACTATGGCTTGATTAGACATCAGAATGTCAGTTCTTACATTGTTCAGGCATAAGAACAATGCAGACTATCCGTGCTTTCAAACTGTGCTCTCATCTGGGCTGGCATGGATTGGAACATGCATGGTACGGTAGGTCAGGAATGTTAAACCAATTTATTTTGATGGATCAATGGAACAGACTTATTTTTACAAGGAATGTGAAGGACTTTGATCACTGAAGCATCTCCAATTAAATTTTTCATGCAAAAACTAACCTGTACAAAACTACTTGAAGAATGTCTTAAACAGTGAAATTCCTAATGCTTTGGAAAGCATATATTTTAATGAGATATCTTATCATTTACTTGCATCTAGTCTTTATGTTATAATAATCATATTAATACTGGCTTAAAACTTGGTTTACAATTTTTACCTTTGAGAGAAGAAAACTGCAATAATTCATAGGTAAAATGGGAGAGAAGAAAGAATGATAAATATTCATATCACCTCAGTGAAGAAACATATAAATGTTCGGTTGCTGTTATATCACAGGTACCAGCTTAACACCAGAAACGGCAGTGCAAAGCCAACAGACGTAAGTTATGCTGCTGGCTCCATATTACTCCATAGTTAGAGTTCTTCAGTGCAGTACTGAGGGAGTACTATACTGTCAGAGGTGCCGTCTTTCAGATGAGACATTAAACCTGAGTCAGCCCTCTCAAGCGGATGTAAAAGATCCCATGGTAATAATCGAAGATAAGCAGGACAGTTCTCCTGGTGTCCTGGGCCACATTTATCTCTCAACCAAGACCACTAGAAACAGATTATCTGGTCCCTTACCTGGGACCTTGTTACACGCCAATTGGCTGCCACGTTTGTCTACAAAAACAATAGTGACTACTCGTCAAAAGTACTGCGTTGGCTGTGAAGAACTTTGGGACGTCC
The DNA here is from genome assembly GCF_035084215.1 of Heptranchias perlo. Taxonomy (NCBI): domain Eukaryota; kingdom Metazoa; phylum Chordata; class Chondrichthyes; order Hexanchiformes; family Hexanchidae; genus Heptranchias; species Heptranchias perlo. Next base: position 71,988,254 of record NC_090331.1, on the reverse strand, counting down.
TAAGGTCATGAAAGTTGTTGTATAAATGCAAGTTCTCTTTCTTTCTTAACATATGTGGAACTCTGCTTGGCAGTGGTGTATTCACCATTAAAGTTTAATGTTAACAGAGAGCTGGCAGGACTATTAAAACAGTTAAAAGTTATATTAAATAGCTTCCAGGCAATCCAACCGCTGGCTGCAACTGGTGAAAAGTCGAAGCTATGTGATACTTATCTCACTGAGGTGGTCTCATGCTACTCAGAAAAAATGATGCCAGTTCAATGGCTTCACCCAATTTGGTGTTAATGGGAAGCCAAACTTGATAGAAAATATCTAGTCTAACTGGACTATTAATGAACAAGAGGAATAAGTTGAAAGCAAATTATACAACAACAACAATTTGCATCTATATAGTGCCTTTAACGTAGTAAAACATTGCAAGGCGCTTCACAGGAGCCATAATCAAACAAAATTTGACACCGAGCCACATACAAAGGTATAATACAAGTGACCAAAAGCTTGGTCAAAGAGGTAGGTTTTAAGGAGTATCTTAAAGGAGGAGAGCGAGGTAGAGAGGTGGAAAGGTCTATGGAGGGAATTCCAGAGCTTAGGGCCTAGGCGGCTGAAGGTACGGCCGCCAGTGGTGAGGCGAAGGAAATCAGGGATGCACAAGAGGCCAGTTTTGGAGGAGCGCAGAGATCTCAGAGGGTTGTAGTGCTAGAGAAGGTGACAGATATAGGGAGGAGCAAGGCCATGGAGGGATTTGAAAACAAGAATGAGAATTTTAAAATTGAGATGTTGCTAGACCGACGGTCAACGAGCACATTTCCACTGACCCATTAAAAAGACTAAATCACTGTTAGCCACTGTGCAATAGGATGAGTGAACCTCACTCTTCTCCATTTGTATAAATTCATACCCTAGTTTCCTTTACAGCTACATTTTTGATATATTTGACTTTTTTCTTTTAAAGTTATTTTACTACTTGATGAATGTATCAGACTGATTTTCAGACTTTGTATAATGAATGCCTTGATCATTCTGCCTTAAAACAACTTTAATAATCATTCATACATTCAAATAAATGTCACACTCTTAAATACAAAAAGAGAAATGAAGAGAAAGCAATCTTTTTTGTGACATTTCAATTACCTTCAATACTTCAATTTGTAATTCACTGTGGTGAGAAATTGTAGCAAACCCTTTTTTACCGAGCGTTTAATTAATGTTTTAATGATAGGAAAGTCACCTAATGGTGCTGGCTTGGTGATTTATTTTTATATAAATTTCCACAAGTTCAAGATTGGTTTTGTGCGACAGTGTAAAACGGGCGACAGTGAATCGGCAGCTCATTTTACACTATTGCATAAAGTCAAAATCTACCACTGAAAGTGATGACTGCTGTTTGCAGTTGTAAAATATGTTTATGCTCAAGAAATGTTTCAACATGTGAATGAAACAGCTGAATTGATAAATAAGGAAGGAATGGCCACCATTTAAAAAATCATATTGGTAAATTGCCTATGGCGTTGCCCATGGTCAGTTGATATTTATAAAGATTTTTTATATACAAAATGGCAACTGAGTTGGGAGAGAGAATTTTGGGAACTCACTCTACAGAGCCATCTAGTGGCCAGATCCTGCAACTATATCATCTTGTGTGGCAGAGAGGGCCCAGGGGCTGAGTGGCCGGGTCCTGCTCCTACTTCTTGTGTTCTTTAGATTTGTGGTTGGGATCAGATCAGCCATGATCTTATTGAATGGCGGAGCAGGCTCGAGGGGCCGATTGGCCTACTCCTGCTCCTATTTCTTATGTTCTTATGTTCTTATGATATAGCAATATTAAATGAGAAATTTTGATGAAGCAATTTACAATGGTGAATGTTGACACAGAAGTGTGACCAAAGATCATAAAAACAGGAAGAAAGCTTTGTGGACAGAAAGTGTGCCCCCTTTACAAGATTTTTTAATAATATATAGATATCTTTTGAAATGATTTGTGTGGAGTGATCTCCATCTGTTGAGCAGCTTTTCACCTATTTTCCTTTTGCATAGTTTTTGTCCGTGAGTACACAAAGTGCATTTTCCTAAGAATTATTTTCAAAATGTTTTCTAAGTCTTGTTTTATTCAGGATTTCAACAAACATAATGCAGTACCTGAAAAGTTTATAGAATTAAATAAAAACAATGCATTGTATTCTGTTATGATTGTCACACGATCTGCAAATTAATTCAGATGGGAGGGTTGATTTGTTTAATTCCTCACAAGCAATTAAATGCAAGACAGAACTAAGCTTACTGGAATCCATTACAACTCCTCCAAATATCAAAAGACATAGGGCTCAACATTAACCTCTAGAATGGATTTAGATGCGATGGCTTCCACCTCACTACATGCTCATCTAGAATTGGCTCCCTCAGCAATCCCAGAGCAATTGTTTCAAGCTTTCCCCCATATAGGTCATGGACTAGATTTTTGAATTAGAGAAGAAAATCTATTTTTGAGCAACCTAATTTCTGTATTTCTGTAATTGCCATTCTCTTCCTATTATCATAATAAATATACCATGCAAATTTTAAAGATAGATTTTTCACCATTGATGAAATCATGGAAACTATACTGCTGATATGCAGGGAAAGCGAATATGAACTGTGCAATTTGCACCTCATTTTGCTATTTTTTTCATAGCACACTGTTTGCTGCTGGAATTCCTTGTATAATTTTACCAAAAATACTAGGTATAGTTGCCTTGACACACATAAATTGAAAGAGTTCTGCTTTTGATAAAAAGGGATCTGGTTTTTACACTTCATTTCACTTTTTAAACAAACTTTATTCTACTTATTCCTAGCATTAAGAATCATCATATATTATTTGCAAACAGAAAATGCAGCTGTGTTTGTAACGTGTCATGGTAAATCTACTGAACAAAGGCCTGATAATTGGTCTATAATTTATGCATCAATAAGTCAAGTGAGAGTGCCAACAAAGAGCACAAGACATGTCATGGAAGAATCTGCTGACTTGGAAAATATTTTAGAATTCTTCAATGAAATAACAAAAGTTGGATCTATAAAAAGCCATCCTCCCTAACTCCTGGCACACGACTATAGCTCTGGCAGTGTCACCAAAATGGTTAAGGTAAAAATGATTTATTTTCTGTGATATTTTGTTTTGTTAAAATCAGTTATGCTTCAGCATAGCTAACATTTTTCTAATACTGCAGATCACCTTTTACGAGGACAGGAACTTCCAGGGTCGGCACCACGAGTGCAGTTCTGACTGTGCTGACCTGTCCTCTTACTTCAGCCGCTGTAACTCCATCCGTGTTGAGAGTGACTGGTGGGTGGTGTATGAGAAACCCAATTACATGGGATACCAGTATGTTCTGAGCAGGGGAGAATATCCTGACTACCAGCGCTGGATGGGATTCAATGACAACATCAGGTCATGTCGCACGTATAGCTATGTAAGTGACCCAATATGATTATCATTTGAAATTATTGTACATGTTTGTATTTTAAGTGTCTAATATTTCACTATCATCCATATACCTTTTACTTTATTGACAAAAGCTAAATTTTAATTTATATAGAGCACAAGAAATGTACAGGTATGTTATCTTCTCATCACCAATGTGTAAGTAAAAAAGCATAGAACTGGGAAGCCCATGCATACTCACCCTGATTTTTTTGCATAGGTTAATGAACAGAGGAACAGGGGAAAATATACCCTACATTCTTAAAATGACATTTAAGGCACCCCCTAACACCACCACCATCACCACCATCCCGATAGCTCACCTAGCCTTACCAGAAAAATCTCTGGCTCAATTCAAACAAGGTTTTATGCTAAACCTTTACAAATCACTGGTTAGGCCTCAGCTGGAGTATAGTGTCCAACTCTGGGCACCACACTTTAGGAAGGATGTCAAGGCTTTGGAAAGGATGCAGAGGAGATTTACCATAATAATACCAGGGATGAGGGACTTTTGTTATGTGGAGAGACTAGAGAAGTTCGCTTTATACTCCTTCGAGAAGATTAAGGGGAGATTTAATAGAGGTGTTCAAAACTGTGAAGGGTTTTGACAGAGTAAATAAGGAGAAACTATTTCCACTGGCAGGAGAGTCAGTAACCAGAGGACACAGATTTAAGATAATTGGCAAAAGAACCAGAGTGGAGATGAGGAGATTTTTTTTTTACACAGCAAGTTGTTCTGATCTGGAATGCACTGCCTGAAAGGGTGATGGAAGCAGATTCAATAGTAACTTTCAAAAAAGAATTGGATAAATACTTGAAAAGGAAATATTTGCAGGGCTATGGGGAAAGAATGGGGAGTGGGACTAATCGGTTAGCTCTTTCAAAGATACTGGCACAGGCACAATGGGCCATGTGATGCTCCCTTTAATCTGCTGGTACTTAGTGACTAGGCTCACACATGAATTTCATACCATTTGGGTGAGGTATTGAAGGATGACCAGTGTGTGTAGAGCCGTACCCCAATGAGAGTGAGTGCCTTAGGGAATGCAGAAGAAAAAGAATGGAAGAGAAAATGTGGAACAAAATAACAAAAATAAAGAAATTAGTTCTCCACCAATGCAGTTTAAAGGTTACAGTAGAATCAAATTCATTAGACAAATAAATAATTTGCATTTGTCTATGTCCCATTAATCTGTTGACGTTCCCTCAGGAACCAACTTTTGGTGACCAACAGAGTGGCATTTATGTTGAAAGGAAATGTTAGATTCATGATGATGGACTCAAGTAACTGTGGATGAATGTGTATTAGGTTTATATTAAATATATTTTTTAAATATTTTATCCCACAGACAAGCGGGGCTCCATACAAAATAAAGGTTCACGAGAGGCCTGACTTTGGAGGACAGATGATGGAATTCACGGATGACTGTCCATCTGTCTACGATCGTTTCCGCCACCGTGACATTCACTCCTGCCATGTGATGGACGGTTACTGGACCTTCTATGATCAGCCCAACTACAGAGGCCGCCAGTACTTCATGAGACCCGGTGAATACAGGAGATTCAGTGACTGGGGCGCCATTGTGGCCACTGTCGGCTCCTTCCGGCGCATGGTGGACATCTTAACTTCATGAGAGTACTTTAAGAAAAAGGAGCAGAAAATAAAATTGTTTCAGCATTTACTTTACTGTCCAAGTATTTTCTTATCGATACCATTTATGCTCGTAAATGATCCTGTCCGAGAATGAACACCTTTCTAAAAAGAGAGGGGTTATAAGGAACATTCGGAGCTGCTGGAGATAGATATTATTTACTTTCAATTATTACTTCAAAGAAGCAATCAGGCTCCTCTCTATCAGTCCCCGCCCAAAAGTAAAGTAAGATTTCAAATCCTTTTAAATGTCAATAAAAATGTTTCCACCTCTTTTTAACATTTAAATTCACCAAATAATGTCATGTCACAAAAATCTAATGGCCCAAGGCACTCTCATCAGACTCTCTTATTACCGACTGCATGAGACTAAATAGCAGATTCTGCTCACATTTGCTAAAAATACACAGTAGAAACAAAACCTTAATGATCATGGAAGGTTACTGAGGTTCTAAAAATACCTCAGATTCACCACAGAGTTCACATACTTAAAGTATTCAAAAAAAGAAATCTGTGGTTTAATTTAATTACATAACCACAGTCAAAATGCAGGAGATTTTTATTTAAAGCTACAGTGTGTTAAATCTGGAACCTATTAGTAGCTGAAAGACTGTTGACAGTGTGGTATTCCAGCAATCCATGGGAAACAGGGTAACGCTGCACGATGTGAAGAGCTCCAGAAATATAAAAATACACGGTTGAAGGAGAAAGTCGAGGTTTCCCAAGTCATTGAATTAACTATTAAATATTCAACTAGAATGGTCACAAACGGAAATTAAAACAAAGTGAAAATCTGAAACAGTTTAAGTAAAAACAAAAGGATAGCCCGAATGGAATTTTATATTCCATTTGAAAAGTGTGTGAAGACAGCAGAAAATTTGCATGCTCACATGTCACCAACCATTTTCCTGCAAGAGAGGTTTAAAATTGAAAATATAGATTTAAACGAGTGGTCGCCTTCATTAAAATGGGCCATGGTTCTTTTTCTACAGCAAGCAAAAAGCACCAATGCTGCGGGGGAAGAATTTATTAAGCTGCAAATCACTTCTCCAAATCACTGAAGCAAGTCTCATACTCCATTAGACAAATGCTTCGTGGAGCCTTGTTGTCGCAGAATAGAGAATCACAGCATTAGAATCTGGCATGAACACTGACAGGGCAATTTTACTGGTGGGATGAAGGAGCTTCTCATCTACTGTGGCCTGATTTACAGTCTTTCACTCAAAATTATTTTACCAGTCGGGTGAAAACTGCTGACATTACAGTCAGCAATTGCAGGCTTGAATCCCTATCTCTGTGAACTACAATTTAACAGCTTAAATGGTATTCAATTCCTGACTAGTAGGGTACTATAGGATGATGAGCTGTACAAAGTAATTACATGCTCATCCTTTCCCTCAGCGGATTTTTAAAAATTCATTCATGGGATGTGGGCGTCGCAGGCAAGGCCAGCATTTATTGCCCATCCCTAATTGCCCTTGAGCTGCCTTCTTGAACCGCTGCAGTCCGTGTGGTGAAGGTTCTCCCACAGTGCTGTTAGGAAGGGAGTTCCAGGATTTTGACTCAGCAACGACGAAGGAACGGCGATATATTTCCAAATCAGGATGGTGTGTGATTTGGAGAGGAACATGCAGGTGGTGGTGTTTGAATGTGCCTGCTGCCCTTGTCCTTCTAGGTGGTAGAGGTCGTGGGTTTGGGAGGTGTTGTCGAAGAAGCCTTGGCGAGAACCAAGAACCTTCCTCCTGTTTACTTGGGACCATTTGAATTTTATAAATAAAAATAGAATTACAAATCCAAAGTCTGAAGAAAGAAATTCAGCTACTTGGGATACAGTGACATTTTATCTATTCCTTTGACATTTCAATTGTCGGTTCATCAATACAATAAGAAAGCTCCAGGTTTTTTGCTTTCTTACAAATGGTTCTGACTGACACATTGCTGTTTGTCCCTTTGACCACTCTTTTATAGATGTGGCTTGCTTCTGCCTTCTGAACCAAAGGTTTTTCTGAATTCTAATGGCAGTAACAGGGGTTAAGGTGCTATTTGTGGATCATGGGGGTAGATTTAGTGCTCCTGGCACATAACTTTGCACAACAGGGGAATAGATCAAGAATTTGGCCAAGGTGGGCAGCGTGCCAGATTCACAATTTTCTGTATGGGCCACGAATGGAGTATGCTAAGTCATATGTCCGAGCTCCCGATACGCACTCCTGCTGTGTGAAGCTCTAAGTCGGGAGTACTAAATCATAAAGTCCATCCAGCATTGTTTAATACAACAATAACTTGCATTCATATAGCACCTTTAACATAGCAAAGCGTCCTAAGGCGCTTCACAGGAGTGTATTCAAACAAAATTTTGACACCGAGCCACATAAGGAGATAGGTGGCCAAGAGCTTGGTCAAAGAGGTAGTTTTTAAGGAGCATTTTAAAGGAGGAGAGAGAGGTTGAGAGGTGGAGTGGTTTAGGGTGGGAATTCCAGAGCTTAGGGCCTAGGCAGATGACATAGCTTGACTCATGTAAACACTTATTGTGACCCTGGGATTTCAGCAATCTCACAATCCCAGAATTTTTAGGCTGTGAGATCTGGGATTTCATGACCATTGAAATGGCCGGAATAGAGGAATTTAAGATTGGTAAACCCTACTGACTAACCCATTGGTCAGACCTGCAGCATTATTTGCAGAATGGGCTTAGACAGACGTATGCAATTGCACACTCTCATTCAGCAGGGGGTGCCAGCACAATTGCCAGTTCTGAAATCCAGTGAAAAAGTCGCTCAAAGAACTACACGTGCCAGTGTTAGGACAGTTATTACAAAAATATTACAATAGATTGCATATTTTTCCCTATTACTGTTTTTCTTTTCCTCACAAATGTTCTCTCCTCCCTTCATTTCCTGAACTGAAGCCATTGACTCCTTACTATGGTTCCTCCCTGGTACAGACAAAAATGGCCATTATTCACATGTGAGCCTTGGCAGTGAGTCCCAGCAAGTTAGTCAGCTCATCACAAATGAGCCCCATCATGCCCTCATCTAACATGTACTTCCAGCAGGGGTCCCTAGATAGCAATGGAAATGGCAGTCGATTTTCCATATCTAATCCAGGGGCACTGAGGACCATTGTATCACCTCCATCGTTGTCCCAGTGCAGATGAACAAACTCTGCACAGACTGGGATGAAATATGGGATTTTCTTTGCCTTAATGGTCCAGTTACTATTTTTTTCTGATAATATTGCTACTTTCTTGTATTTGCTGCAAAACTTTCTTTGATTAGTGGCAGAAATGTACTTATTAATTCCAGTTTTGCATTTCATCATTATTGTATTTTATTTCTAAGTAAATGATTTAAACATCTGCTTATTGAAACAGTCCTCATTTAAGAGAAACACAGTGGCAAATGTAGGGAACCTCAATGATGAAATTCACTGTGTCGGTAGCACACTGCCATCTAGTGTTCTATGTATATTGTACTGGAATTGAATTGGAATTTCAACAGGGGGAATTGATAAATTCATCACAATCGAGCTTTAGCTGTGCTGGCCTGAGGGCTACAGTAGTAACCAAGACTGTTACAATGCTCAGCAATAAAAGGTGAGGCCATTGTAACAGATTCTGTCAGTCACATTCATAGTTTGAAAATGTAATTTTATATAAAGACTTGCATTTATATAACAATTTTCATGACCTCAGGACGTCCAATGTATTGCTTCTCTTGTCCCTTCTACCTGGCAATTGCACTTTTTCTTTTATTACAGCCAATGAAGTACACTTGAAGTTATAATGTACACTGTTATAATGTAGGAAACGCAGCAGCCAATTTGTGCCCATCAAAGTTCCACAAACAGCAATGTGATAATGACCAGAAAATCTGTTTTAGTTATGTTAGTTGATAAACGTCGGGCAGTTCATCAGGAGAACTCCCTCGCTTTTCTTCGAATAGTGTTGTGGGATCTTTTATGTCCACCTGAGAGGGCAGAGGGGGCGTCGGTTAATGTCACGTCCGAAAGACGTCACCTCTGGCAGTGCAGCACTCCCTCAGTACTGCGCTGAAGTGTCAGTCTGGATTATGTGATCAAGTCTCTGGAGTGGAACTTGAACCCACAACCTGCTGACTCAGAGGTGAGAGTGCTATCACTGAACCATGGCTACATATATATATATTGGATTTAACAATATTTTCCCTTATCCCCTCTCTTTTGAAGGTGGTGACAAATGCTGAGGTGTGGTCCCACAGCGAATATAGCCAGGTTTCTTCTCTTCGGGGTGGAATTCCAGTGGGCCAGGGCTTCTGCCCGTCCATCCGAATTGGCTCCAACACCAACCTATTTCCGTAGGAATTTGAGGTCATTCAATAACTACACTGGTCTCCTGGCAGGATTCGCACCACCAAGGCCTTCGATAGTAGACTCATGACTAAGGTCAGAACATGTGGAGTCAGGGGACAAGTAGCATAAGAACATAAGAACATAAGAAATAGGAGCAGGAGTAAGCCACATGGCCTCTCGAGCCTGCTTCGCCATTCAATAAGATCATGGCTGATCTTCGACCTCAACTCCATTATCCTGCACGATCCCCATATCCCTTGACTCCCCTAGAGTCCAGAAATCTGTCTATCTCAGCCTTGAAAAAATTCAATGACTCAGCATCCACAGCCCTCAGGGGTAGGGAATTCCAAAGATTCACAACCCTCTGAGTGAAGAAATTCCTCCTCATCTCAGTCTTAAATGGCCAACCTCTTATCCTGAGACTATGTCCTCTAGTTCTAGACTCTTCAGCCAGGGGAAACAACCTCTCAGCCTCTACCCTGTCAAGCCCCCTCATAATCTCATATGTTTCAATGAGATCACCTCTCATTCTTCTGAACTCCAGAGAGTATAGGCCCATTCTACTCAACCACACCTCATGGGACAATCCTCTCATCCCAGGAATTAATCTAGTGAACCATCGTTGCAATGCCTCTAAGGCAAGTATATCCTTCCTTAGGTAAGGAGACCAAAACTGTATGCAGTATTCCAGGTGAGGTCTCACCAAAGCCGTGTACAATTGTAGTAAGACTTCCTTATTTTTGTGCTCCAACCCTCTTGCAATAAAGGCCAACATTCCATTTGCTTTCCTAATTGCCTGCTGTACCTGCATGTTAACTTTTTGTGTTTCTTGTACGAGGACACCCAAGTCTCTCTGGACACCAACATTTAATAGTTTCTCACCATTTAAAAAATATTCTGGTTTTCTATTCTTCCTACCAAAGTGAATAACCTCACATTTTCCCACATTATACTCCATCTGCCAACTTCTTGCCCACTCACTTAACCTGTCTTTATCCTTTTGCAGACTCTGTGTCCTCCTCACAGCTTACTTTCCCACCTACCTTTGTATCATCAACATTACACTCAGTCCCTTCATCTAAGTCATCAATATAGATTGTAAATAGCTGAGGCCCAAGCACTGATCCTTGCAGCACTCCACTAGTTACAGCCTGCCAGCCTGAAAATGATCCGTTTATCCCCACTCTCTGTTTCCTGTCCATTAACCAATCTTCTATCAACGCTGATATGTTACCCCCAACCCCATGAGCCCTTATCTTGTGTAACAACCTTTTATGTGGCACCTTAACGATTGCCTTTTGAAAATCCAAATATACGACATCCACTGGTTCTCCTTTATCCACCCTGTTAGTTACATCCTCAAAATCTCTAATAAATTTGTCAAACACAATTTCCCTTTTATAAATCCATGCTGACTTTGCCTAATCATATTATGATTTTCCAAGTGCTCTGTTACCACTTCCTTAATAATGGATTCCAGCATTTTCCCCACAACAGGCTAACTGACCTGTAATTCCCTGTTTTCTCTCTCCCTCCTTTCTTGAATAGCGGGGTCACATTTGCTACCTTCCAATCCACTGGGACTGTTCTAGAATCTAGGGAATTTTGGAAGATCATAACCAATGCATCCACTATCTCTGCAGCCACCTCTTTTAGAACCCTCGGATGTAGGCCATCAGGTCCAGGGGATTTGTCAGCTTTTAGTCCCATTAGTTTCTCAAGTACTCTTTCTCTACTGATATGAATTACTTTAAGTTCCTCACTCTCATTAGCCCCTTGGTTCCCCACTATTTCTGGTATGTTTTTTGTGTCTTCTGCTGTGAAGACAGGTACAAAACATTTGTTTAACGCATCTGCCATTTCCTGATTCCCCATTATAATTTTTCCTGTCTCAGCCTCAAAGGGACCCACGTTTTACTTTTGCTACTCCCTTCCTTTTTACATACTTTTTAATAGCTCTTACAATCCGTTTTTATATTTCCTGCTAGTTTACTTTCATATTGTATTTTCTCTTTTTTTATCAATTTTTTGATTGTCCTTTGCTGGTTTCTAAAACTCTCCCAATACTCAGGCTTACTACTCTTCTTGGCAACATTATAAGCCTCTTTTAATCTAATACTATCCTTAACTTCTTTAGTTAGCCATGGGTGGATCATCTTTCCCTTGGAGCTTTTATTTCTCAATGGAATTTATATTTGTTGAGAATATTGAAATATTTCTTTAAATGTTTGCCATTGCTTTTCAACCGTCATACCCTTTACTTTAATTTCCCAATCTACCTTAGCCAACTCGCCCCTCATACCTATGTAATTGGCTTTATTTAAGTTTAAGACTCTAGTTTCTGACTTAAGTACATCACTCTCAACTCAATGTGAAATTCTATCATATTATGATCACTCTTCCCAAGAGGATTTCTTACTGTGAGATTACTAATTAACCCTGTCTCATTACATAATACAAGATCTAAAATAACCTTATTGAAACATATAAGATTGTGAAGGGGCTTGATCGGGTAGATGCGGTAAGGATGTTCCCAAGGATGGGTGAAACTAGAACTAGGGGGCATAATCTTAGAATAAGGGGCTGCTCCTTCAAAACTGAGATGAGGAGAAACTTCTTCACTCAGAGGGTAGTAGGTCTGTGGAATTTGCTGCCCCAGGAAGCTGTGGAAGCTACATCATTAAATAAATTTAAAACAGAAATAGACAGTTTCCTAGAAGTAAAGGGAATTAGGGGTTACAGGGAGTGGGCAGGAAAATGGACATGAATTTAGATTTGAGGTTAGGATCAGATCAGCCATGATCATATTGAATGGCGGAGCAGGCTCGAGGGGCCGATTGGCCTACTCCTGCTCCTATTTCTTATGTTCTTATGTTCTAACCTGTTCCCTGGTTGGTTCCATGACATATTGCTCTAGGTAACCGTCTCGAATGCATTCCATGAACTCGTCCGCCAAACTACCTTTGCCAATTTGGTTTGCCCAGTCCATATGAAGATTAAAGTCCCCCATGACTACTGCATTACTTTTGTTGCAAGCTCCTAGCAGAATGGATAGCAAGCTAGTTACAAAATGGAAAACAGAGATTAGGGGTTAAAGGTAATTACTCAAACTGGCAAAAGATGGGAAATGATGTTCCACAAGAATCTGTGCTGGGACCACTGTTTTTCACCATATACATAAACGATTTGGACTAGGGAATTGGAAGTACAATCTCAAAATTTGTGGACGACACCAAATTGGGGGATATAATTAATACTGAGGAGGACTGCGATAAAATACAGGAAGACATTAATAAACTTGCAGCATGGACATGTAATTGGCAAATGAATTTCAATATAAATAAGTGTGAGGTGGTACATTTTGGTTGGAATAATAAGGAGGCCACGTACTCCTTGGAAAATAAGAGTCTAAATGGGGTAGAGGAGCAGAGGGATTTAGGGATACAGATACACAAATCACTAAAAGTAGCGACGCAGGTTAATAAGACCATAAAAAAAGTAAACCAAGAACTAGGGTTCATTTCTAGAGGGATAGAATTGAAAAGCTGAGAAGCTATAGTAAACTTGTACAGAACTTTGGTTAGACCTCACTTGAAGTACTGCGAACAGTTCTGGTCTCCACACTATAAAAAGGATATAGAGGCACTGGAGAAGGTGCAAAAAAGATTGACTAGGATGATACCAGAAATGAGAGGTTGTACCTATCAGGGAAGATTGAATAGGCTGAGGCTCTTTTCTCTAGAAAAGAGAAGACTGAGACCTGACCTGATTGAGGTCTTCAAGATTATGAAAGGGTTTGATAAGGTAGATGTAGAGAAGATGTTTCCACTTGTGGGGGGGACTAGAACTAGGGACCATAAATATAAGATAGTCACTAACAAATCCAATAGGGAATTCAGGACAAACTTCTTCATCCAGAAAGTGGTAAGAATGTGGAACGCACTACCACAAGGAGTAGTTGAGGCGACTAACATAGATGCATTTAAGGGGAAGCTAGGGAAATGCATGAGGGAGACGGGAATAGAAGGATATGTTGATAGGGTTAGATGAAGAAATGTGGGAGGAGGCTCACGTGGAGCATAAACACTGGCATGGACCTGTTGGGCTGAATGGCCTGTTTCTGTGCTGAACATTCTTTGTAACTCTTTGTAAGAAGGAGCCTGCCAATGTGAGGGTAGAAAACCCCAGCGGTGTTGCAGCACCAGAAAAGGCAGTTCATCTTCAAGTTCTCCCTTATATTAATGCTGGTATTCTTGTCCTTCCCCTCCTCTAAGTGCTGCTCTCAGCACTTGCCACCTTCCCTTTTCCTTCATATCCTGGCTTCCTCTACCTTTCATTGCCATCCATTGGCCCCCTGACACCTACCTGAGTCTGGGTGCAAATGGACTGGACCAGCTCCACCTCTGCTCAGCACCAATGGCAGTAATTCCAGCTGCCTTATACTGTGGCAGTGAGTCCTGTTCTCCTGAGATTTCCTGCCGACAATAGTATATAGCGGCTGGGAACTTTGCCATTAGCGGCATTGAGGAGAGAGCGATCCCATAGGATCCTGACTTGGGTAGAAGCAGAGAAGCCAGTGGGGACTCAGGGATGGGCAGAGCTACAGGAATGAGAACAGTGCCAGCAATGAGGGGAGAGGGCTTGGTTTGCATTGATTTTTTTTTCCAGCAAATGCTGACACATTGAGCAGATGTCCTGAACACTAATGGTTGGCATATATGTGTTGTGCCTTATGTGCTTGAACCCTAACCTCAGAAGAACCAACTAGATCATTTCCACTTCCCACATCAGCCATCTTGTGGCTTTTTGAGTAAAACTACTACTTTGATCCCAATTGCTACAAAATTGTGCTGTGAGCTCACATTCACCAAAAATTAGATTCAAATTGCCCAAAGTCAACTTCTCATAGGATGAGGAAATATTGAATTTAAACCCAGTGCTCAGAATGCTGGAAGCAACAAACTTGAAGCGATAAATGTCCTTTTCTAGTTTCAGATTTTCTTACATGTTGTCCCATATAACACAATCATTTTGATTAACCTTGTCTCTCTAAGTACTCTGCAATAAATTCCATCTGTCCCAGGGATTTATTCACATTGATCCCTTTCAGCCTGTGTAAGACTTCCATCTCATTTATATCAAATCATTAACTCTACTTAGGTCATTGCGACTCAGGGAACAGGTTGTTCATGTCCTCTCTTGTGAATACTTAGAAGAAGTAATCATCCTCTGTTTCAGCTCCAATTCCATCTTTTATGGTTTCCATCTATTCTCTGATTACCTTCTTACTGTTAAAGTACTGACAACATTTCTCAGATTAAGTTTTGTATCTGCAGCTACAAAGGGCAATATGATTCCCGTCCCTTTTCCTTGTATTCACTAAAGCAGATTGAATACACTTTCACACTCCACAAGCTCCTGCAGTTGCTGCAAAGCAGAGCTAGTCATCAGCACCAGCACAGAAAACAACATTAAGATCTTCACTGAAATAAAATTACTTCTCGCAGGACAGTATTTGAAGTTTGATCTCAAAACTGCTGCTTCTGGTCACCAGCTTTGCTGGAACATCTCATCCTACAGAAAATAGCGATTCTGTATCCTGAGATGAGATTCAGCATTGCTTACACACTCCTTATTCTGTTCAGCTATGTCTGCCTCTGTCAAATTGTATTGCATTCAAGTTTATTTTCACTCAAAAGTATTTTCAATTAATTGTATTTCCAGCAGATTTCATACACATATATGTGGAATATACACTCGATGGAATCCTGCAAGGAACACACTGAAAATACTGCCATCTTCAGTACTTTGTCGAGAAACAACATAAAGGTTTGACTTTCCTTCGATGTTAAGCAGCATTTTAATCTTTGCAGCACTAGCCTCTGTCTCCTGCCACGTGCCACTTTTTCTTTTTAGCTTCTCACCAATTTGCGTGATGCTCTGGTACTTCCTACCTGGTGACACTGTGGCACTGTGCCTCTCCTCTCCTCTTTTCATTCTCTAGGAATGGATTGATGTATTGGACAGTCGTTAGCTTTAGATGACAGCTTTTTCAATCAAATTTTAGCAATATATTTAGAAGAATGGTAGTCCTCCTACATGGATTATGCTTTACGAACATACCGAAATATCAGACAGGAAAAGACCAGCTGGTTCATTTAGCTGGTCCCACGCGTGAATCCTTTTCAAGCAGAGTCACTGTCATTCGATCCAAACTGGGTCAGTTTAGATTTTTCAAACTACTTTGGAGTTAATTAAACTGCTGATGCTTAGAAGTGCTCTCATTACACCACTCCTCTCATGACATAAACATAGTGTGTGCTGGTAATAGAATAATGCCAGTCTGGAATCTGTTATAAAGCTGTGACACAACGAAGTGTTGAAATAACATCTCGTCCCACTGTCTTGGAATGTGCTCCAAAGTGTGTTGTTTTGTATAATGCATAGAAATGTAGTGATTTCTTACTATTCGATGGGGTCATGCACTATGGACCTTGGTTCTTGATCTCGATTTCTTATTGTTTCTTACCATTTTCTGCCAGTAAAGGTGTCAAAAGCAGATAGCAAAGGAAGTTTGCTTCCCATATGTGTATCACATGGGTTAGAAGTAACAGATATCATTGTTCTGACTGATGCAAAGGGTCATTTTCTATAATGGAATGACATAACATGTAACATGACAAAGTTGCGAACAGAAGTCCAATAGTTGTAGAACAAAAATAACCAAATAGCGAAGGTGGGTGTATGTAAATCTCCTGCTTTACACAGCTCTACACTCTGCCCTGTGCTGAGATAGTTGTGTTACCTTTATTTGCTTTGACCTAATAAATCAATTTTGCGGGCTGCTATTATGGTTATAATTGCCTTACTATCCAGATATTTTGCCATGAATTTTTGAGCGTAATTATTACCTAATTTGGAGTGAATGTAACAAGGTAGATTCCTTTACTTCACTGCTTGGATAATGTAATAGAAAAGTGAGCTTTTTTAAAACGCTTCCTTCTCTCCCCCTAACTGTTTCAGAATGTTAGACACTTCAATTTCACATTCAGCTCAAATTCAGGAATGTTGCAAAAAGGAAATCAAAAACAGCTGTCTGCTTGCAGTTGACGTCAATATCTATAGCCTATTCGTCAAAGCTAATATTAGCCGTCCTTGTTTCCATTGGAAAAAAAACCTAGCTCTTGGTGCCAATTTACATTTTCAGACTTATTTTCCATGCTCCTGGTCCTTTAGAAGTTATTATTATCTAACTGTTCATCTAATAATGACATGCCTTGGTGGGATGCTTTGCAAGTTATATAAAAATAAACATGTCATAGTTCAGGAATGGTTCCCCATCTTGGGTGAGGGAGTGTAAATTGTAGACAGATACTTGACATGTTTTAGCCAGAGACAGTTCTAACTTTATTAAGATGATGAAATAACGAGAGGTTGGAATTAAGCTTAAAAATAAAGGTTAGAATTAAGGTTAAAAATAATGAGAAGCTGAAAATAATTGTGGTTTGCGTAAACTGGTTACATAATAAATCATGACTCAAAATAAATTCCCTTTGCTACTGCTCTGTGTTATGTCAAAAACGGGACCTCTAATAAAGTCCTGTTTCAGTGAAAGAACACTGTGAACATCAAAGACTTTAAAATGGTGTCTGGCCCTGCTCACTATACGAATTAGTGGACAGTAATGTGAAAAATGCAGGAGGTTTGTCTCTTTCAAAACTTAGTGCCAATTTAGTACTTGCATAAGTGTGGAAGATAGATCAACAAGGCTGAATCATTTTCCCTTTCTATATATACTATTAAGAAATTGATATCCTTCCAGTTTTGGGTGATTTACTTCTAGTTTTTAGAAGAGCAGTAAATGCATCGGGGTAAAATTGGATGTTTAATCAAATCTAAGGTGAAGTCGTAACTTCCTTAACTATCCAGAATCGAGCTATTTGATCATTCCAAATGATTCTAGTATCACGTTCACTGCTGGTAAATTTAGCTAGTCAGGAAAGTCAGGAAGCCATGCCTTGGAGAAGCGTAAGTAGAATGCATTGGTGGAAGAAGATTAAAAAATCGTGTTAAGCTTTACTTGGGTCCAGGAAACATGGAGCATGGGCATGGTCTTGCTAACTATTAGTGGGATGTCAAGCATCAGGTGGGATGGGAATGACTGAATAATATGAAAAGAGCTGGCATGATAAGATTGCCTTCAACCATAACTACATGGAAATGCAGAGGCGTCACCATCTGAAAACAGCATCAGAAGAAGGTGTCACAGATTGGAGTTTACAGTGAGAAAGGAAGGCTCAGAAGCTTCTCCTAACATTCTGACTTTAAAGTTATATATAATTTACCAGTTAATATAATGAAAAATAGCTAACTCATCATATATAGATTGAAATGAAAAAGTTGGGTGATGGAATGTCACAATTGTATGTTATTGTTTCATGATGCACTGAGAATTAACTATTGTTAATGAATCATTATTAACTATACACAGAATTTATGTCAATGTGCTTATACAAATTATATCTGTGCCCAGGCAAAAAATGAACAATATAGATCATCACTGCTTCCACTAGAGACACAGATAACGACCCAGCACTGTGGCCTTGGATAATGCAGACAAGTTCTCCACCACTTGACATCACATCTCACCACAAAATGCCAATGAATGATGAGATTTTTTTTTTTCAAAAAATATACTTTATTCATAAAATTTGCAGCAGTACATACAATACAGTTGTCATATCACTTTCCAAACGTACACAATACAGATTATACAATTTGCAGGTTACGTCAAGTACAGTTCAATGAACACATTGGACATAATTACAGTTCATGACACTCTAGGGTGTCTCATTGCATCATACTCAACACAGATTATTGCTTACAGATTCATTTCAGATTCATTACAGGTACATTACAGCAATTTGAATTTTACATTCTGCCCGAGGGGGTTTTTCCCTGATTGCAGCCCCTCGGTTTACAATGGCGGGAAGGCTCTAAACGGTTGCCTTTCCCCACAGGGCCTTTGCGGCGGCCGCACCCATCCTCAGTGCATCCCTCAGCACGTAGTCCTGGACCTTGGAATGTGCCAGTCTGCAACACTCGGTCGAGGACAGCTCCAGAAAACCTCAAACAAAGTGTAAGCATTTAAGAGTAACCCAAAAGAGAAATCCTTAAGGTCAGAGTTATTCTAACGTTAGTAAAGACTCTTGAGACTGCAACAGATGGGGAACTTTCAGAACCAGGTTGCTATGACAGAACTACTTGAATGACCAGGCTGGCTCCAACCAGATATATAACACACTGCAACAAATACACCTCAAATCTGCATGCTGGCTGGGGAAAAATCCCCAAACAGATTGAGCTTACAGAACTCAGCTCAAGAATGTTGCCAGTCAGCTCTGTGATTTGACATCAGTTATGTCTCAACTGTCATTTAAGAGTGAAGTGCATTTTTTAAAAAAATGAACATCTTCTGAATGGAAAACAATTGTAATTCATTTACTGTAAGTATGCCTTCAGCCATGTTTTATATTCTCTAAACATTGTAGGAGGGGAGAAAGGTTTTGTTTTTCAGGGCTAGTAAGATCTTCACACCAATTAATCCCGATGGAAATTAGAGTTTTTGTGATACTACACCAGTCTGAATATTCTGTCCTTTGTCAAAGCTAAAAATGTTTCCAAAATTGTCTGGAAAACCATCAGTTTAGACATTTTTTAGGTTTTTTTTCAATTTGTTCATGGGATGTGGGCGTCGCTGGCAAGGCCAACATTTATTGCCCATCCCTAATTGCCCTTGAGAAGGTGGTGGTGAATCGCTGCAGTCCAAGGTTCTCCCACAGTGCTGTTAGGTAGGGAGTTCCAGGATTTTGACCCAGCGACAATGAAGGAATGGCAATATATTTCCAAGTCTGGATGGTATGTGACTTGGAGGGGAACGTGCAGGTGGTGTTGTTCCCATGTGCCTGCTGCTCTTGTCCTTCTAGGTGGTAGAGGTCGCGGGTTTGGGAGGTGCTGTCGAAGAAGCCTTGGCGAATTGCTGCAGTGCATCCTGTAGATGGAACACACTGCAGCCACTGTGCGCAGGTGGTGAAGGGAGTGAATGTTTAGGGTGGTGGATGGGGTGCCAATCAAGCGGGCTGCTTTGTCCTGGATGGTGTTGAGCTTCTTGAGTGTTGTTGGAGCTGCACTCATCCAGGCAAGTGGAGAGTATTCCATCACACTCCTGACTTGTGCCTTGTAGATGGTGGAAAGGCTTTGGGGAGTCAAAAGGTGAGTCACTCGTCACAGAGTATCCAGCCTCTGACCTGCTCTTGTAGCCACAGTATGTATGTGGCTGGTCCAGTTATGTTTCTGGCCCAGTCGAATTAGATCCACTGAAATTTTGCTCACAGATCGACATAAATGAACTTAGCTAAACAATAAGCAGTTTATAAGTTGGTGCATATTGTATTTATTGCATTTGAAAATGTAACATTATTCTACAGTCGTTAGTTAGTTGAAGCATTTCCCACACTTAACTACTTCTTCTCCTCCTTCAATCTTACTTTGGCATTTTAAGTTTGCATTGTAGTCTCATAAACGGAAGACTATTTGACATGTTTCCTCACTGGAACAGATAACGGTCAAGGTTCTAACTTCTGGCCTGCCTTGATATGTAATTGTTATTATTTGTGTCATTGTATGATGAGACACCTTGACTTCTCCATCAATGAAACAACAATGAGAGTACAAATGAAACTTAATTATTGAGTTGTGCTTATCAAGGTCAGGGATAACAGAGAGAGGGAATGGAGTATTTTTGTCACTTTTATCCAATATTATTGTTAACATTGCCCCACAGAGGGTAAAGCTCCCTCTTCAGTGGCCCAACAGCGCACTTTAATTCCAACCTCTGAAGCATTCTAATCCATTTCCCACACTAGCCATTCATAAGTGTTCTAAGACTGCCATTTTTGTGCCAAATCATGAGTCGCTCATACTGAGGAATCACACACTTTAGGAAATGGGTTGAGACTACCAATAACCATTTCACTTAGAACCTTTACTTCTGGTGCAGGGAAAGAGTGAGCAAGATTACTTTCAACCCATTAATCCTGGTTCTGGATTCAAATCCAGGTCCTGGAGATGAAAGCACAGTGTGCCAATGAATTATGCCACCCATTCCCCTCCCCGCATCGTGGATCACTGCATCCTCAAATAGTTTTGTACATGTTAATAGATTTTTGCTTTGAAATTAATTCAAAATGTCATGCAATCTGCGCTGATAATGAATTTATTTCTGTTCATAGAATTTATTTACCCAATCATAGTTGTGGCAGGCCACAACAAGCTAACTGAGCTCATTTGGATATCCTGGGAATACAAAATGGAGAGAAACAATTTTTGATTTCCTTAGCTATTATCAATTTTCAGGAACTTCTGTGACTTTATTTTTCTTGATACAATGAGTAAATGGCTACTATCTGAATTTATTGTGCACTGATTTAACATATGCTCCCCACATAATAAACATAGGCACCTCATAGGGGTACTAGACACAGGTCTCAAATTTCAAGGACCTGAATGGAACTCACACACACAGCCATTATAATCGTGCAGCTCACTCTTAAAGCAGCAACGTATTCTGTTACATGGCAACAATAATCCTTTGCTTGAAAAATGAATGAGTTTCAGGAGGGGGAAGGTAACTTTCATGAAGGCAATTTTAAAAAAAGATAGAACAAAACACTGGGACTGGGAGGGGGACTGTATGGTATAGTGGATGAACACACAAACCTTTCCTCCCTGGGATCGGGTTTCAAATTTAGTGTAGAGCGCCATGTTGAAAATCTCCCTTATCTTTTTCAGGTTAGAAGGATCTGCATGGAATGAGTTTGGGGAATGTTAACTTAGTCCCTAATGGGCACAGCCCTGCAGAATATATCTGCTCCTAATTTGATGTAGTATACTGTAGCCATTTTAAGAATAGCTGGGACTTTTGATTGATTGGAGTCAGTTTGTTTGAGTGCTGGCCAGTTCCACTTAATCAGTAATGTCCTATGGAAACCCATAACAAAAGTCTAGCTTTCTGATATGTTGTGTAATATACCACACTAGTTTTTCTTTTCACTAAAATTGATAAATGTTCAATAATTGGAATATGTGTGATCTTTAATGTTATTTGCACTCCAAATGCTGGCATTCTTACTCAGAGACAACAAGGATAGCTGGTGGAGGAGATGGATATGCAGCACAGGTGCAGTAGGGAGTGCTGTTCTGCAGCATATTGTTTATTCTGCATTTAACCCATTTATGGAAGTGTTTGGTGCTAACACTCAGTAACTGAAATGGGAAATGGTTCCATTTTCTAACGTTACCTCTTTAAGGGATGTTATAGTAATATTAGATAATTGCACTTTTTTTTACATACTGTAAGGCACAAGATAGTGCAGTGTACTAGAAATTCTTGATAAGGTACCAGCTGAATGATACTATAGCACAGGAAAGAGCTGAGCAATAAAAGAATATACTCTGAAAACAATGGTAGGAAATTAATTCTAAATTTTACATGAAGCTATACATTTCTATCCAGTTGGTTTCTGTCCTCTCTTTCTCTGAATAACTATGTGGATTCTTCCTGCTGACATTGACTCTAAATCTAACTCTAAAGTTTAATGTCCTTAAGAACCCAATTGTTAAAATGCTGGAGAGTCTGTGTACATGGAAATCTTACTCCAGTTCACAGCTTTATGATCTTGTTTGGTTTCTTTGACCATCAATTATTTGCAAATAATGTGCAAACCAGAAAATTGCTTCTTTTGAACAACATGAATTCCCAGAAGTATGGGGTTTTACCAATCAAAATGGTTAACGTCTTCATGATCTTGCATGTTTTAATCTATTACATGGATTTTTCATGGGAGCTATTCAGAATTACTTCGTTTAATGATTTATTTATAATTTCTTCTTTTTAAGCCATTATCAAACAAGAAGATAAGTCAAGTGCAGCAGATGTATTTGTGTTTGGAAGCAGTGTCCTCAGAATGAATTTGTTGTGTTGGGAAGAGTGTCTTGTACAGATGTTATTGAGAGACCAAGCTCAAGAAGAGTCCACTTCTATTCACTTGATCCACTGACTAAAGATTGGGGAAGGTAAGAGAGTGAAATAATAGATCCTCAAGTCATGAAAGGGAATGAATTATTAATTTGGACATGTGCTAGAAAAAGCAAATCATTATCCTTCTAAACCTGAGGGAGCGTCTGGCAGTTGTCCTTATGATCTAAAAAAAATCTAAGCATAAATGCTTTGACAGTTAGATGTTTGCTCTGATGTTGTCTGTGATATGGGATTAGAATTTCAGGAGGGCAATACAATCAGATTGCAACTAGCAACGGTTGTTTGCAGATCAAATGCAAGTCCTGGTTAGAGACAGTGTTTTATTGACTATTCTCCTCTTATCTCCCAGGTCCTCTGATGCAGCAAAATCTATATCCTGTTCCATTTTACAGTCTCTTAAATTCTATTGATTTGAAAGAAGAGATGGTTAATTATGTGTTCTGTCCCAGTGTCCACAGTGGCTAGCAAGCCACTCAAATTAAATCCCTTCCCTTAAACCCTGAATGAAAGCTTCCACTAAATTACCGTTGGTTGATATGCATTTTCATTTTTTAAAAACTCAACCAGAAAAATGTATGCTGACCCTGTACATACTGATTTCCTCTCAACAGTCTTCAAATGTGATTAGTGGGTCTAAGTGATGTGTCGCACACTGTTAAGACTGAATGTTTACCACTATTTTGAATACAGTAGGATCTTATCTATTATTAAATAAAGATTCCCCTTAATGTTCCAATTAGGTTATATGAGGAGTCAATGCCGGAGCAATATTCTATTGAACAGTTGTTCCCATCGATCTTCTCCTGCTGTAGTTTCGTAGACTTCTGTTGCATGTATTTGGTTATGGCCAGTGGGCCTTCTGTGGTTTATTTTTCTTTTCAAAACAATTCTTGTGCATCGCCATGTTAATTGAGATCATTTTGGGATCACCAACGTCAATGCAATTTAAAATGTTTATTTTGAATGTTGTATTGTAACTGTAAACACTGCAAATCATGTGCAAACCGTAAATGTTGGTATGTAAGCACACGTTCCTGATATGATCGTAAGTAGAAGCTTCGGAAGTCTTTATTCGAAAATCTATCCTGTGAGCTCCCTTGATGGTTTAGTCAATAAATGCATCATTTGCTAGCCATACCAAATAACCAGGAGTGTAACCAGGAGGTCACTGGTTCAAATTCCCACTCAGTGGTGGATTAGTTAAGCTCAACCAGAGTAACAGTAGTGGTGCTACAGTGGCGTGCCCGAGTTAGAGAGGAGCAAAATCAGAATGCCACGCTCGATTGCTTTCTGTGACTTATGTTGGAAAGTAAATATTGAATCAGCACAGTATGAGGCATGGCTGTGACGGTCTGATAGTAGCATAGCTAGCCTATACTCTGAGGGTCATCTTCAACTTCAGCGGGGGCAGTAAACTGGCAGTAGCAGATCATCTGTCCATTATACATTCTGCTCGATTTTCCTTTGCATTGATTTCAATGCCGCTGAAACCCTCATCCATGCTTTTGTTACCTCCAGACTCGACTATTCAAATGCTCATCCAAAACTCTGCTGCCCGTATCCTGACTTGCACCAAATCCCGTTCACCCATCACCCCTGTGCTCGCTGACCTACATTGGTTCCTAGTCTGACAACGTCTCGATTTTAAAATTCTCATCCTTGTGTTCAAATCCCTCCATGGCCTCACCCTTCCCTATCGCTGTAACCTTCTCCAGTCCTACAATCATCTGTGAGCTGTGTTTCTCCATTTCTGGCCAATTATGCATCCCCCCCACTCCCTTTGCCCTACCATCAGCAACCATGCTTTTCAGCCGTCTTGGTCCTAAGCTCTGGAATTCCCTTTCTAAATCTTTCCACCCCTCTACCTCTTTCTCTTCTTTAAGATGCTCCTTAAAACCTACCTCTTTGACCATGCTTTTGGTCACCTGTCCTAATATCTCATTTGGTGGCCTGGTGTCAAATTTTGTCTGATAACACTCCTGTGAAGTGCCTTGGGATGTTTTACTATGTTAAAAGCACTTTATAAATGCAAGTTGTTGTCGAAAGTATAGGTGGGCGAGATGTATAACAGGTGGCCTATCCACTACCAACAGTTTCCCACCCCCGCTGAAGTAGGAAATGACCCCTCCCATGTCTTGGCTTACACATGAAGGATGGCCGGTTAGGGTGAGGTACCAGAGGGTTACTAACATCTGTAGAACCTGATGCCAGTATGAGTTAGTGGCTTTGGGTGAGAAGGAGTGGGAAAATTGGAGGGAATCTTTTTTTAAAAAAACTTCAAGATCACCTGCCAATACTTTACAGCCTTCATTCATATTTTTTTCAGTGGGAAACATGTAGCTTTGAGCTGTGCAATATTTAGCATCTCCGTCCCGACTTCCTGATGTTGCTTTCTGTTAACTATCGGTGCTCCCTTTTGCCCTTGAAGAGAGCGTGTCAGAGAATGCTGTTTGGAGGTAGGGCTACCACATCCTCTCTTTCCCCCCCACCACCCCTCCAACCTCCTCAAACTGGGATGGGGACATATAGGTCGGAAAAAGATATTTGCATTGAGCAGGACTCTGAGGAATGCTAAGCAGCCAGGTGGGTGGAGGTGGGAGATTTGAAGGCAAATGGGGACAACTTGGAACTGGAAGTGCAGGGAGAGTGAAAGATGAAAGAGGGAATATGGGGAAAATAATGGATGAATAACAGCGTCCATTATTTTTCCCAATGAATGAAATCCTAGCATTCCAACATTACTTCCTGTCATAAATATCACAGATGGACCAGGATTGTGTTTGTGTCCTGGGATTGATTGGGCAGGAGGAGGGGCGAACTATTAATTCCGATGGAATCCCCTCATTCGTGCAAATCAGACAAAGAGTTGGGACTGTAAATCTGACTGAGTTTGGGCGCATGCTCAAAAGTTTGCCAATGAGAATTAGCTAGCTAAATCAGTCCATGATGCAGCAGTGCACCCGATATAAAGTGATGTTTATTATTTCATGTTGTGTGGGTCAGCATGCAAAGACATGGCAGTCACTTTCCCAAAACCAGAATTGTATTTTATCAGCCTTTGAGGAATCATCTTTGACATTTCAAGGATTTAGCATTTAACATTTCGTTCCCACATCGGTACTCCAAGGGACCCTCTGTGGCTGACTAGAATCATAGTATTCCTGCAGAACTGATTATTACCGTTCTTGTCATTGTTGTCAAGAAACATAAAGTTATGGTACTTCTCAACTGTTTTAGGAATTAACTGGAGTCCTTTTGAAATCTGGGTAGAACTAACTGTTACATTAATCTATGCAAAATAACAATACCAAACAATAGCGTACAAACAATAGAATATAATCATAAATCCTTATCTGATTTGTAGACATTGTTAGACATGTAAGATTTCGTGTTTATTTTCCACTGCAAATGCACGGTATTCTAAATTTAATGTGGCACAGACATTTTTACTATAAACATAACAAGCAAATTTTTTCTTGATTTGTATCTTCGGAACAGTTTTTAAATTTTCCTGTTTGCTAGTTGCTTGTTAGTGGTGCTGCATTGATGTTGCTTACAATAATGAGCTCAATATCACAGCTTGAAAGCTATAAATAGAACTTGGGTAATCACAAAACAGTCATTAGCGCTAATAGATTACAGCGTGCTTCCGACCCTCGTTGTACTCGGAATCCATTGTGCATAAATTAGAGTTTATTAGGAAAAGCCGCCAGTATTCTCAGGTTGACTTCCTTTATTATTGAAAAGGTCAGGCCCCGAGGGATATTGCAGCTGCCTGATTTCTCAGTGTCTGACTCCTATTGATCCTCATACCAGCATGGTCTGATCATTAGCAGCAAGAACAGGCAGAGGAGTTTAACCAACCAAACCCTCTGTGGACTGAAACATTTAAGAACCAATTCAATGACGTAATATTTCCAGCTATATTATTGTAACAAATGCACAGCTCTATTAATCATGTTAACATTTTAGCAAATGCTTTGAACTTCACACGAAAATGTTAGCTATATATTTTTAGGGGTTCCGTATTGACAATGCCAATTTTTATTGCAGTCGGAATTTGAGTGTAACTTTATCCAAGTGGAAAATGGAGGGAACGGTTTCCCCAGCTAATATTTTTAAGAATCTTAAACAGGATTTTTGTATGAATCAAACAGTCAATTGGATCTTTAATTTCATTTCTGCTTAATTTGCAGCTTGGCTGTTTTTTCATTTTTTGATGTCCCGATCGTCTCACGCTTTTGTTCATATTAACCTTCCCTGTGCCTTTTCACCCTTCCCCCAACTATTGCACAATTTTTGTCCATTTTATATTTCTGCATCATCTCCACAGACCAGGTAAAGGTCACTGCCACGAGCAGGAGGGTCGGAAACCAGAGGATACAGATTTAAGATAATTGGTAAAACAAGAACCAGGGGAAGATGAGGAGAATTTTTTGTGTGCATCGAGTTATTGCGATCTGGAATGCACTGCCTGAAAGGGTGATGGAAGCAGATTCAATAGTAACTTTTAAAAGGGAATTGGATAAATACTTGAAAAGGAAAAACTTGCAGGGCATTTTTTTCCAACCTTATTAAAATCCCTGCGTATCCTTCAGTCTTTAGTTCTGATGAAGGGAACACAGCGGAAACATCATAATCTGCCTCCTTTTTATTTTAGTCCATTAAATCGTTAAAATCTGTGAAAAGTCCGTGGGCTGGATTTTGCCGTGAGCAGCGAATGGATGGCCCCAGCGTCCATTAGACTTGCACTTGCCCATAGACTTTCTATGAGCTTTTGCACAGCAAGTTACTGTCAACGGGACAGCCAAATGGCATGGCGGTCTCTACAGGGCATCTGGGACCTGTGTGGACAGGCAAGCAACTGTGTATCTCCTTAACCAATCAGATTGAAGAATCGTTAATACCAGTGCAGAGTCTGAACCAGGAAGTGTAAGTTAGAATAGTGAATTCAATGTCAAGTCAGGTACAGAAAGCGAAATAAAGAGAGAAAGAAAGATTGGATTAAGAGACAGAAAGAAAAAGTTTTTTAAAAAGTATTTACATTTTTTTTAAATGTCCAACAATAATTAAAATCTAAAGGAATGAGACTCCACACTTGTGAAAGTTAATTTTCAGTGCCAGAGAGGTTGTTTGGCAGTAATTAAGACTTACCATGCCGTTAAAGGGGTACTTCGACTGGAATGGACAAGTCCTAACTTTTTTTGGTGAGTTTAGTCAGTATCAAGTACAGAAACTTCGCGCCGTTCAATATATTTGAATGGTGAGACAGCCAGTGAGATGCCGTTTCCACTCAGCTTTTGAGAGGAGCATCGAACAGTAACTTCCCAATTTCCGCATTTAACTGCGTATGTGCGGTCGCCAGAAGTTACTGTTCGATTTGCACAGAAATAACAGCGAGCTGTTATTTTTACAGCAATATCCAGCCCAATACTTTCCTCTTTTGTAATAAGCTCTTTTTAACTGGATAAATGTAAACTCTTTTTGCAAATATAATACTTTGGTATAATCTGGATTGAATCAAGATGTTGCAATTGGAAGTAGTTTTAATTAAATTATCATGTCCTCATTTTATATGTAATAAGCAATTGAATATCTATGTGCCAACAAGAGTAGAGTAAATGGGGCAAACTTTCCTCTTCAGCCCCAGGTATAACAGCTTGGTGGGTTGGACGTGTTCAGCGCAAATTCGGGCACAAGCTCCTCAGTATGTTCTGTTCATTCATTTAAATGGATGGCAAGTTGTGAGCAGCTTGTGCCTGGATTTACAATAATTGCTTCCGCCCACCGAACACTTACACATGGGTGTCGAAGGTGAAAATCTACCCCTCTGTCCTTTTCTTCTCTCCTAGCCATGGTGATTTTTTTTTTCCTGGGATATAATCCCACTGGCGTCTGATCTCTATCCTAAGTGGCATTTGTTGTGTGCGAGTCAGAGGTATTTGCGAGTGCTATAACCAGCCATTGCAGGCAATACCGATTGTAGCTGTGTGAATTCAGCCCAATCTCTGTTAATGTTCATCCAGTGTTTGAATCGTATATTTAGTTCCATTTACAATTGAGACAGCATTGTCATTGGGCAAAGTTTCTTGTAACAGGTGTTGTCAAATTTGTAAATAGAGGTCCAATCAATAACATAATTACTCGATTCCATCAACAACAACAACTACTTGTATTTCACAGGAGCATTATCAAACAAAATTTGATAATGAGGTACATAAGGAGGTATGGTCAAAGAGGTAGGATATAAGGAGCGTCTTAAAGGAGGAGAGAGAGGTGGAAAGGCGGAGAGGATTAGGGAGGGAATTCCAGAGCCTAGGGCCTAGGCGGCTGAGGGCTCGGCTGCCAATGGTGGACTGATGAAAATCAGTGATGCGCAAGAGGCCAGAATTGGAGGAGCGCAGAGATCTTGGAGGGTTGTTGGGCTGGAGGAGGTTACAGAGAAAAGGAGGGGTGAGGCCACAGAGAGATTTGAATACAAGGATGAGAATATGAAAATCGAGGCATTGCCCGACCGGGAGCCAATATAGGTCAGCGAGCACACGGTTGATAGGTGAACAGGACTTGGTGCAAGTTGAGATACAGGCAGCAGAGTTTTGGATGAGCTCAAGTTTACGGAGGATGCAAAAGTGGGAGGCCGGCCAGGAGAGCCTTAGA
Organism: Heptranchias perlo; assembly: GCF_035084215.1. Taxonomy (NCBI): domain Eukaryota; kingdom Metazoa; phylum Chordata; class Chondrichthyes; order Hexanchiformes; family Hexanchidae; genus Heptranchias; species Heptranchias perlo. The sequence continues at coordinate 71,959,058 of NC_090331.1, read as the reverse complement.
ACAGTCGAGTCTAGAGACAACAAAGGAATGGATGAGGGTTTCAGCAGCAGATGAGCTGAGGCAGGATTGGCGATGGGCAATGCTACAGAGTTCGAAGTAGGCGGTTTTGGTGATGCAGCGGATATGGAGTCGGAAGCTCAGCTCAGGGTAAAATTGGACTCCAAGTTGCAAAGAGTCTGGTTCAGCCTCAGACAGTGGCCAGGGAGAGGGATTGAGTTGGTGGCTAGAGAATGGAATTTGTGACGGAGACCAAAGACAATGGCTTCGGTCTTCCCAATATTTAATTCTACCATCCCAGCTGCCACCTCAGGCTGAGTTGGCAGAGTAATAATTTTAAGACTTCGCGCTACCAGTGATAAATGTCAGACCTGAGATTCAGGGGCAGGAAAATTGTTCGAAAATCATGCATAACGTGCACCTCAATTACTGAATTGCACTCCTGGCAGATAAGGTTGACCTAAAGCTGAGCTTCCTTCCTCACACCTATGCTGTTGCCATGATTGCTTTGTTCCACCTCTGCAACATTGCTTGCCTCCGCTTCTATTTCCCCCCCCACTGTCTCCAAAATCCCAGCCCATGCCTTTATCACCTCAAGGCTTGGCTTTTCTATGGCTTTGCGAGCCAACTTCCTCTTCAGCTGGAGTATTGTGTCCAATTCTGGGCACCACACTTTAGGAAAAATGTGAAGGCCTTAGAGAGGGCGCAGAAAAGATTTTACTGGAATAGTTCCAGGGAGGAGGGGCTTCAGTTACGTGGATAGACTGGAAAAGCTGGGGTTATTCTCCTTAGAGCAGAGAAGGTTGAGAGAAGATTTGATAGGGTCAAGACAAAGTAAGTAAAGAAAACTGTTCCCATTGGTGGAAGGGTCGCGAACCAGAGGACACAGGTTTAAGGTGATTGGCAGAAGAACCAAAGGCGACATGAGGAAAAATGTTTTTATGCAGCGAGTGGTTATGATCTGGAATGCACTGCCTGAAAGGATGGTGGAAGCAGGGTCAATTGTAGCTTTCAAAAAGGAATTAGATAGGTACCTGAAGGAGAAAAATTCAAAGGGCTACGGGGAAAGAATGGGGGAGTGGGACTAGCTGGATTGCTCTTGCAGAGAGCCAGCACAGGCTCGATGGGCCGAATGGCTTCCTTCTGTGCCGTAACCATTTGATGATTCTATGACTGATCACATGTTACATTAATATTATTTGTACCAGTGCATTTTCAATTTTGTTTGTTCTCCTGCAAATACAATGACTACTGCGTGTGGATTTACTCTCTGAGCAACATGGAAGTCTTGCAGAGTGTCAAAGAAAGGTATACCAAACTGATGGAAATACCTCCTTCCTCTTTATGCCCATTGCCTATTGCCATTTTGGTCTACTATCACCAATTGTGCTTTATTTAATATTTAGGTATAGCCTGACTGGTTAACAGAAAAACAGTAAGGGCTTATTAGTTCCACTCTTAAATAAAGGCTGCAGATTACAACTTGCAGGATAAAAGAACCGATTACGATAACACATTTATTTATATAACAAGCAATACGAATGTAGCAAGACTTGTTATGCCCTAGTACAAAAATAACAAAAGGCTTTAAGTGGCAATTAATCCTGCCTTAAGGCTGGGGATGAATTATAGATGCCCAATTGTGTTCAACAGTAAACTTTTCTTCTTAAAAAGTGACTTTCTATGGTCCTTCAACTAATCTATGATGCATGAATTGAAACCTAGGGCGATTTTGAATTGATAATGTGCAGTCAATGACAAGCATGCAGCCCTTCTGTCGTCAATACTAGACAATAGACAATCTCTGTGATCCTGATGATGGTGAGAAACAAACTTCTCAAAGGTTGTGAGGACAACACAGTGTGCTGAGAGTTCGGTACGTGTGGGAGTTTGGTAAAGTGGGGGAAGGAGGTGCTGCTTTGCCTTGCTTTTCCTGCAGAGCGGTAGTGGACCTGAGAGCGGTGAGCGGCGGGAGAGAGCGAGACCAGAGCGGGGATATAAACAGCGCAGAGAGAGCGAGAGTTCAGTCGGTGAGCGGCGGGAGAGAGCGAGACCAGAGCTTACTCTGAGAGCGAGACTCTGAGACCAGCGGCAGAGTTCAGGGTGACGTCACCAGTCAGAAAGTGACGCGGCACAGGGGAGGCAGCTGATTGGTGAGTAGGTTCAGGTGAGTATTTCTACCATTTTACTGTAAGTAAAGTAATAAGAAAGGGAAGATCTGCAGGTTTTATAGCAGATAGTGTTTTTTTTTAGTGAACCTAGGTCCCTAGTATAGTTAACATTTTCTAATTTCAACGTAATTTAAAAGGGGTAACTAAGCTAAGGCAAGTCATGGCAGCAGACCTCGCACCCGTGATATGCTCCTCCTGCAAGATGTGGGAAGTCATGGACACTACCAGTGTCCCTGCCGACCATGTGTGCGGGAAGTGTGTCCACCTGCAGCTACTGACCGATCGTATCTCGGAGCTGGAGCTGCGGGTGGACTCACTGTGGAGCATTCGCGATGCAGAGAAACTCGTGGATAGCACGTTTAGCGAGTTGGTCACACCGCAGGTAAAGGGTATACAGGCAGGAAGTGAATGGGTGACCACCAGGAAGAGTAAGAGATGCAGGCAGGTAGTGCAGGGGTCCCCTGTGGCCATCCCCCTCTCAAACAGATATGCCACTTTGGATGCTGTTGGGGGGGATGACTTATCAGGGGAAGGCAGCAGCAGCCAACTTCCTGGCACCACGGGTAGCTCTGCTGCACAGGCTGGGAGGAAAAAGAGTGGCAGAGCTATAGTGATAGGGGACTCAATTGTAAGGGGAATAGACAGGCGTTTCTGCGGCCGCAACCGAGACTCCAGGATGGTGTGTTGCCTCCCTGATGCAAGGATCAAGGATGTCTCGGAGCGGCTACAGAACATTTTGGAGGGGGAGGGCGAACAGCCAGCTGTCGTGGTGCACATAGGCACCAACGATATAGGTAAAAAAGGGGATGAGGTCCTAAAAGCAGAATATAGGGAGTTAGGAGGTAAATTAAAAAATAGGACCTCAAAGGTAGTAATCTCAGGATTGCTGCCAGTGCCACGTGCTAGTCAGAGTAGAAATAGGAGGATATTTCAAATGAATACGTGGCTAGAGGAATGGTGCAAGGGGGAGGGATTCAAATTCCTGGGACACTGGAAACGGTTCTGGGGGAGGTGGGACCAGTACAAACCGGATGGTCTGCACCTGGGCAGGGCCGGGACTGCTGTCCTAGGAGGAGTGTTTGCTAGTGCTGTTGGGGAGGGTTTAAACTAAAGTGGCAGGGGGTTGGGAACCTGAGCAGGGAGAGAGAGGAAAGCGTAACAGGAAGGGACAGAAGGTATGGAGTAATAGGTAAAGTGTTAAAAAAGGAAAAAGCAGGAACTAAGCGTCACAAAACAGATTTGAAAGTTCTTTATCTGAATGCACGTAGCATTCATAATAAAATGGACGAGTTAACGGCACAAATAACTATGTATGGGTATGATCTTGTGGCCATTACAGAAACATGGCTGCAGGGTGACAACGACTGGGAATTAAATATGCCAGGGTATTTAACAATCAGGAAGGACAGGCAGGAAGGAAGGGGAGGTGGGGTGGCTATGTTAATAAAGGAAGGAATCACTGTAATACAGAGAAATGATATTGGGACAAAGCATCAAGATAATGAAACAGTTTGGGTGGAGATAAGGAATAATAAGGGAAAAAAAACATTAGTGGGCGTAGTATATAGGCCTCCTAATAGTTGCAACTCTGCTGGAAGAAGTATTAATCAGGAGATAGTCGGGGCATGTAATAAGGGAACAGCCATAATTATGGGGGATTTTAATTATCATATTAACTGGACAAATCAAATTGGGCAGAGCAGCCTTGAGGACGAGTTCATTGAGTGCATCAGGGATGGATTTCTTGAGCAGTATGTAACTGATCCTACAAGGGGGCAGGCAACCTTGGACCTGGTCCTGTGTAATGAGTCAGGATTAATTAATAATGTCCTAGTTAAGGATCCCCTTGGAACGAGCGACCACAACATGGTTGAATTCCATATCCAATTAGAGGGTGAGAAGGTTGATTCTCAAACAAGCGTACTGAGCTTGAATAAAGGAGACTATGATGGTATGAGAGCGGAATTGATTAAAGTGGACTGGGAAAATAGATTAAAGGGTAAGACGGTACATGAGCAGTGGTGTTCATTTAGGGAGTTATTTTACAACTTTCAAAATAAATATATTCCACTGAGGAAAAAAGGGTGTAAAAGAAATGACAGCCATCCGTGGCTAAGTAAAGAAATCAAGGATAGTATCCGACTAAAAACAAGGACATATAAGGTAGCCAAACTTAGTGGGAGGATAGAAGATTGGGAATTCTTCAAAAGACAGCAAAAAGTAACTAAAGGATTGATTAAGAAAGGGAAGTTAGATTATGAAAAGAAATTAGCAAAAAATATAAAAACAGATAGCAAGAGTTTCTATAGTTATATAAAAAGAAAAAGGGTGGCTAAGGCAAACATCGGTCCCTTCGAGGATGAGACCGGGAAATTAATGGTGGGAAACATGGAGATGGCAAAAATGCTGAACAAATATTTTGTTTCAGTCTTTACAGTAGAGGACACTAAGAATATCCCAACACTGGACAAACAGGGGACTCTCGGGGGGGAGGAGCTAAATACGATTAAAATCACTCAGGAGATGGTACTCAGTAAAATAATGGGACTCAAGGCGGATAAATCCCCTGGACCTGATGGCTTCCATCCTAGGGTCTTGAGGGAAGTGGCAGTAGGGATTGTGGATGCTTTGGTGATAGTTTTCCAAAATTCCCTGGACTCAGGAGAGGTCCCGGCAGATTGGAAAACTGCTAATGTAACACCGTTATTTAAAAAGGGTAGTAGGCAGAAGGCTGGAAATTATAGGCCAGTTAGCTTAACATCTGTGGTGGGTAAAATTTTGGAGTCTATTATTAAGGAGACAGTAACGGAACATTTAGATAAGCATAATTTAATAGGACAAAGTCAGCATGGCTTTATGAAGGGGAAGTCATGTCTGACAAATTTGCTTGAGTTCTTCGAGGATATAACGTATAGGGTGGATAAAGGGGAACCAGTGGACATAGTGTATTTAGACTTCCAGAAGGCATTCGACAAGGTGCCACATAAAAGATTATTACTTAAGATAAAAAATCACGGGATTGGGGGTAATATTCTGGCATGGGTGGAGGATTGGTTATCGAACAGGAAGCAGAGAGTTGGGATAAATGGTTCATTTTCGGACTGGCAACCAGTAACCAGTGGTGTTCCACAGGGGTCGGTGCTGGGTCCCCAACTCTTTACAATCTATATTAACGATTTGGAGGAGGGGACCGAGTGCAACATATCAAAATTTGCAGATGATACAAAGATGGGAGGGAAAGTAGAGAGTGAGGAGGACATAAAAAACCTGCAAGGGGATATAGACAGGCTGGGTGAGTGGGCGGAGATTTGGCAGATGCAATATAATATTGGAAAATGTGAGGTTATGCACTTTGGCAGGAAAAATCAGAGAGCAAGTTATTTTCTTAATGGCGAGAGACTGGAAAGTACTGCAGTACAAAGGGATCTGGGGGTCCTAGTGCAAGAAAATCAAAAAGTTGGTATGCAGGTGCAGCAGGTGATCAAGAAAGCCAACGGAATGTTGGCTTTTATTGCTAGGGGGATAGAATATAAAAACAAGGAGGTATTGCTGCAGTTATATAAGGTATTGGTGAGACCGCACCTGGAATACTGCATACAGTTTTGGTCTCCATACTTAAGAAAAGACATACTTGCTCTCGAGGCAGTACAAAGAAGGATCACTCGGTTAATCCCGGGGATGAGGGGGCGGACATATGAGGAGAGGTTGAGTAGATTGGGACTCTACTCATTGGAGTTCAGAAGAATGAGAGGCGATCTTATTGAAACATATAAGATTGTGAAGGGTCTTGATCGGGTGGATGCAGTAAGGATGTTCCCAAAGATGGGTGAAACTAGAACTAGGGGGCATAATCTTAGAATAAGGGGCCACTCTTTCAAAACTGAGATGAGGAGAAACTTCTTCACTCAGAGGGTAGTGGGTCTGTGGAATTTGCTGCCCCAGGAAGCTGTGGAAGCTACATCATTAGATAAATTTAAAACAGAAATAGACAGTTTCCTAGAAGTAAAGGGAATTAGGGGTTATGGGGAGCGGGCAGGAAATTGGCCATGAAGCTGAGTTCGGATCGGTCAATGCCCTGTGGGTGGCGGAGAGGGCCCAGGGGCTATGTGGCCGGGTCCTGCTCCGACTTCTTGTGTTCTTTAGATTTGTGGTTGGGATCAGATCAGCCATGATCTTATTGAATGGCGGAGCAGGCTCGAGGGGCCGATTGGCCTACTCCTGCTCCAATTTCTTATGTTCTTATGTTCTTATGTTCAAAGAATGGAGATCAGCGATGCAGAAAACAAGCACCTTTTGAAACTGTCCCCACTAGGGGCCAAAGGCACACAAATGTCCTGACAACAACCCAAGCAGATTGTGGTAGCCACATGACATGGTGTACCTTGACTTCCAAAAGGCTTTTGACAAAGTTCCACATGAGAGGTTATTAATTAAACTCAAATCTGTGAGAATTCAGGGTATAACCCTGTGAATAGACAAGAAACTAGCTGAAGGTTAGGAAACTATGAGTATTCACAATGCGGTGGTCAAATTTTCAGATGATATCAAACTAGATGGGTAAGTGGAATCAAAGGAAGCAGCTCAGGAATTACAGAATAAGCTGGACAAACTACGTAATCATCATCTGTAGTGATCTTGTGATTTTGTGGAGAATGAAGGGTGGCACACTTAACCTGGGATATGTGAGAAGAATTTTAACATTCCTATTGTGGCTGTATGCACCTTAAAGTCCAAGACTTTACCTTAAAATTCAACGGTATTCCATTTATAAAGCCTATGGAGGCCTTACTTCGGATTTGATGGCCCTTTCTACCTTGTTGATTTTGTTCTCCTCTTCATGTACAGCTATGACCCAAAACCTATGAAAAGCCACCAATGGTCTTTTAACAAACATAAGGCAGCCTTTAGAAACTCTTGATTTACTGACTGATTTCAGGTACCAACCCATTGCAAAAACTGACCCTTTCATATTGTGAATGGCAATGTGTTTATAATTCACTGCAAATGCAATAACACGTTTAATATGTAATGCTATACTGTCTGAGATTTGTCTCCAGTCTGATACAAGCTGAGGTTTGTGAGTGGTCCATGCAGTTTATTTCTGGTGTCGGGTGAGGTGCAATGAGATCATTCTGCTACTGAGGAGAAGTTCTGACTGTCCATGAAAATTTAAAATTTGTGTAGTAATTGTGTCAAAATGTTAAAAAGTTACAATCGTTATTAGTCCATGAGTATTTCACTCGTATAAAAAGGTGTGCCTTTCATAATGTGAAATCAGAATATGGATGCTGGTGAGGACCATGCTGGATAATTGCAGGTCACCTTAGAAGTCTTGCAGTTATTGCGTGATTTTTTTTTGAACCTTTGTCAAAGTGCAGGGAATAGTGCGATACCAGATGTGATGCAATGTATGAAGTTTGCAGGCTGTAATCTGAGGAGTAAAATTACATTTTAAAAGTCTCCTCCTAATACAAAGACTTACTACAGTAACTGCAAAGGTCAACTGCAAAGAACCTTTGGGAGATGAGGAGCTGACTTTGTTTCTGCACTTGGTAAATTCTATGTAAGGGAGCAATAAATCAAACTGTATTAATACAATCCTGTCAGAGGGCACAAGAAGTAGGAGATGGGAATCACATACCAAAGCATCCAAATGGATTTTTCTTGCAGTACACCGTGCTCTCTTTGTGGCTACTCAAATCAAAAGAATTAAATAATTAGAATGCTAGATAATCAGTGTCACTACTGAATAGAGAGGGGGAGAAAATGTTTCTAATTACCTAGTCTTATAGTAAATACCAGGAAAAATTGAATTGGAACTCAATACTTACTTATTTGCCTCATAACCCCTAACCATTTAATGGCAAGAAACTGTATACATATTGGTATGGCAGTGAGACAACCTGGGAGAGTATATTTGGTGTCGAACGCTACTTTGTGTAATCACAAGATTCCATTCCGATGGACTGTGGGCAGCAGTCCCAGTCATGTCTTTGTAGGAGCATGTGGCCACATTGCGGGGAAGTCCACACAAAATGATCTCTTCATCCCCTTCTACATAGCACTGTAATACTTGCTATTAACTTCAAGGAGAATCATTCCCACAATATGTAAAATCTTTCTCAGGTTCGTGCCTGTTGGTAGTACACGTCATTCCTTGTGAGCACTGTATGTGGCCTCAGGGTAGACAGGACCAAGTGGCAGAACATCAATATTCAGGATGAGTGAGGAGAGCCAATGTCTTCAGAATCATGCTGTCAACCAGTGGGGTCCATGTGTACACTCCTACGAGCACAGTTCACAGATGAAGCCTTTCCCGTGCTGCTCTGCACTGTCCCTTTGAGGTTTAACCTTATCTGATGATGTCATTCACCTTGTTATTTAAATGTGGAGTTTGCATAAAAGGAAGAGATCAGTTGCCTATTTTAAATAAACTGATAGGGGTGACGTTGGGTTGCCCCATTGTTACTAACAGAAAGGCAACTGCATGTGCCCCCTCAAATTGAGGATGCAGCACTAATATAATTAAACATAAAATCTAATTAATCTAAAATAAACCCAATTTAAACCACCACATTATTATCAGTGTCGATAAGACACTCAACGCGTTGCAGTGCCCAACGGTCACGGAAGGTCCCAAGGGTACCAGTGGACACCGCACGCACCCTCTCCGTAGCAACCCGAGCATGGACTAGGCTGCGAAAGAGAGGCAGGCAGCCAGAGTGACCCTTCCATCTGGCTGCGCTCATCCTGGACCTGTGAATGGCTGTCTTCGCCAGGCCCAGGAGTAGACCCACGAGAAGTTCCTCCAACTTGCCCATCCCCCCCCCCCCCCTCCGTACTTGGGGTGAGGGGGTGGGGGGCTGCCAAAGATTAGTAGTCTTAGATGCTGCACTGTGGAAAGCGGAGTTCTCTGTAAACTTGAGATTGTGATCCTCGGGCAGGAGGGTAGGAGATTATAATCTTGTGCAGAAGATCACGTACTGAATGTAGGAGAATTGTGCACTTTCCTTTTATCTGTGACACAGGTTCTTTACAATCAGTAAACTCTATGTGAAATGAGTTTGAGCAATCAAATCCATTTTCTGCCATAACTCAGCTCAATAATTAGCATTAAATTGGCAATCTGTCAATTGATGTATAATGTAACTCTTCTATATGTTGAAATTAAAACACATGTTTGGGCAGATACAGAGAATGTAAGTACATCTATCTGTACCTGACTTGGGCTTGATGGTGACATTGGCTTTAAAACATGGAAAACATTCTAATTCATTGAACAGATTTTAAGCATAAATGTACTAAAATAAACTGCAAAAAGCAGAAAATCTGTAACACAACAGTGATACAGATTTTATCACATTCTATTCTATCCCCATCCCTTGCTTGTTAACTTTTTTCTCCCTGCCTCTGCACTGGCAAATTATGGTACAGTACTAGCAATCACCTGCGTGCAACAAAGTTGAATTTAGAAACTGTGAAATTGTGATTATTATATAACTTATGCTGTCCCTTGGGTGCTTGTGTTATTAATTTCCACACCCTGCAAATGTCTCAGTGTAAACATGTCTGATTTGGTAAGATGCAGCGTCATCATTTTTAGAAATTTGCACGAGATATTCTCTCAGGTTTATCAATTTTTATATACCAATGCCGAGTTAAACAATAGCATGACCCAGGAATCGTACCAGAGAACTCTTGCTCCATATACAGGCCACTGATATATCGCACGTGCATCTCCTCTCTTTAAGGAAAGTGGACATAAAAGCATTCTATTGAGACAAGTACAACTTCAAACTAATAACTTTTTTTTAATATAAAATATATGAATGAACAGTATACAGTTTTCACAATGATCAATTTCCTACATGCCTCAATTCTGAAAAACTATTAAGATGCAACATACTAATTTTCTATAAACATGGGTTACCTTTACTAGCTAAACATCTCAAAGCTAAACTGGTTCGGACTTTTAAAATGGAGGCCTTGAGAGCACAGACTGCCCTCTGTATCTTAGAGAGAGAGAACTGGCCCTTTAAATCTCTGTGAGGCGGGGGCGGGGGTGCAGTGGGGATGGGTGAGTGGGCGGGGTGGGTGGGTGCGGGGGATGCTTGGTCCTCCGAGCTGTCAATCACAGTTACAGCACAAGTAAATTTTTATGAGTAAGAAGGTATGGTCCCAACTATCTGCTGTAGCTAAGGCCCCAGCTCTGCAAATGGAATGGAACAATGCCGGGGCCATACGAACATACGAATTAAGAGCAGGAGTAGGCTATTCAGCCTCTCGAGCCTGCTCTGCCATTTGATAAGATCATGGCTGATCTGATTGTGACCTCAACCTTACTTTTCTGTCTACCTACTATAACCTTTGACACCCTTGTTAATCAGGAATCTATCCAACTCAGCCTTAAAAATATTCAATGACCCTGCCTCCACCGCTCTCTGAGGAAGGGAGTTTCACAGAATCACGACCCTCTGAGAGAAAAAATTTCTCCTCATCTCCGTCTTAAATGGAAGACGCCTTATTTTTAAACTGTGTCCCCTAGTTCTAGACACTCCCACAAGGGGAAACATCCTCTCAGCATCTACCCCTTCAAGCCCCCTCAGGATCTTATATGTTTCAATAAGATCACCTCTCATTCTTCTAAACTCCAGTGTATACAGGCCCAACTTGTCCAATCTTTCCTCATAAGATAACCCCCTCATCCCAGGAATCTGTTGAGTGAACCTTCTCTGAACCGCCTCTAAAGCAATTATGTCCTTTCTTAAATAAGGAGACCAAAACTGCACACAGTATTCTAGATGTGGTCTCACCAATGCCCTGTACAACTGTAGCAAAACATCTCTACTTTTACATTCCATTCCCCTTGCAGTAAATGACAATATTCCATTTGCCTTCCTGATCACTTGCTGTACCTTCATACTCACTTTTTGTGATCCATGTACTCGGACACCCAGATCCCTCTGTACCTCAGAGTTCTGCAATCTCTCTCCATTTAAATAATATACTGCTTTTCTATTCCTCCTGCCAAAGTGGACTACTGTGCGACACCCGAGGGTGGCGCATAGTCTGATCTACTCCACAATAGCCTCAAATGAGTGAGATTGTACATAATAACCTTACCTTTTGTCTACTAATTAACACTCCTAGTCACTATTGTTGAGAAAAGTTTCAGGCTGCTGGCCTAACATTGAGAAGAATGCACCAAACAGCCTTGGGAGTTAATCCCTTATAAGATGAATATAACATTACAAATATATTAGGCACGATTTTAAAAGGGAAAAACAGGTGGGTTGGGGGTGGGAGGACATTCAAAACCGCAACCATTTCGGACCCACCACCAACCAGCCTCCAACCCGCCCACTTCCGGTTTTCACTGGTGCAGGACCAGGGGTGGACGACCAACCCGCTCCCAGGAGGCGGGTTGGTGATTAAAACCTTCCAAGGAGGCTGCGGACCTCAATTTTTCTAGTGTTTCCAATTTCAACCCCTGGGGGCCGGGATTCCCGGGCCTTCTATTTTACCCCAGGTGAAAGGAGGCGAGAAGGCCCGAAACTAACAGGTAAGTGCCTTTCTGGCACAAGTTGTGGGCCCGGAGGAGCAGGAGTGCTTCGCCTCAGGCCCAATAAGCCTACCAGCAGCGACCTCCCCACCCCCCCCCCCCCCCCCAATGATCGTGGATCCCGGTCCCGATCTCCGCCTCCCCCACAACAATCAGGGACTCCTCCCGCCGACCTCCGACCCCCCCACCCCAACAATTGCAGACCTCCATGATGACCCCTGATTGCCTACAACGATCGCGGACCCCTGCGATGAACCCCGATCCCGACCCCTCCCACCCCTGTGACTAACCCCCGATCCCGACACCCCACACCCCGTGACTGACTTCCCCCCCCACCGTGATCCCTGTGCCCCTGTGCTCACTCATGCCCACCTCCCCCCCCCCCCCCCCATCCATACAAACAAAGACTTACCTGAACATTTCCTCTCCCTGGCTGTTCTCCCGTCTGACTGAGGCCAGCCTGTCAATCAGGCCGGTCAGTCGGACTGCAGACCGACAAAAAAAAAAAAAAAGGTGTCCTTACATCAAAATCGTAAGGACGTCTGAGAAACCCGTACTTCTGGGTTTCCCGTCTGCAACTTGACTCCTCCGCCCCCTTCCCAGCTCGGGTCAAAATCATGCCCATTATAACTTGTAAAATTCATTTTAGGCAACACGAGTACAATCCATAATTCATCACACCCAGTTTAAATAAATGGAGCTTCTGAGCAGCCAGTTTCAGTGAATCCAGTAACTTTACACTGGGGTTACTGCCAGGTGTACGAGAACACTGGCATGAGGCCAATGTTCAATCAGTCAAGAGACAGATTTGCGTATAACAGAGCTGACTACCAGGCCCCTTATCGACTAAGCAGTAGATTGAACGTAATGAAGTTTATAAATCAGGAAATTGTCAATAACCTCTACTTGGTTTTGAGGTACAATATTTCATTAATAATAAAATGTATGTTGCTGTTGATCGTTTCCCTTGTTCCCTTCAGAACAGCTCATTATTCAGGTGTGCTGTGGACACCCACGAGATATAGCTTTCAGCAAGAGCGAAATAAGGCCTGTAATCCCCGACCAGTGGAGATATGTTCTGTTTATTTAATCCGTGTAAATAACCCAGAGGATTCTTACATTCTGGCATGCTCTGGGTTGTTACCAGTTATTAAGGGTACATGGTTATCAAGAATTTCTGGCTTGCCGACTGTAATTGTTTTTTAATTCAGAACTGTCAGGTTGGTTTGTGAAGATGGTTGTCCTCCAATTTTACAATTAATGGATATGTTAGGCCTATCAAGCTTGTCGCTTTTTCAGCAATCAACCATAATCGCCTCTTCCTCTATCTAAAAATCTTCATGTTCTTGCCCAACTTCATACCTTCTTCCTCAATTCCTTCTGTTTCCAGAAATGTGTCCAATTATGTCTTGTACCTATTTAAGCGGTTTCTCTTTCCTTCTAACTTATTCCACAACTCCTATGCCTTTTGGGTAAATAAATCCCACTCCCCCTTCTCATTCCCAACTTGCTCATTTTAAACTTGTGTTCCTGGCACTTGGACCCTTCACCATATTCATGTTGATTAGTAGTTTTTCATAATTCCCTTTTATAATCTTGGATCACTCTTGGAGTCATTTCTTCTTTTAAAAAAAAATCAAGTTCAACTTCCTTAACCTTTCCTTCTAATTTTGAAGTGCTGGTGACCACTTTCTGTGTTTTGTGTGTACAGTCAGCATTTGTGTCCACACTTGAGGCTAAAAATGAATGGGAATTTAAATCTTCCACAGTTCGGCAAGGTCACCCCATAAGCCACTACACAATGCGTTTGCCAAGCATGACTGAACAGATCAGCAGGCACAGAGGGAGTGATCTGGGAAAGGCAAGGCAACTACACCCATTTTGTGAAATTAAAGCCAAAAGCACAATAATACATCCTCTACTGTGCTGTGCTGATTGCTTTCTAATCATACACTAATAGGTGGACATGGCAATGCAACGTACGTGTCCTCTCTTCAGATTGAATGGACATTCCAAATCCTTTCTAGAGGAAAATGGTCAAAAATCCTAAAACGTGAGTGGGCACGATGTTTGGTGGGCCAATTGTTGATGCGCTTGTATATGCAAATCTTCTGAACTTAACAGAATCTAATGTCTGATAGACTCAGGTCAAGGATTCTCCCTGGTTGCATGTTACCAAAGGCACTGCGCACCCAGATTCTCTCCTCTTCCTCCCCAATACACCACTCCCAGCTTCTGCAACCTTCCTTTTCCCCTTCATTAATATCCATTCCACCTCTATGCTATCCATTTTCCTCCCCTTCATTGTCAATTCTTTGCCTCCTTCCTTCTGCTTCATTGCCATCCACTCCACCTCCTCTTTCACTGCCACCCATTCTCCCCCTACTTGGTCCTACCCGAGTTCAGTAGCTAATGCACCGGAATAGGTCCAAGCATCACATATACACACTACTCCTAACAGTTGGCATTGTAACTTCTCTGTTTACTGTAGGCAGGAACTCCCGTTATCACGAGTATTCTCACTTAAAGTATACAGAGGACTGGGAGTGGCATGGAGACGAGGCAGAGACCAGGTGGCAAGAAAGCATGAAAAAAGGGAGTGTGAAAAAAAGGAAAAAAGTTAATTAAAAGAAAGAGAGAAAATGGGAGTTGCACCACAAAGTTGGTATGAATGGGACATTAACAGGAGTTTGGAGATAAAACCTGGAAATATGTGGCAGGTTAACCAACATTTAAAAGAGAGAGACAAGTTGACATTTCGAGTAGGATACTTCTTCAGAACAAAATTTTCAGATTGTATCAGACTATATTGTGCACAGTGAGTATGTTAACATTAAGAGAGACAAAATTGAGCAGGAAAATGTGAGGAGGAACATTTCTGGTCAGCAAGAGTGGCACAGAAGGCAAAACTGTTTAGATCCAGTATATGGAGCTGTATTTAGCTGGAGTGACACGCAGCAAAATAGTTCACTTTCTTAAACTAATATATGAGTGATTGTCAAGCTGAACGAATGACAATGACAGAGCTGCACTGAGCATGCTCACACCCACAGGCCAGTGTGCTTGTCCACCTCTGAGGAAATGGGCCTTCACCACCTACTGTTCACTAGAGAGACAATCTCCAAAATATGCTTTTTTTTTTGGTAACATGCAACCAGGGAGAATCCTTGACCTGAGTCTATCAGACATTACATTCTGTTAAGTTCAGAAGATTTACATATACAAGCACATCAACAATTGGCCCACCAAACATCGTGCCCACTCATGTTTTAGGATTTTTTGACCATTTTCCTCTAGAAAGGATTTGGAAGAGTTACATGTAAACATTGGGCTTTAAAGCAAAGAGTATTCACACAAGTTTTGAAAAAGCACTAAGACAAAAGGTGGTTAAAACACTCATGAGCTAGGCCATAGCCCAAAAGCAACAAGCACTTTGTTAGTCAGTCTCAGTAATCAACAAACACCTCACACTCATTGTGCTGGGAAGTCCCTGGTCCTGGACACTTGGCAGGGCTTGTCTGGCATGGACCCTCCCCTCAGCCTCACCCCCACCCCGGTTGAGAACAGAGTGAAACAGACATAAACACACACGGACAGTCAGATTTTTAAACTGAAAGCTTAAATCTGGGATTTTTACCGAGATTCAGAAGTTCGGATGGTTAGAAGCTATTTTGTTTGTCAAGTCAGATGACCCATTGATGTGGGGATGTGCAGCATTCTCATTATATTGCATTATTACAAAAAGAAAAATTGTACTGATTGAATTTGATGAGTCTGATAATTACTGTTCCTCTGTATGTTCACTTGCTGAAAACTAAAACAGTTTACGATTGCCCTCACTTCATGTAAAAATATTTTGCCTACTGAAAGATTAGCGAGGCACAAGTGAGTGCAAAAGACACTATATGCAGTTTATATGTCAAGGGGAATGCACTGTTGCATTGCCTGAATTATGCTATCCATATAAGGAGATATTGGGCAGTATGAGTCAACTCCAGCATGTAAGGGATGTGGGATCAGTTTATGGAAGTGACTGACCCTACTAAACCTGAGAGGGTATCTAATGCAGAACCAATTTATAGCACCCACCATTATACTCTACCTTATCTCATCTACTGTACTTCTGCCTGATCATACACTATTAGAAATGAACACTCTGAACAAAGTTGAAACACAATTCAACCAATTTATTTCCCTGTAAATGACCTGTGCTCACATGCTGTATTTTTTTACCCCAGTGCTCCCCTTTAGTGACAGTAGATGGGATGTGTCTTCCAGAAGTTATGCCCGTATTTCTTCTTGGTGCTTCCCCAGTGGGCCTGGTAAGTGAGGTCATTGGGCTACCTTCTGGATATCAGTCATTGTCCCTTTGGGCTGAAGGTTGTTCCACACCTCCTTATGTTCGATCACGAGAGGGCACGGCAGCTGTTGATGCCATGCCCGCTGCAGTGGCAGTCTGGCCTGCCCACTTTCTAGCTCCGTTTGTCATTTCAGTAGAGTGGCTGAGTGGCATCGATGTGGGGTCTCTCAGAGAATGCTCCCTCTGTGCCCATTCCTGCTGTACCTATTCCTGCCATGCCCCTGCTGCTTGCCACTTCCTCACGATAATCCAGTGATCTGTGTTGAAGCAGGCAGTGGGGCTGAAATGAAAAAGCCCTGTTGCAATTTCTGTCCAGTGTAATGAATTCAAATAAGACAGACTCCTGTACATTGAAGCCAAAACTCTCTGTAGCCTCAGTCAGTACATTCCCACGAGAGCCATGACTACACTTGGGGCATCTGTTAGGCTGGGCATCTGTTAGGCAGGCCATCTTACCTAGGCAGGCCACACACTCAAGAAGGAACTGCAGTTTTGCAACGTGCCACCTCACAGATGTGGCTCGTGGATTCCTCCTCGGTAGCTCTCATACCTTGCACGACATTGCGCATACTTAAAGGACTACTTAACGGGATATGACGCTCGACTCATCGATCGACAGTTCCGACGGGCCACAACGAAAAATCGCATAGACCTCCTCAGAAGACTAACACGGGACGCAACCAACAGAGTACCCTTCGTCGTCCAGTACTTCCCCGGAGCGGAGAAACTACGCCATGTTCTCCGCAGCCTTCAACATGTCATCAATGACGACGAACACCACGCTATGGCCTTCCCCACACCTCCACTACTCGCCTTTAAACAGCCACCCAACCTCAAACAGACTATCGTTTGCAGCAAATTACCCAGCTTTCAGGAGAACAGCATCCACGACACCACACAACCCTGCCACGGTAACCGCTGCAAGACATGCCAGATCATCGACACAGATACCACCATCACACGAGAGGACACCACCCACCAGGTGCATGGTTCATACTCCTGTGACTCGGCCAACATTGTCGACCTCATACGTTGCAGGAAAGGATGCCCCGGAGCATGGTACATTGGCGAGACCATGCAGACACTGCGACAACGGATGAACGGACACCGCGCAACAATCGCCAGACAGGAGGGTTCCCTCCCAGTCGGGGAACACTTCAGCAGTCAGGGACATTCAGCCACCGAACTTCGGGTAAGCGTTCTCCAAGGCGGCCTTCGAGACACACGACAACGCAAAATCGTCGAGCAGAAATTGATAGCCAAGTTCCGCACCCATGAGGACGGCCTCAACCGGGATCTTGGGTTCATGTCACGCTACACGTTACCCCACCAGCGAACAAAAGCTATCTGTTTTTAATATAATGGGTCATTTGCTGGCTTTCTCTGCCTTCCGGATGTTTCTGCCTCTCTCTGTTTTTTTTTTCCTGTTTGTGTTTTTGTTGAATGTGTATTCGGGGGTTCTGTAGGTGACACCTCTCTGTCTGAACACGGTGATTGCCTTGGCAACGGGCAGTTGCGGGGCAGTCTGTAAACACCATGGGCTCGATTTTCGCATCGGGTTTCCTGCGGGTTTCCAGCGGGGGGGGCCCCGAAAATCCCGATATCCGGTCACGTGACTGGATCGCGCCGAAATCCCGGCCACTTCCGGGTTCCCCGATGACGTGCGGGGCTGCGCGCGCAAGCCCCGCTGGTGGGAATCCCGCAGGCAATTAAAGCCAGCGGGGTTCCACTAGAGAGTACTTACCTTGCTTGTTGAGGTCATTTAATGAGCTGAAGCAGCTGTCAAAAGAGGAAGTGTGGGATTTTAGGTTCAAGGCAGTGAGTTTCACACACTGGGGGAAACAGTCTCTCTCCAACCAGGCGTGTTGCAGCCAGCAGCCTGTGGCAGGTGCCAAGGTGCACTCCACGGGGGAGAGCCCTCACCCACGCAGGAGGCCACCGCGTCACATAGGGCAACCCCTGCCCTCCACCACCCCCCGCCAAGCCAGAGGACAGACCGACATGAAACCGCAGCCCCAGTCCGAGGAACCACCCACCTACCCTGCACAACCCCTCCGACCAACACCTGCCAGATGGGTGGTGCGTGGACACCCTCGGAGGATGAACAGCATGACCAGCCTCGCAGTCCACGCCGTCCGCCGCAGAGACGTGGAGCCCCCCAACACGGTGTTGTTGCACGCCCACCTGCACAGCAGGAGGGAGGGCTACCGCAGGGAGAGACGCATCGCAGAGGGCACTACCCTCGCCACAGGGTCCACAGACCGAGGCGCAGCTCCCCGGACCTCTCCGAGCAGCTGTGCACAGGGAGGCGCAGATTCGCTCGACATGTAGTCGTGGAGATCTGCAGGCTCTTTCATGCCGAGCTGCTCCTGGCTGGCCCCAGCACCAACTGCTTACCTGTCGCTGTCAAAGTCACCACTACCCTCCACAACTTCTCCTCCGCATCCTTCCAGGGTGCAGCCGGCTACACCGCCGATGTCTTTCAGTCGTCTGCGCGAAAGAGCCCTGCAAATACACCTGCACGTACTCTGCAGTAACACGATGGGTGGCATTAGTGGTGGGTCCTCATAGTGATACCCAGCAGCGGGCATTATTGGACACAACGGACAGGATTCGCGGAGACATGGCAGTGGTGGTGTCAATATAATGTGTGATGTTTGTTGCTCTGAAATTCAATATAGGTAACACCCAGGACAAACCCTCAGACACCCTTGTGCACCCCCTTCATGCTGACGAGAAGTTTGCCTTACGCTGCCTACTGCACATATGTGATGCATGCCCTGTGGCTGCAGCACAGGTGGTGGCAGGTTGAGTGAGGCTGGCCGTGAGGGAGATGCACGAGAGGGTGAGTATGGGATGGAGCAATGAGATTGTATGAGGATTGGGTTGCGTGTTAGTGGCAGGATGAGTACTGGCGAGGTGAGTAGGTGGAGGTAAGATGAGGATGGGGTGTGAGTGGGTATGAAGGGTGATGTGACAGAGTAGTGTTGGCGGTGCCGAAGGAGATGTGGGGTGGGGGCAGTGTTGTGGCAGACGGAGTGTAGGGGAAAGACTTCGTGTTCTCACTGTGGCTGACCTACTGCGGTCATTGCAGCGCCTCCTGCACTGTATGCAGGTGGGCGATATGTTGGTGGCGCAGGTGACCCCCTCTGCCACCTCGAGCCAGGCCTTCTTGGTGGCAGAGGCAGGCCGCTTCCTCCCGCCCGCCAGGGGGAAGATCTGTGTCCTCCCCCTCCTCCTCACCCCATCTGATGATACCTGGGGTGAGGCATCATTAAACTGGGAGCAGCCTTCCCCCTGGGCTGCTCCATGCTGCAATTTGTTCCATTGGTTGCAGCATCTGTCAGTGGAGGACTGCCCCTTTAACTGGAGAGCCTCCAGCTGACAGATCGTACTGTGCATGCGCAGCCCGCCCGACGCGCAGACCAGCAGCGTGGACCCCGGAGGAGCAGGTAATTGATTCCTATTAGTGGGTTGCCTGCTACGATCGCGCGGGCAACCCACTCATTTCACCGAGCGTGTTGACCACGCTCCCGAAACCCAACCCGCCGGAAACCCGCAGGCCTGGCAAATTCGAGCCCCATGTATTGTTCTCTATGTATAAATGCGTAGGCTTCGAGGAGCTCCTGAACATTTACCTGACGAAGGAGGAAGCCTCCGAAAGCTTGTAGATTTCAAATAAAAATTGTTGGACTATAACTTGGTGTTGTAAAATTGTTTACAATTGTCAACCCCAGTCCATCACCGGCATCTCCACATCATGACTACACTAAGCAGCATTCTTTTAGTACGCAGGCCCTGTGTGTTACAAATCCCTGGGCTCCACAGATGAAGATGGGCTCAGATTGATTTTTCAGTCAGCAGGTTCGTGCTCCTTCTCCTGACCCCTCCACTTGCTCTTCCTCAAGAATTCACAGGCTAAATTGAACCTTGTCATCAACTTTCTGAAAATCCAGGTATATGAGTTGCAATTCCCCTGACAGTAATATCTAAAAATTCCAGCATATTATTTGTATGTAATCTCCTTTCTTGAATCCACGTTGATTATGTCTTTTACAAGTTGCAATTTTCCATATTGGATTGGCCCCAGCAGGTTTGAATCAGACCCCTATAGGTCCCCATTCCCTCCACAGATTAAGGGACACAGCAGAACCATTTATTAATTCCATAAATACCCTTGCCTTTGTAAACAACATTACCTCAGACTTACCATGAGGAATAGTCTGAGAGACCTGTTAGTATATTTGAAAAACCTTTTAACATTACTTGCAATGTACTTCTTTTTTCAAAGTTATATTCAACTTTTCTCTCGGCTTCTTGAGACTTTCTTTCGCATTTTTTTTGCTTGTCATTAGAATTTATGAAATCCTGCTGCCTAGTGCAGTCCTTGTTTTGGAAGCCTTTGGAATGTGGAGCTTACCACCAGAAGGAGTAGTTGAGATGAATAGCATAGATGCATTTAAGGGGAAGCTGGATAAACACATGAGGTAGAAAGGAATAGAAGGTTATGCTGATAGGGTCAGATGAAGAAGGGTGGGAGGAGTACCACGTGGAGCATAAACCAGTTGGGCTATGTGATTCTTCTTGTCCTTAATACGACTCCATGTTTCCCTACTTAATTACATTGCCCTCTCACCCTTCGCTCTTTCTTGAATTGGCTGCGATGACTTCTGATTCCTAGCCCCACCAGCATTTGTTGCAATAATTCCCGCTTTTACTGCAGATCTCTCAGTCAATTAATAGTTTAATTGCTGTGCTTTTTTTTTGCATATCCGCAAACATTTCTGCTCTAATGATCGTATTTGGAAAGACGGTATGTGCTGGCTAACCATTAAATAAAATAAATACTAGCAGAATAAAATTGTGCAAACAGCAATCAGTGCTTTGAAAATAGAGCTCATGCACAAAAAAAACAAAACCAACCCGTGCAAAATATCCAGTGTACATGAGCAAAATTTTTTCTGTAAACCTGACTATCCTGCAACTTAATTATATGTAATGGCTACTCCCAAGTTTCATGCAGAATATACATCAATCCCATTATTACCAGCACTACCAAGAGTGGCTGCAAAAGGGAGTAAAATTGCAGTTTTATTTAGAACAATTGAGCTTTAGAATAATTTTATGATTCAAGGGTGTCTTTTTTCATGTTCGTTAAAAATCTTGTTATTTTCTGCTACATTGGCAAGCTGTGATGCAGCATCTCAGCTAGAACTATTACTTTTAACCTCACCCTGGCCCCTGCTATCCAAAACTTACAAAAGCCTTTGAGTCATTACTTTAAAGAAATCCCATCGCTCTGCCACTCAGCTCAGTCTATTTATAGAAACATGCTTCAGAAATCGGGCCAAAAATCAATGACTCCAAGCTGTACTTGAGTGGAACTGACAGTATCATAGATACGAGAAAGTACATTACGGGAAAAGATTACTTGGACTTTTGATCCGTTCATTCCAATAGACCATGTGCTAGAAACTCTTCTCTGCTCATTTATTCTTCTGAAAGATGTAAATAATTGCAGGCAAAACTTCAATAAGGATTAATCCCTGATTTATTTTCCCTGGCCACCAAAGACAATCAATGAAAATTCTATCTTGCCCAACACTGACTATTGCATTTACTAATAACCTTCCTATAGTCCCATAGGACTTGGAGCCGTTGTGTCCCACAGGGCATTTGGTTATCTCTCTGTGTCTTTTTTTATATATTTATTTTCCAGATGTTGGGTGATTGCCACATTTATTGCCCAACTCTAGTTGCCCTGAGGAGGTGGTAGTGGGCCTTCTCCTTGAACCGCTGCAGTCCTTGTGGTGACAGTGTTCCTATAATGATGTTAGGTAAGGAATTCCAAGACTTCGACCTGGAGACGATGAAAAATCAACAATATATGTTCATCAAGATAGTGTGCGACTTGAAAGGGACTTGGCAATGATGATACACCCATGACATTGCTGGTCTTGCCCTTCTCCGTGGTAGAGGTCACGAGGCTAGTGAGATGCTATTGAAGTAAGTTTTGTGGGTTATTGCAGTGCACTAACTTGCATCCATATAGCATTTTTGACGTAGTAAAGCGTTCCAAGATGCTTCACAGGAGCATTATCAAACAAAATTTGACACCGAGCCAAATGAGACATTAGGATAGGTGACCAAAAGCTTGGTCAAAGAGGCAGGTTTTAAGGAGCGCCATATAGGAGGAGAGAGAGAGAGAGGTAGAGAGGCGGAGAGGTTTAGGGAGGAAATTCCAGAGCTTAGGGTCTGGGCAACTGAAGGTATGGCCGCCAATGATGGAGCAATTAAAATCGGGCATGCGCAAGAGACCAGAATTGGAGGAGCGCAGAGTTCCCGGAGGAGGTTACAGAGATAGGGAGGGGCGAGGCCGTGGAGGAATTTGAAAACAAGGATAAGAATTTTAAAATCTAGTCCTTGCCGGACTGGGAGGCAATGTAGGTCTGCGAGCACAGGGATGATGGGTGAACGGGATTTGGTGCGAGTTAGGATATGGGCAACAGAGTTTTGGATGAGCTCAAGTTTACATCCTGTAGACAGTACATACTGCAGCCATCGTGTGCCAGTGATGGAGGGAGTTAATATTCACTAAAGTGCTAATCAAGCAAATTGGTTCTTGTTGAAGCTTCACCCTTCCAGACAAGTGGTGAACATTCCATAAGACTCCAGACTTGAGCCTTGCAGATGGTGGAGAGAGGTCAGGAGATGAGCTATTCATTACAGGGTACCCTATTCTTGTAGGCATGGTGTTGATATGGCTAGTTCAGTTAAGTTTCTGGCCAGTGATAACTCATAAGATATTGATGGTGGAGGAACTGGCAATGGTCGTGCCATTAAAGGTCAAGGGGAAGCGATTGGGCTTTCTTTTGTTGGAGATGGTCGTTATCCAGTACTTATGTGACACAAATGTTACCTCCCATTTATTTGCCTAAATCTGGATATTGTCTAACTGCTATAGACAGGCTGGGCTGTTTCATTATAGGAGTAGTTGTGAATAGAGCTGAATATCAGAATAATTGGAGAACAGCCCCACAATGACCTTATGACAGATGGAAGGTCATAGATGCAGCAGCTAAAGATGGTTAGGTCGAGGACACGGCCTTGAGGAAATACTAACAACCACTGGACGATTTTTTCCTTGACCTCCATTGACCTCAGTTTTCTAAGGTTCCTTGATGCCATGTTCTGTCAAAAGCTACCGTGATGTTGAGGGCAGCTACTCCCTCAATCTTGTTATCTCACATGACCTCTCTATTCCCATTATCTCAATTACAGACAAGGCCATTTCCAGCCACTTCCTTGAATTCCTCATCACCCACATCCCCCTACCCTCTTCCAAATCCACTTCATTCTGCTTCCGCCCCTGGACAAAACTCTCCCTCAAGTCACTTATAAATTCACTTTCAAACTCCCAGCTTTTTAGCCTTTGGCCCTCCATTAGCCACATTACTTCTGTAGCTGTTGAACTTCTCAACCACTCTTTCACTTCCACCTTCGATGCTCTTGTCCCCAGTAAACCCTTACTCTCTCCTAGCCTGATCATGGCCCCATTTTCACTCCCTCAAGTCCAAGGAGGCAGACTTGAGTGTGCCAGGTCAAAAGGTTACTGATTGTGGTCTTATACAATTAAGTTGTTGATGCCCCACAACACCCCTTGGATGCCCAGTTTTCGGCTGCTCGATCTGTCCTTAATCTGTTGTGCTTAGCACAGCAATAGTGCCACACTACACAGTGGAGGAGGATGTGCTCATGTGAAGACAACACTTGGCTTACAAATTTGATGGCAATGCTTGTTTTTCAGGAGCTAGACAGATGCCAAAGCTTCCAATGTCGAGGCAGGAATCGCGCCGCCCACTATATTGGCATAGGCAAAAAAAAGGCGTCCAGGGCCCGCACCTGAAACTGGCATTAGGCCGTTTGCAAATGCAAATAAGGGACCTAACATCTGTTTTGAGGCCACCTGTGCAGAATTGGGTTGCCTCCTCCTGACCCCACATTGAAACTGTGGGCCGCTGCCAGCCACCGCTCACCTTTCCCTCTCGCACGTTACCTCGACCACTGACTCGATCCCCTATCCCAATCGTCCACCTTTTCCTGGTAATTCTCCTCCTGATCGTATCCCCTTCCCCTCTAATGACCTACCTGAGGGACACAGCATCGTCTGAAATTCAAAGCCTCTTCATTTTAATAAGGTGCGAGGCCCAATATCGGGTGCACTTCAGGCTTACCCATTCAGGCTCCCAGTTTGCAGGCCGGCACAATGAAATTTCTAGGCCTTTGTCTTCATAAGGACTATGCGGTGCTCACTCCTACCAATGTTGTTGTGAACAGATGCATCTGCAACTGGTTGATTGTTAATGTCAAGGTTAAATAGCTCACCTGATGCAGGCTCAATCTGGCAGCTATATTTTTCAAGAATTAGCCAGTTTGGTCAGTGGTGATACTGCTGAGCCACTCTTGGTGGTGGACATTGAAATCCCCCATCCGGAGTATATTCTAGGTCATTGCTTTACTTGGTGCTTCCTCCAAGTAGTGTTCACCATGCAGCAGTACAGATTTATCAGTTGAACAGGTGGTAATCAGCAAGAAGTTTTCTCAGTCTTATTTGACCTGAAGTCATAACGCTTTATGGGGTCCAGAGTCAATATTGGGGACTCAATCAATTGTATATCACTATTCCCCACCTCTGCTGGTGGGACAGGACATAATTAAGGATGGTGATGTAGGCTAAGAATCTGG
This sequence comes from Heptranchias perlo, assembly GCF_035084215.1. NCBI lineage: Eukaryota > Metazoa > Chordata > Chondrichthyes > Hexanchiformes > Hexanchidae > Heptranchias > Heptranchias perlo. The sequence goes on along the minus strand of NC_090331.1, from coordinate 71,934,223 downwards.
GATGTTGGCTGATGGATGTGATTCTATTGCTTGACTAGTCTATGGGACAGCTCTCCCAACTGGGCTGATATTGCTGTAGTCTCATCTTGATATGATGCCTGAGTCTGTCTAATTTTCTTATTATTGAATATGTAGCAATTATTTTACAACTGGGTAGCTTTCAAGGGCATTAATAGTCAATCACATAGTGTGGGACTGGAGTCTCAAGCAGGCCAGATTGGGTAAAGGTGGCAGGCTCCCTAATGAACCTGTTGGATTTTTATGACAATCGGTCAAATGACCAGAGTCATTGAATTCAAATCCATTACTTGCCATAGAGGGATTTGAAATTGTGACTTCTGAGTTGCTAGTCCAGTACCCCCATCCTATAACCTTCAGTACTGTTCTTAATCAGATATTCAGCCATTTCCTTTTTAAAGGTGTTAATCCACACTAATTGTGAGGTAAAAGCCTTCTGCACAGTTTCAAAAAAGACTTCATAGAAACTACCTTCTCCAGCCAGTTGGAATCTTTGAGTTGCTCTATATTGTTACAAAACATTACAAATATTACTAAAGGCACGGGATTTGAGTGATCTGCGATAATTAAGGCCAGAAGGTTTTTGGAAGTATCATGAAAGTGCGCTTTTACCTTTTATTTGGAAAAGAAATGTGTTCAACATATTTTAGAATTGTTATGTTACTAAATAAGATAACTTGAGTAAAAAATGGAAAATTCAATAAAGAATCAGCCAAATGCGTGTGAGTATTAGTTAAAGGGATTATACACTTCATCAGTGAAATACTGACTCCTGACGTTGTAATGTATTATTAGTTAAACCTGTTTTGGAATTTAAATGTTGCAGCTGCTTTGACTGTGAATCTATGCTTGTAACGCCCATTTGGTAATATAGCTTGTGCTCCCTCATGATTTGTAAAAGAAGTTAAAACTGAGAACGTATGGAATATATGCTTGCCTAACTAACCCAAATAAAATTGCAACATAATCTCATAGGTGTGGAATTATGTTCTTGCACAGGTCAAAGGTGCACCTTTTCAACTTTACTTTGGTTGTCTGTGGAACGCACAATATAGTTAAATGATGAGATGGGCATCGCTGACCCAAAGCAGTTTGTGTTGACATGGAAAGAAACCTTATCCACTAGGTCATGCTTAATCAGCACCTCTTCAGTCAAAAATGGAAGCACGAGCAAAACACTGAGAAATAGGATCAACAATGGCTTTTGTTTTGCTGATGAATCCATTTCAGATTACTACGTCCTCACCATCTGCATAATCATGCAAAAGAAAATACTCCTCTTTAATGTAACCAGTAGAAAGATTAACTTCCAATTTAGTATGTGAACTAAATCTAAAATGAATATTGATATTTTTCTCCCTAATATTTATGTTTACACTTAATTTCAACTGATTTACCTCAGAAAATTACCTCAATAATGCTCTCCATTCTCTATGGATGCTTCCTCACATACCAGATGCTTTATCTAATTACAGGCCCACCTTACTGTAACTCCCAGTACGTACAGCCAACCTTCTAACTGTTTGTTTATAATGAGGGGAGCACAAGCTAGATTACCAAATGGGCGTTACAAGCATACAATTTAGTACAAGTATAGATTCGCAGCCAAAGCAGCTGCTTACAGATTAAGCCACTGCAACATTTAAATTCTAAAACAGGTTTAACTAATAGTACATTAGTTACACGGCTCTCCAATTTGTAATAATTAGTTTATAAAATTAGGCCTTCATAACCATTTTCCAAAGCACACATCTGGAACTTAAACTCCTCATACCTGGTCTCTCCCTTCGTGTGTGTGCTAGTGAGTTTGACTGTTAGCCAGCCTTGTAGAGTTGGGTTATAAAAATGACAGCACTAATACAGTTGAAAGTTGGCATTGTTACAGCATTTATAAAACTGGCACAGTATTCAAAAGCTTTTAGCTGCTTGCGTTATAGCATGTGAATTGAGCGATCAAATTTGGTTACTTTGTACAGAAGCTTCTAACCGTTCTGACGTTGATGCATGTCTTATGACTAGAAAAAGCTATTTTCAGTTCCTAATTTATAAACATGGGATTGTTTTGTTAATGCTTTTGCTGAAAATATCATTCATTTTCCTTTTCATACCTCAATCAATCTGTTTGATTGAAAGTGTGTTTTTCTTTCTTGCATCATTTTAAGGCTATCCTGTGTGGTTACCATGGTGCTGTTAAAGTCACCAGTGCCATGGAAACGGTGCCTGTGTGACGCAATGAATATTTTTCTTGAAGAGCAACAGTAGAAATGAGTAAGCAATGTGCTATTCTAAAAGCACAGGCTATGGGAATTTAGTCTGACTTGTCCAACTTTTAAATAGTTTTAGTCACAATTAATATGATGGAAACATCCATAGAGAAGTTTATTTTTATTTTTATTGGAAGCAAATATAGTTCAGAGGTTTACACTGGAAAGGATCCACTGGTAAGATGCTATATTTTTCCCCCTCTGTGAACTGAATTAACAGCTGTTTGTGAAACATGTGATATGAAAAACCCAATGATGTGTTTGCCAACTTATTAACTCCTTCAGGAACTGCACATCATTTGTATCGTTACCATGAATAATTCCTCCAAGCAATAGTGGGTCTGAATGGTTGTTATTTTTTTGTTGCTCTCATTTTAGAGATGAATCTTCACGGGGTAGATCTTAGAAGTTTCTAGAAATGTAATAGAAATTTTGGAATGGGAAAACAGTCTTTAAGAAAAATGGCAGAAATGTTAATTTTCTGATGGCCCAGCCTTGATTACTGTTTACTGTTTAGTGACATCTGACACCCCTGTTGGGCTTCACGTTAAATTCGTGCTGCACCTGTGTTGGCTGTTCCGGCAGACATGGAGGGGATTCCATTCTTCCTGTTTATTTTTTCAAATTAATTTGGCATGGGCACAAAATTAAAAATCCTGTCGCACTTCATGGGGACCTGCTTTTAGAAGAAGGATTTTAAGAGCGTCAAAGATTGCGAGAGTTATTTTTTTAAAAGTGTGCCAGCAACCTTATAGCATGTGATGTGGAGAAGCCTTATGTTTGCTCTGTTGATGCAAGAAAAACTTGCATTTATAAAGCACCTTTCATAACCCCGGGTCGTCCCAAAATTCCTCTACTCTTCTTCGAATAGTGCCGTGGGATCTTTTACACCCACCTGTGAGGGCTGATAGGGCCTCGGTTTGACATCTCATCTGAAAGACGGCACCTCTGACAGTGCAGCACTCCCTTGGTACTGCACTGGAGTGCCAGCCTAGATTATGTGTTCAAGTCTCTGGAGTGGGACTTAAACCTCACAACCTCCTGACTCGGAGGTGAGAGTGCTACCACTGAGCCACTACTGATGCATGAATAGAAACATGTCAGTTCCACCACAGAGCACACAGCAACTCCAGGGATAACATCAGAGTTATCATGTCAGCGGCCATTGCATCTCTGATGAATGATCAGACTGGTACCTGGAAGGCACTGGATACCACTGACTCCTCCTCCTTGGCCAGGTTGAAGAATCACATGGAGAGCCATTGACGGGGGGCTTCACTAATCTCATTGCTGCCATCAGGTTTGCTGCACAGAGATCAGTGGACATGCTAAGCTAGTTCTCATCAGCAAGGGAAGACATGGAATGGCCCAGCCTGGCCATCTCAAGCCTCTACTCAGAGGTCAAGGGCCAGATCAATCTCAAGAGCTTATCCTGACTATTCTTGAACTTTCACAGTCCACATTGATGCATCAGACAGAGGCACAGCAGTGTTATTGAACCAAGTAACTTGGGGAGGAGCACCCTGTCATTCACCTAAAGTGGCAAACAATTGTCATGAGAAATGGCCTATTCTGCAAATGAAAAACAATATTTAACAATTGTCTGTACACTACAGAAAGTACATCTGTACTTGTATGGAACTGCATTCATAGTATGTTCTGACCATAATCCCTTAGTGTGGTTACTGTCAACTTGTGACTAAAATATGCATCTTCGCAATGGAGCATTGTCCTTCAAGAATATAGTGGCCTAGAAATTCAGCTGTGCAGCACCTGTTGCTCGGACGCAAAATGGCTTCCTCAGCCTCCAATATGGCAGCCAGAAGCCGCGCGCTCATTAAGAGCCGAGGCGTGCCACCCGCCATATTGGTAAAGTGCTCACATTGGTAAATAAGGGGAATAATGCATGTTTGAGGCCCTCACTGCAAGATTGGTTTGCCCTGAGGCAGCTGGCCCTGATGTTGGCTGAACTCAGGCCAGATGTAGGCCTGGTTTTCCTAACAGGTGGTCCATAAGATTTTAAAATATATTTACCGGAATGTGGAGCCAGGTGGAGGAGGAGTGCTCCTTCCAACCCCAAAGAATGTAGGCTGCTACCACACACCACTCCCTCCCCCCGCCGATCATCGTCGACACTCCCTCCCCACACCGATCGGTCATCGACACTCCCTCCGCCCCGCCAATCACCGTCGACACTCCCTCCGCCCCGCCGATCACCGTCGACACTCCCTCCCCCCCGCCGATCGGTCATCGACACTCCCTCCGCCCCGCCGATCACCGTCGACACTCCCTCCCCCCCGCCGATCGGTCATCGACACTCCCTCCGCCCCGCCGATCACCGTCGACACTCCCTCCGCCCCGCCGATCACCGTCGACACTCCCTCCGCCCCGCCGATCACCGTCGACACTCCCTCCGCCCCGCCGATCACCGTCGACACTCCCTCCGCCCCGCCGATCACCGTCGACACTCCCTCCGCCCCGCCGATCACCGTCGACACTCCCTCCGCCCCGCCGATCACCGTCGACACTCCCTCCGCCCCGCCGATCACCGTCGACACTCCCTCCGCCCCGCCGATCACCGTCGACACTCCCTCCGCCCCGCCGATCACCGTCGACACTCCCTCCGCCCCGCCGATCACCGTCGACACTCCCTCCGCCCCGCCGATCACCGTCGACACTCCCTCCGCCCCGCCGATCGCCGCACTGTCGGATAGAGACGTTAAACCAAGGTCTTTTCTGCCCCTTCAGGTGGACACAAAAGATCCCATGGCACAATTTTGAAGAGGAGCAGGGGAGTGCTCCCCGGTGTCCTGGCCAATATTTATCCCTCAACCAACTTCACTAAAACAGATTATCTGGTCATTATCACACTTCTGTTTGTGGGATCTTGCTGTGCATAAATTGGTTGTGACGTCTCCTCCATTAGAACAGTGACTACACTGCAAAAGTACCTCATAGGCTGTAAAGTGCTTTGGGACGTCCTGAGGTCATGAAAGGCGCTATATAAATGCAAGTTTTTCTTTCTTTTTAGTTAATTTCATAGTTCTTAATTAAATTAAATTGTTCCTCTGTATCCGTTTTAGCCTACAGATTCCTAATATTCATTCAAATGGATTTTGTTTTAGCAAGCTAGAGGTTAAAGGAATGCACTGTATTAAAAGTATAACTATTTTAGTATGGGAGCTCACTATTTGGAGGGTTAATCTCTGAAGCTCTGAGAAAGTTCTCATTATAATGTTTTACCTTGATCATTTGGAATTTAATCATTCTCACCAACCCCCCCGAAATACTGGGAAACTATTTAGTTGTCTACTACTTGGAAAAGAAAACAATTTTTTTCCAGGCTAATTATGACTGAATGGAGTCAGATACATCTGCGACTAGAGATGTGTACAGAGCAAATGTAGTCATGACCTGTTAAAGCTGCAATAATCTATGGTCTACCTAAAAGTTTTTAATCTAAAGTTATCATTGCAAGATATACAAATGTTTTTTTTTCAGCAACTTGTAGCATTTTTCAATAATATATTGCTGTGACAGTGTACCTATACTCCAGGATCAACCCGGAGAGCAAAGATAACCCTCGGCTTCTTTTCTCCACCACCAGCTGTCTCCTTAAACCTCTCTCCACCCTCACCTCCAATGACAAGTGCAAGGAGCTCATTGATTTCTTTGTCACTAAGGTTGAAGCCAACAATTTGTTGCCTCTGCTGCTTCCCCCCCCCCGCCCCTTCCCATTACCCACCACGCCAAAACTACTCCCCTCCCCCTCACCCCAGCTCCTCCATATCTTATCCCTAAAACACCTCTTTAATTTCTCTCCCATTTTGCCTCATGCCCTCTCTGTGCTCACCTTGTCCATGAGACCCTCCTCCTGTTCCCTTAACCCCATTCTCACTAAACTGCTGACAATCCAATTTCTCTTTGTGGTCCTCATGCTTGCTGATATTGTAAATGGTTCACTCTCTTCCTATTCTGCCCTCTCCTTTTCAAAACTGTGGGTGGGCACATTTTGTGCTCAAAGAACTACCCTCTAGAAAATGGGGGATGGGGGGTTAGAGACGCAGTGGGCCATGTCCCCGAGCACAATTCCAGCAATGTCTGAACCAAATCTACCAGAAGCCCAGTGGGACAGGGCCAGAAATCAAAGGCCATTTTGTTTAAACCTTAATTTGGATATTCAAATTTTAGATACTGATTTGAGGGGGTGGGGGTAGGGTAGAAATTGGCAGATAAAACGATTTGGAAAATAAGTTCTTTATAATATATTGTAGAGATATTTTATATATATATGAGTTGTGAAGTTTAATGGATTGTGTTGAATAATTCCATGATCAAAAGCTACATCATTTATTTAAGGTTGTAAGGGTATTAATCTCAACATCTGCTTGTAAGGATATTAATCTCAACAGCTGTATTGTAAGCTGCTAATTTTTGCCTAACCAAGGTACTTCATTCAAAAGTTTCTGTAGTAGATAGACACATTAGAAGGTGGTGCAGATGTAACTGTTTAGATATCAATAAAGCGACGCATAACCAGGCCAGAGAAATATACCATAAACTCGTAGTTACGATTGATAACTAGCTTTTCAGCAATGAGTCCACCAAAATGTAGAATGGCTATTTTTCTAAACACTTTTACATAGAATTTACAGCACAGAAACAGGCCATTCGGCCCAACTGGTCCATGCCGGTATTGTACTCCACAGAAGCCTCCTCTTGCCCCTTTTCATCGAACCCTATCAGCATAACCTTGTATTTCTTTCTCCCTCATGTGTTTATCTAGCTTCCCCTTAAATGCATCTATGCTATTCACCTCAACTACTCCTTGTGGTAATGAGTTCCATATTCTAACCACTCTCTGGATAAAGATGTTTCTCCTGAATTCCCTATTGGATTTATTGGTGACTTACTTATATTTATGGCCCCTAGTTTTGGACTCTGCACAAGTGGAAACATCTTCTCTACATCTACCCTATCAAACCCTTTCATAATCTTAGAGACCTCTGTCAGGTCACCACTCAGCCTTCTCTTTTCTAGAGAAAAGAGCCCCAGTCTGTTCAATCTTTCTGATAGTTATAAACTCTCAGTTCTGTATCATCCTTGTAAATCTTTTCTGCACCTTCTCCAGTGCTTCTATATCTTTTTTGTAATATGGAGACCAGAACTTTTGTGCAACCCGCTGCTATAAACCTAGACTGATTATCTGGGGAAGTTCTCAGTAACCTGGACCTAAACAGTAAAATGACGGTCCAGACATGTACCGGAATAAACTGGTTAATAACTATTGCACGTAAAAATCTTGGACCTTTACAAAGCTGATGAATTGGTCCTGCCCCAATGCTACCTGCACTGATAATTTCTAAAGGATCAGTTACTGTGCATGTAGCTGTAGATTTTTTTTCTCTCTTTCCCCTTCCCCATTTTTTTGCTACTGAAAGAATTTGCTTAGTGCCTCATGTAACCTGCATCCTCGCAAATGTAGATACTGAGTTGGAAAACCCAGCTTACCAGAAAGGAGCCCAGCAAACTGAACAAAAAAAAAACCTAAGGAACAGTACTGCACTCAACAAAATGAAGAGGGGTGGGAAAAAAGCACTGGCTTGGAAGGGTTTTTAATTATAATGTGAAAAATAGCTAGGAATGAATAAGAATCTAAGAAATCCATGACCAAAGGTAATCCTAACATTTTGGATACATTTGTAAATTTGATTAATTTAGGATCAGATTGGCTTCTCTCTTTTTTTAAAAAAAAAAGATGGCAATAACCAAGCACAAAAGGACAAGACTCCTCCAGTGATTAACCGACTGAATATAGGCAATTTAGTGCACATGGTCATCTTAACCACATTATAGCAGGTGGAACTGTTGGTAGAGTAAGAGTTATTGCCATCTAGTGGCTGGAAAGAAATAGAAATTTTAATAGGATAGGAAGCCCTAGTTTGAACCAGAAGTATCAAGGGTGGGCACTGGTAGAAAAGCTTATGCAGTAATAGAAGTCTGGTTGTTTCATGTGTGTCTTGATTCGAAGTAGCCCACATGTTTATCCCCGAGGTAAGTCATGTTGTATGTTTTTGGTTGCGAGTTAAGCGGTGATCTATAGGGGGGGAATAGTGTCCAAACCCTTGGGACTATTGGCAGAGTGTGGACATACTGTTCTTTATCAGTGTCGACAGGCTGATGGGCCTATTTCTGCAACAGATCCCAAGTGGCTGTTGCAATTGCTCTCCAAGGAGATGAAGTGCAGGAATGTATCCATTCCCTGGCAGTCCACGTACACATGTTCAGGATTAGATTTCCAACTTCAAATTTGCAAATACCCACATTTTACAAGATAACCAGCAGAACCCTAAATTGTGAGCCTCGCTTTAATTTGAGAACAAATCAAATACTACATTAATGTTGAGAGTGATGTCATAATGCCTACGGAGCACGAGGATTAATGCTGCTAAGAAACTCCACATACGAATCTTTGCTCATACCTGTTGTGCATCATTTACAGATCACTTTTTTAAAAAATTGTAAATAGAATGGCAGGAAAAAAGACACAGTGTACCTTACCACTGGAAAAAGGAGCCCTGCCTTTCACAGTATGGGGAGTTTGAGACAGAAGCCAATTTTAAGATTATATTGGTGGGTGTCAAATATCCAGACTGGCATGAGATATCCTACTGAGATGGGTCCAGTTTATGCTATGTTGATTTAGAACACGTTAATTTGCCAGTATTATAGTAGCAATGCGAGACTAGATTCCAACAGACTTTGAATCCAGACTCACATTACCATTATAAACCAGATTTAACCCATCGTGTTAGAACCTCCCCATAGGTTTGCCAGAACCCCTCTCAAAACTGACGGACAATCAAAAAAAAATTAAGAGGCAGGCATTGGGACTAAGGGATAAACTTGAGTTGGTGGCGCAGAGAATGCTTTCTGGGACGAACAGCTACAGGAGGACTCAGAGATTGGGTGGAGCAAGAATACAGAGAAATTTGATAATCAGAATAAGGATTTTAGTCAATTAACTGGGGCCGAAGGAGCCACTGGATCTTGGTAAGGATGGAAGTGATAGAAGTGTAGGACTTTGTGTTGATGAGGCCTTGAGCCACGTTGTTCTGAATGAGTCATTATTTGTGGAGGGTGAAGGCTGGGGAGAAGAACATTGGAGACTTTGAGCCTTGTAGTGATAATCAGTTGATTAGGCTTTCAGCTGTGGTGGCGGAGACGGAGGTAGACAATGTTGCAGAGATTGAAGGAAGCGGTCTTGGTAACAGAATGCATGTGGGAAAGGGAATTCAGCTCCGGGTCGAGCAAAACACCAAGGTTCTACACTGACAGATTTAGCCCAAGGTAGCCAGTTGTGTATTTCTATAAAAGTATGTTTTTGATTATTAATTACTGTCAATGACTTGAGGGAAGTGTAAAAATGCCAAGCTTGTATAATAATTTATAATCAGAACTATTTGCTGTAGGCACTTGCAAGAAAATTTGTAAACCATAATCTTCCAGCGAGTGTTCAAATAATATTGACGGTCAGTGCTGCAAAAATAGAGGCTAGGTTAATTTAAAAAAAATTCCGGAACTTTCCAACTGAATATGCTGGCAGAGAGAGAAAATGTACTTTTGGTAGCTAAAATATCTTGGAAATATATAGTCATAGAAAATGTTTGTTTTTATGTGAAATGCTGCTATTTCTGGAGAACCTAAGCACTGATCAATCTCAACCACACTTTTTTCTCCTCTCTCCCCTCTCACCCCATTCTTTTCTCCCCTCTCCCCCTCTCTCTCCTCTCATGAAAATACCTGACAGTGTTTGTCTTTTGCCATTTACTTTGCGAAGACATTTTTGCTCTTGTCCTATTTCCCCTCACACAACTAAGCTCCTCACCTCTCCTGAACTATTATGTTCATCACGAAACAAATCCTGGAACAATAATGGACTTTCCAAAGTAAAATGGATTTCAAATCTGCAAATACTTTAAACAATTTGTCTCTAATTAGTTTTACTTTAGATGTGTATTGACTGAAGATGTGCTAACAAATGCCACACAGAAATGAGAAGATTCATATGCAGCATTTATACAACAGATTTTGCTGACTGAGTTCAGAGAACAAAGACGGGAACCGTAGGGTTTTCAAGATGGTAAAAGCTCTGATAAATTGCTACCAATATAAACCTAGTGAACCAACCCCCTCAAACCAGAATAATTTTGCAGTTTGTCTCTTGTAACATGTCATGCTGAACAGTTACAATATGATTGATGGAGGCGAATGGACACATTACTGCAATCAATCAGTATCTCAGAGTTTAGTACCGTAGCCTTTCAGTGAGTCTGTCACTTTGCTAAATTTAAAGTTGTACGGTGGATTCTTGTAAAAGATACTGGGAGTTTCCCAGCCCTATCTTCACAACAGGCCCACTGTAATAGAATTTAATCATCCTTTGCCGGGCATGAACCACCGTTGTTTGCAGATCGATGACTCTCTGTTCACACAGTCAGTAGTCTGCGCAGTTCAGTCCCTCTCCTTCCGCTCAAGGTCAGCATTACTTATATACCTGTGTGCATCCATCATAACTTTGCATTAAAACTGAATTGATGTATAATTCTACTAGAGTAAGGAAATGTTGGTCAGAAATGAAAATGTCATTCAATAATTTCAACACACGTTTTCCTTTCTAAATATAAAAGGATGTAGAATATTGAATATGCACTTTGCAACAATATTAAGTTCTTTTTATTAAATTATATCTTGGAAATATACATTCAAAGAAATAGAAAATAGGAGCAAGAGTAGGCCATTCGGCCCTTCCGGCCTGTTCCGCCATTCAAAATGATCATGGCTGATCATCTAACTCAATAGCCTGTTCCTGCTTTTTCCCCATATCCTTTTATCCCTTTAGCTTTAAGAAATATATCGATCTCCTTCTTGAATACATCTAATGATTTGACCTCCACTGCCTTCTGTGGTAGAGAATTCCACAGGTTCAGCCTCTGAGTGAAGAAATTTCTCCTCATCTCGGTTCTAAATGGCATACCCCGTATCCTGAGACTGTGACCCCTGGTTCTGGACTCCCCAGCCATCGGGAACATCCTCCCTGCATCTAGTCTGTCTAGTCCTGTTAGAATTTTATATGTTTTGATGAGATCACCTCTCATTCTTCTAAACTCTAGTGAATATAGGCCTAGTCCACCCAATCTCTCCTCATATGTCAGTCCTGCCATCCCAGGAATCAGTCTGGTAAACCTTCGTTACACTCCCTCCTTGGCAAGGACATCCTTCCTCAGATAAGGAGACCAAAACTGCACACAATACTCCAGATGTGGTCTCACCAAGACCCTGTATAACTGCAGTAAGACATCCCTGTTCCTGTACTCAAATCCTCTTGCAATGAACGCCAACATACCATTCGCCTTCCTAACTGCTTGCTGCACCTGAATGCTCGCTTTCAGTGACTGGTGTACAAGGACACCCAGGTCTCGTTGCACCTCCCCTTTTCCCAATCTATCACCATTCAGATAATAATCTGCCTTTCTGTTTTTACAATCAAAGTGGATAACCTCACATTTATCCACATTATACTGCATCTGCCATGTTCTTGCCCACTCATCCAACTTGTCTAAATCACATTGGAGCCTCTTTGCATCCTCCTCACAGCTCACATTCCACCCCAGCTTTGTGTCATCTGCAAAGTTGGAAATGTTATATTTAGTTACCTCATCCAAATCATTGATATATATTGTGAATAGCTGGGGCCCAAGCACTGATCCCTGCGGTACCCCACTAGTCACTGCCTGCCACCCGGAAAAAGACCCGTTTATTCCTACTCTCTGTTTCCTGTCTGTCAACCAATTCTCAATCCATGCCAGTATATTCCCAACCTGTTTGTTTCTTTAATTATTACATACCAAGAAATGGAAAGATCAATTTATGTAGAAAGGGTAGGTCAACATTTTTTTTTAATAATATGGTGATCCAATCCATTATTTATCAATTATTGGGATCGTTTATAAGATCACTTCAACATTGTTTTACATTTCCCACGTTGATTTTACATCCTATTTTGACATTAAGAATTTTCGTCTCATATTTGGAATATTCGACCATGGCCCTTTGTACACACTGAAGCAGCAATGCTTAGCAAGGTATTAAATAGTTAGGTTCAGCATAGGTGCAGTTAAGTGTCAGCCGTGGCTCAGTGGTATTGCTTTTGCTCTGTGAGTTGGAAGGTTGTGAGTTTAAGTCCCATTGTAGGGCCTTCAGTGGAGAATCTAGACTGACACGTCAGTACAGTGCTGAGGGAGTGGTGCACTACTGGAGATTCTGTCTTTTGGATGAGATGTTAAACCGAGGCCCCATCTGCCCTCTCAGGTGGATGTAAAAGATCCCACGGTATTCAAAGAACAGCGTGGGAATTCTTGCCTGTGTTCTGGCCAATATTTATCCCTCAACCAACATTATTAAAACAGACTGGTCATTATCTCATTGCTGTTTGTGGGACTTTGCTGTGCACAAATTGGATGCTACATTACAACAGCAACTACACGTCAAAAAAATACTTCATTGGCTCTAAAGTGCTTTGGGACATCCTGAGGTCTTGAAAAATGTTATATAAATGCAAGTTCTTTATTCTCTTTTGTGCACTGCCAGTTGTGATTCTCAAACTTTGTCTCACTCGGAATATTTAATCTTACTATTATAATCTACTATTATAATCTCTCTCCTGATATCACCTCCTTTTAGATCAGCTTGAGGATCCCAATATCATGAATTATTTAATAGCAAACTCCTCACATTTACCACCGTAGATTTGGAGTTATCAAACAACTATAGCACTGGGCAGGTTGGGATTTCTGGGATTGACAAGTGGAATGGACCCTGTTGCTGGAGGAAAACCATTAGTCTCAAATAGCTGGAAGTAATTTCTCTCTTACTTGGATCTTCCTTTGTGAAATGACTGAGCCTTGTGGGTAAATTGACATCATCTGTATTTTCAAGGTGCCTTTATTCGCATTTTACATACTCCCCCGCTGAATTAGTGATGCTTTGGTTATGCCTGTTAAGTGGTAACACAGTTGCTTGAAAGGTGTGAAGCGGGCATTCTTACAGATGCATAGTGATTGGCCAATTTTCTTTCATTCCCACTGCTGAATTTGCGTTGCACAAGTTTGTCCACAGCAAAAATTACGCATGCTCCGTTTTAATTTCACTCTGTTTTAATATTCATGAAAACTGGGGAATTAACCCTTTATTCTCAAAAGAAAGAATGTATGACCCCCTAGTTGCTTAAACAAGATCTAATACATCAGAACAAGTTTCTTTTCAGTGTGAACTTTTTTCAGTATGAATACAACAGGTATTCCTCTTCCTTCGCACATCATTTATTCTGTGCTTGATTTAGGATGGACAAGTACTGGGCCAGATTTAAAGCTGTACTGTGTGGTAATTATGTTCATCAGTTGATATTAATTACTGCGACAGTTCATCGGTTCAAAGTGAAACGAATATTGCACAAAGACTAAGTTAAGCTTTGCACACAAATGCCAGAGTTTGAAAGCTTCAAGTACTCGAGCAGAATTTTCAGTTTCTGTTCTTTCATATTACATTCATCCCCACATTTCTTGTTAGGTATATTGTTCCACTTTTTTTTTAAAAGAGCTAAATTGCAGGGTGGTTTTAATATCTACTTAACACAGGGGCTTCACCTGGAGCTGGCCTTGTTTTAATAGCTCACTTGTGATTCTATCTGGCAGCCACCATACTCATTATATTCTTTCAGCCCATCTCCATGCTTCAGGAGCTGCCCCAAAGGAAGATGGTAGTGGTTGTTGGAAGCCAATCATCTCTGCCCCAGGACATCACTGCAGGAGTTCCTAAGCAAAGCAATAACGTCAACTTGCCTAATGTTCAAGTTTAACTGTCAATGACAATGTTGCTGCCACTTTAATGAAAATACCCAGGTGCCTCTTGTATAGTAATGCACATCTTGAACTGAAATGAAAATTCCAGAAAATGACGCCAAGCACTGCTATCTAAAATAGAATGGATTACTTGGTAAATTTTAATTATACCTGGAAAATAAATGTAATCATTTTAAGGCAAATGCTTTAACAATATACCTATTTTTAGCATGCTTGTGTCATGTTTATATAGGTTGCTGTAAAATCAGCACAATCCACTTGTGACAACAGACTTATTGAATTGCAGTTGCAGCTGTGCTGGGGCTATTTACTCGTGGTGGAATATTCTGTAAGATCTCCTGCAGTTAAATGAAAGCAGTCTTAAACCAGTATGTCAACAATTAAACCAAGGCTCTTGAGCTCCTATCTGAATTGACAGACTCGTTAACTCATATTCTCCAACTGTTCCCCATTGTGCACAGGCGTTGGTCCCAAGCAACAGTTGCACAACATGCTGGACCGCTGATGGATTGCAATCTAAATGAGGTTATTCATCTGAGGTATTGATTTTTCTGAATCTCTAGGGCTAATATTTAATTATTGAGCCCAGTGCTTTCTACTGGGAATCAAAAGATTCTTTTTCCAGTAGTTCTGATACAGTGCAGATATTCCAACCAGATAAAGGAAATTTTTACAGCAATATACAGTAGGCAATTGATAAGGTGCAACATAAGTGACATCATGAAAATTAAGGCACCTGGGCCTAGAAATTCATCCATGCCTGGAAATGGGTGCACTGCACCTCAATGGATAGGCCTGAGGTGCACCAAATATTGGGCCTCAGGCCTCATTATCATCGAACCGGCAAGTTGAGGACACCTGAACAGCAGCTCACCAGAGATAGAGGCCTCAAAGATTGGGCCACTGAGACGCCAGCAACGGTCCTCAGGTAAGTCCTTAAAGGGGACCAGGATAGGGGGGGGGGGCCATTGGGAGAGATCATGTTTTGTCATGGTACAGTATACAGACATGTAACATCTAACAATGAATATCTGCAAACACATTTATCTGAAGCTAGTTGCCTGCTAGGTTTTATAATTTTCCAATGTTTCCCTTATTTCTCATTGCAAATATAAATTCAAAAATCAGAGCTGTTCATATGAGGTTTGTATTGTCAGGATGTGGGCTGAAAATACAATAGCTACATCCAGCCTGACCCAATCGTGGATCCTCCAAACATGCCAAGCTGCTGGAATGTCCACTATTAATCAAACCTAAACATACATTGCCCTCTCTGTGCCCAGAATATTTGTCAATTAATATCATTTCTTTGTTTTTTCACAGCTTACAGAATGCATGGTACAAAAACCAAAAAAAATCAAATTACTGAGCTCACCAAGTATGATATTCACAACTTCATGTAGTTTGGGATTAGAATTCAGAATTAGGTCCATTAGCAACTTTTAGACCTGCTAAGTTTTTTTTTCTTGATTAATTTTCGAAATCAATTTTTTTTCCTCCCCCCTCTACTCCTTTGAAGGTATTGACTCCTTGCTGGGTACAGTTCAGTAGATTATCTTAGATGCTCCATCCATGCAGCTAATGTTCAAGTGGGAGCCATGACAGTGAAGGTCGACAGGTTGTTCGAACATGAGCATTTTAGCCAAGCCCAATCCTGCACTCCCTCGATAATCACAGACTTCTACTCCCAGCTGGGCTTGCTGGATGGCAATCAGCAGTTGGAAGCCGAGCTGGTATCATGCAATTGGAACCAATCGAACTTGCACTTAATACCTTTTCAATTCGCTATTTTGTTTCAGGTGCAGAAATATTACTGCTGTCTCCAAGTTTTGGAATTCTACAAAAATTTGCTTTTGCATTGAAATAAATAAATTTTGTTGTTTTATTAAACCTTCTCTCTAAGGCTGAACTTTTATGGCTTCTGATGGTCAAAACCAAGTGCTTTAGATTTCTGTTGAAGTAAACAATAGCTCCAGAGAGCCAAACAATTGAGAGAAGCTGGAGTACACATTCGAGATGCGCTTTAGTCTGGACACTTGCAGGTGAAGCCTTCAGTTCAGAATTTTCAATAGATATTTCTCCTTAACTCCTCTGTTTAAACTACATCAGATTCAATTGGTGGGAAGACAGCACTAAAACTTCTGAAAATACTTTCCAAATTATGGACGTCTGGGATCTGGCAATAAGGCTATAATTTAATCAAGGAGTTCAGATGATATAAAACAACAAGAAACAAAGTGTGAGTAATTTATCAATGTCATTGGAATCTCAAGATTATAGGCTTGCTCTCAACCATCTATTTTTGAAAGATATACCACTTCTAAAATCAAACCAGAGTTACTGCTGTGGCAGAGCTATAGTGGGGGGTAAAGACTCTACGATGGGTTTTAGTGGCTACGACAGGATATTATGATGCATTTACTGAATAATAGATTGCAAAATCCTCAAAAAGATTTAAGAAGGGAATTACTTTGTAGTTGGTGAATAACATTTCTAAGGGTATTTAAATCGGCTGATGTTACTCCCACCACATTTTTCAATTTGAAAAGACTTCTTCCATCACACATGCTTGGAATTTGCTTCAGTAGGGCCAGGCCAGGCTCCATTCATGTCTACAATGACAACGGAAAATGCTGAGCCCAAGGATTCAATTAACTTTGAGAAAAGTGAAATAGAAACATAGAAAATAAGAGCAGGAGTAGACTGTTCAGCCCTTCGAGCCTGCTCCGCCATTCAATATGATCATGGCTGATCCTTTACCTCAATACCATATTCCAGCTCTCTCCCGAAACCCCTTGATGCCTTTTGTGTCTAGAAATCTATCTAGCTCCTTCTTGAATATATTTAATGGCTTGGCCTCCACTGCCTTGTGTGGTAGAGAATTCCACAGGTTCACCACCCTCTGAGTGAAGAGATTTCTCCTCATCTCAGTCCTAAATGTCCTACCCCGTTTCCTGAGACTGTGACCCCTCGTTCTGGACCCCCCCAGCCAGGGGAAACATCCTCCCTGCATCCAGTCTGTCTAGCCCTGTCAGAATTTTATATGTTTCAGTGAGATCCCCTCTCATTCTTCTAAACTCGAGTGAATACAGGTTGAGTCGACCCAATCTCTCCTCCTACGACAGTCCTGCCATCCCAGGTATCAGTCTGATAAATGGAAGGAAACAGTATGTGAAAGTTGCATATGTGAAATGTGGGATAAATCAATTGACCATCCAACAAATCCAGCTGTAGAGCACTGGTGGGGCCTTTCTCCTGTTTGCTGTTTTGAATAAAATCTAACATTTTAGAAAAAAATGGAGTCAAAATTTCTAAGTTTTTTTTAAATGCAAGCCAAAAAATTATTTCCAAATGTCAACATAAAAATTACTCATCTATTAAATTCCACTGGAGAAGGTTGACTCTAACTACCTATTTGCAGGAGAAAGTTTTGTGTACCCAAAAAGTTCCTCTGTAGCTCCCCCGATGCCTCAACTGGTTTGTCCAGGGACTTGTTCATCTGTGCAGACCAGGAAGGTCTCGTGTCTGTGTTGAATTTTCAGTCAGGACAACAGTAGCAGTGCTACAATTCAGTTTCAAGCTCCTGGATTAAGGAGGTGGAAACTGGCCAGGAATCTTACTCTTGATCATTTTCAAATGATTGTCTTCTTTCTCCTCCTTCCGTACCTAATCACCACCCCGCCATCCTCAGCCCTCCCTCTGCAGGAAGTCCAGGTGTGTAAATCCTAGATGAAGATAAAACTGGGTTCACCTTGATGCCCTCTTAAGAGAAAAAGCCTTCCATAGGAACAGGAAAAACCCATTCAGCTCCTTAAGCCTATTCCGCCGTTCAGTTAGGTCATGACTGATCTGTACCTCAACTCCATTTGCGTGGCTTTACCCAACAAATACCTATCGGTCTCAGTCTTGAAAATTTCAATTGATGCAGCATCCACAGCCTTTTGGGAGAGAGTTCCAGGTTTCCACTGCCCTTTGTGTGAAAAAATGCTTCCTGATTTCACTCCTGAATGGCCGAGCTCTAATTTTTAGGTTATGCTGCCTTGTTCTGGATTCCTCAACCAGAGAAAATAACTTCTCTGTTTCTGCCCAATTGTATCCCTTTATCATTTTAAGCACCTCAACTAGATCATCAATCAACCTTCTAGCTCAAGGGAAAACAAGCCAAGTCTATGCAACCTGCCTTCATAACTTAATCCTTTAAGCCCTCCTATCATTCAGCCAGAAGTGCCGAGTGGATGATCCATCTTGGCCTCCTCCGATATCCCCACCATCACAGAAGCCAGTCTTCAGCCAATTCGATTCACTCCATGTGATATCAAGAAACAGCTGAGTGCACTGGATACAGCAAAGGCTATGGGCCCCGACAATATCCCAGCTGTAGTGCTGAAGACTTGTGCTCCAGAACCAGCTGCGCCTCTAGCCAAGCTGTTCCAGTACAGCTACAACACTGGCATCTACCCGAAGTGGAAAATTGCCCCGGTATGTCCTGTCCACAAAAAGCAGGACAAATCCAATCCAGCCAGTTACCACCCCATCAGTCCAGTCTCAATCATCAGTAAAGTGATGGAAGGTGTCGTCGACAGTGCTATCAAGCGGCACTTACTCACCAATAACCTGCTCACCGATGCTCAGTTTGGGTTCCGCCAGAACCACTCGGCTCCAGACCTCATTACAGCCTTGGTCCAAACATAGACAGCTGAGCTGAATTCCAGAGGTAAGGTGAGAGTGACTGCCCATTACATCAAGGCAGTATTTGACCGAGTGTGCCATCAAAGAGCCCTGGTAAAATTGAAGTCAATGGGAATCAGGGGGAAAACTCTCTGGTGGCTGGGGTCATACCTAGCACAAAGGAAGATGGTAGTGGTTGTTGGAGGCCAATCATCTCAGCCCCAGGACATTGCTGCAGGAGTTCCTCAGGGCAGTGTCCTAGGCCCAACCATCTTCAGCTGCTTCATCAATGACCTTCCCTCCATCATAAAGTCAGAAGTGGGGATGTTCACTGATGATTGCACAGTGGTCAGTTCCATTCTCAACCCCTCAGATAATGATGCAGTCCGTGCCCACATGCAGCAAGACCTCATCTGGGCTTGGGCTGGTAAGTAGTAAGTAACATTTGTGCGAGGCAATGACCATCTCCAACAAGAGAGAGACTAACCACATCCCCTTGACATTCAAAGGCATGACCATCGCCAAATCCCCTACCATCAACATCCTGGGGGTCACCATTGACCAGAAATTAAACTGGACCAGCCACATAAATACTGTGGCTACAAGAGCAGGTCAGAGGCTGGGTGTTCTGTGGTGACTGACTCACCTCCTGACTCCCCAAAGCCTTTCCACCATCTACAAGGCACAAGTCAGGAGTGTGATGGAATACTCTCCACTTGCCTGGACGAGTGCAGCTCCAACAACGCTCAAGAAGCTCGACACCATCCAAGACAAACTAACCCGCTTGATTGGCACCGTTTCCACCTTAAACATTCACTCTCTCCACCACCGATGCACTGTGGCTGCAGTGTGTACCATCTATAAGATGCACTGCAGCAACTCGCCAAGGCTTCAACAGCACCTCCCAAACCTGCGACCTCTACCACCTAGAAGGACAAGGGCAGCAGGCACATGGGAACAACACCACTTGCACGTTCCCCTCCAAGTCACACACCATCCTGACTTGGAAATATATCGCCGTTCCTTCATCGGTGCTGGGTCAAAATCCTGGAACTCCCTACCTAACAGCACTGTGGGAGAACTTCACCACACGGACTGCAGCGGTTCAAGGTGGCGGCTCACCACCACCTTCTCGAGGGCAATTAGGGATGGATAATAAATGCTGACCTTACCGGCGATGCCCACATCCCATGAATGAATTTTTAAAAAATCATTCTGTTGAACTGGCACTATACCCCCTCCAAGGCCAATATATTTTTCCTGCAATTCGGTGCCCAAAACTGAATGCAGCACTCCAGATGGAGTCTGACCAAGGCTCCAGCACAACTGAAGCATCACTTCCTCACTTTTGAATTCAAAATTGTCTTTCTCAAATCCAAAGTGGATGACCTCACACTTGAACTCCATCTACCATGGTTTTGCCCACTCACTCAGTCTGTCCGTCACTTTGTAACTTTCTGTTCCCATCTACACAATTTACTGTGCCTCTTAACTTGGTATAATCTGCAAACTTGGATATGCAACTCTTTATTACATCATCTAAGTCATTGATATACATGGTGAAAAGCTGAGGCCTCAGTACAGATTCGTGCCAATCAGAGAACATTCCATTTATCCCTACTCTCTGTCTCCTATCTCCCAACCAATTTCCGACCCATGCCAGCACTCATTGCCAAGCTTGCATGTAAAGAAGGTGAGTGTACTTGTGAGGTACCTGAGGGCACATGTAGATTTGTATCCAACAAGGATTTGACACCTTGAGAGGAAGAGGAGACAATGTTAGCAAGGAAACGAGAGAGCTGTCATGCAATAATGGATTTAATGCCAATTCTTGGGGATTCTACCTTTAAGCATGACTAACCTTACTAGTTTATCATAGAATCGTAGAATGGTTACAGCACAGAAGGAGGCCATTTGGCCCATCGAGCATCAAGCCTGTGCCAGCTCTTTGTAAGAGCAGTCCAGCTAGTCCCATTCCCCTGCCCTTTCCCGGTAGCCCTGCAAATTTTTTCCCCCTTCTAGTATTTATCCAATTCCTTTTTGAAAGCCACGATTGAATCTGCTTCCACCACCCTTTCAGGCAGCGCATTCCAGATCATAACTACTCGCTGCATAAAAAAGTTTTTCCTCATGTCACCTTTTGGTTCTTTTGCCAACCACCTTATATCTGTGTCCTCTGGTTCTTGACCCTTCTGCCAATGGAAACAGTTTCTCTTTATTTACTTTATCTAAACCCTTCATGATTTTGAACACTTCTATCAAATTTCCAATCAACCTTCTCTGCTCTCAGGAGAAACAACCCCAGCTTCTCCAGTCTATCCACGTAACTGAAGTCCCTCATCACTGGATCTATTCTATTAATTCTTTTCTGCAACCTCTCAAAGACTTCAGTGTCGTTTACACAGAGAGTCTTGGCCCATCATTGCTAACAAGATGGTAACGTCTTACAGCAAATGAAGCTGAGGTCATTGGAACTTGGTTGTTGGGCAATGAAGTATCAGAGCTAGCAATCCACAACTACCGAATTATTACATAATAGTTCGTTCAATGGATAACATATGGCTTCATCAGTCAAAATTGGACAGAGACAACCTGGAGGAGCTGCTGTTCCTCAGGATTAATTTATTCATGCTTAAATAAAAACAGGAAATGCTGGAAGCACCTAGCATCTGTGGAGAAAGAAACATTAACATTCAGGTCAATGACCTTTCATCAGAACTGTAAGATGTTGGAGATGAACAGCTTTGAAGCAAGCCAGAGTGGCAGGCAGGAGTGATTAAATGACAAAAGTGATGATCATGTTTTTATTTCAGGTTTCCAGCATCTGCAGTATTTTGTTCTATTGGTCATGCTTAGCTATGCCGAGGAGGATAATACGCTTATTTAGCATTCAAAAGTAGTAGATTAAGTAAATTATGCCTCATGGGACAGCAACTCTTAAAATTTAGTGCAGTAATGGGTTAGTCAGTGTTGAAGATTTAGCTGATACAGATACTCTTACAGATACAGTTCTTTCTGCCAATACAGTGAAGACAAGTGAATGAGCTGTTACCAAAAATAGCATGTATTACTGGCCAGGTCATTCAATCTAATGTATTCATTTATACATATAGAATCATAGAATGGTTACAGCACAGAAGGAGGCCATTCGGCCCATCGAGCCCATGTTGGCTCTTTTTGTTAAAAAAAAGCAGTAGTCCCAACACAGACTCCTGGGGGACACCACTGTACACCTTCCTCCAGTCCGGGAAACAACCATTCACCACTACTCTCTGTTTCCTGTCACTTAGCCAATTTCGTATCCATGCTGCCACTGCCCCTTTTGTTCCATGAGCTTCAACTTTACTGACAAGCCTATTATGTGGCACTTTATCAAATGCTTTTTGAAAGTCCATATACACAACATCAACCACATTGCCCTCATCAACCCTCTCTGTTACCTCATCAAAAAACTTAATCAAGTCAGTTAAACATGATTTGCCTTTAACAAATCTGTGCTGGCTTTCCTTTTATTAATCCACACTTGTCCAAGTGATTGCTAATTCTGTCCCAGATTATTGTTTCTAAAAACTTCCCACCACCGAGATTAAACTGACCCTTTCTTGAACAAAGGTGTAAAATTTGCAATTCTCCAGTTCCCTGGCACCACCCCATATCTAAGGAGGTTTGGAAGATTATGGCCAGCACCTCTGCAGTTTCCAACCTTACTTCCCTCAACAACGTGGAATGCATCCCATCTGGACCAGTACTAGCCAGCCTTTCTAGTACTTCCTCTTTATCAATTTTTAGCCCATTCAGTATCTCAACTATCTCCTCTTTTACTGTGACTTTGACAATATTTTCTTCCATGATAAAGACAGATGCAATGTACTCATTTAGTACCTCCCTCTGCCTCCATGCATAGATCTTCTTTTTGGTCCCTAATCGGTCCCACCCCTCCTCTTACTACCCGTTTAATATTTATATGCATATAGAAGACTTTTGGATTCCCTTTTATGTTAGCCTCCAGTCTATTCTCATACTCTCTCTTTGCCCCTCTTATTTCCTTTTTCACTTCTCCTCTGTACTTTCTATATTCAGCCTGGTTCTCACTTGTATTATCAACCTGACATGTCATAAGCCCTCTTTTTCTGCTTCATCTTAATCTCTATCCCTTTCACCATCCAGGGAACTTTGGCTTTGGTTGTCCTACCTTTCCCCCTCGTGGGAATGTACCTAGACTGTACCCAAACCATCTCCTCTTTAAAGGCCACCCTTTGTTCGATTATAATTTTGCCTGCCAATCCTTAATTCCAATTTGACTGGGCCAGATCCGTTCTCAACCCACTGAAATTGGCCCTCCTCCAATTAAGTATTTTACTCCAGATTTCTCCTTGTCCTTTTCGATAACTAATCTAAACCTTATGATACTATGATCACTGTTCCCTACATGTTCCCCCACTAACACTTGCTCCACTTGACCCATTTCTTTCCCCAGAACTAGATCCAGCAATGTCTCCTTCCTCGTTGGGCTGGGAACATACTGATCAAGAAAGTTCTGAACACACTTCAGAAATTCCTCCTCCTCTTTGCTCTTTACACTATTACTATCCCAGTCTGTATTAGGATAGTTGAAGTCCCCCATTATCGCTATTCTATAGTTCTTGCACCTCTCTGTAATTTCCCTGCAGATTTACTCCTCTACATCCTTCCCACTAGTTGGTAGCCTATAGAATACACCCAGTAGTGTAATGGCACCTCTATTGTTTCTTAACTCTAACCAAATGGATTCTGTCCTTGACCCCCCCTCCTTTCTTTCCTTCCCTATCTTTCCTGAACGTCTTGTATCTAGGAATATTTAGTACCCAATCCTGCCCTTTTTTGAACCAGGTCTCCGTTATCGCCATTACATCATATTCTCATGTGGCTTTCTGCTTCTGCAGCTTACCAACCTTATTTACCACACTTTGTATGTTTACACACATGCACTCTAAACCTACCTTAGACCTTTTCATATTCTTTTAGTCTGATCCCACCTATTTCTGTACTATTTCTTAATCTAGTGCTATCTATCTTTCCCAGTCCTTTGTGCACCTTGTTTCTCCTTTCTAATGCTACATCCTGGTGCCCATACACGATTTATGATGATTAATTCTAAAATATTTTGAGCCCCAGCTTCCATAGCAGTGAAATAGAGAATCTTAATTAATATACAATGATGAACAAGAATTACTTTGCATATTTGCATAACTGCCAGCAAATAAGTGCAGGTATGTCATTCACCAGGGAGAGGTGATATTGACTGGTTTCTCCTCCCCCAATTAAGGTTTTTTTTTATTGTGCAGTAGCAAGAAAGCAATACATACAACTCACATATCCTGTCCTATTCAAGTGTTCCTTGTATCTTCTATTTTAATTTATATTTCGGGGGTGACGTTTAGTATTCATGAAGGAGAGGGATATCTGTGCTGGGAATAGAACATACTTTCACTTTTTTTCATTCTCAGGATGTGGTGTTGCTGGCAAGGCCAGCATTTATTGCCAATCCTTAAAACTGAGTCAACCATGTTGGTGTGGGACAAGAATCACATATAGATCAGACTGGGCAAAGACGGCAGGTTTGCTTCCCTAAAGGACATTTGTGAAGCAGTTGGGTTTTTACGACAGTCCGACAGCTGAACTTCCTCTTTTGGTATTGTAATTTCGATGTAATGTTATGAGCCTTCTGAAATTTGATTTTATGTAACCAATTTACCGCTCCCTTCCCGAGGGTTGGGAGGAGCCACAGCTCTACCTTGCCATTGTCCAGTCCCTCAATTGTTACAAAGAGATTCTTGAAAATGTTCTGTTTAATGTACTCAACCTTCCTAACTATATTCCAGTCTAACTCTCTTGGTTCTCTCTTTATTTCCTCTCTTTATGTTGAGAATATCTGATATACCCCTCCATTTCTCCATCATACCTTAAACTGATTGCTGTGATAGTGTTTGCTGTTTCCAAGGCACTCTCTTTATCATCCCCTGGTCTTGTAGGTGACACGTGTCAGTATCTCGTGCCATGACCAGAAATTTCTTTTACTCCCATTATAGACTCTCAATTTATTGCTGGTAAATTGATATCACCCATAACAATTACAATTGATCCCTCACACACTCCCAATGTTTTAGTATAAAGCACAAGTTCTAGTTTCTCTGTTTGAATGGAAAATCCATGTGACAGTGGATGTGAAACTGCTAATCGCAGTTCATAAATCCTTTTCCGCAATCAGATTCTTTCCATTCCTGTGTGTAGGAGTTGACCATATTGTTGAAATTTTATAAAGCCTCTCAGCAACGACAGAAGAATCATGCTGAATACGTAGGGGGATATCTTTTTGTTTTCTATGTGCATCCTGCCCCAGATAAGAAATGCATCAAACTCTCTATGGGCCCAGTCTAGACCACTTCAGCACTGAGTTACAATTAATTTTAGCAAATTTCTCCAACCTGAAGAAAATGGAAGTCCCCAGGTATCTCATTCTTCCTGACTTATGAGCAAATGGAGCTGTCAGAGAAGCTTTAAGTACAGAATTAATTGAGAGTTGTACCTCGGACTTAATCTAGTTGACTATGTTCCCGCTTATCTCCGTTCTAGCAGGTGTGGGGGTGGGGGAAGATTCCATCATGCTGTTCTTCTAGTTAAAAATGGAATGGAATTTGCTTAAGTCAGAATCATCATCAGGATAACTGGTTTACTGTGACTAAGTGTACATGCGATTCCAGGCGTTTTATTGGTGATTGGGGAATCAAATTCCATGATGTACTGGCAATCTGAAAATTATAACACCCAACTAATCAAATTCTTGCAACAGGAGATCTCTGGCTTTTCTTTGTCTGCTTCAAGGACACATTTCAGTTCCCCTAGTAGGGGTTTAAATGCTCAAATGTTCTCGCAAACCAATTACTTCAATATTTGCAGGATTATCTCCATGAAAGGTTTACTTTGTTCCTGTACCTATTACATTTTGTCCTAAGGATAAAGAATCTCCATTAAATGACCTTTGAAAAAGGGGCCTGTATTCTGACTAAATCAAGAATACATCAATCAAACTGCTAACAACTAAAAAGTCAATTGTGAAATATATTTTTCTAATACATTCAGCACATTAGATCAACCAGTGTTTTAACTGGCTTAGAATACAATAGGCTTCGTATATTTCCATTTGCTATTTTGAACTGACATTTCTCAGAAGCTCGATTGTTTTTTGAATAGGGTGATGCAATCCAAAAACATCAGGCATCACGAAGATGCTGTATGATCTACTGGTATATTTGGTATGTTTATAAACTTGGAATTAAAATACACCACAGTGGAAAGATGTCTGTACTTGGGCATTTATATTTTGTCAGTACTGTACCCGCAAAAATGTGATCACTGCTCTTTCGTTATAGGGCCAACACTACGAATTGCCAGATTTTACAGATATTGGCACTTTGAGATAACGTTATGCTGTACCTTGGTTACTGATTATTGTACTGGCATGATACACGCCAACAGACTCCAGGGGGTAGTTCTGACTTATGGTGATAGTGTAAAAGGAGCGATAGTGGCTGGGCCCCCCATTAAACACATCTCCTGATCTTCGTTTCCTATTGACCTCAATAGAAATGAAAATGGGAAGGGCTGTTTAATGGCTGGCTGATCTGATATCGCTTCTTTTACACTATCATCTAAAGTAAAAATGACCCCCCAGGGGCTTTAACTTGCTTAGTTCAGTATCTTTAAAAGAAACGTACTCTCTTTGTAATCTTGGAGAAAAGTTTACCATTGGTACAGCATTTCTCTCAATATTTTCCCACAGCTATTTCAGTTTGCAATATTCCTGCTCCTGTGAGACTGTGACCTGCAGCCAATCACATTCCACAGTTCAGTTCATTTTCCCATTTCCATGATAAACAAGAAGTCAATGGGAGGTAGGTTTGACTATGGACGATAGTGTAAACAGGCAACATCAGCTCGGCCCCCCCACTAAACACCTCTCTCCATTTTCTTTTCCACTGACTTCAATAGTAATGAAAATGGGGATAGCTGTTTAACAGGTGGTTTTACATTATTGCAAAAAGTCAGAATTACCCCCAGTGACTTTCTGCAGCTGATAGTGTGAGAGCACCAAGATGTAGAGAGAAGCAAAACACCAATACTGAAAGCCATGTGTTCTCTGTTAGAGGCAACATGCCTACATGTGCACATGTGCCCTTTCTTGTTGCAAATGCTACAACCCCTGGAGCAGCAAGCTGTTCCATCTCAGCAACAAGACAAACCACAGCATTTGGCATCTTCACAATTGGCAGAACATTATACAAGGTAGGTTTGCTATAGTTGCTGTTCAGTTAGAAGTTGTCAAGCAGTCAGTTTTCTGTTCACCAGAATGTCGTTCACAATTCCAGCAGGAACGGTGCAGGCGAGGGTTAGGATGGCAGGGGTGGGAGGGTGGGGCATGGCGCTTTCCCGGCATGTTTCCGCCGTCTGCCAACTTAACTGACCTCGGATTGCATTCATGAGGGCCGCCCAACCTAAGCAGGAGGTGGGGAGGGGGCATTCTTTACACGGGAAAGTCACAGCCCGATGATGTCATCAGTGCTGCCGCCCCATTTTAACTAAGAATCTCGGGAAGCCCACACAGAATCATTTTTTTTATTCGTTCACGGGATGTGGGCGTCACTGGCGAGGCCAGCATTTATTGTCCATCCCTAATTGCCCTTGAGAAGGTGGTGGTGAGCCTCCCGCTTGAACCGCTGCAGTCCGTGTGGTGACGGTTCTCCCACAGTGCTGTTAGGAAGGGAGTTCCAGGATTTTGACCCAGCGACAATGAAGGAACGGCGATATATTTCCAAGTCGGGATGGTGTGTGACTTGGAGGGGAACGTGCAGGTGGTGTTGTTCCCATGTGCCTGCTGCTCTTGTCCTTCTAGGTGGTCGCGGGTTTGGGAGGTGCTGTCGAAGAAACCTTGGCGAGTTGCTGCAGTGCATCCTGTGGATGGTACACACTGCAGCCACAGTGCGCCGGTGGTGAAGGGAGTGAATGTTTAGCGTGGTAGATGGGGTGCAAATCAAGCGGGCTGCTTTGTCCTGATGGTGTCGAGCTTCTTGAGTGTTGTTGGAGCTGTGCTCATCCAGGCAAGTGGAGAGTATTCCATCACACTCCTGACTTGTGCTTTGTAGATGGTGGAAAGGCTTTGGGGAGTCAGAAGGTGAGTCACTCGCTGCAGAATGTCCAGCCTCTGACCTGCTCTTGTAGCCACAGTATTTATGTGGCTGGCCCAGTTAAGTTTCTGGTCAATGGTAACCCCCAGGATGTTGATGGTGGGGGATTCGGCGATTTGACAGGAGACAGCGGAGTGGCCGAAAGAGTCCAAGGTGAGTATTTAAATATTACTTCTATGTGGATTCATTGTGGGCCAGAAGGAGCAGGAGTGCTTCCCTGGGGCCCTGCAAAGAGTATTTGGGCTTCCCCAGCACAGGCCTTGCCTCTCCCTCCCAGCGCTGGCATTTTCATTCAAACCCTCTCTCCAGCGATTCATGCCGGGGACCGTTCCTTTGCATCTCTGGCGTCCTCGGACTCCCGACCCGATTTTTGCTCCTGACCGCAGGCCCGGATACTGCTCCCACTGGTTTCAGGTGGGAGACGGTTCTGCTTTATTGAAATGAGACCCGGGAGTTAAAATGGCATGCTGAACTCTCCAAGGGGATTTCCTTCCCGCCTAATTCCAACCCCAAGTTAAAATCTTTTGACATTGCAACACCCTGTGCTCGGGCATTTCATTGGCCAGCTTGAGGCAGAAGCACAGAGCAAGTTGGTGGCTGTTGAGTTTGTCCTCAGTCCTTTGCAGCTTATGCTTTTGGCCAAGTGATAGGGGAAACCTCCCATCAGTAAGCAGACCCCACAGCCAGAGTTGGCAGGCAAACAAGCAGGACCGTCAAGGTCTGTAACATATAGAGATATGCAGCCAGCTGAATAAAAAAAACATGTACTAGCAGGCCTCTTGGGCAGCCTTAAAGCCACAGTGGATTGATACACAGAAAGCATAATGACACATCAGATTAAACACACGCTACGCCTCACTATCTATTTTTAATAGAGGCACCTTAAACCTTGTTGTCATTGATTTCTTTCCCAAATTTGTTTGTCCAGGAATAAAAAGAAATTACTTGCGCTTGTACAGTGCTTTTAACATAGGGAGGCCTCCCAATGCCATTCACCAGAGGGGGAGTAGACACGAAGCAGGAGTTTGAGGTCGGGAGAGAAACACGTAGGTGTGAGCTGGAACACAGGGCAGAAGGAGGCTGCAGAGGTCGGAGTGATTTGCAAACAAGAATTCTGAATGGGGATCCAATGCAAAGCAAGGGGTGATTGGTGAATAGGGCTCGCAGAGGACAGGATGTGGGTGGTGGAGTTCTGGATTAGTTGGAATTTGCTCAGCCGTTCCATTCTGTTGACGAATGCCATGGTGCTTGAATGACAATATGGGTACAGTCAATGATGTTTGGAGCCATGGAATGTGACGTTCTCCATAAAAGCCTGTCAGTCATTCCTGCTGCTATCTCCTGGCTATGAATAGAATGTGTTCAGCAACGTGTCAAGACAGGGCATCTCTGACCTGACTAATACGATAGTAAACTATGGACTGTCTGATCCTTGCCAAACACCCTGCAGTTGCCTGGAAGGAGCCTATAGCAAAAAAGGTCTGAATACTGCTGTCACTTGTACTAGTGTTGTAAGCAGTACGCTGATGTTTCTGTATATTTGCACATCTGGCTCTAGGAATATATACTAAACTGGAACTGTCTTGTAGCTTTGTGTAATTGTTGACAGTTAAGCTTATACTTTAAAGATTTTTATTTTAATCTTTCACTGCATGACTGCTAATATCATTTTGATCTCTGAGGTATCTCGGCGACTTTTTTTAATCAAAAACATTGGGCCCGATGTTAGCAGGGCTGCGGGTTCTCGGCGGGGGGGGCTATCGGGCGCGTGGGTAACGCGCCCGGTGAAATTAGTCAGCTTCCTGCGCGATCGTAGCATCCAATCCACTAATTGGATCCACTTACCTGGTCCTCCGGGTTCCCCACTGCTGATCTGCGCATCGGGCGGGCTGCGCATGCGCAGTAAGATCTGTCAGCTGGAGGCGCTCGATTTAAAGGGGCAGTCCTCCACTGACAGATGCTGCAACAAATAGAAAAAATTACAGCATGGAGCAGCCCAGGGGGAAGGCTGCTCCCAGTTTAATGATGCCTCACTCCAGGTATCAATACATGGGGTGAGGAGGAGGGGGGGGGACAGAGATCTTCCTCCCGGCAGGCGGGAGGAAGCGGCCTGCCTCTGCCACCAGGAAGGCCTGGCTCGAGGTGGCAGAGGAGGTCACCAGCGCAACCAACATATCGCCCACCTGCATACAGTGCAGGAGGCGCTCCAATGACCTAAGTAGGTCAGCCAAAGTGAGTACACTTACTCATTCCCCTACACTCCGTCTGCCACATCACTGCCCCCACCCCACATCTCCTTCAGCACTGCCAACACAACTCTGTCACATCACCCCTCATACCCACTCAAACCTCATCCTCATCTTACCTGCACTTACTCACCTCGCCAGTACTCATCCCACCACTACCACTCAACCCAATCCTCATACAATCTCATGGCTCTCTCTCATACTCACCCTCTCATGCATCTCTTTCACAGCCAGCCTCACTCAACCTGCCACTACCTGTGCTGCAGCCACTGGACATGCATCACATATGTGCAGTAGGCAGCGTAAGGCAAACGTGTCGTGAGCATGAAGGGGATGCACAAGGGTGTTTGAGGGTTTGTCATGGGTGTTACTTATATTGAATTTCTGACCAACTCACATCACACATTATATTGTCACCACTACTGCCATGTCTTCGCGAATCCTGTCTGGTTTGTGCAATAATGCCCTCTCCTGAGGATCAATATGAGGACCCACAACTGATGCCACCCATTGTGTCACTGCAGAGTGGGTGTAGGTGTATTTGCAGGGCTCTTCTGCGCAGACTACTGAGAGACATCGGCAATATCCCCGGTTGCACCCTGGAAGGATGCGGAGGAGAAGTTGTTGAGGGCAGTGGTGACTTTGACAGCGACAGGTAAGAAGATGGTGCTTGGGCCAACCGGGAGCAGCTTGGCATGAAGGAGGCTGCAGATGTCCACGACTACATGTCGAGTGAACCTGAGCCTCCGTGTGCACTGCTGCTCAGAGAGGTCCAGGAAGCTGAGCCTCGGTCTGTGGACCCTGTGGCGAGGGTAGTGCCCTCTGCGACGCATCTCTCTCTGCGGTAGCCCTCCCTCCTGCTGTACAGGTGGATGTGTCACAGCACTCTGTTGTGGAGCTCCACGTGTCAGAGGTGGATGGCGAGGCTGGTGATGCTGTTCGCCCTCCGAGGAGGTCATGACTGCAGCTACGGCGGCCCCCATCCGCAAGATGTACATCTGAGGGGGTCCGCAAGGTAGGTACATGTCTCTGGACCCCGGGGTAAGTGTGCAGGTTGGTGACTTTGACTGTCAGGAGGAGGGTGGTGGAGGCCAAACTTTGTCCCAAGTGACAGAGTGGCCTCCTGCAATGGGTGAGGGTCTCCCCCCCCCCCCCCCCCACCCCCCCCCCCCCACCTGTCAAATGGACCTTTGCAGCTGCCACAGGCTGACAGCTGCAACACGTCCATTTGACCTGGGAGTGTTTCCCCCAGTGTGGGAAACAGTCCCAGTTTGCTCTAAAACCCCACATAATCCTTTAATCAGGTCAGTTAATGACCTGAAATACCTAAATAAATACCTTCAAGTGGAACCCCGCTGGCTTTAATTGCCTGCGGGATTCCCACCTTAGGGGGCTGCGCGCGCACGCCGGCACGTCAGCGGGGAACCCAGAAGTGCGCGGGTTCGGGGCGGGCTCCGGTACCGCGCCGGGATTCTCCGATTTTCGGAGCCCCCCCCCCGCCAGGAACGCACTCGATAGCGGGTGCTAAAATAGAACCCATTAATTCTTCAACTTCTTTCTCGGTGGGAACTAGTCACCTTATACATTACTGCTTTGTGAGTTTAACGTTGCTCTGTTGCCTGCAGCAATATTACCTTGGATAGTAGTGGGTCCTCATTCCTGTCCCCCAGCAACATAAGATGTTGTTGAATCACTCATTTCAGTGCTTCTCTTGCTTTGCTCTGTGCTTGGCCTCTGCTTACTCTCTACACTGACTCAACACTATCTTTATAATGAGTATCATCAATGCAATGCAATGCAACTGTGAGCAAATTTACACATTCACCATTAACTGGCACTCAAGAAGCCAAATGATCATTAACAGTCTGTGCCTTAAACAAATATTCGCTCAGGAATTTTAGGAACATTGGCAAAAATTAGCAAATACTTAATTTTTGCTATTGGCTATTGAACAGCCAATTGTCTAGCTCCCCCCATGTTCTAGCTCCCCCCCCCCCCATACTCCCTTGCATAGTATTAAGCAAACACTGAGCCCAGTGGGGACCCACTCGTCGCACTCCTCCATCCATAATATCTGCCATTTACCCAGACTCTCTGGGGGGAATTTTAACCCCAAAGAACGGGTGAGTTTGGGGTAGGTGGGAAGTTAAAGTAGCAGCTTTTTGAAGTGGGACTGCATCCCACACCCCACTCCCGGATTTAACCCAGGTGGATGTGCGCGCGCATCTGAAATCCTGAAGTCTCGTCCCCACTTAATGCCAGCGGGCGGATTGTTAAAGGGGCAATTTACCTCATTGAAACAGTTGAGGTATTTAATTTTTTGTGGATTCTAAGTCTGAAATCAATTTTACTTTACTTGCACGGATTTCCCATGGCTTCTCAATCTGGTCAGTGAAAAGGAGGCAAGAGGGGCCGGATCCATGAGCACAGAAATCTAAGCAAGTTCTCCAGCCACGTAACACTGAATATCCAGCCTTTGTGTCTGAACGAACTATAAAGGAAACTACAAGAGCAATCAACTATGAAGGCTGTCACAAGTCATTTGTGATCCAGCAGCTTCCAAGCAGTAACCTTTTCATGGAAGTTGTAGATGCCAGCTACAAATGCATTATTGGACTAATTACAATGGACCCTATCGAAATAATGAATCCCTGAAATGTGATCATCTCAGATCTCAGAAAATCAGAAGTCGTCCGGACGCCTGTCATCCATTCCATGCTGAAGAAAATGCAAGAGAATGTGGAGGTGTACTGGGCCTTGCAATTCTGCTGCTGCCTCTCATCGTCGCCTTGTCTCAGACCTGACAGAAACTCTAGTATTAGAATTTTGGCATGCTGAATCCAAGGAAAGAATCATAAACTGAATGACACAGTGTGGAGGAAATGCCAAGCAGTGGAAAAAACCCCTTTTACATTACATAAAACATTAGATACTGAAACTGTTGATGGAACCATGCTGAAAGTAAATGTCAAAACAGAAGTAGGTAAAAGAATTGCAACTTATGAAAAATATATACAGGTATTGTCATTAAACTGCTCGACTAAAACTTTACTTTACAGACATCATTGGTGATTGATTGTTTCGAGCCTTACCTTATCCTTAAGAGATTGGACCTGTTTGTGTACATTTTTAAATGTGATGTTTTGAAAACAGGAGGCTTAATGTAGCATGGAGTAACTTTTGTCGTGTCAATTGTAAACTCTGTGCTCCATAGATGCATCTTTTTTTATTTCTCTATACCATTTGCACATGACTTTACTATAAAAGAAACAGTTAGTAGTTGTTTCTGTACACAGACTGTTAACAGTGCTAAAATATTGTCAACTAGTTGTTGAAATCCCAGTAGAAATCGATATGGAATGCAAAGTCACCTTTTTGACAGAATTAAATTCAGAAAGAAATTGGATAATTAACGAAACAGCCAATGTTTTAATTGAAATGCTCATTTGCTCAAATTAGGATTTTATTGCTTTTTCGTGGGTTTTCATTTCCAAATACCTAATGCTGGGAATATTGTAGCAAGAATTATTCTTGGTTAACCTTAAAAAGTGTTCTTTTCAGATTTCCAAATATGCATGTTTTGGATATGCCCAGTGATGCTGAATATTATAAAGAGGAATATTGGAGAAATGTTTGAATATGCGTAGAATGTTTGATAATTCGCATTACTCTGAACAAAGAGAAACATTGTAAAAAAAAAACAGCTTACCTGCCGTGATCGTACCTTTGTGCTCGGCCAAGACCCCCCCACGCTTGACCAAGACCCACCCCAACGGCAGTGTCCCCCACCCTGTCAATCTGGCTGGCTGTCACGCGGGAAACCCGGAAGCAAAAATAATTAGCTTCAATTAAGTTGCAATCGCAGATTCCGACGTACTGTGCTCACTTCTGGGTTTCCCACGCAAATATCTACCCACCCGCTGAGTTCCCAGCTCCAGGTCGAAATCATGCCCTCTGTTTCAGATCACTTAGCCACGATTTGATGCCTCTCGGTAGCTGCCACCAATACTACACCTAGAAATCTTCACAACTAGTTTTCCATGGGACACCTTATGAAAACTAAGTAAACCACATCTATATTGTTGCTTTTCTCTAGACCCTTCATTAATTCCAATAAGTTGCTCTGACATAACTTCCCTTTTGTAAATCCATGCTGACTCTTACCAATTGTTTCATATCTCCTAACACATACAACCAGCCTGCTGTTGGGAATCGATCCTAGAATTTTCCCTGCTACTGATGTGAATCTAATTGGTTTATAGTTCCCCGGGAATCCCCAGATCCCTTTTTAAATATTTGCTGCTCTCCAGTCCAGCAGTTCTCCATCAAATCCTCAAGTCCGCTAAGAATCCTAGGATGAATTTGGCCCAGGTGCTTTATTCACCTGGATCTTATTCAGGTATCCAGCCACTAAATGCCCAGTGATGCTAATTCCGTTTCACCTATCTTGGAACATCTACCTTGCTACAGTCCCGCTTCGCTGGAAATATGGAACTAAAGAACTTTTTCATTTTTCAGCTAAATCCAACATCTTTGCTATTCTTAACACCCTTTTGAGAAGTTAGTGGTCCTATACTCTTCTTCTTATCCCCTGATGTACTTCAAACACTTCTTCATTTGTATTAATTTGATTGAATTTGATAATGGAAAATAAAATCGGGCGGGGTGTATAATGGGCTGCTGATTGTCTATTGCCCATTTTGCCCTTTCGCCGAAGACCAAATTCACCCCACAGAATTACTGTAACTCATGATGTCATTCCCTTGGCTGGTACTTAAAATTCATCTGCTTGTAAGGTAGGGCGAGAGTCTACATATATTTCCTGGCAGAAACCTCTATAAACTAACACCATTGCCGATATGATCACCTTCCTTTTTTGCTGTGGAAGCAGGGGGAAGAGAGTCTGATTAATGCAGGCATCTTGATGGCCACATGAGATGAGCTTGAAGGGAACAATCTCAGGCTTTCCTTCCAGTGAGTTAATATTTTACCTACTGCAGTCACTGAGAACTGACAACATTACTTCAAATCATGACAGGCAGATTCAAGTGTCAGGCTTTTCTGCTGCTCAGGCATAAAGGGGTCGATTTTAATTGCCAGTGGGTTTCCGGCATGGGAGTCAGTTAATTTATTATAGATTTACCATTTTGATGTTTTTAATTTCTGCTTTAAGATTCAGCAGCCATTTTCATAAAACCATAATTGTATGATCATTTGTTTCAAAATTCAATTTGAGATAATAGCTTTCAAAAGCACTTACTTAATGAAATACATTCCATTGGAACTTAATCATCCACTATATGTATCATGAGAACTAAGAATTAATTCATTTTACTTCAAAGAGACAATATTAATGCATTGTTCATTATAATTTGTGTTAATGATTAATTCTATTTTACTCCCAATACTTTGAGTACAGATGTGTTTAACAGTAGTAAATAACTATTCTACAATGAATGTGTTTACCTCACTGCCTGTATACTAAGCAGCAGTGTTGAGGTAGTCAATTTAAAGTAGCACATAGTATTTGAAATTGTGCAAAAATATTCCTGTAACAACACTTTCAATGGAAATTTGTTCAACATTATCAAACAAGTTTGAAAGAACAAAATGTGTCAACATAGCTTCTTATAAACAACAACATTTTTAAATTTCAAGCCGTCAGCCTTGGTGTCCCCCTGTCGCTGGTCTCACCGAAGTTTCACCTCGTCCGGTGGGGCCCACAAATCCTCATTCCCAAAGTTTTGGGCCCGTTTCTTTGAATCCTCTTGCGACATCCTCTTGTGGAAAAGGGGATGTGTGGATACTGGACATTTTTACAGCATTTTACAAAAGATTTAAACTGATATTAACTTTTAAAAATTGATTTACGGTAATATCAGAACATTTACCTCCCAGTGCCAAGCCTCACTCTGAAACACAGAAACATAGAAAATAGGAGCAGGAGTAGGCCATTCAGCCCTTCGAGCCTGCTCCGCCATTCAATATGATCATGGCTGATCCTCTCTCAATACCATATTCCCGCTCTCTCCCCATACCCCTTGATGCCTTTTGTGTCTAGAAATCTATCTAGCTCCTTCTTAAATATATTCAGTGACTTGGCCTCCACAACCTTCTGTGGTTGAGAATTCCACAGGCTCACCACCCTCTGAGTGAAGAAATTTCTCCTCATCTCAGTCCTAAATGGCCTATCCCGTATCCTGAGACTGTGACCCCCTCGTTCTGGACCCCCCAGCCAGGGGAAACATCCTCCCTGCATCGAGTCTGTCTAGCCCTGTCAGAATTTTATATGTTTCAATGAGATCCCCATACGTTTCAATGAGCTCTAGCGTCAGTTCTCAGCTTTTTATAGACAGATTCATGTGGTTGGTTTACGGGGTAAGCCATTGGCCATGTCGTGAACAAAGTGCCTGATTTGTCATTGAGCTCACTGCACATCAGCCGGATCAATTTTCCAGCAAATTTTAGTTTAAGTAGAGTGCATGATGAACGGAGAGAGCTAATGCTCAATTAACGGTTTACATCGCACATCGCACCTTCCAGTAAATTCTTCAAAACTAACTTCTCTTACTACATCATAGTGCCTGTTTTCCACTTTAAGGCAAACATTCAGTATAGACTTTGAACTGAATGGCTGATGACTGGCCCACAGCATTTCAAATCTCTCTTTCTTTAAAAAGTTTTCTATACCTGTGATCTAAATGTTTCTTTCACTAATTGAGATCCGGAGTTATACTATATCCAGTGTGAAACCAAATTAGTGTCAAACCAGCTAATGAAGATCGTCCTGCATCTCTGGGCTTCGAAGCGTTCAGGAGTCAGATTGCTGACCTGACTCTTGAGATATACTGCACACCTCAAACCACGTTGCCTTGGTGCAAAAATG
Source organism: Heptranchias perlo (assembly GCF_035084215.1). Classification (NCBI taxonomy): domain Eukaryota; kingdom Metazoa; phylum Chordata; class Chondrichthyes; order Hexanchiformes; family Hexanchidae; genus Heptranchias; species Heptranchias perlo. The sequence continues at coordinate 71,896,999 of NC_090331.1, read as the reverse complement.
GCACTATAACCACAGCTAAAATTGCATTACCCCACAGTACAAAGTTATGCTTGGAAGGAGAACTTAAGTATGTAGTGGGTTTTTTTTACCCATTCTGGCTCAGATTTGGCAGCATTTCACAGAATCCTGGACTTTTCACCCTGAGCTCCAGACACATTCCACTGCATAAATCCAGCCTATATGAGACATGCATTGAGGCATCATTCTGATCGAACCAAACTATATCAAAATGGGATGATTTCTTTTCTGCACTGCTCTTTTCACTGTTATGACATAATTACAGTGGAATCCTGTTGCTGAGAAAACTCTCTCAGTTCACAGATCAGTTTCTAAAACAAAATGAAATATGCCCAGTTTACAGTCCGGTACAAAGCACCGAAACAATCCAGGGGTCAGATGGACACAGAGCAACAATTTATGAGCTGAACATCAAGACTAAAATAAAACTTCAAAGGAGTTCTCTGGTATTTGATTTACTTTAAGTACAATCAACACATTGTTTTAATTTTGTTTGGGAGGGGACGGGAGGTTGAACTCAGTTTTCCATTACTGTTTCTTTCTGTTCCAGCTGTTGTCCATGCTGCTGGCCCAGGAACATCCCCGGACATGCCACCAAAGACATGCCTGCCCTCCTCCCCCCCCACCCCCCCCCCCCCCCGATCGGGATTTCTGACAGAGGGTAAATAGACGTAAACCTGGCAGATCCAAGATTTGGCCCCAAATTCCACCCCTATTGAGAGAAATATTAGATTTAAGCACCCCTCCCCCTCCCCACCACAGGAATTACAAGCCTGAATTTTTTTTTTACTTTTTACACCCAAAAGAAAATGGATCCTTTTTCCCTGGAAAAGACCTGCGGTAACCAAAAGGCACCAAGTAGAATCGCTAACACTGACAGCCTGAAGGGAGACCTGTATTAAGTTAAAAGCCCCCTGAGGGTGTCAACCATCTTCCCCACTATGGCATAGCAACAGGCATTCACCATAATTGGGTTTTGAAACATGACTTGAGAAGTGCATGACCTCAAGAAGCAAATTGTGTTACAAGGGCTGAGTCATATCCTGCAAATTTCCACCTGAGGCAACAGATGTCTGCCATTACCTCCAGATTCAGCACTACTTCCAGGACCTGCCATAAGCCCAAAAATCAACTCAAGTCAACTTCATGAGAACTGGCCCTAGATCGAATATAGCTTCCCCCCAGAGTTTATGCATCTTCTTCTACCTCCACTCTATCCTCCATGAAATAGAGAGCCTGCACAGGGCAAGGGGATTAACTACCACAATCTCAACCTGCAGCAGAACAAGCAAAGACCATGTCAGAATCCTCTATCAAAGATGCCTCACCCCATACAAGCTCAACAAATTCTAACATATCCTAATAGATAAGTACTGACAGAACCACTGCCAAATGGGCACTCTACTGCACACATTCTGGCTATGCTCCATCTCTAGCCCAATGCCATTTACATTGCTACACCCTCTTTAGGCACAGTCAGGTGCAGCTAGCAGAAATTCCATATAGAAAGTGTGGATGCAGTGTTATACAGGAGCAAAACAGGGAAAAGGATTAGTACTCATTTTGCCTGTGTGTTGCATCTATTTTTAAGGCCCTATTTGGGAGCAGGGGAGAGAAAAATCTACCTTTATGTTTGCGTACTTGCATGGCTTTTAGGTGGCTGAGGGACTTAAAGTTAAGACTCTATATTTGCAAATATAATCACTTTAGGTATTAGTGCTGGAATCTAGCATGAAGATTGTGCAGGATGTCCAGTGGTGGAGGGAGAAAGAAGCATAAGATCATGTGGTTTGGGGTTGAAATGTGGGGGACATGATGCCCAAGGTGGTAGACTTGAGGGCAAATCACTACTAATGAGGACATGAAATAGGGCTGGGGAAGGGGTTGGCAGGAGAGGCCTGATTGAGCAGCCAAAAATGGGTTGGGTGGGTGGGTAGGTCTGAGTCCCAGGCTCAAGGGCTGATTGTTACTACTCAGGAAAAGAAACCGAGTAAGGGCAGGAGTGGGGGGAGGGAGGTCATCAGACCCAAAAACTACAAATATAGAACATCTGAAAACAAACAGGTCAGGCAGGTACGGGGTGGAACCAACTGCTTAAAATTGGGTGAAAAATCCCCCAAATAATTTTTTTTTTAAAAATGCCCTAAAATAAGGGGAAAAAACAAAATGGAGCTGTGAAACATGATAGGGAGAGCAGCACCTAGTGGCTGGAGAGACCTGAAATACTCTTCTTAAAGAAGTATAATAAGTAAATGTGGACATATACTTTGACATTGTGAAATAATGATAAACGTTCATACCTTAACATTGACACGAAGTGTGAGTTAAAATCATGGCATGCGAAGTAAGGTTAATGTGTACAGGAAGTGGGTGCCATGGGCAAGACATTTAGGGGGTGATTTTAAATCCCAAGAGCGGGTGGGTGGGAGTTGAAAATAATTGGTTTTTTTGGGTCGCAACCGCAAAATCTTTGGACTTTGCATTCCCAGTGGGAATCCTGTACTTTTACACGCCGACGTTAAACCCGGAAATAAAGCCGGGTTGCGGTCGCGACACCAGAAACAACTATTTTCAACTCCCACTCGCCCCCAACCCACCCGTTCTTGGGGTTTAAAATCACCCCCTTAATATAGATAGGTCTAAGCATCAATAATGCGGTCCCAGGACAGTAGTAACATGGTGGCTACTTTTCAGGAGCTTCATGTCCCCGCAGTGCTTTGAGCTGACCTTGCACTATAATGGTACTCATAACATACAATGCATGACGTGCTGGGAACATAGAGATCAAGGATCAGGCTATTAGGCTTCAGATCCTCTTAAATTGTAATTTGTTGCAGCCTGCTTTAAGACTCCTGCGGTGGATGGTTGGTTCAGCTGACATCTTTTCTGACTCCTGATTTGGATCTTCTCTGGCTAATGGTTGATGCTGGCTCTCATCTTGTATATGATCCATGGCTATGCCTCTATCCAACATGCATCCGTGCTATGGCATCAAGCATCGGTCTTATAGAAGATTTGATAGATATCTGGAACTTTTTACTGGAAGGATAACGGATTCCAACATTGGATATCTCTATTTGGTCTTGTGTCGTCTACATCTTGAAAGATTTTTGGGGTCAAAATATTATGGGGCTTTACAATTCATGGTGAAATCAACTCCATTTTTCAATGGAATAAAACTCCATTAAAGAAGCACCTTTAGATGTGATGTTAGGAGGGAAAGGTATTTGTTGAAAATCATTCCAAGTCCATTATACAAAAAAAAACATTCAAATGAAGGTGTTAATGGGAGAAAAAATGTGACGTGTGTTAAGAGACTGGCTCGCCAACGTGAAGAGTGCTGAGTGTGGAAAGTACAGATGATGAGGGAAAATTCATGCTTGGATCAATGTGTGCATTGAATCCATGAATGTAGTTGGTCATGCAGTAAAACGGACGCATAATCTTCACCATCTGACACTAAAATCATTCTGCTGCAGCAACAGTGCACGATGCATAAACTCTAAAACAGTAACACTAATGTGTGCAGCACATCTCCTCTGCCCGCCTTTCTCTGCCCCATCCACCTCTCTGATCAGCAGCCAACACAATGCTATAAATAATGGACATTCATACCAGTAGCTCGCCTCTGGCAAACGTATAGTTTCACACTAGTTTCCTTACTTTAAGTGGCATTAAAGTTTTATAAACTTTAAATAACACAATGTTAAACTGAGGGTAGATAGACCTGGCAGCGTTTGACTGGCTTCTGCTGCTGGCCTGCTATTTACTCAGACACCCAACATAACTGCAAGTAAAAAGCCTGTGACATCAGTATCCTGAGAATATGCTTCATGCTTATCTGATTTAAAGGATGCCTGGAGCACAAAGTCAGTGTTGCTTCCAAGAACTGTGCAAGGTTCATTAACATAGCTGCTTGCGAGGGAACTAGGGCTGGATTCCGAAATACATCTGTGCTCATTGCTTCAGAGTAATTACTCATTCCAGGGATTAACCTGGATAATGTCTGCAGCAACATTATTATAAGGGTGGGAAAAATCACTCTCAGAATCGAAAGGCACTGTCACCAGTTAAACTGTTGTAAGATACTTTATCTGCTTTGTAATCTGAGGAGTGCGTATGAGGATGGGGGAAGGAGGAGGCTTACGTTTTTTTTTTCTGGTCAGATGAGCTGAAATGAGCCAAATTGCCTCCGTCATCCACATTTATTTTGTGATCTGACTAGTAATGCATCGAGTCACCAGTAGAACTGAAGTTGTAACGTTTCAATGCAAAAGATTAGTTCACGCTCAACATATCTGTGTCAACATATCTGTGCCAACACAAACCTGCCCTGAAGGTTTGAGTACATCTTCGCTGGCCATAATTGGAATTTTGATTGCCATGCTGTGATCATTGAGAATAAATATTAATGAGGCTTTTATAAAATAAACTCAGCAGCTGTGGTAAAATGGCTTCTCAAATGAGTGATTAAAAGCACAGGAAAATAACAAGTGGTTAGATGAATTTTAGTGTATTTGCTGATTCTCTTGAATAGAGCTGATGCCTTGGTTGGGTTGCGGTATATCTGCTGCTATAGAAAGGAACAAAGGAATTACGAGATGAAGAAAGACCCAGGTCCGCCTAATTCGCCTTCTACCATCCTGGTAGTCGTATGACACAACGATAATGGAGTTGTTGACTAATCAGAGCAATCAATCTCTATCAATTAGTCTACAACAGACCCAGAAATGAGACCAGGAGAACCCCACTGGTGGAGAGCTTTGGGAACCATCAATCCAAAGGCACCTTTCTCCCCCCAAGCATGCTACACTTAGGTTATTTTCTCTGGAAAGAAACTTGGGGGGAGGGTTAAATTAGTATCTACTCTTTCTATAATGGAATGACCTTGCAGGGGTTTTCCCTTCAGAAGCTAATTGCACATCATTCACAGGAGCCACAAGGACTGTACCTGTTTAATATTGAAGGAAAGATGGATCTAAAATACATGGCAAAGCAAAGATTTGCTTGATAACCTGTCTAAAGAAATGTGGCAGATTCCCTCGAAAGTATTGGGAGTGGGGTTGCTTCAAATAAAAATAAAATGGTTGTGGTAAGAATTCTTATCTTGCATCATGTAAATGAAGAGGTTTGTTTCCCTTTCTCTATTTGTTTGGTTTAAAAGGCAATTGTCGTCTTGGAAAAAGTGCTTCCCAAATTTTGTTTGGGATCGAAAGGATCCAGAAGAGGTGTGTGACCTTTTCAATCTGATGATGGTGCATGTGAGGACGATGGTTTTCAATGTAATTCTGTCTTTATATTGTGTGGGCTTTTTTTGATGTTATCGATTAGAAGCAATTGAAAGAAAGAATGAAAGACTTGCATTTATTTAGCGCCTTTCACAACCTCAGGAGATTCCAAAACGCTTTACTGTCAATGAGTATTTTTTAAAGTGCAGTCATTGTTGTAATGTAGGAAACATGGCAGCCAATTTGCTCACAGCAAGGCCCCACAAACAGCAATGAGATAAATGACCAGATAAACTGTTTTTGGAATGTTGCTTGAGGGATTGGCCAGGACACCAGGAAGAATTCCCCAACTCTTCAAATAGTACCATAGGATATTTTACATCCAATTGAGAAAGCAGACGAGGCCATGGTTTAACATCTTGTCCTCCAACAGTGCAGCACTCCCTCAGTATTGGCAACTAGACTGTCAGCCTAGATTTATGTGCTCAAGTCACTGGAGTGCGACTGAACCCACAACTTTCTGATTTTAAGGTGAGGGTGCTACCACTGAGCCACACCTGACACAGAATTGGACACAAAGCAGTCATGTGATTTCCCAGCCAACTTCACTTTCATTCTTTACAGCCAGCTTAGGAAAAATGTAGAAATGATGAGTGTCAAGCAAATAACCTCTGAGCTCTGCGCACGCACACCACAACCATGGCAATCAGAGCCTACTCTACCCACCTTAGGCACTCCCTTGAGTTCAGCCTGCTTCCCCGCTTTTCAATTCCTCAGGCCCATACTTGGTGTTGGGAACCCCAATATCTGAATCAGGGCATAGCAATTTGCCACATGCACAGCTCAGCCCATGAGCAACAGTGCGGGAGTTCCACTAGTGATTTAACAGAATGTTTTTGTTTATGTCACAATCAGTATCCAGCGAGGGTTGCCAACCCTCCAGGATTGTCCTGGAGACTCCAGGAATTAAATTTTAAACTTCTGGACACTGCTGCAGGCAACCTGGGAGAAAGTGAGTGCGTGTGTGGGGTGGGAGTGCACGTGTGCATGGTGGGAGTTTGTGTATGTAGTGGGTGTGCGTGGTGTGAGTGGGTGTGCGTGGTGTGAGTGGGTGTGCGTGGTGTGAGTGGGTGTGCGTGGTGTGAGTGTGTGTGTGTGTGTGTGGTGGGAGTGTGTGTGTGGGAGTGTGTGTGTGGGAGTGTGTGTGTGGGAGTGTGTGTGTGGGAGTGTGTGTGTGGGAGTGTGTGTGTGGGAGTGTGTGTGTGGTGGGAG